>NC_092512.1:30226359-31426359 GCF_047511675.1 Marmota flaviventris
GTACACTACAATGCTGAATAGAAGAGGTGAAAGTGAATATTCTTGCCTTGTTCCTAATTTTGAGGAGAAATATTTAGTCTTTCACTTTAAGTACAATATGATACTGAGTAGGGTTTTTATAGATACCCTTATAAGTTTGAGGAAACTTTATTCTATTTCTAGTTTACTATTTTTTTCTGAAGAGATGTGGAATTTTATCACATTGTATTTTTGTATCTTTTGAGATGATCACTGGATTTTCTTTTTTTCTGATAATATTGTAAATTACCTTCATTTATTTTTATTTGTTCTTAAAATAAACCCAACCTTGTATACCTGGGATAAAACTCTTTTGGTTATGATTCATTATTGCTCTACAGTTTGCTGAATTTGAGTTGCTATAAGTTGCTAAATACTTTCTGCGTTCATGAGGAATATTGTTCTATGATTCTCATTACATGCATTGCCCTTGCTGGTTAACAAGCAAGTATTTGTTGAACCAATGAATTCAATACAAAATATGGAACACCAAACATGATATACTACCACAGTAACATGTTAAAACACATACAAGATACATAGGTTTAAGGAGAATGGTAAAATATCCTCTCCCAGATGTACCCAGTTACAATCCATTTCTCACAGTGAGAACAACGTAATTGTTCTAAGTTTTATCTCATTAATTCCATCTTAAATCTATCAATGGCTCCCTATCACCCTCCAAAGTTTAAGTACTTTAACTTTTTAACTTCCCTATCTTTCACACCTCCAAAGTACTAGCAGACAGAGCTAGTAATTAGTGATGTGTCTTGTTTCTGGGCTCGCTCTCATATTTGCTTGTCTGTCAGTAGTACTTTCTCTCTTCCATCCACCCATTCTCTTTTCTATAGCAACTGCCAACACACACACATGCAGTCATTTTGCTTGGCTAACTCCAAAATATTCTTTTGATCTCCTCTTAAACATAATTTTCATCAGGAAGATCACTCTATCCCTTAATTAGATATTCCTTATTATGTACTTCTGATGGGATAGGGGATAACATGAAGCTAACTGTCTGTAGATCTGGACTCAAATTCCAACTCTATCAATTATTATCCAGGGTCAGCATACAAGTTATCAAGGACAAGCATACAAGGTGTCTCACACACCTCAAAACATACTTAAAATGGTTTATGAGGAGGAAAAAATGAAAAAAAAAGTCTACATTACATATAATATGTCTGGCACAGTTCATAGAACATAATACATTCTTGTGGATTTCCCACAGGTTGTGCAGGGCTTGAATAGATTGAAATTGATTTGGAAAAATAAAGACATTGTCAGCATAATTCATTGCAAACTCTAATAACACATGGTAGTGGGCTTGACAGTTCACATGGGTGTATATCCTGGGGTGGGGAGCCAGAAAGTAAGGAGTGAGGTGGAAACATAGGGTATGGAGACAGGATGCTGATGGGTAGACTCCATGCCGTGGCCTGCTGGTGACCAGTTCTTGATCAAGTTGTGTTGGGCAGGAAGTTCTCTTGTGGCCCGCCCCCTCAAGTTCCCTGCCCTCCCTTCAGCTTCCTCATTTGTGGTCCCGTGGGGCGAGGGAACTGCATGGAGGTAAGAAGTTCTCCAGCTCTCATTCCTTTACTTTGAATATCATGGAGAAATTTCATACTGATTCATTAGTGTATATTTTGGTGTTTTACATATTGTTAATAGCTCCCTCAGAAGAACACTCCCCCTCCCCCAGTTATTCAGGGAGGACACAAAGAAAAGGTTCACAAAGAAAATCTCCGGAGCTTCTTCTGACTATCCACACTGCTACCTGTGCCTGGTTTGCCTCAGCTACTACCCCCACCAACACTCTGGAGCCACAGGTCCACTCAAAGTTGTAGCGTCCACAATCAGATGAAGCTGGCGTTAGCCCTACCAACAAAGCTAACATCACAAATTTAAGAAGATCAACATAAAAGATCCAAAGCCCTTCTTTTAAAGCAAGGACAATCTCTTTCCCTCATTTTGGTAACATTTTTGGTTTCTTTGGTTCCAGGGCATCTTTCTGTTCCTAATGGATCTTTGGGTTTCATAATTTGGTACTCGATACTCACTAGTTATTTGCCTCTGGAGGAAAGCATGAATGACAAAAAAAGGATCTTAGGGGACTTAAGGAGGATACCAATACTGTTCATTACAATCCTATTGTCTCTGTGCTAACTAGATGTACGAGATGCAACAATGACTTTCCTATGCATTTTGTTTAGCATTCACAACTATCTCCATTTTTTCAGATAAGGAAAGTCAGGATTTCACAGATTAGGAAAATTGCCCAGGGCCACTCAGAAACTAGTATATATCCTAAGCATCCTGGTGGCAAAAATGCTGCTGCAGACACAGTGAAGAAGTGGCAGTTAACGGTAGATGTCCCTGAGGCTTGGGTCAGTACTGAGGTTGTGGGCCCCTTTCTGTCTGGCTACTTGCAGTAAATTCCTATTAAGAGTGGAGAAAAAATAGACAAATGAAAGGTCTTCCATTTGACCTTTTGGTAGTCCTACATGTCTAGATCCTGTCTGTGGATATTTAACTGTGAGCCAGACTGTGAGTGTAATTAACTCAGAGGGTCAGGGAGGAGATGAACTGTAAGAAACTAAGGAGTGCTGATGGTCAGTAGCTGCAGATATTTAGCAAGATAGTCTGACACAGCTTCTTGTCATTAAAGAGATTTGGAAACCATAGTTTTTGTTAAACATATTCAACAGTATTTCAACAAAAGAGCTCATTGGATGAGGAAGTAAATGATTTAATAAGAAAATACTTCTGTACCTAGGATTTTGTTCTGAAAACAGACAGGAAGGGATTTCACAGCTATTCTGAAACTATGTAGCCCACCCAGGGATGCCATTTAGTCAGACATTAATGGGCAGTTGGAAGCTGAGACCTAGGGGTCATGATAGGATTAATCCTCTTTCCCCAAGAGCCAAGGAACACACACCCGCTCCCCTCCTCCCACAAAGCATGAAGTTTTGCTGCAGAGGCCAGTAGACAATTGGGCATCTGTCTGGTGGTCTAGTTTGTAATTAGAGCCTTTAAGACCAAGGCTTGTTGACCCTTGAAATTGTACCCACTGACCTGGCATGATGGGCTATTATATATGCCTCTTGGAGTTTGAGTGGCCCTGTCAATAAGAATGGTGGAATGGCCCAGTGTGCAGGAAGAGTATATTTGAGAGTTACTTTTCCTTTTAATTACCTCTCACATATTCTGCTGGTCTCCAATTTTTCTCCCAGTAGAGCTGAATGTTTTGTTTCTTGACTAGTCTAGGTAGTTTTCAGTGTGTATCATGGTCTTCTGATTTTGCTGAGGGAAGAAGACCCAATTGTGCCACATCGGTTACAGAGCTGCCCAAGTCCACTATGCTTCTCCCTGTGGGATCTTGCCTGAACTTGGGGTGAGGGCCATTGGGCTGCTCCAACCTGAAGGCTCACTGTCCCACACAGGAAGTTCTGATTCATCTCCCTGGAGTCTGACAGATTATTGCAGGAACTATTTCCTCATATGAAAGCCAGGATATTAGAAAACATCTTGTGCCTCTAAGGTTATTATAGACTAGTGATTCTACAAAATTCAGCATGTATCATAATCACCTGGGTGGGCTTATTTAGGCATAGACTGCTGGGCCTGTCCTTAGAGTTTTAGGTAGGTATGAAATGAGCCCCAAGGATTTGCATGTCTAAAAGTTCTCATTTCATGCTGATGTTGTTCACTTAAGGACTGTACTTTGAGCCTGCCCAGGAGAAATGTGTAGACACAAAGAGGCAGGAGATAGTGCATTAGGCTGAAAGTTGCATGTTGATCAGACAGATTTCAGGGCAAGGAATAATTAATTGTTGGCCAAGCGCTGAGTAGAACAGGTAAGGAAAATGAGAATGGGAAAACTGTGATATTAGCTCTAACTCCTGGATTTCAGCTCCTGGAGAATGACATCAATATTAAACATTCCTAAACTACCATCATCCCAGACTCTGAGCTCAAGCATGGACTACAGCAGTTCTACCCTAAATGACTCTGAAATCTATTTCATTTTCTTTCTCCAGATGCTACTTCTTAGCTCACCCTCATATCACCTCCAACAGTAACAATCTCTCAACCTACTCTGCCTCTACTTTTTCCAATTATTCTCCACACAGCTGTGGACGCTATGTTAAATATAACCTTGATCACCTGTTTACATTATTTCCAAATGAAGTATTTACATTTTACCAAATTAAGTTTTAGGAACAGTGCTTCTCATACTGTTCTGTGTATCCCCGATCTCAGTAAACTGCATATTGTCTTTGCCAACTAGATGTTGAGGGTCTCGAGAACAGAGCAACTTCTCTTTGTCATAATAGCAAATAGATAAAGACAAAGGAACAATGTCCCAAGAACTCATACTCATCATCTTTCAACTTTAAATTACTTGTAAATTTGATACCATTAACCCCTCTTTTCAGACAAGGAGACAGAGGCTTTGAGAAGTTCAGTAAGTAGCACTACACAGCTAATCACAGGCAAAGTTGAGATTTAAATCTAGGTTCATCAGGTTCAAGGTTGTATCATCCAATATACTTCTTTTACATGGTCCCTGGAGGAGACAAAAACCCATTCTTTGTTTCCTTGACAGACCTGACAATCTACGCTACTTAGCCTGGCACATCAGTCTAGCTTCTTGCAAAGTACTGTGTCTCCTGCTCTCTTATATATCGGGCCCTTTGCATGAGCTGAATCAATATAAAGTTTAATCACAATAACTGAACTTAGGTTGCTTGCAGAAGGCCTGTAAGTCACTAAGCTGTAAACAGCTAGTCCCTTAGTCTGGAACGCCCTGCTCACCCATATTTTTTGCTCTTATTCAACCATTACTTCATGTTCTCCATTCCTGAAGCCTTGCCGGGCCTCTCTGGTGTTTCCATAGCATCTCAAATACATCTTTGTTTTGAAACTTATCACAGCTTTCCTTGTCTGACATCCTTTCTCCCTACCATGAGTCACTAAGCTTTTTGGGCAAACTCGGTTTTAATCTACAGTGCCTGGCACAGAAGATATGATGTAGTTAGGCTATTTTTGGCTGCAAGGAACTGAAACCCCAGCTCAATATGGCTTAAATAAAAAAGAAATTAATAGGTTCACATATCTTGAAGCTCAAAAACATCTGCAGGGATTTTGTAAGACTAGATACTTTATACACATACATATAAAATAGCTAATATTTACTGCAAGTGTAGCATAGAGCATTAATAGGAACTGTCATTATCCTTGGATATTATCTTTCACTTAGACATATGTGGATCACATATACAAGGATTATTTGTAAAAAGCTGCCAAACTCTAGACTGGCTTTTCTCCATTAGCTAGGACAGTGTTCATCAAAGTGTGGGGACCACAAACATTAAAATCATATGAAGTATTAAAATGCATTAGTATGTCCATTAGTCCTTCTAAATTGATAGGGGAACCTAGGAATTAGGGGAGCAGAGTTCATCAACCTTATGAGTAAGCTCTGTAAGCAATTCCTATTGAAGTCTCTTAAATAATATTTTGTAGGAGGCTATGAATTTGGATCAGGCATCTACACTGAGCCCACAGACCAAATCAATATAAAATTTAATAACAATAACCGAGCTTTGGTTGCATGCAGAAGGCCCTTAACTAACGAAGCTGTAAATAACTAGTTAAACTGCAACCAGTTGACTGTCTGATTCATTAAACTGTGGCCACTCGGTTGTTTCCATGTCGCATGGACATTTTTCTATAATGCTGTCTGATTATTTTGTTGGTTGGAGTTCCCAGAACTTCTCTGGTTCTGGGGCTGCCCAAGTTTTTGTTTGTTTGTTTGTTTGTTCTTGTATTGCTTTGCTCAAATAAAGTATACTAAATTTAGTTGGCTTAAGAAATTTTCCTTTTAATATGTCACAAGTCCTGCCTCCTTTCCCACTCCAATATAGTTTCTTACTCTCTGAGAGGATATTGAAAATTATCTAGTTTGCTCAATACTCCATGTCCTGGGCATGAGAACTGACTGCACAAACTTATCAACTCTCTGTCACTGATTCTCAGTAGTCTTAATAGCATATTCTCCATTGTCCTTTTAAGTCCTTGCTACTCAAGTGTGATTGGAAAGTCACTTGTATGAAAATTACCTGGGGACTTGTTAGAAATGCAGAATCTCATACTCATTCACAAACCCTGAAACTAGAATCTTTCATTTAACCAGGTTCCTGGTGTTTCCTATTTACATTGATATCTGGGAAACACCAAATGAAATTCTCTACAACTGAGATTCCCTACAACTTTCCAGGTTTGAATCCTGTCTTCAACCTGCCAGGTACTTTATTTCTCCTTCAGTTCCCTCACCTGCAAAGTGAGGATGATTTAGATCATCTATAATTCATGCAAGCATTAAATCAGAGTATAGTGAATACCTGGCCCATGGTTACTAGTTTAAAAAAATGTTGACTATTATTCTTCATCTACCATTGGTGATTATGATTTTTCCCTCTTTGGAATATGGTATTTTGGTTTTCAAGGGCTCATCTCCAATTCCAGCCTCTGCATTGTATATTATTCAAGTGATAGCTGTCCCAATGCATTTTCTAAGTTGTTACACACACATACAATTTACTTATTGAATTTGGTACTTACCAAGGGATTCATATTATTTTCTATGTGCTCAACAGATTTATGTCAGAGATCCAGATTAATTTTTTGTATTTGAATAAAGTTCCTACCTTGGGCAGACTCTTCAAAAAGAGCATAACATATGGGCAAAGGCCCTAATTAAACACTTGTTGAAAGTAAATTAGTTAATTAGAGTTGACTGCTACTTCCCACAGAGGGTAATCAACACAAGGTCTGTGGAGAGCACCAACATCCTGTGGGGGCAGAAACAGGGCTTGCTTTCAGGCAAAATTATGTCCTTTAATAAATGCTTTTATGTGCCTCATCCTGTCCACATGAGAAATAAAAGTCACTAAGTCCACAAAAATATAAAATAAAATGGCAATTCTCATGAAGAATTTCTGACTCCACATCTTCTGAGATTAAGGTACCACTCACAAAAGGTGTTGCCATGTTTTTCTCCAAGCACGAGTGATTGTGAGAGTTAAAGGCCCAAGGTTTACTTTTGCTTTATTTTATAAAGACTCTCAAATCTTCATTGGACTCCTTACCAGGAATAACTAAGGAAATAACTGGAGTATGTCATCAATCACTGGAATTTGCCTAGCATTTAATGGAGTAGACTGTATTTTTGGACATTTCTTGTGTGTGGTGGTGGTGGGGGGTGGCTTTCATTTTACCAGTCCAATAACAATTTTATTTGTATAACAATCAAGGGTCTAGTTCAGATAAATACACGCTAACCTAAGCCATCATTCATTCACTCTTCACACTAAGCTCAGACCATTTCTGAGGTTTTTTGATTTATGTTTATTTTCATCTGGGTATGTAGTTTGGGTTTTGGCTAGCGCCACTAGTGGAAATACCATGAGAAAAAATTCTCAAAGCATTTTGGCCTCAACCAAACCTGTTGTTTCATGAAATCGAAGTTTTGACATTAAATTTTTTTGAGAGGAAGTGCCAAATAATGCTGGTTTCAGTTATAATAGAGCAATAAATAAGCACTTTCCCTCTTCTGTTTTTCTTTTTTCTTCTTCTTCTTCTCCTTCTTCTTTTTGTGGCACTGAGGATCAAACCTTGCCTTAGTGAACGCTAAACAAGTGCTCTACCACTGAGCTGTATCTCAGCCACTGCTTTCCCTCTTGTATATGCCCTAGTACGAGATGGCTGGGAGCAAAAGCCCAAAGTGAAGATTGGAGAATCTGTTCTGGTTTTGTCCTAGTCACATTGAACTAGTCTACCTTTACTACAGAGCACTCTAGTGGGCCTTCCTTAGGAACATCTAATATTTGCTTTACTATCCCATTAAGGATCCTATTTTTTCTTCTTTTTCCTTCCTTTCATCCTTCTCCTTTTCTCCCTCCCTTCTTTCCTCCCTTCCATTCTTGTTTTCTTTGTTTTGTGCTTTCTTTCCTTCTTTTTAAAAAAGAGCTCTCAATGATCCCATAGCCCAAAGGCAAAACAATAGTTCAAATTAAGGACGAGCCTGCCTGACTGTTTGTGTGTAACTTTTTATATTTTGCAGAAAGTGTCCAATTAAGCCTGTTTTAGATGAATGATGATTACATTCTGAGCTGAAGACACCCACCAGGTGAGCAGAGAACGGAGATGGGGACACTCTGGCACAGTAGAAACATGGCAGTCTCTTACCTGACAGGCCTGGGTGATTTTGAAATGGTCCTCCTTATTGGAACAACTACGTGAAGTTTAGTTTGAATTGCTGCTCACTTTCCCCAGCCATGGAGACTCCCTGTTTGAAAACCACAAATACTATTTGTACAGAGAAAGCAGTCCCGTGGCTTCTGAAACCCAGCTATTTCATTGGCACCATTTCAGCTACATGTCCTTCCATTAGAAACTGGTTCTTCAATTAGGGGTGGAAAATGCAAATGTGCCTATTATTTTTTTGAACTCGAATGTAGATAAATATCAGGATTGAAGAAAGCTCACTGTGTGCCTCATGATTTCCATCCACTTCCTCTTCCCTCTGAATACCAAAAGCCATCACAGTCAATTAAAGTAAAAAAAAAACCCTATGTTTTAATATAAGAAGGAAATATCTTCTTCTTATGAGAGGTAGGAGAAGGAGTGAAATAGAGACTATTTGCTGTGAGTAAAACTTCATTATTTGTTTTATAAAAAATGTTTGTATCTCATTCAGTTTAAATGTTATGTTTGCCTGCGGCAATTCAGCATGGAAAATTATTGTTTCTTTATCCTTTTAGTTATAGTCGTCTTTCTTGTCTCCTCTTGCACACTATTTTTGGCCTCTGATAGACTGACTCTGGGCTTTGTTGAGCTTTGGGAGAGATCAGTTGGTTGGGAACCAAGATGCATGTGGCCTCCAGCTCCCAGGTTCCAGAGAAATGTTCATCTTATGAACTTGGAGGTATTTCCTTTAGGACTGCGTTTCCTCCAACTCACTGTTGGATACTAGCTGTGATCTTAATATAAGACATTGTAGGAATCTCTGAATAATATTAGGCATGCAGACATTTTCCCAGCTCCCACCCAGGAACACCCCACCTGCAGAAAAACTAATTGCCTCCACTCAGATACAGTTTCCTTCAAAGCTATGTGCTTGGTGTCTGGCAGGTCATGCTCCTGGTACATCACACCCATGACTTGTATGGCATTGGTGGCTCAGGGATATTTTCTCTTCTTGCTTTGAAGTTGTTTATCAACAAAGTATGTTTATTTAAGTCTATTATTTTGCAGTTTACCAATAGACTATGCTCTATCTGCCAAACATATAGATGTTTGTGATTTAACTGAGGACTTTTCTTCTTCTGCCTATTATTTATTGAAGAATTCCATTTCTACATAATGTGATCCTTGGAGCTGACCCATGCTAGCACAATATAGACCTCAGTTATTTGAATGGGTTTTTAAGGAATATTTTAAGGAAATGCAATCTCAGATTATACTACACCAACTGTGTTGGAGAGTAAACTCCTCCAGTCGGACACTGCATTTTTCTGTTTTAACTACCTCAGTAAGGTATTAAGCCATTTTTGTAAACAAGTCATCATGATACAAAAGTAGTAAATTCACTCTTTTTATACCTATTTCAAATTTTAGCAAGCATAGAGCTTGCTTAATAAATTTGATTAAAATGTATATTATCGGACTCTACACCTTCAGATTCAGTAGGACTGAATGGGGCCCAGGTGACTGCATCCGTAAAAGAATATAAGGTATTTTGATGCTGGTGGTTAGTGCACTATACTTGGAAAAAGTCTAACTTATACTCAGGACTCTGTGCAACAATGAGATTTTCTTTTTAAAGACTCAGTTTTCACAGATCCTCAATTACATTGGAAGTTTGAAAATACATGTTAAATATGCACTCTGAGCATAATTAACTACATGATAATATTTTCAGAGAAAGTGACCATGAGCAGTAATTGCTGTTCATGTTCCTAGATGGCTTCTTGTTTGGGGGGGGGGGGGCGGTGAGAGAAAGAGAGAGCATAAGCAGTCATCTACTCAGCACTATTAAAGTAGCCAATTTTTATTAAATTCTAATGAGGTGCTAGGCACTTTCAATGTGCTTCACATCAATTGACTTATTTAATGCTCAAAACAACCCTAAATGATAAGTCCTCTTATTATTCCCATGTAACAGTTAAGGAAACTAAGGTACAACACGGTTAAGTAATTTCCTTAAAGTCATAAACTTTATAAGTTGTTAACAGTTCCAAACATTGTTGATTTTGGATAACGGCAAGACTTGCATTTAAAAAGTAGGTACAAAGTGCTCCTCAAAATAAATCAAGGAGGTGAAACAAAATTGGTGAGTTCCTGAGTGTGATATTAGGTAAAATTTCCTGAATTAATTACTTAAATAGTATACCAATATATTCTTTTTCACTGTACTTTCTAGAATAATTTCAAAAAATGTAACAGGGGCACAATTAGGGGCAATAGAAGTCTCAGATTATCTGATATTGTTATAGAGGGAATATTAATTCAAATTACCCCAAACCTCTGATGTGATTCCAGAAACCACAGGTAGAATAAAAGTTACTGCTGTACCAGCTGTGGCTCAGGAGCCCCATGAAGCCTTGTTGCGGTGAATGACTCTTAGCTTGCTCCACCTAGACTCAGCCTGTTTGACCTTGAAAGCCTTCTATCCAATGTTGTCATTTTCTTCTTTTTCAAAATCAGATTCGACAAGAATTACCTGAGGATCTACCCTTGACTAGCAACTCTGTTAGGTTTTAAATTATACATTATCTGATTCCATCTTAACAAACTTGGTCTGTGGTATGTTCTTCATCATTGCTTTTACTGTTGGACATTTTATGGATGTGAAAATTGAGGCTTTGGGTGATTAGGTAAATCATTAGCAAGTGGCAGACCCTGGATTGGAGTCCAAGTTTAAGGTTTTGCTTCATCTAGAACCATCTTAAAAGTGGTTTCTGATTTTGTAATAATTTGAGTAGTTTACGGGTTATATAAAGCAGAATTTAAAGATGTCACAAGGATTTTAAATTGATTATATTCTCCACTTCTTTTTTGACCAATATTTATTATCACTAAAACAACATGTACTGGGGCAGGAGTGGTGACAAGAGGCATATTTCATTCATTCAACAAAATCTATCGAACAAGATTATATGCCAGGCACTGTATTAAGTATTATGAGCCTGGAGACAGAACAAGACATGGCACTTACACTGTAGCAGGAAAAATATTAGATATATATATATCTATATATATAATATATATAAATAATATATTTATATAATATATATAAAAATAATAAAAATATTTATTAAAAATAATAAAAATAATAAATAAATAAAAATAATAAAATAATAATAAAAAAATAATAAAAATAATAAATATATATAAAAATAATAAAGCAATTAGAGTTGTGGTAGTCCTATGTAGGAGAATAAACTTCTTTTAAACATATAACACAGAGATTCTAAGTAGTCTGGACAGTGATATTCAAAGTGAGACTGAGAAGTTTGAAGTATCCAGGCTAAATAAGAAATGAAGAGCACAATTCTTCAGAGAATTTTTTCTTTCTCATTATCTTCTGGTCTAGCAGATTATACCAACAGTTGTGCTTTGTGATGGGATCAAATTCCTCCCACTCATCATTGTATGTCTAAGACCTTCCCAACTAGCTGAGAGTCCGTTCTACACAGGGAAGGTGTAGGAACCAGTATTTTGAATATAAAATAAATAAAGGAAGCCTTGGACAGTTTAAATGCTTTTACCCTAAACCAAACATTGGCAAGGACATCATATGTACCACCTCTACGTTTAAGAAAACTTCTACATTTAGCTTAATTTTTGTTGTTTTTGAGTTCTATAAATCTCCATTGTACATTTTCCACAGAATGTATTTTAATTCCATTGATATTAAAGAAAGCACATGAATTACCCTGGCCCACTAAATGGGGAAATCAGAACATGACGGAAGAGTGGCCAAGGCTCAGAATTTCCATTCTCTTCCAAGGGAAACCAAATGAGAAAAATAATACATCCTAAGAGCCAGAGTTCTGATTACAATTCTGGAAAGAGGGATGAAATAAGATATTTCATAATTTTTTTTTTTTTTGTGTGTGTGTGTGCCTTGAATTCCAAGCTGAATCTAAAAGGTTATGCAGAGTACACTCTATCACCCTTTCATTCAGGCTTATCCGTGATCCTCCTTGGGAGTTCTCCAAACACCCACATATACATTTAGAGAAATGAAGTCAGGTACCTTTGTATAGATTATGCACTAGGTTTATTGGAAATCTGTTTAATTCATACCTCCTTTTATCTTAAACTTAATGTTCACAAAATTCATTTATCTACATTCTCCAAAGACATGTTTTATCCCTGCAGTGTGGCCTCCACAACCGTGATGCAGCATTGTGGATATTAAAAGAAAGAGTCCTGCCTCCCCAAGCATTAAGTTCTATCAAAAAATCAAGCAAACCCTACACATGAGAATCATATGCAATGCTTTTTAAAAGTCTGTATGCTCATGTCTCTGCCTCAGAGACTCTGATTTAACTGGTTTAGAGCAATACCTGGGCAGCCATCATTTCTAAAACTCCCCCACTTGATTCTAATGTGCAGCCAGTTTTGAAGACCACTGAGTTGTAAGAATATTAGCAAGTCTTTGAAGAGTCTGAGTCTCAGTTTTCTCACTTATAAAGTAAAATGGTTCTTAAATCATCTTTTATTTTTTTAAGATAAAGATTATACATGTGGTAGTGGTTTGGAAGTTTTATGTCTATTCCATCTTAAATGAACACATTATTCTTTAATTGATTAACTTTTGTCTGTGTGCTCTTTCAACTTAGATTAAATAAAGATAATGATAGCAAACATTTATGGAGGTTTGTTTGTGCTAGGGAAGATATAAAGTAGTGTTACTTAAAGTGTGTCCAGAATATCAGAGCATAAAAATTGTTACTGATGACAGTGAGGTATATACAAAAATTAATGTGATTGGAATTTTATGGTAATTTGGGCTTCTATTGTATGTATTTGCTTTTTTGTTATTAAAATTTATAATAATTCATTTTATTGCATTTTTACAACAGTATCTGTCAGCAGCCATTGGTAATTATAAAGTCCTCCCAAATTAGCCCTTCACTATAGATAGTTTGAAAGGCACTGGCATTAAAATCTCTTATCCATGTGTTCTAATTTAATGTTTTCCACTAATTCCAATGAAGTAGTTGCCCATTTCACAACCAAGGAGACTGAGGATTAGAATGGTTTGCTTAACATTGTACCACTAATAAGATTTGTAAGTCCGAAGGACTTGAACCCAGTGTGTTAGTCAACCTTTTGCCACTGTGACCAAAATACCTGACATGAACAATTTCAAGGGGGAAAAATTTATTGGCTTACAATTTTAGAGGATTCGGTCCCTTGTTGGCTAGTTCCATGGCTTTGGCCTTGAGGTGAGGCAGAATGTTACAGAGGAAGGATGTGGCAGAGGAAAGTCTGTCACCTGGGAAACAAAGACAGAGGAACAGGCTGGGGATAAGATAAACCCTTCCAGGGCATGCCCACGGGGAACTACTTCCTCCAATGAGATTCCACATCCAGTAGTCCATTCAGCTATTAATGGATTAATCCATCAATTGGATTATTATTGAGAAAAATTAATATTAAGCAATTTGCTTCATTGGGGACATGCTTTCCACATGTAAAGTTTTGGGGGAGATTCTAGATCTAAGACATAATACCCAGGAAGCCTGAATTCGGAGCCCAGAGCCACAGTAGTGGAAGAATTTGGCAGTTGCTTCCCTTTGCTGGGGTCACAGAAGCATACCTGTGCCAGAAATTTCCAGGCATAGGGAGGGCTGCCTTCACACTGGGTGACCCCTAGTGTTCTCTGTGTTGTTTTTATCCTTTATGCATAATTATAATTGGCTCCAGCCTTGTGAACATTAGTTAAGTTCCTCTAAAGAGTTTGAAATCTGAGTTGTCTGGATATTTATAAAAAGAAACCAGAGCAAAATGAAAGGGGACCGTTTAAACCTACAAGTGGCAAGCTTGAAAACTTTTTTCTGCTGTCATTATGATGAAATTAATAAAAGATAATAAAGTAGTTACTTTCATACACACTCTGGTCATCTAAATGTTAATTATTAGGCTGTTAAAGATTTTTGGCAAGCTTTTTAATCCTCATTTGAAGTCTGAAAGTTTCTTAGAAAAGTTTCTAAGACTCTCACCCCAGGAAAAAAAAAAAAAAACAAACAGAAATTTTACCCCAAGATATTTTCCTGTTTTCTCTCCAGAATTTTACTTTTTATCCAAAAGATAAAAAGATAAAAACTGCTGGATTTCTCCTTTTTCAATTTGCTTTAAGATATTTAATTTAATATTAGATATATTTAATTTATTTAATTTAGTATGTTTAATATTTAAAGAACATGTTTACTTTCAGAGCTGGTAATTCATGAGTAAGAAAAAAATTAAATCCAACAAGTTTTATCTTCCATCTTTTGGATCATTTCTTAAAATCAAACATTCTCCTCTAGAGAATAAAATATTTTAGATTTGGCTTGTAGACACATTTTCAGAAATGTCCCTGTGATGTAGAGGAAGATATACTTATATTATCAAAAGCAGTACAAGAGGACAGAAGGTATATATTAAGTGCCATATTTGGGTATTTGGCAATTATGATGAGAATGGGATCCATGTGGAATTTTAGAACTAGGGAGAATCAACTCTGCATTTCTCCTTGCTGGGGAACAGAAATGGGTGAAAATCATCTTGTCTGGGGTCTAGGATCCCAGAGACCTTCTACAGGTAGTGGTGTGATCAAAGCACACTGGTAACATCTCTTCAGTCCATATAAGTGGCTGTCTTGGGTTCTTATCTCTAACTCATGATGAAAAACAAATATAATTGTATATTGAACACTTGCTAGTTCCTTGCTGTGATAAGCATTAAAAAATGAACGCAAAAGTTTCCCCTTATTCATGAGGGATGTGCTCCAAGTCTCTAGAGGATGCCTGAAACTGCAGGTAGCACAGAAACCTACAGATACTATGTTTTTTTCCCTCCTTTATGTACTTACTCATGATAAAGTTTAATCTATAAATTAGGCACATTAAAAAATTAACATCAATAATCAAAACAATAGAACAATTGTAACAGTATACTGTAATAAAAGTTATGTGAATATGTTCTCATTCTAAAAATATTGTACTGTAGCACATTATATTTTTAGACCATGGTTGACCGTGGGAATTGAAATGGAGGAACTCAAAGCCTTCAGAGAAGAAGGGACTTGGGTAAAGTGCTGATGGGAAACAGTGGGTAGATGGGTGCGTGGGAAGGAGTAGGTGCAAAGCTCATAAAGTGGCCAAGCCAAGTGACTGGCCTCTATTTAGATTAGGATGTTATGTTGGAAAATCAGCAGTGAAAATATGAGATGAAGCAACTTTGTCACCTCTTCCCAATAATTTACTGAGCATCTCCTTAGGTGCCTGCCACTGAATTCAGTTCTGGCAATGAAAGGGGCATCAGAAGTAGTTCTTGCTTTCAGGTGAGACAGAATCTTTTTTAGGTGAAGAAAGAATTCCCAGGCAATGTGGAAAACAGGAAGCAGAATTCCTTTACAAATGGTGCTGAGAGGAAAGAGGTAGAGGTGACTGGCTGCTTTGGTCTCTGGCAAACCACTTAACTTCTTCAATTTTCCCTATTTGTAAAATACGGATAATACAATTGACCACACAGGGTTGCAGAACATGGTCTATGTGTAGGAAACTGCCTTAAAAGTGAAAAGTAATTTTTTTTTCCCAAGTGCCTGAAAATACCTGAAGGATACAATAATACTCCCATTAAGTATTCCCAATTCCCTATGAGTGGGGGAGGCAGAAGGTTGTGTTATCTCTGGGATGGTGTGTGTCAAATTTAGAGATGTGGATGATGTAGCCCTTGCCAATCCCCACTCCCCTATGATACTGTGGCATAAATGACTTGCTTGGTATGGCCAACCATTGCTCATCTCCACACCTCTTAGTGATGCCCTCTGCCCTCTGTGGGGTGTGCCATGCTCCTTACCTTCTGTGTCCATCTAGGAAGTTCAAGGTTCCAAGATAGCTAGCTGCTCATCAGGTTTCTGGTGAGAGTTCTCTTCCTGAGGAAGAGAGGGGGTTGGGGGAGGGGGTAAGAGAGGAGGAGGGAGAGGGAGAAGGAAAGGGAGAGGGAGAGGGAGAGGGAAGAAGTTTGTATCTTCTCTCTGCTTCTTCTTATAAGGACAGTGATATCATCATGGGAGCCTCTGCTTTATGACTACATCTAAACCTAAGTATATCTCAAAGGCCTCCATGTTCAGGTACCAAGTTATTGGGAGTTAGAGCTTCAACATATGAATTTGGGAAGGACACACTTCAGTCCAGAGCATCTTTCTAGAATGTCTGTCCAACACACACATTCTTTCAGACTCTCTCAAACATCTTGTCTTTAAAAATTTCTTTTATGAGCTGATCATTTCCCGTGTTGCCCCACCAGTGAAATCATTGCAACAAATAATTATTGTTTCAAGATAACTGTATTGTTTCAAGAAACATTAACTGTGATTCTCTTGTATAAAATGTTCTAGCCTTTTTCACCTTGGTCTCTGCTGCATTAAGTTTCAGGAAGACACATGCATGCAAAGCAGTCAGTACATTTGTACTGAAATAAAGTTTAAATACATGACTGCTGCAAGGAAATGGCTTCCTAGACAGTAACCAAAAGAAGCAAAGAGGCAGCTTATTGAGCAGGCTAGTTTATCAACCATAAAAATTTATGTGGACAAGATTTGGAAAAAAATCCTAGGATTTTTTTTTAAGATCTATAGCTTTAGAAATTATACCCTATATAGAATATATCAATATACTTTAGAAAGTCCTGAGAGGTGATATCAGAGTAGTATTTGGACCAACCATGCCTTAGGAATGAGAAATCTAAACATATTTATCCAGGTTTTGAAAAGGAATGCAGATTGCCTTCCAGTACTGGGACCACTTACCAAATAAATGTAGTTTTATTTCAAGTTACAAAATGGACTATATTTGGAGGCATTTTGATTCAAATACCTCAATAAGTGACTTGCTGCACTCGCCCCAAACTCCCTTTTGTGTTTTTCCACCTGCAATTTGTATTACTGAAATAAATATCACCAACAGTTTGAGCTCCATTTGGTGTGGTCCCAACTGTAGCTGTGCTAACAGGGCCCTGTTGGGTTGTCTACAGTTCAACACTTTTTATTGGCAGCTAAAGGAAAGAAGGTAATGGTCTAACTGCCTCTTGCCTACACTTTACTCTTTTCACCCTTTCCAACAACCAGCCTGCTATAATAGTTCAGTTCTGGAAGAGGAAAATATTGCAACATATCCAGGCTGTCTACAAAGTGAGTAACGTTGTGTGAGACATGAAATGGACAATGCCTCAAAACCCGAGACCAGAAGAATCAGGCCAAAAAGAGATTTTGGCATTGGGGAAGTTGGTCTCTTGGAACATATTAGAATTTCCAAGAAACAAATTAAATGCGATTTAAAGAAAATGGGTGTGTTCTTCTAATCCAGACAGAAAGAGAAAACTGCAACCAAGGTTAAATACTGGGCATGAGCCTCATTGTGGGTGCCTTAAAGGTCATCACTTTTTTAAATCAGAGATTACAGAATTGTTCCCTGCTGTGCTTTTTGGTTTTTTGGTTTGTTTGTTTGTTCAGTTGGTTATCTTTTGTTTGTTGTTTGTTTTGCTTCACAGTTTTAGAGTTTCAGGCAGGTACTGGATTCTAAGCTTCTAATGTCCAACAAGGGTTCAAGAGGCAGGAGAAATGAATCAATTTTTATTTTTTTTCTAAACTTTTTAATCAATGGAAGCATCTGGCTGGTGTGAGCTCACTGTGGCTTGTGTTCAATGACCCTGAAATTTTTCACTCTGATCAATATAATGTAATAAATCACCTGTCTTCCAAATTCTGCTCTCCAGCAATTGGGACCATTTGGCATACGTACTCTAGGCAGTGGAACCCATCCTTCCTTGTTAGGAGAGATTAAATAGTGCCTGAGTCTGACCAATAGGCAACTTGGCATGGATCAGTTCTATTGTTTGGCTTTCCTTCCTTCCTTCCTTCCTTCCTCCCTCCCTCCCTCCCTCCCTCCCTCCCTCCCTCCCTCTTTCTTTCTTTCTTTCTTTCTTTCTTTCTGTTTCCTTCCTCCCTCCCCCCTCCCTCCCTCCCTCCCTCTTTCTTTCTTTCTTTCTTCTATTTTTTCTGATGGTACTGAGGATTAAACCCAGGGCTTTGTGCATGCAAATAGATGCTCTTCCACTGAGCTACATGCACAGCCCCTACATCTATTGTCAGTGCCTGTGTGAGTTTGTGCTGTACTTTTGATAGCTGAGCCCTCATCGACATCTTTTTCTTGATAACCAGCCAAGATGGTACTCTCTATGGTCCCAGGGTCCTGTTTTCTGTCTCTGCATTCCTAGCTGTGAGCACAACATCTACTGTGAATCTTCTATGATCCTGACTTTCCGGCACTACGTACCCTGTTTTGGTCGGTCTCTACCCAGATTGTCCATTGTCACCAGCACCTTTGGACAACTTGCTGTGATTGTTTATGCCTTCTGGCTTCGTGCTCACCCCCACCTGGAATCAGTCCATGAGCTGCAGCTTTTCCCTGATGGCTAAGACCCTCTGGGGGCCGGCCTTCAGATGATCTTGCTTATCAACCCCTCAGTGCTCTTTCTGATGCTTTAGAAAAGGTAAAAAGAAGAAAAGGTCCAGGTTTTCTTATCCTCTGCATGGGCTCTTGGCTCCATAGCAGAGTGTTAATAAGAGACTGACTTGCAAGGTTCACCTTTATGTTACAGGGTAAAGAAAATATCTGCATGAACTAGTCAGAGACAAAGTGACAAGGCAGCACCTTCTGTGCAGAATGAATACGGCCTTCCAGAATTTTCAGAGGAAAAGAAATTTCATGGTTTATCTAAATGCACAGTAGATCAGAGAGACATATAAGTTGGCATTTATCAATGATAGGCTACTTGAGAACAGAGGCACACAGTGGCCTAGGAAAAAACAAAGCTAAACTTTTAGTAGTCTATATGTAAACTCCCTATGGCATCTGACTAGTCTCCTACCAATTTGATCATAATTATTACTTCCAGGTTTTTAAGAAAATGCACACTCATACTACAGATTCAGGGAAAGAAGAAGAGAATAAAGTGGAAAGTAAAAATTCCCTCCCACATGTGGTCTTCCAAAAAGTGCGCTTTGGGGGAGTTTTTTGTTTTTTTTCCCATGAGTTATATATAATACTTATATAGGTAAATATGTATACAGATTTTTCTAACTTAAACACGAATTAGATAAAAATACATGAATCATTGTCTAATTTCCTTTTATGTTTTAACTGAATATATTGTAGGTACCGTTCTACATGAGCAACATGCCATGGACCAAGCATTTTTTTTTTTTAACAACAGCATCCTGTTTCAAGAGTTGGATCATCCAGTCTGCCAACCTACTTTTAGATTCTAAATTCAGAAAATCACTGAAGAAATCAGAAAATGCAATTTGCTGGGTGATGAGCTACTGCAATGGTCAAAATGCCTGAGTCAGCCTGCATCCTTAGCCTGCCCAGGAGAAGAGGGAGTTTTTGAGACCATAAGAAAGGCCTGAAACTTCTTGTTAAAAGAAGGAGGACTTGAAGGAGAGTGCATTTGAATTAACGACCAGAATGAGAGAGATGGCTAATTCAAATGGGTGTGTTTATGAAGAAAGCCTCCAGGTTCTTTTTGAGTGGTTCAAAGTTGGGGATGGGCTTTGGTCTTCCAGAACTAGAGGGAAGATTTCAGTTTATAACCAAGACTGGATAAAAAGGAAGAGGTCAAGTACCATGGGATTTTCATTGCAACTGCGATCAAAATGATGTCACATGAAAAACAAACAAACAAAAACATGAAGACTAAATTTTATAATACACAAGCAAAAAGCATCATCATTTTTTGAGAGACCTGAACCCTGCGAGTTTCTATTGGGCAAGACCTTTCACAAACTTGGCTTGAAATGGTTTTTATTTGGACCTCCAAAAGAAGAGTCTTGCATTGAAAGGAATCAAGAGCACAGGGTATCTTTTGGTTTTGCAGGAATTCTGCATTAAAAGATGTGCGTGTGCATGATACTAGAGAATCCTAAAGCTTGGCCACAGGCAGGGTGCCCTGGAGGGCTCTCTGTGGCCATCAGCAGACATGTGGATCATAGGGAGGGAACAGGGGCTCTGGCAGGGAAGCAGTCAATAACGTCGTGTTTCATCAGTCCTCCCTGCCTTCAAATCTGAGTTTGGTTTGCTGCTTTTTGTCCAAGCTCATCTTCTGGCTGGAACAGAGTATATAAATGTGTCTCCAAGAGTGAGAAAGAAAGGCTGCCAGGACAGCACTTCCAAGGAAGTAGTTTCATTTGGAAATTGGAGATAAAAGGGAAAGAATTTCAAAAGAGGGTAAATCCAGGTGAGCATCTTGCCAAGAGATAGACACTGTGGGTGAAATAAGAACTCTGAACAGTGACACTTTATCAGGCAATGTGACCTTGCCAACGGGGAAGCAAGCTGTGGACTGCAGGCCAATGTCTTTTATATGGCCTTGTTTCTAAGGATGACAGTTTGAGGTAGGACATTGAAGTAACTTGCATCCTGCTACTCTCTGTGAACCCCCGGCTCTCTGGGATGCTGGCACGTTGCCCAGGGCAACTTCACACATTTCCATCTAAAATCAGGGAAACCTTCATTAAGGATCCTGAGGAACCAGGAAAAGGATATTTCTACAGGTAGAATTTCCCTCCACACCAATTTCAAGTTTTGACGGTTCTCAGATAGTCACTTTGACACCTGCATTTCATAGTCCATGAGAATAGGTGGAGCTGCAAATCTGTAGGAGGAGTGGCAAATCTGGGTTTTAATTAAAAGCGATGTGGCTGATGTGGAATCAGATGTTGATCAAATTGCCATAAGGTCTGCTTTGATCCATTTCATAAAAGAGAAGACAGCCATGTTTTCTATCACCTTAGGTAAAAATAAATTATTTAATTGCTTGGGAGACTCAAAATTGCATCCGTGTGGAGCACTGTCCAGCCTTTTGGCTTGCTTCTGGCGAGTCTGTCTTAGGTCATGTGGTTTTTATTTAATTTGGCATAACTTTCTATTATTACTGAGGAGGGAAGTCAGGTTTTTTGATTTAAAAAATATCACATTATATTCTGGGAATATTCAAATGTCAGTGAAAAAGAAGAAATGTAGGTGGGGTTCACAGTAAAAATCTTCACATGCTACTCTGAAGAACAGTTAAGGCTCATTAATGCAGTGATGGTATGGGCATTTTTTAAAATTTGTTCTTTATAGATATACCTGACAGTAGAATGTATTTTAATTGATATAATTGTGTATTTTATTTCCTGGAATTCAAATAAAAGGGTCGATTTGGTCTTTCAAAAAAAGCAGCGTTTTGCTATAAATAACATGGTTAATTTTTTTTATTGTTGTTGTTCTTTTTAGTTATACATGACAGTAGATTGTATTTTGACATATCATATGCATGGAATATAACCCATCTTTGTGGTTGTACATGACGTGGAGTTACATTTGTTGTGTATTCATATATGAACATAGGAAAGTTATGTCAGATTCATTCTACTGATTTTCCAATTTCACTGCCCACCCCCACCTATGTGAGTCAGCATCCTCATATCAGACAGAATATTCAGCCTTTGATTTTTGGGGGGATTGGCTTATTTCACTTAGCATGATAATCTCCAGTTCCATCTATTTACCGGCAAATGACATAATTTCATTCTTCTTTATGGATGAATAATATTCCATTGTGTATATGTAACACATTTTCTTTATCCATTCATCTGTTGAAGGGCACCTTGTTTGGTTCCATAACTTAGCTGTTATGAATTGAGCTGCTATAAACAATGATATTGCCGTGTCACTATAATATGCTGATTTTAAATCCTTTGAGGATATGCAGAAGAGTGGAAAAACTGGGTCAAATGGTAATTGCTTTTCAAGTGTTCTGAGGAATCTCCATACGTTTTCCAGAGTGGCTAGGTCAATATGCTGTCCCAACAGCAGTATATGAGCAAACCTTTTTCACCACATCCTTGTCAACATTTATTGTTACTTGTATACTTGACAATTGCCACTCTGACTGGAGTGAGATGGAATTTCAGTGTAGTTTCAATTTGCATTTCTCTAATTGCTAGAGATGTTGAATATTTTTTCATATATTTGTTGATCAATAGTATTTCTTCTTCTATAAAGTATCTGTTCAATTCCCTATCCCATTTGTTGATTGAGCTTTTTTTTTTTTGGTGTTAAGTTTTTTGAGTTCTTTATATATCCTGGGGATTATTGCTCTATTTGAGATGCAAGTGGCAAAAATTTTCTCCCATTCTGTAGGCTCTCTCTCCATGTTCTTGATAGTTTCCTTTGTTGTGAAGAAACTTTCTATTTTGATATCATTCTATCTATTTATTCTTTTTTTTATTGGTTGTTCAAAACATTATAAAGCTCTTGACATATCATATTTCATACATTAGATTCAAGTTGGTTATGAACTCCCAATTTTACCCCAAATAGAGATTGCAGAATCACATCGGTTACACATCCACATTTTTACATAATGCCCTATTAGTAACTGTTGTATTCTGCTACCTTTCCTATCCTCTACCATCCCCCCTCCCTCCCCTCCCATCTTCTCTCTCTACCCCATCCACTGTAATTCATATCTCTCCTTGTTTATTTTCCCATTCCCCTCACAACCTCTTATATGTAATTTTGTATAACAATGAGGGTCTCCCTCCATTACCATGCAATTTCCCTTTTCTCTCCCTTTCCATCCTGCCTCATGTATCTGTTTAATGTTAATCTTTTCTTCCTGCTCTTCCTCCCTGCTCTGTTCTTAGTTGCTCTCATTATATCAAAGAAGACATTTGGTATTTGTTTTTTAGGGATTGGCTAGCTTCACTAAGCATAATCTGCTCTAGTGCCATCCATTTCTCTGCAAATTCTATGATTTTGTCATTTTTTAGTGCTGCGTAATACTCCATGGTGTATAAATGCCACATTTTTTTTATCCATTCATCTATTGAAGGGCATCTGGGTTGGTTCCACAGTCTAGCAATTGTGAATTGTGCTGCTATGAACATCGATGTAGCAGTATCCCTGTAGTACGCTCTTTTAAGGTCTTCAGGGAAAAGTCCAAGAAGGGCAATAGCTGGGTCAAATGGTGGTTCCATTCCCAGCTTTCCCAGGAATCTCCATACTGCTTTCCAGATTGGCCGCACCAGTTTGCAGTCCCACCAGCAATGTACAAGAGTACCCTTTTCCCCACATCCTCGCCAGCACTTGTTGTTGTTTGACTTCATAATGGCTGCCAATCTTACTGGAGTGAGATGGTATCTTAGGGTGGTTTTGATTTGCATTTCTCTGACTACTAGAGATGGTGAGCATTTTTTCATGTACTTGTTGATTGATTGTATGTCCTCCTCTGAGAAGTGTCTGTTCAGGTCTTTGGCCCATTTGTTGATTGGGTTATTTGTTTTCTTATTGTTTAATTTTTTGAGTTCTTTGTATACTCTGGATATTAGGGCTCTATCTGAAGTGTGAGGAGTAAAAATTTGTTCCCATGATGTAGGCTCCCTATTTACCTCTCTTATTGTTTCTCTTGCTGAGAGAAAACTTTTCAGTTTAAGTAAGTCCCATTTGTTGATTTTTGTTATCAACTTTTGTGCTATGGGTGTCCTATTAAGGAATTTGGAGCCCGACCCTACAATATGTAGATCGGAGCCAACTTTTTCTTCTATCAGACACAGAGTCTCTGATTTGATATCTAGCTCCTTGATCCACTTTGAGTTAACTTTTGTGCATGGCGAGAGGAGGGGATTCAGTTTTATTTTGTTGCATATGGATTTCCAGTTTTCCCAGCACCATTTATTGAAGATGCTATCCTCCCTCCATTGCATGCTTTTAGCTCCTTTATCAAATATAAGATAGTTGTAGCTTTGTAGATTAGTCTCTGTGTCCTCTATTCTGTACCATTGGTCCACCCTCCTGTTTTGGTACCAGTACCATGCTGTTTTTGTTACTATTGCTCTGTAATATAGTTTTAAGTCTGGTATCGCTATACCGCCTGATTCGCACTTCCTGCTTAGAATTGCTTTTGCTATTCTGGGTCTTTTATTTTTCCATTTGAATTTCATGATTGCTTTATCCATTTCTACAAGAAATGCCGTTGGGATTTTGATTGGCATTGCATTAAACCTATAGAGAACTTTTGGTAATATCGCCATTTTGATGATGTTAGTTCTGCCTATCCATGAACAGGGTATATTTTTCCATCTTCTAAGATCTTCTTCTACTTCTCTTTTTAGGGTTTTGTAGTTTTCATTATATAAATCTTTCACCTCTTTTGTTAGGTTGATTCCCAAGTATTTTATTTTTTTTGAGGATATTGTGAATGGAGTGTTTTTCCTCATTTCCGTTTCAGAAGTTTTGTCGCTGATATACAGAAATGCCTTTGATTTATGCGTGTTGATTTTATATCCTGCCACTTTGCTGAATTCATTTATTAGTTCTAGTAGTTTTTTTGTAGACCCTTTTGGGTCTTCTAGGTATAGAATCATGTCATCTGCAAATAGTGATAATTTAAGTTCTTCCTTTCCTATTTTGATGCCTTTAATTTCTTTCGTCTGTCTAATTGCTCTGGCCAGTGTTTCGAGAACTATATTGAATAGAAGTGGTGATAGAGGGCATCCCTGTCTTGTTACAGATTTTAGAGGGAATGCCTTCAATTTTTCTCCATTGAGAATGATGCTAGCCTGAGGCTTAGCATAGATAGCTTTTACAATGTCGAGGTAAGTTCCTGTTATCCCTAGTTTTTCTAATGTTTTGAACATAAAGGGATGCTGTACTTTGTCGAATGCTTTTTCTGCGTCTATTGAGATGATCATATGGTTCTTATTTTTAAGTCTATTGATGTGGTGAATAACATTTATTGATTTCCGTATATTGAACCATCCTTGCATCCCAGGGATGAATCCTACTTGATCATGGTGCACAATTTTTTTGATGTGCCTTTGTATCCGATTCGCCAGAATTTTATTGAGGATTTTTGCATCTAGGTTCATCAGAGATATTGGTCTGTAGTTTTCTTTCTTTGAGGTGTCTTTGTTTGGTTTCGGAATCAGGGTGATGTTGGCCTCATAGAATGAATTTGGCAGAGCTCCTTCTTTTTCTATTTCCTGAAATAACTTGAAAAGTATTGGTATTAATTCTTCCTTAAAGGTTTTGTAAAACTCCGCTGTATACCCATCCTGTCCTGGGCTTTTCTTGGTTGGAAGTCTTTTGATTGCTTCTTCTATTTCATCTATTGTTATTGGTCTGTTTAAGTTGTGAGTATCCTCCTGACTCAGTCTGGGCAAATCATATGACTTAAGGAATTTATCGATGTCTTCACTATCTTCTATTTTATTGGAATATAGGTTTTCAAAATAATTTCTAATTGTCTTCTGTATTTCTGTAGCGTCTGTTGTGATATTGCCTTTTTCATCCCGTATGTTAGTAATTTGAGTTCTCTCTCTTCTTCTCTTCGTTAGCATGGCTAAGGGTCTGTCGATCTTATTTATTTTTTCAAAGAACCAACTTTTAGTTTTGTTAATTTTTTCAATAGTTTCTTTTGTTTCAATTTCGTTGATTTCCGCTCTGATTTTAATTATTTCTTGCCTTCTGCTACATTTGCTATTGTTTTGCTCTTCCTTTTCTAGGGCTTTGAGATGAAGTGTGAGCTCATTTATTTGTTGGTTTTTCCTTTTTTTGAGGAATGACCTCCAAGCGATGAATTTCCCTCTTAAAACTGCTTTCATTGTGTCCCATAGATTCCGATATGTTGTGTCTGTATTTTCATTTATCTCTAAGAATTTTTTGATTTCCTCCTTTATGTCTTCTGTAACCCATTGATCATTCAGTAACATATTGTTCATTTTCCATGTGATGTAGGATTTTTCCTTCCTTCTTTTATCATTGATTTCCAGTTTCATTCCATTATGATCAGATAAAATGCATGGTATTATCTCCACCCCTGTATATTTACTGAGGGTTGCCCTATGGCATAATATATGGTCTGTTTTTGAGGAGGATCCATGTGCTGCTGAGAAAAAAGTATATCCACTTGATGATGGTTGATATATTCTATATATGTCAGTTAAGTCTAGGTTGTTGATTGTGATATTGAGTTCAATAGTTTCTTTATTCAGCTTTTGTTTGGAGGATCTGTCCAATTGTGAGAGAGGTGTGTTGAAGTCACCCATAATTATTGTGTTGTGGTCTATTTGATTCTTGAACTTGAGGAGAATTTGTTTTATGAACGTCGCAGCACCATTATTTGGTGCATAAATATTGATAATTGTTATGTCTTGTTGGTGAATGGTTCCTTTTAACAGTATATAATGTCCTTCCTTATCCCTTTTGATTAATTTAGTCTTGAAGTCAATTTTATTCGATATGAGGATGGCCACCCCTGCTTGCTTACGAGGACCATGTGCGTGGTATATTTTTTCCCAACCTTTTACCTTCAGCCTGTGTATGTCTTTTCCAATCAGATGTGTCTCCTGGAGGCAGCATATTGTTGGATTTGTTTTTTTAATCCATGTTACCAGCCTATGTCTCTTTATTGGAGAGTTTAAGCCATTAATGTTTAGAGTTACTATTGATATATGGTTTGTACTTTCAGCCATGTTTGATTATTTATCTTTTTCTTTTTTTTTTTTAATTTAGTTTGTTTCTCCATGGTTAGCTTTCCCCCCGCCCTCTGTCTTTATAGAGGCATTCCCACTGATGGTTTTGGTTATTGTTTTTCACTTCTTCCTCGTGTAGTGTTTTGCTCAAGATGCTTTGCAATTGCTGGTTTTCTGGCTGCAAATTCTTTTAGCTTTTGTTTATCATGAAAGATTTTTATTTCGTTATCGTACCTGAAGCTTAATTTTGCTGGATACAGAATTCTTGGTTGGCATCCATTGTCTTTCAGTGTTTGAAATACGTTGTTCCAGGATCTTCTCGCTTTCAGCGTCTGTGATGAAAAATCCGTTGTTAACCTTATTGGTTTACCCCTGAATGTAATCTGCCTCCTTTCTCTTGTAGCTTTTAGTATTTTCTCTTTGTTCTGTATATTGGATATCTTCATAACAATGTGTCTTGGCGTTGGTCTACTGTGATTTTGTGTGCTTGGTGTCCTGTATGCATCTACAATTTGTATATCCGTTTCCTTTTTTATTTCTGGAAAGTTTTCTGTAATTATTTCTTTCAGCAGGTTACTCATTCCCTTGGTTTGAATCTCTGTACCTTCTTCTATCCCGATGACTCGTAGGTTTGTTTTTTTTATGTTATCCCATATCTCTTGGATGTTTTTCTCGTGGTTTTTAACCAGCCTTTCTGAGTTGGCTAGGCTCTTTTCAAGATGATATATTTTGTCTTCATTATCTGATGTTCTGGCTTCTACTTGCTCCACTCTGTTAGTGATACTCTCAATTGAGTTTTTAATTTGGTTTATCGTTTCCTTCATTTCTAGAATTATTGTTTGGTTTTTTTTTTATAATCTCAATCTCCTGATAAAGATGCTTAACTTCTTCTTTTATCTCTTTATGTAATTCATTTTCAAAGTGTTCTTTCACTGTTTGGATTTGCTGTCTCGTATCTTCTTTAAGGTTCCATTCCATCTGTCTAAGGTATTCCTTGAGTTCTTTATATGACCATTTTTCTGCTGACTCTAGGTCCTCCTGAATATTTAGGCTGTCCTTCATTGTTTGTACTCCTTTTCTTCCTTGCTTTTTTATGCTGCTCATGTTACTTCTTGTTCTGTTTGACTGCTGAGTTACTGTTTACTCTTATAGATTTATTTGATGTTTGGGAGGAAAGATATTAGAAGGGAAGGGAAGAAGTCACTAAAGAGAATGAGAGTAGGCAGGTAGAATTCAAGGAAGGGGGAATAAGAAAATTGAAAAGAAATGAAAAGACAAAAGAAACAAAAATAACAAAGATTAGATAATAAAGAAAGAAAGAAAAGACGAAAAATAAATTTTTAACAAAAATAATAGTGATAATAAAAAAATGAAAATTAAAATTAAAAAAAATAATAATAATAAAATAAAAAAAATTTTAAAAAAATAGAAACATTGAAAAAAGTTAAAGAACAACAACAAATAAAAATTGAAAATGAAAGAAAAAGAAGAAAAAAAAGAAAAAGAAAAGAAAAAAAAATGATAATAATAATAATAATAAATGCAGTCCTAGAGTTCTATTAACTTCTCTTCCAGTAGGTGGAGCTGTGCCCACTGGGCCAAGCTTCTCCTCTCAATAGGTGGGAACCATTCACTGTGCAGCAGCTCTTTCTCCTAGACTGGGCGGGTCTCCAATCCTAAGTGTCTAGGGCCTTGTCTTGTGTTTCCTCAAGCCAGGCCGTGCTCACCTGTGGCGCTCACCACAATACTGGCTACACGCCAGGTCTGCTGCTCCTGGGAGCCCTGTTTTCATGAACACCTGGGCTCACTCTCCCTGTTTGCCTCCCTCAGACCCTAAGTTTGTAGAGCTTGGGGCTGAGATCCCCCAGCGAATTTGCTTGCCCTCCTGTAGCCACGCCCCTGGTAGCTGGTGCAAGAGACCTCAGTTGTCAGCACTGGTGGGAGCGGTAGCCGGGAGTTCCACGCCACGAGTCCCGCGCCACTCCTGATTCCCTCGGTCTGGTTATTGCGTTCACAGGAGAGCTGGGAGTGGCCCTTAAGGTTTCCCCGCTGTGTGGAGAGAGATGACTAGGGGATTACACACTTGTCGCGCTGGTTTCAATGCAGTTATCTCCTCTGCCCGTGACGCCATTTCTCTGCCATGGTGGTATCCCATGCAAATGGTGACCGTTTGTTCCCTTTGCCGGGTGACCAATGCAACGGGTGGGTCCTGACTGTCTCTCCCAATCCCCGTTTCAGTCCTGTGGCCACTGCCTATGAAGGCTCGGTTGGCTTTTACCTCTGTAAGTTCCTAAGGGCCGGCCAATTATTTCAGCGGGATCGTTAGTGCTGAGTCACACGAAGCAGGCGAACCGGAGCTTAATTGCCTCCGATTCGGGCTCTGTGTGTGTGTTCTGAGGGGCCCAGCCTGTACACCCCAGATCCACGTCAGCTCAGCATTGCCTAGTGATCCTGAGCAAATAGCATTTAGACAGTTTACGGCTCCCTATGCCCGCGCAGTTGAAGATGTCAGAGACTTGATCTCTCTGCGCCTGCCACCATGTTAGATCTCCTCAGTGATATTCATGTTGCCCTTACAGCTTCCTGGCATAAGCAAGTTCTTGGGATTATATAAACTGCTGCTTCTGTTTCCAGTCCAGATTTCTAGAAATGAAACCCTGCCGCCGTCGCCTCCGTCTCTGGGCCGCGCTCACGAGTGCCGCACTTGTCTGCGACCGTAGCAGAGCCGCCCTGGCCTCCGCAGCTCTTCAGCCCGGTGCCCGTCCCCAGGGGCCCAAGCGGCTGCCACCGCGGCTCTCCATCCCCCTCCTCCGGAGCACGGGTCCCCTGGCAGGGGGGTGCAGAACGACCCCAGAGCAGGCTCTGCCCGAAGGTGCAGCGGTGAACAGGCCACCGAGGCGCTCGAGGCTGCAGTCCAGCCTTCGGAGGACAGGGCTCGGCACGCAGCCCAGCTCCAACCTCTAGATGCTGCTGCCGGACAGTGTATACAGAGCCATCAAGACAGCAAGCAGAAAGCAAATGGCGGCTCCCGCGGAGTGGATTTTCGGCACAGAAACCACAGCCCCACCAACAATCCCAGTCCACAAACTCTCCCTGTATAAAAAATATTCAAAAAAAAAGGAAAAAAAGGCGGGGCGCACTGAGCTTTCTTTGCCTCGGGTACTTACAATCCACTGCTGATTACACATTCAGCTTCTCTGCCCGGAGCGAAGTGAAAGAGGAAGCAGATGGGAGCAAAGCGCCCGCGGCTCTGAGCAGCCAAGCGTCCGGGAGCCAAGCGTCTCTTTTTCGATTTCTTTGTTCTTCCTGCTGCTTGGCAAAGTGGTCCGCTACAGATTAACGGTGAAAGGAGCTCTAACAGACTGTGCGAAATCTCTATTAAAGCCGCTGCTTTGAGCACCACGCTCAGCACTTCAGCAACCCCCGTACGCAGCGGCCATCTATCTATTTATTCTTGATTTTACTTCTTCTACTTTAGGAGTCTTGTTGAGGAATTCAGTGCTCAAACTGACCTTATGGAGAGTTGGGGCTACTTTTTTTTTTTCTAGTAGGTGCAAGGTCTCTGATCTAATGCCTAGGTCCTTGAGTTGAGTTTTGTGCAGGATGAGAGATAAGCATCATTCTCAGCACCATTTGTTGAAGAGATTATATGTATGTTTATGGTGCCTTTGTCTAGTATGAGATAATTGTATTTAAGTGGGGTTGTCTCTGTGACTTCTATTCAGTACCACTGGTCTTCATGCCTATTTTGGTGCCAATACCATGCTGGTTTTTGTTGTTGTTGTTTTTAACTATAGCTCTATAGTATAATTTAAGTCTGGTATTGTGATGTCTCCTGCTTCACTTTTCTTGCTAAGTATTGCTTTGGCTATTCTGGGCCTCTTATTTTTCCAAATGAATTTCATGACTGCTTTTTAAAATTTCTATGAAGAGCATCATTGGAACCTTAATAAGAATTGCATTAAATCTGCATTGCGCTTTTGGTAGTATGGCTATTTTTGACAATATTAATTATGCCTATCTAAGAACATGGAAGATCTTTCCATCTTCTATGGCCTTCTTCAATTTCTTTCTTTAGTGTTCTGTAGTTTTCATTATAGAGGTCTTTCACCTCTTTTTTTTTTTTTTTACATTGATTCTAAATATTTTATTCTTTTGAAGGCTATTGGAAATGGTATAATTTTCTTAATTTCTCTTTCAGTTGATTCATCACCGATGTATGAATACAATTAATTTGTGGCTGTTAACTTCATATCCTGCTACTTTGTTGAATTCATATATGAGTTCCAGAAGTTTTCTGGAGGAGTTTTTGGGTTTAATACATAAAAATCATGTCAGTAAATAGGGATTGTTTGAGTTATTCTTTTACTATTAGTATCCCTTTAATTTCCTTCTTCTAATTGCTCTGGCTAGAATTTCCAAGGATGATGTTGAATAGAAATGATAAAAGAGGGCATCATTATCTTGTTCCAGTTTTTAGAGGGAATACTTTCAATTTTTCTCCATTTATAATGATTTTTGGCTTTGGGTTTAGCATATATAACTTTGCAATGTTGAGGTATGTTCCTACTATCCCTAGTTTTTCTAGTGTTTGGAACATGAAGGGGTGCTATATTTGGTCAAATTATTTCTCTGAATCTATTAAGATAACCATATAATTCCTTAAGTCTATTGATGTGATGAATTATGTTTATTGATTTCTGTATGTTGAACCAATGTTGCATCCCTGGAATGAACCCCACTTGATCATGGTGCACTATTTTTTTTAATATTCTTTTTGCATGAAATTTGCCAGTATTTTATTAAGAATTTTTGCATCTATGTGCATGGATATTGCTCTGAAGTTTTCTTTCCTTGATATGTGTTTGTCTGGTTTTGGTATCAGAGTGATACTAGCTTCATTGAATGATTTTGGAAGGGTTCACTCCTTTTCTATTTCATGGAATGATTTTTTGAAATTTATTTACTTATTTTAATTAGGTATATATGACAGCAGAATGCATTTTGATTCATTGTACACAATAGCTGCACCTTTACATTTCTATGGTTGTACATGGTGTAGCATTATACCATATGTGCAGTAAGACATGGGTAAGAATGTCCATCTCATTCTACCAACTTTTCTGACCCCTTTATATGCATATAAAGTAAAAAATTTAAAAAATTAAAAATGAAAATAATACCAAATAACTGAATTGTACTTATCAAACATCCTAGTCCTCAAAATACTGATCCATGAAAAATAACTGGTTTCAAAAATGCTAGAAATGAGGGAAAAAAACAAAAAAATGAATATTTATAAATGTCCATGAACCATTAAGATCACAACAAAACAAAAGATCTTGATGAAAAGTAAAAGAATTGTTTCCATTGGAGTTCAAAAGAGTCTCCCTTCCTTTCTCAGCAGTGTTTGTTAGGTGGGGTCATCTGGAGTGAAAGCTTGCTCCACCCTCAAGGTGGGGTTGTTGGAATGAGAGGAAATCTCATAAATGAATTCAGAGCATACCCAAGCCTAAACCCCACCTCCAAGAGTTGCTCAATGCCAATTGGTCTGAGATTTTAAAACAGTGCATTTTCAGGGCCCAGCAATTGCTGGTTCATGCTGGAAGCTGCACCCCAGGGATCTACCCAGAGTTCCACTCATGTAGTGGAGGAGCCAATTTTTAGTGCACTATGTGAACTGTAGACTCCATGTTTCTTTTATCTCAGGTTCAAACTCCAAACTCAATCTCTTCTACCCCCACCCTTTCAAATTCCTGGCCAGGCACATGTCTACCAGCTAGTCCTGCAAGCAGCTGGATGGGAGGGGGAGGGGGAGATCTGAAGAGGTTTCCAAAACCAGCAGTCCCCTGTATAAACCTCTCTGCATGTTTGATTTTCCTCTGCCCACTTAGGCACACTTGTCACTGTGTGTTTACTGGACCTATATTTGAGGCCAAACTTGAGTTTGCCAGGAATTGGCTCCCCCAGCTGCCAGCCCACACATTCCACTGCTGCAAAATGGTTCCTTCTTCTGTCCTCTGGGTATTGTGCAGCACACCTTTCAGTTTAGTGGGCCAGTGTCTTTGATCTCTGAACTCTCCATACCCAGACATGCCTCAGGCCTCCTAAAAATATAGATACCTTTAATTCCTTTATCCCTCCACTTTGCTCCTGGTGGAACGACACTTTGCTCCTAGTGTCTCTGGCTGCAATAGTGGCTGTGGTGCTGGGAATTTCTTCCTTAGTTTATTATATCCAATCTCCCGAGTCCCTGATCTGCTTTGAATGTCCAATATTAAACTCCAGCAAAGCCCCTCTCCCTCCTTTTTTTGTTCACCTACCTTGCTGAGAAGCTGCCTATCTGATTTCTTGGTTTCACGTCATGGAGCAGCCAGGAAAGTGATCTTCTCTATTCAACCATCTTGAAAAATCCGTTAATTCTTTATTTAACTATATATGGTTAATTCCATAGGGAGAGTTTGATCATTTTGGCCTACTTTCTTTTGCTATCTTTGTGAAGTTTGGAAGTTTCATTATATTATATTCAAGAAATACACCTGAATCAGTTGCACACATTTGCATTTGTATTCACATCTCTGGTGCATAGAAATAACACATGGGCAACATCTCTGACAAAATGAAGCCTCATATGTGCCTCTTATTGGTTAAGTTCTTTTAAAATTTTTTTTCTGTGTGGATATACTAGAGCAGTTATGTATCAAACATTTGCTGAAAGTCTTAGATTCTTGCAGAAGCAGGCATATCTTTGTTTTGTGTCTGTCTTGATTCCTGTAGAAGCTGTTGTAACTTGCTTTCCATTCTCAAAGATGAAGTTTTCTTCTGCTTCACCAAACAAGTTTTGTTTGCTTCTGATGATGAATGATAATGAATGCTTCTGATTTAATCACATTATTTGTGCCCCAATCTTCCAGAGGTAAGCCATTTCTAACAGCTTGGGTCAAATGCATGATCCTTATATTCTAAGTCCCTCCCATCCTCATTCCACTTCTTAGTGCTGAGGAAAGAGGAGAAAAGGAAAGAGAAGTGGGGAAAGGAAAGGAAGAGAGCGGAGGAAAGAACGGGAGAGGAAGAGGATGATGTTAACACAAGGAAGGGATGGAAAGGAAGAACTTTCTCATGATCCTATATACCAGGGGCTTACCATATCCTAGAGTACACTTTTGGAGACTCATAACACTGTCTCTCAGTTGGCATCAGACTGTCTCTTAAAAGAGCTAGTTGACATTGGCTCAGCGATCCATTTCTTGACTTGTGGAAGATTTAATATCTGCTCCAAGTATTTGGTGACCTCACAGGTGATGTATTCTCATGGTCACTCTTAGCTAGAGATGCTCTTTCTATTGAGTTGGTTCATCTTTCTGAGTCTGCTATTCTTATTCTGCAGAGCATTAAACATAGCCCCTTTATGTGGTTTCCATAATGAAATTACTCAAGATACAATAAATTGTACAAATGGCCTTAACTAGTGCCCTGTGTATCCATACCACTTTGGCAATGTGACATTGCAGCTATTCCCATTAAAAGTGGAGATGATTTCCCCACTTCCTAAATTTGGGCCATACTTGTGACTTGCTTTAGCTAAGAAAAAGCAGGGAAATAACTGTATGCTGGTTGAAGCTTAGGCTTCAAGAGGCCGAGTGTTTCTGCTCTGTCTCTTGGAGACTGGCCAATCATGTGGATTGTTCATCATGTGAATGAACATGCCTGATCTGGGCAGCAGAACAAGAGACTGGATATGGAACAGAATTGAACCATCCCAGTTAAAGCTGTCCTAAACCAGCCAGCCTCCAGCTGAGCTAGCAGCTGATTGATCCTTAAGCTAACTGAGAAAGCTGGCTGAAATGTAAGGCCTTTGTGTATCACAGATTTTACTCAGGTTTTGGGGAGATGCATTTTACACATCCTCTTAAATGGAGTAACTTAGGAAGAAGTACTGGATTATCCTATTCTGAGAGCTTCATTATGTTGCTTTCTGATCATTCCAAAACCCACATCACCTCCTTATGCTTAGGTGATCCCTCAATGCTCTTTCCCCTCAGGTTCTCGCATCTTTGAGTGCAGTATAATCCAGAATTCTTCAACCCCTGCTGCCAACTTCAAATCAGGACTTCATTCTACACAGTCATTTCTGCTCTCCAACTGAACTTGGGTTCATCTATTTTGAATCTCACCCTTCCTCTTAACAGTTCCTACAAGGGGAAGACAGAAGCATGGAACTTTGTATTCCAAAACCGACGGGTATCATGGCACTTAGAAGACAACTAGATGCCTTATAATTAAAAATACTACAGTGACTTACAATTCTATTATGGCAGTCTCTCCTGATCTGCCGTTTTGCTTTCACTGTGGTCCTGTGAACAGTAGCTTAATGCTAGACCACGATGCCCACATCCTTCACTTCATTTCCCCCTCATTACAAAGGCACTACATCATCTCACATCATCACAAGGAGGCTAAATATAAAACAATAAGCTACTTTGAGAGAAAAGGGGAGAGACTGTATTCATGAAACTTTTATTATAGTATATTGTTAAAATTGTTTTATTTTATTATTGTCATAATAAAATATTGTGTTAAATATATAAATCAGACTTTATCATAGGTATGTAAAGGAAAAATAATAGGATATATAGTGGAGAATCTAGCAAGATCGTCCTTTATTAGCCAACAAAGCTCTGCTCTGATAAGCTGTTTATTCCTCAGACCAGTCAAGTTCATTTCTATCCCTCTCAGTCACTCCTTGTTGGAAAAATCCACTTTTCGAGATCCAACCTAATTCTTCCATTTTCCAGGCAGTTTCTCCAGGGTTTGGACCCACACTGGTCTCTGCTTTCTCTGATCCCTCATGGCTCTTCTTCCCTGCCTCCGACTCACTTAGACATTTTCACACCCAGGAACATATTGCTTTTTCCAGGCCCTATGGGTTTTCTCTCCATAATTAAAACTAACAACTGGATTATAATCTTCTTGAAGATAGGAACATGATTTCATACTGTTTTTTTTTTTTTCTGTCCCACAGAGCTGGACACAGAACAGACCATAAAAATCCATTTACTGAATTGAACTGATTAAAATGGTAAGAGCAATTACTTTATTAAGCACCTTGGACATGCTTGGCTTTCTGTTAAACACATAATATATATTAGTATATTTTATTTTTAAAGGAACCTTATGAAATATTAGTGTTCTTATTTTACAAATGAGAAAATTAAAATTCAAAGACATTTAGTCATTTTCTGTTATAAATGGCCAAGTCATAATTCAGACCCAGGTCTGACTGTACGGCCAGTGCTTGCCTCCTAATTACATTTAAACCTGTATTCGCCTAATTGTAAGGCATTGCACATAGCCACAGAAGTCTGCACTTACCTCAATCGACATGATGAGTGTATGTTCTATTTATTAAATTATCAGAAATTCAAAGCTTGAGGTTATGCTTACTTTCCTCCTGCAATCAAAATGACAACACTCTGTCACAGTGGGCTTGCACAGCATCAAGGTCGTTGTGAGATAACAAGAGGAAAAAAAAATACCAGAACAGAATTAGAGTAATCATTAAAATCATTAAAAGAAGCATTAGGAGTTTATTCTGAGCCATATCAAGGAGATTCACAGCCCACAAGCTTAGCAGACTGAGCTATATTTGCTATAATTATATTAGGGATGGTGATGGTTTGCACATTTATTGTATTATAGGTTGAGATCATGTACATCATTTAAGCTTTTTAGGAATGATATTAGTTTCAGTCTAAATTTAATTTTTGGAAAAGTAAACAATGCTCAGTACATCTAAACCACAGTTAAAGTGAAAGTCTCAGCTTTGTACCTTAACAACACATCTTCTTTGGAAACTTAAAAAAATCCAGTCTCCCACCACCCCCACTTCAAAAACTGATCTTGATTTGACTGTGCCTCTGACTCTCAGCTCTTTAATTTGGTCTTTGCTGACAGCTGACTTCAATTTTTGCCTGTTTATGGAAGTAAATTAAAAGAACACACTGTCTGTGATCCAGTGGCTCTCCGTGGCAGAGTTCTATTCCGTCGTCCCTAAATCAAAACCCAGATAGTTGTCAGGAGAACTAATCCTTATGTAAACATGATTACATTTATAGAAAGACTCAGGGAGACCAGGAGGAAGTATGTCCTTCCCTCGGTACTTTACGGGTCAATGTCTTTGTTATTTCAGTTCCTAAGTAATAAGTTTGGAACAATTCACATCACTCAGATGGTTGGTGTTTAGGCAGTGGGTTTATGTAAGAGTCCCCACTATGTAATGATTACAAGGGCATCCCCTGGCATCAGTACTTACATAACAAGAGGGGCAGATGACTAAAAATGCTTTCAATAGCTTTTATTGTTATTGTTGTTGTTGTTCTATGGATTGGAACCAGGAACACTTTATGAGCAAATTAGACCCCCCCCCCCCCCCACCGGCCCTTTTGATTTTTATTTTGAAGCAGGATCTCACTAAGGGCTTCACTAAGTTGCCCAGGCTGGCCTCGAACTTGAGATCCTTCTGCCTCAGCTTCCCAAGTAGTAGGTTTACAGACAGGGACCACCATGCCTGGCTACATTAGCTTTTAACTCCTATAGCTTCCCTTAAATTCAGCAATGCTTTGGTAAAGATAGGATTAAATCTCATGACAGGATACTGAGTTTAAGAATAAATAAACGGACAAGATTGCACATGCTATTTCTAGGTATTCTAAGCCAATGAACAAAACTAAAATTGGGAGTTTACTGGCAGTGGAGAGGCCCCTGTTAAGGCAGTATGACTTCTTATGTTCTTGAAACCTTCAAATATAGGAAGTATCAGGTTATAAGTATGGTTTCTTCTTTTGAGTTGTTACCTTCTTGGAAATATTTGCAATAACCACTGGGAAATACCCCCATGGATGGTGTGCTGTTTCATGGGGTGTGATCTCACTACCTTTGAGTACCAAGGAATTATTTTGCTATGCAGTCTGTTGTTTAAGCATAATATGATCATGTGACCTGACTATAAGGCATGGTGGATATTCTATGACTTCTTCAAATAATAGTACTAACTTAAGTGACCACCTTTGGGTAATCTTCCTGGGTAATTGTAATTCCAGTGTATAGATAATAAAATGTGTAAGCACTATGATATTTTCCCCCAGAAGTGGTTGCATTATGGCATACATTGATAATAATTTTGATTTGGACTTGAGAGATTTTTGATATTCCATTTAACTAACTTGCAGACAAGTATACTTCTAAAGTGAAAAATACTAACTTCTGGGCTGGGGTTGTGGCTCAGTGGTAGAGTGCTTTCCTAGCATGTGTGAGGCACTGGGTTGGAGTCTCAGCACCACATATAAATAAATTTAAAAAAAATAAAGGTCCATTGACAACTAAAAAATATTTTTAAAAATATTAACTTCTTGGGGCTGGGGATGTGGCTCAAGCGGTAGTGCACCTGACATGCATGGGGTGCTGGGTTGGATCCTCAGCACCACATAAAAATAAAATAAAGATGTTGTATCCACCAAAAACTAAAAAAAATTCCCTCTCTCTCTCTCTCTCTTTAAAAAAAAATACTAATTTCTTTCCTTTTTTTTTTTTTTTTTTTTTTTAGAAAAGTAACCCCAGCTAGAAAGGATTAATGTGCTATTTCTAAGAACAATTTCATACAATAATACCTGAAATACATTGTAAACCTCTTTCTGGGAGTGAATTCCATGGATTCAGGGCAGGGAGGACATCATGATCACAGGTCCTGACACAGGGAGGAGGGTCTGAAGAGAGACTGATGTGTCTGGAGCAGAGTGAGCATGAGAACGGAGAAGATGTTAATGGCAGGCAGAGTCAGGTGTGAAGCTGCAGAAGGACCTGAGAGCTGGTTTTAAGTGCAAGGGAAGAATTTTAGCAAGATCTGACTGCTTTGTGGGATAGGAAGAAGCCCTAGGATTTAGGTAGACAACTAAAGCAGGTATTTTAATCATCCTGGGGAGGAAAGAGGGTGATTTAAACAAGGGTAGCTAGTGCGAATGTGGAGAGTAAAAAGAAGTCAGAATCATTTGGGTGGTTTCATCTGATGGCCATTATGCCAGAAGTAGACAGTAAAACAACAAAAGCCATAGTCTGTGTGTGTGAATTTAAATTTCTGGGATCTTAGCCTCTGCTGAAGGGATAGACCATAAACAAAAATTGTATTTGAGGATGACAACTGCTATCATAGAATCAAAAGCAGGAACAATTTGGAAAGGCTGTAGAACAGGAAACCAATCTGCAGGGAAAAAATACAGATACAAATATTGGCAATTAATGAGTTGTCAACTATTTGTAGAGAAAGTGTTGTATGAATATAGTTGCAACTTCTTTTAGGACACTCAGTTATTTCATTTATGTCTCTGAATTCATTGATATAGAAGCTTGAGTTATGGAACGTTAAACTTATCTTGCCTAAGAATATGCTGATGGGTAATCACAGAATCACTTAAACATTTAGTCAATAATGACTTGTGTTTGTGGCGGTGAATAGGAAACATGGTTCGTGCACTCACCAAGTTTTCCTAATTAAGAGACAGAAGTTAACAATGACAGCAAAGTTTGTCACTTGAGTGCCTGGGTAGAGGACAATGCCACTGACCAAAATAAGGAACACTGCAGAAGAAACAGATTGGGGGTACAAGGAGTGCAGGAAGAATGGAAGGGATTACATTTGGAGGTGCCTGTGACACGTTCAAGTGCAAATATTAGCAGGATTAATATTTTAATAAAATGCCAGCATCGACCTAATAAAACCCATTGTCACATCATTTCCATTTTATTCCTGATACAAATTCTGGACACAAAAGACAATTCATTTCCAGATGGAATTGTTATTTTAAATAAGAGCATAATAATAGAAAAATATGTTTGCAATCTTATATGTGCTAACTACTCCCAAATGAAATAGAGTTGACATTCTATCTCCTGGGAGATAGAAGAGAATTTTATTTATTGTTTCTTGGTTTGTTTTTTATTTATTTTTTTGACTGAGACACACACACAAAAAAACCCCATACAAATTGTACATAGTAGTGGGGTACCATGTAATATTTTAATACATGTGTATATTTTATACTGTCTAAATCAGGCTAAAGATATTTATCTCCTTAAATATTTATTATTTATTTAGGGTGAAAATATTCAAAATTTTTTTCTTCTAGCTTTTTGAAATGTACGGCAACATACAGTTCTCTATAGTCACCCCACAGAGGCAAGAACCACACCAGATATTCTTTCTCCTATATAACTGCAACTTTATACCTACTAATCACACTTTTCTCATCCTTTACCCTCAACCCTGCCTTCCCTGGCATCCAGTAACCACCATTATATTCTCATCTTCTATAAGATCATCTTTTTAAATTTCCAATATGAGTAAGATCATGTGGTACTCATCTTTCTGTGCCTGGATTATTTCACTTAGCATCATGCTCCATTCATTTTGCTACCAATGACAAGATTTCATTCTTCTTATGGCTGAATAGTATTCTATTGTATGTATGTATGTGATATTTTCTTTATTCATTTATCAGTTGATGGTCTCCCTTAGGTTGTTTCCATTTCTTGCTATTGTGAATAGAAATGAAATAAACATGGGAGTGCAGATGTCTCTGTGATACACTGATTTCTTTTCTTTTGGATATATATCCAGTAGTGGGCCTACTGAGTCATATGGTATATAGATTTCTAATTTTTTGAGGAAGCCTCATACTGTTTTCCATAATAGCTTTATAAATTCACATTCCCCACAACAGTATGCAAGAGTTTCATTTTCTCCATATCCTCACCAGTACTTGTTATTAGTTTTCTGATACTAGCCATTCCTACTGGGATGAAGTAATACCACATTGTGGTTTTGATTTGCATTTCTCTAATGATTAGTACCATTGAGGAGTTTTTCATGTACCCATTGGCCATATGTCAATGTTTTTTGAGAAACATCTATTTAGACTTTTTGCCCATTTTAAAATCAGGTTATTTGATATTTTGCTGTTGAGGTTTTGGACTTCCTGGAATATTCTGAATATCACCCCCTTGCCAGATGTATAGTTTGCAAATATTTTCTCCCATTCTGTGGGGTGTCTCTGAACTCTGTTAATTGTGCCCTTTGCTGTGCAGAAGCTTTTTAGTTTTATGGGATCCTGTTTATTTTTGATTTTGCTTCCTAAGCTTTTGAGCTTGTATCAAAAATTCCTTGTTTATTCCAATATCCTGAAATGATTCCCCCTATGTTTTCTTCTAGTAGTTTCATAGTCTCATATCTTACTTTTGAGTCTAAATCCATTTTGAGTTTACTTTTGGAATTGGTGAGATGGGGACTTAGTTTTGTTCTTTTTAATGTGGATATCTAATTTTCCCAGCATCGTTTATTGAAAAGACCATTCTTTCTCCAATTGTGTATTTAAGCACCTTTGTCAAAAATCAGTTGACTGTCGATTCATGAGTTTACTTCTACACTGTCTATTCTGTTCCATTGTTCCAAGCATCTGTTTTGGTGATAATACCATGATGTTTTGATTACCACAGATTTGTAATGCATTTTGAAGTCAGGTAGTTTAATTCCATCTGCTTTGTTCTTTTTACTCAAGATTGTTTTAGCTCTTCGAGGTTTATTGTGGTTCCATATAAATGTTAAAACTGTATTTTCTAGTTTTATGAAGAATGTCATTAGTATTTTGATAGGGACTGAGATGAATCTGTAAATCATTTGGGTAGGAAGGACCTTTTAACAATGTTGATTCTTCCAACTCATGAACACAGAATGTCTTTCCACCTTTTAGTGTGTATTCTTAGATTTAATTTTTCAGAGTTTTGGAATTTTCACTGTAGAGAACTTTGACCTCTTTGGTAAAGTTTATTCTTAGGTATTTTATTTTTCTTGGTATCTGTTATAAATGGGATTGCTCTCTTGATTTCTATTTCAGATAATTCACTATTGGTGAATAGCAGCACTACTGACTTTTGTATGTTGATTTTGTATCCTGCAACTTTGCTGAATTTATTTATTAGTTCTAATAGTTTTTTGGTGGAATTTGGGTTTTTAAAATGAAGATCACATCTTCTGTAAGGAGTGACAATTTTATTGTCACTTATTGTCATTCTTATTTTGCAATTAGGGTGCCCTTTATTTCTTTCTCTTGTCTGATTGCTCTGCCTAGGACTTCTAGAACTATGTTAGATAAAAGTGATAAAGGAGGGCATCCCTGTCTTCCTTCAGATCTTTCTTTTTATATTTTTAAATTAATTCTAATTAATTATACATGACAGTAAAATGCAATTTGATACTTCATACATAAATGGAGTATAATTTCTCATTTTTTTTCTCATGGTTGTACATGATGTGAATCTCAGTGGTTGTATAGTCATATATGTACGTAGGGTAAAAATGTCTGATTCATTCTACTTTCCTTACTATCCCTGAATCCCCTCCCCTCCCTGCAGTTTCCTCTACATAATCTAAAGTAACTGTATTCCTCCCTAGCTTTTCCACCCTTAGTGTGAGTTAGCATCTGCATATCAGAGAAAACAGTTGGCCTTTGGATTTTTGGCATGTTTATTTTGCTTAGCATGATATCTCTAGTTCCATTCATTTATCAGCAAATGCCATAATTTCATTCTTTTTTAAGGCTGAGTAACATTCTATTGTGTATATATACCACATTTTCTTTATCCATTCATACTCTTCAGTGGAATGTTAGCTGTTGCTTATTTTAAGCCAGCATGATTATGTCAAGATATGTTCCTTATAAACCTAAATTGTGCAGTGCTTTTATCATAAAGAGAAGCCAGGTTTTATTAAAAAGACTTTTCTGCATCTACTGAGATGACCAGATGTTGCTTTTCCTTCAATCTGTTCATGTTTATTGGTCTGCATATATAGATTTCCATATACCATTCTTGCATCCCTGGGATAATTTCCACTTCATCATGATGAATAGTCTTTTTAATGTGCTGTTTGGTTTGGTTTGCTAGGTTTTTCTTAAGAATTTCTGTGTCTATGTTCATCAAAGATATAGGTCTGTAGTTTCCTTTTTTTGTTTCATTCTTATCTGATTTTGGTATCTGGGTAATACTGGCCTTGCAGAATATGTTTGGAAGAATTCTTTCCTGGGCTGTCTTTTAGAATAACTTAATGAGAATTGGTATTCATTCTCCTTTAAATGTTTGGTAGAACTCAGCAGTGAAGCCATCTGGTCCTGGGTTTTTCTTTAACGGGAGACTGTATATTACTGATTAAATTTCATTACTCTTCAAGTTTCCAATTTATTCCTGATTCAGTCATGGTGAGGAACATGTACCTAGGAATTTGTCCATTTCTTCTAGGCTATCCAATTTAATGGCTGCTATTATTCACTAATAACCTTTCATGATCTTTTGTATTTCTGTTTTCTGCTGTCATGTTTCCGCTTTCTTCTCTGACTTTACTTATTGGAGTCTTTTCTCTCTTTCTTTTCTTAGTCTAGCTAAGCATTTGTCTATTTTGTTAATCTTTTCAAGGAAACAACTGTTGGTTTTATTGATCTTTTGTTTTGTATTTTTAGTCCTCATTTCATTTATATGCCCTCTGATCATTACCATTTCTTTCTTTCTACTAATTAGGGTTTTGATTTATTCTGATTTTTCAAGTTCTTTGATATGCAGTGATATGATGTTTACTTGAGAACTTTTTACCATTTTATTAGTGTTTGTTAATTATATAGAATAATGGGTTTCATTGTGGCATATTTATACATGCATGTAATATGCTTTGCTCATTTTCACTATCCCATTACCCCCTTACCCTCCCCTTGACCCCCTTCTCTTCTAATAATCTCCCTTCTACTTTCAGATCATCTTTTTTCCTATATTCCACATATGAGAGAAAATATTCAGTACTCATCTTTCTGAGTCTGTCTTATTTTACTCAGTATGATGATCTCCACACTCTCTGTGTACACATATGCACATGCATACACACACACATATGTGTGTATATATGAGAGAGTGTGCAAATGAGATGATTTCATTTTTCTTTATGGTTGAATAATACTCCATTGTGTATATAGACCACATTTTCTTTCTCCATTCATCTGTCGATGGGTACCTAGCCTGATTATATAACTTGGTGATTGTGAAATGTGATGTGATAAACATAGGTATGCAGGTATCTCTGTAGTACTATAACTTTAATTTTTTCAGGTATATACTGAGGGATGGTTTACCTTGATATAGGTTAGTTCTACACTTGGATTTTGAGGAAGCTCCTTACTGATTTCTGTAATGACTGTAATAATTTACATTCTCCCTAATAGTGTATGAGGGTTCCTTTTCCCCAGCATCCTCATCAGCATTGTTGTTATTGGTATTCTTGATGATTTGCTGTTACTAGTATTCTTCATTCAGTCATACTCCACCATGGAGTAATATGTAATCTTCATATAGTTTTGATTTGTATTTCCCTAATGCAAAAGATGCTGAACGTTTTTTTTTCCCAATTATTGGCCACTTGTATTTCTTTTTTGGAGAAGTGTCTATTAAGTTAATTCATCCATTTATTGATTGGGTTTTATTGGTGTTGTTTGTTGAATTCTTTATAAATTCTGAATATTCAGATTTAATCACAAAAGACCCAGAATAACAAAAGCAATCTTGAGCAGAAAGAGTAATGCTGAAAGCATCACAATTCCAGATTTCAAAATATACCACAGAGCCACAGGAACAACATCACCATGGTACTGGTGTAAAAACAGACATGGAGACCTGTGGAACACAACAGAGGATACAGAAATAAACCCACAGAACTACAGTCATCTGATTGTTGACAAGGGTACCTTAAATTTGTTGGTGAATAGGCAGCTTCTTTAACAATAATAGTTCTGGAAAAACTGGGTATCCATATATTAAAGATTATAACTAGATCCCCATCTCTCACCTTAAGACAAAAATAAATAAATTCAAAATGGATCAGATATAAGACCTGAAACTTTGAAACTGCTAGAGGAAAACATAGGGGAAACACTTCAAGATATAGGCACAGGCAACAACTTTGTGACTAGGACTCTGATAGCTTAGAAAATAATGGGAATCCACCAGTTGGGATTGCATCAAATTGAAAAGCTTCTGCACAACAAAGGAAATGATTAATAGAGTCAAGAAACAGTCTAGAGAATAGTAGAAAATCATTGCCAGCTACTCTTCTGACAGAGGATTAATATCTCCCTACTTTTTTGATGTGGCAGTGTTTGCTATGTACTGCCCTCTTAGCACCTCTTTGGCTGTGTTCCATAGGTTTTGGTATGTTGTGTCTCCATTTCATTTGCATCAAGAAATTTTTAAAAATTCCTTCTTGATTTCTTACTTGATTCATTGGTTGTAGTTGTTTAATTTCCATGTTCTTCTATAATTCTAAGTTTTATCTTGTTATCGATTTCTAGTTTTTTTGCATTGTTATAAGAAGAGCTACTCAATATATTTTCAATTTTTAAAAATTTATTGAGACTTGTCAGGCATGCTGGAGCACACCTGTAATCCCTGTGACTGAGGCAGGAAGATTGGAAGTTCAAGGCCAGCCTCAGCAACTTTGTGAGGCCCTAAACAACTTAGTGAGATGCTTTGTCAAAATAAAAAATAAATAAGGGCTGTGAATGTAGCTCAGTAGTAAAGTACTCCAGGATTCAATACTCAGTACCCAAAAAAAAGTTATCAATGCTTGTTTGAGGGGCCTATTATATGCTCTATCCTGAATAATGTTCTACATCCAAAGAGAAAAATGTGTACTTGGCAACTGTTGGAAGCAATGTTCTGTTAGTCTCATTTGGTCTAGGGTGAAATTGAATGCTGCTGTTTCTTGATTTTCTGTCTGGATAATCTGTCCACTGCTGAAAGTAGGGTGTTAAAGTTCCAAACTGTTACCAAAGGTTGAGTGTTCTTTTTGCTATGCGGAGGCTAACCCATAACAAGGGAGGTGGAAAAAAGTTCAGCGGATTAGAAGAAAGGGAATGAAGGGAAGGGAGGGGGGACAGGAATGGGAAAGGCAGTGGAATGAATCTGACATAATTTTTCTACGTACATACATACAACATAGTGAATCTCACCATCATGTACATCCACAAGACTTGGATTCTAATAAGAATAAGATATATTCCATGTTTGTATAAAGGTATCAAAATAGATTCTACTGCCATGTGTAACTAAAAAGAACAAATAAAATAAAATTGGCTTTCTATCTTTGGTGCATATATATTTAGAAATGTTATTTCCTTTTGTCAAATTGACTCCTTTTTCAATATATAATGACCTTCCTTATCTCTTTTTTGCTGCTTTTTATTTAAAATTTATTTATTTTTTTCTGATAGAAGTATGGTCACTCCTTTTGGATTTCATTTATAGGGCAGGCATATCTTACTCCATTCCTTAACTCTCAGTTCATGTGTGTTCTTAGAGGTGAATTGAGTCTGTAAGCAGCATATAGTCAGGTCTTGCATTTTTTATTCATTCAGACACTCTATGTCTTTTAACTGGAGAATTTAAGTGGAGAACTGAGTTTCCATTCAAGGTAGTTACTGATAGGTAGGGACTTATTATAGCCGTTATGTAATTTGTTTTCTGGTTTTGTTGTATTTTCTTTCTTTCTCTTACAATTTTCCTTTGTAGCTACTGATTTACTCTTGTAGTATGCTTTGATTCTTTATTATTTTGAATTTGCATATTAGGAATTTTTGCTTCATGGTCACCATGAAGCTTATAAAACATCTTCTGACTATAAAAAGTTATTTTGAAATAATAACATAATCATAAAGATAAGAATAGAGACAAATAAAACCACAAGAGAAAATGTACTAATAAGAAACTCTACACTTGCATTGTACTCCTCTCCATGTTTTAAATTCTCGATGTCTCAGTTTACATCTTGGTATATTGCCTATATCTTAACATAATAATATAGTTATTATATTTTTTAAAGTTTTCATGCTAAAGATACAAATGGTTTATCTTCTATGCTTAAAATATTAAGACATTATAATAAATTTGATTATATAATTACTCTTTTTGGGGGGTGGGGTACTGAGAATTGAACTCAGCATCACTTGACCACTGAGCCACATTCCCAGCCCTATTTTGTATTTTAATTTGAGACAGGGTCTCACTCAGTTGCTTAGTACCTTTCTTCTTCTGAGGCTGGTTTTGAACTCATGATCCTTCTGCCTCGGCCTCCAGAGCCGCTGGGATTACATAAGTGTGTCACCGCACAGAGATGTGTGCCACAGAGGGATAGACTTTGTGTGGGGTCAGAGCAGTTTTACAGCCTCATGTGTGATCACCTGCCTGGTAATAGCTGTGTTGCCCGAAGCTGGGGGGTTGGGGGGGTGGAGACCCTTGGCTGGCAAGGGTGACAGATGGCTGGATTTTGTCTGAATCTCACTGCTATAGGGTACTGCACAATCTTGAGTGGAGTGTGAGTGTATCTCAGGTACAGTCCAAGGCTAGAAATGATTCAGGTTGAAGTTCAAGTCTTTCCCACTAGTACACAGGTCTTTGCCTGATGCCAGGTGGTCTAGAAGCTCCGTGAACACTGCCTGCCTAGGAGGCTTTCAGTTCCTACTGCTGCTGAGTCTTACCATGGAGGCCTTGGCACTGGGCTTTGAGACAAGATCTGTGCTAGCTTTCCTGCCCAGTTCCCAGCAGGTGGAGACCCACTCCTTGCTCTGCTGTCCAGGATTGGAGGAGGGGTTGTGGGAGGAGTCAGCTCCAGCCCCATGCAGTTCCAGCAGCTCATTCTGTGCATATTGGCTGGTGGTGTGGATTGTGGGGCTTTTTCAAGTACTGGGTTTCACTGTGGAGATCGTTGTACGGGGTTGGACTTAATTCTTACACCCTGTCCCAAGCAGGCGGCCTCTCTTTCTGTGAGAATTGCTTGGAGTAGAGGGAAGGACGGGGCGTCATGCTTCCTGCTTTCTTCCTAATGTATTTTCACTTTGTACTAAAATCAGAAACTTTGATCTCTCACCTGATTTCCTTAGCTCTTGTGCAGGTGGTTTGGTGTGTTTAACTTGATATCTGGGGAGAAGATCACCAGATCTTACTCAGCCCCCATCTTCCCCTGTTTCCCTGTTTGCATGTTTTAATTATATTAATCTCTTATGGGTGTGAGTAGCAGACACTGTATATTGTTTTAATCACTTACGAAGAAACATAAATAGAATTCATTCAGAAGAAAAGAATCTTTCATTATTTCTTCTTCCAGGATTGTTCTAGGTGTTGGAATTGTTTAAACAGACAAACATTGGATTGCCCAGTGGTCCCTCGGTCTAACTCATCCAACATGCATGTACTATGTGGAATGTTCCTGGACAAGAATGATGCTGGTGAGAAGGTATGATAGATAAATCACAGCCCAGGAAACTCATCTGTTTAGAACTCTGATTAATTCCTTATGTTTGATTAAAATGGTTTATAAATCTGAAATGCACAATCAGAATTTCAGAATTCTAAGACTGGGGCAAATCACAAGGGAAAAAAATGCCATAGCAGGAATTTTTCAAGTGAACACACACATGGCAATAGGTTCCCTGCTGTTCTGAAGGCAGCATAATTCAAATGTTCCTAGCTTTAAAACATTAGGTTTTTAAATATTGCTGGTAAATGAATAGGGAGAGTAGATCCTTGGAGAGGATGGAATTTTCACAGGATCAATGTGCCCTATTCTGATTAGAAGAAACCCTTGATTTCAAGGTCAAGAAGGGTGCAGGTTCCACCTGCAGAAGCAGCAACAAGGCCCTGCATGAACAAACCTTCTATGTCCTTTTGGCCAAGTAAAGAGAATCAGATAAAAATCTTTCTTCCCCCTTGTGGTGTTTGGAGAGAAGAGACAACTTTTGAAGGCATTTCTTTAGCTTCTGTTTCTTGAGCTTCAGTGGAGAGCTATAGATGCCCCAAAATGAGAACTCAAATGGAGAGGAGTTGGGCTAGGGAGTGGGGGGAGGGCTAGAAGTCAACTGACTTCATTATCTTCTGTGACAATTAGAGTAAATATTTCAACCATATCTCAGAAGGGTTTATGTCGACACTCTGAAGCACATCTGGCTATGATTCCCAAGGGAGATTAGTCTGTGCTGTGTCATTATCCTGTCAAGAAATCAAAGGCCTCTTCCTGCCTCGGAGGCTGCTGTGTTTTCCTTTATTCCTCCGTTTTTTTTGTGTGTGTGTGTGACCCTCACTTGTGATTGGCTCACAGTTGCCAAAATGTACTGCTGTCATTACCTAGCCCCTCTTTGGCTGCTGGCTGTATTGACTTCGTTTTGAAGGGTATCCCCTACATACATTTTGAATTAACCTAGAATTTAATGATGATTATAACATTGCAGGGGAAAGTATGTTCTAGTTTCCAAGTAATGAACTTGAAATGATTTTCTACCACCTGACCTATTTGTGAATTGGTGACATTTTTATGTATTTAGCTCAGCCTCTTGTACCTTCTTCACCAATGGTATATGGTTTTTTTAATGAGTGAAGTAACATGGATATTAAGTAAAATAATACAAATTCACATTGAGATTCCTTCTATGGAGTTTTAGTGCTGGAAGTTATCATCAAATCATAAAGCAAATCCTCTCATGTTATATATGCTCAGTTGTGACCCAGGGACTCATAATTAGAACGATCATGTAATTTATTGTTTAGTGTGAATACTTTCGGAGTGCTAGAGCTGCAGTTACAAAGGGGACAATGTTGGGGACACTGGTATACATAACCAAATTTGCCCAATGTGGTGACTTAATATAAAAAAGAGATAACATGACAAACCCAGAAAGCCTGAAGCATTTGTCCTTTTATTACTGAATTAAAATAATATGATTTATGCTCTTTAGATTTTTCATCAATAGATTTCTTTTGTTATTCTACATTCATACAAAATAAAATATTTCCATGTTAATTTAGTTTTATTCCAAATTTAATTTTCAAAACATCCTTGTTAATATTTTACTAATGATAAAATTCATACCAAATAGTTTAGCATCTAATGTTTTATTCAAATTAAAATATTTCAAATACATCCTCATCCTTTTGAATAGTCAATAGAATCAAATGGGTCTGAAAGTTCTTGGTAAAGTATCTATTTCTACTCAAACCAAATACCAATAGAATTTTATAGACTATAAAATGAAAAATCAGTATATCAAGGAAAATTATTATGAGGAACATATACTAAGTCATAGCCATAGGACTTTCAAAATATATTTATTTTATGTAAAAAAATTTTATTTAAGTGTGGTTAAGTAAAAGAAATTAGTAAATATAGTTTATATTTCAACTTTATTGATAAATTCTAGCAAAAAAATGGGCATTCTAAACTGTCACATGATGAGGTCATAGAAATTTTAAGCTATTATGTAATTGTAATAGGGTACCCTTCAATCAAATGAACTGGTAGAAACCAGAAGAATTGGAGAAGCAGGGTCAAAGTCTCACTTCCTTCGATCCCATTTCTCAGACTCAAAGCAACAGACTTTTAGCAGTTCTGGCTCAGTATTATGTCCCCCTCTTCTCAACCACCTGACAATTGACTGAGTGGCCAACCAAAAAGAAACATTTCCGCATCCTTATTCAAAAGACAATGTCTCCCATTAGAGCTCACTACAAAGAAGGAATCAAACTTGTTTCAAAAAGAAGTACAAATGTAATCCTTGGTCAGATAAGTGAATTATATAATAGGTTATAGGGTTTAGCTTACATCAGCTTTCAAAAATGTAGTTAAGCTTGAAGATCAAAACACCTTACAGATTTGTAGAAACACAAATTCTCTCTCCACAATGATGGGGCTGCTAACCAGATGCAGTGGACTTGATTTTTAGATGGAGAGGGTATTTTCCCCATTTCTATCATCACCATTTAAATACTAACCATAAAAATGTCTCCATTCTTTTAGGGGCAAAAAAAAAAAAAAAAAAAAAAGTGCTGTTCTGCCAAGTTAAAAGGTCAAAACAGACAGGAACATCCCTGGAAACTAAAATATACATGAGAACTATCTGAGGAGTTTCCAGCTTTCTGGACTCACCCACCAGGAATTCTAGTTTTGCAGGGCTGGAAAGGATGCCAGGAATTGGCACTTCTGAGGTGCTGTGAGGCCCACTGTGCCAGGGGATCCTGCCAGAGGTGGTTCACAGACACCAATTTGACTTAGAAACAGGAAAGTGCTTAAACTAGAAAGCCTACCTATGTGCTCCAAGCAGTACTTGCCAATAGATTTGAGGTGTTTTTTTTTAAAATACATTATTACAGATTTTTTGGGTACATTTTGTGAATTTAAGGTAAAAAAATCATTTAAAGTGTATATGTCATAAAGTATATTCATGGAAAATATAAATAGCATTTGACATTTTTTCATAGTGTAGAAGGTTGTATGTAGGGTAGAAGAGAAAGAGAGTTGTTAGGAAATTTAAAAGTTTGGATGTAGTAATTAATCTGTTTTCTACTTTTAAAAAAAGGATGTATCTGATAAAATTGGTTTTTATGTTAAAAAGCAGTTTTGATATGCTAGCCTTAGATATACCCCTTTTCCATGGGTTAAAAATATGCTTTAATGATTTAAAAATTTTAAAAATATATTTTCTGTTTTAACTACATAGTATCTACTCAAAAGAGGAAAATATTGAAAAGGATAGTGAAAACAATGAGGTGTAATATCAAAAACTTGTGACTTTTATAAAAGAAATAAAAATTGGTATCGATAAAAACAAATATATTTTTGAAGGCTCTCAGGAAGTTTTGTGAACTGGGATTGTGGATTCTAGAGAAGAGATGACTAGGGCATAGTTTTTGTAATGGCCCAGTCTAAAACAGGTTATCCTAAGAAGAGAGCTGACATTTCTTTTTTTTTTTTTTTTTTTTTATTGTTGGCTGTTCAAAACATTACATAGTTCTTGATATATCATATTTCACAATTTGATTCAAGTGGGTTATGAGCTCCCATTTTTACCCCATATACAGATTGCAGAATCACATCAGTTACACATCCATTGATTTACATATTGCCATACTAGTGTCTGTTGTATTCTGCTGTCTTTCCTATCCTCTACTATCCCCCCTCCCCTCCCCTCCCCTCCCCTCCCCTCCCCTCTTCTCTCTCTGCCCCCTTTACTGACATTCGTTTGTCCCCCTTGTATTATTTTTCCCCTTCCCCTCACTTCCTCTTATATGTACTTTTGTATACCTCTGAGGGTCTCCTTCCATTTCCATGCATTTTCCCTTCTCTCTCCCTTTCCCTCCCACCTCTCATCCCTGTTTAATGTTAATCTTCTTCTCATGCTCTTCGACCCTACTCTGTTCTTAGCTACTCTCCTTATATCAAAGAAGACATTTGACATTTGTTTTTAGGGATTGGCTAGCTTCACTTAGCATAATCTGCTCTAATGCCATCCATTTCCCTGTAAATTCTATGATTTTGTCATTTTTTAATGCAGAGTAATACTCCATTGTGTATAAATGCCACATTTTTTTTATCCATTCATCCATTGAAGGGCATCTAGGTTGGTTCCACAGTCTAGCTATTGTGAATTGTGCTGCTATGAACATCGATGTAGCAGTGTCCCTGTAGCATGCTCTTTTTAGGTCTTTAGGGAATAGACCGAGAAGGGGAATAGCTGGGTCAAATGGTGGCTCCATTCCCAGCTTTCCAAGAAATCTCCATACTGCTTTCCAAATTGGCTGCACCAATTTGCAGTCCCACCAGCAATGTACAAGTGTACCCTTTTCCCCACATCCTCTCAAGTGGACAAATAAAGCATGCTTCTGGGTGGTTTTACAAGCATTTGTTTGTATCTTTTAAAAAAAGGACTTCCTCTATTATTTCCTTCCTCCTCTCCCTTTTTCTTTCACTTCCTCCCACCTCAACTCCCTCCCCCCCCTGTCTTTTGCTTTCTTCTGTAAATACTGAGCATCCATTATTGGCCAGGCACAAAGGAAATAAAGTTGGTAAAAGTTAGATACATTTGGTTTGGTTCTCCATATTCATTGAGAACATCGCTAGGCTATTTCAACATTGTATAAGATATCTATGTATGAAATGACATGGCACACACAGTTCTGGTTTGGATGTGAGGTGTCCCCAAAAAGCTCACGTGGGAGACAACACGAAATGGTTCACAGGTGAAATGATTGGGTTGTGAGAGCCTTAACCCAATCAGTGAATTAGTCACCTGATGAGATTAATTGAGTGGTAATTAGAGACAGCTGAGGTGTGGCTGGAGTAGGTGGGGCATTGGGTGTGTGGCTTTGGGGTATATATTCTGCACCTGATGAGCAGACTCTCTCTGTGTTTTCTGATCGTTATGTGAGCCATTTCTCTCTGCCACGCTCTTCTGCCGTGATGTTCAGCCTCACTTTGAGCCCCAAGGAGCGGAGCCAGCTATCTCTGGACTGAGACCTCTGAAACCGTGAGTCCCCAGAAAGACTTTTCTTCCTCTACAATTGTGCTGGTCAGGTCTTTAGTCACAACAGCAAAAAAAAAGCTGGCTAAAACACACACACACACACACACACACATTTTGTGGAAGTTTTCTCACAAAAACCACTTTGGGAAACTTCAGTCTAACCTTCACTTTGCTAATCTCTAACAGGAGATTCAATTTTAGGGTATGGAGTCTTACAGAAATTATTAAGTCCAGAACATTGGAGAGACTATGTGAAAAAAATTTTTTTTTCCTTTTCTCGTTTCACTGATAGCACTTGGGAAAGATTATTAAGCCCACTTGGCAAGCTCTCTCTCCCAAATTGCTACTCTGTTCTTTCATTTCATGATCAAAGAAAGATACTATTGACTAAGTGGAGTGCCAAATCAGGTGTCAGGACTATCTGGTTCTATTTTTAGCAATTATTGATGCTTAACTGGTCTGTATTTCATCCCAGTCTTCTCCATCCTTCCTATAATACTTATGTGGCCTGTTGTATTTAATAAGGGTCCTCTAGAGAAGCAGCACCAACAAGATACAAGTGTAAATAGAGAATTATAGGAGGAGATGCGGTATGAGAATTAGCTCATGTGATTATGGAGGCTGAATGTCCCCCCCACCCCCCCGCCCCATATGGTGTCTGCAGACTGGAAAACCAGGAAAACCAGTGGTATAAATATTCCAAGTTCAAAGGCTTGAAAACCTGGGGTAGCCAGTGGTAAAGTTTCAGTCCAATGCTGAAGGCAGAATCTCCAATGTTTGAGAGCAGTGGAAAAAGCTAAGTGTCATAGGAAAGGATGAGAGAGCACATTTATCCCTCCTCATCTTTTTGTTTTGTGCCCCCAATCTGTTGGTCGTCCACACTGGTGAAGGTAGATCTTCTCAGTCTACTGATTCAAATATATTCTCTTTTGGAAATACCCCTGTAGACACCCCCAGAAAAATTGTTATGCCAGCTATATGGGTATTCCTTATGCCAGTCAAATTCAACACATAAAATTAGCCATCAAACCCATTCTTTAAAAAACTTTCTTCTCTATCTTGGGGCTCATTTTGACTCGGGTTAGACCTGAAAATAGAGCATCCCACTAGATGTGCCACTGAGAAGTGAATTTATTGGGCCAGCAAAGCACCCTGTTTACAGAGTGGCTGTATCAGGGCTCAGTCCAAGCAAATAGACATCAATTGCTACCCAAGGATGATTTAGTGAATGACATGGCACACACAGTTATGGTTTGGATATGAGGTGTCCCCAAAAAGCGCACGTGGGGGACAATGAAAAATAGTTCAGAGGTGAAATGATTGGGTTGAGAGCCTTAACCCAATCAGTGAATTAGTCACCTGATGAGATTAATTGAGTGGTAATTAGAGACAGCTGAGGTGAAGCCAAGACGAATGATGGAGAAGGTGACAGGAGATAATAATAATTAGGGCCCAGGCAAACTAGTGGTTGATATTGAGAAATACTGCTAAGCAGTGGACTTGCATTGAGCCCCTGGGAAGGAGACTGGTTAAAAACTGTAAAGGGAGGTTGTTGGACTCCGGAGCTAATGCTGCCAGTTGACTGGGTCTTAGTCTTAGGACTTCTGGACATGAATTCGAGTGAACTGGTAAAAGTTTTTTAGAAGTAATGAACACACCTTAAGAATGACTATATTACTTCTATTATTGTATGTAGTACAATTAATAGGTTCTTGCATACTCAATCTGCCTGGGCTTCCAAGTCACTACTTCTGCAGCTTCCATTCCATGTCATATTTCGCCATCTAGTGGCAAGTTGTGGTATATGGCAAAACAACCCCAGACAGATTTTCTATTTGTTGAAAACATGAGGTGTTCAACTTCGTAAAACATTGGAGATTCTTTTTGTTTCCTTTATATCCTGTCTTGCTCTAAGGAGATAAATGATGGCTGAAATTTGGTGTTGAAAATTCAGATCATGACAGAGCTAGGTAAATTTCAGAGAGTAAAACTAAACCAAATTATAAACAAAACTTTTACTATTTTTTCTCAACATTAAAATATATCACTTTTTCTTGTCATTTGTCCAATAGATTTCTCTATTCTTTTTATTCTGGTTGATTCATTTTATTATTGTGTGTTCAAAGCACTCTAACTCTCAATCACATCACATGGTAATAGGTCCTTTTCCCCATACTTTATTTGGCTTTTCCTTTTCCTCTGCATCCCATGTGTGTGAAGGAGAGAGCACTTGACATTTTTGCATTAAAAACAATCTGTGGTTCAACTTCTTGTTGCCTCCCGTGGTAGACGTGACTCTGATCATTATTGAATCAGCTTACATTTTCAATATGATATTCTGGAAACTTTCACTCTTTGTTCTACTCAGAATCAAGTCCCTTCAGAACTCTTTAGTACAATGTTTGTACTGTGGGAAATGTGTGAATGGCAATCCACACTTACTATTCAGCAGATGCCAACGGTCAAATGAAAGGGGAAGCCCTTGTGATAAACAGTGTAAGTGACAATCTGAGTAGAGCAAAGCATATTTCAAAACCACATTTGGACAAAGTGTTGAACATGGAGGAATGTAGTTTAGCTTAGTGGTTAAGAGCATGCTTTACATTCTAGTTCTGCTACTTAGTAGCTGTGTTGCCTTAAGTTATTTAACCTCTTTAAGCCTCGAGTCTTTTATCTGTCAAGAACAAAAACTGTGCTTGCTTCCTAAGGAAATTATGATTATGATTACATATAAGCTTAGTCTAGGCATAGCATCTGGTGCTTGGTGAACAATGACTAGAAGCTGTTACGATATTGATGATAACTGGCAGGAAATCTGTTCTGTCATTAATTTCTAATTCTACCTAAATAATCTCTAACAGAATAAATACTTGCCTTACTATCATGCAACTATGATCTTCCTTGGGGCAGCCTCTGCAATAAGCACTGTAGCCTGAAGAATGATTAGAAATTAATGGCCAGAGACATTTCACTCCACACAGAGAGGAAGGAGTCTCAAAAGAGAAGAAGCTAAAGTCTCAGGTCCATAGGTCCCAGTTGTGCCAATGGGGGTGCTCCATGGCCAGCATAGTGCATGGGGGATGAAGGGAAGATTTCGTTACTTGAAAAATATTCTCAGTGCTAGTGAAACTTGGAGCTGGAACAGAGACTCACATGGAAACATGACCCACCTGGTTTATAATGACAAGGAAATACCTCTCCAGATTAGACAGGAGATGATGGGGAGAGGCAGGATTTACAAGTAAATGAGACACAGAAAAACAGATTGGAGCTCCTTTCTCATTTCCCATTTCTATTTGTCAGTTAGCTTAACTTGGGGCAAATGACTGAGCACTATGGAGTCTAATCGTTCGACATCTACGTGGAATAATGTGGCCAAGGGGAGCAAATCGCAAGACACTGTGTAGTCTATATCTTTGACATTTATGAAGACAATGCATCCAGGAGAAATGCTCATTGGATTATACTGTCCTACAAAAGCAGAAGGTCCATGACTGAAGGTACCAAGCTGTCTGCCTGTCACACCATTCTCTGCCTGCGCAGGTCCATATGTCATAGGTGCTTGTGTGTTATTTATTGAAAGAACGATGAGCCAATGCACTTGTTGCATTTCTCCTTGGTGACTCCTAGACCACTGCCCAAAGGAGATTCTTAATTGGATGGGCAGAATGTTGCACACAATCAGTGAGTAAAACCAGTTTTGATTTCCACTCGCATAGCCTCGTTCTTCTGTGAATGGCATCACTAACCATACTGATATTCATCTCAGAAACCTTATTTCCCTCCTCGTTTCTTCTCTTTTCCTCTAATCCCTAACTGTATTTGGAATGCGTGCAGCTCTCGATACATTTCTTCCACAGAACTCACTTGAATCTCTATGACCTTTAAGATTGCTTTTCCCACATCCACTCTTGTTCTCCAGTTCATTCATGATGAAGGACAGACCTCTGCAAAATGAAAACATCCATGTACACAGTCAAGGCTGGGGAATAAAAAAGGCACATGTTATAGTGAGCAGTGGGCTGGGATGGACGAGGTGGTTCTATTACTGCCTGAAAAAGCAAAATTGGGAATTTCTCTGTCTCTCTGACTATTGTCTTTTCTGTCTATAAAATAAAAACCTTGGATCAAGTGACTTTTAAAGATACTTCAACTTTTAAAATTTAATTTTTAATAGGTGCTTCAAATTTTGGAGCAAAGTGGTAATGGGTGAATCAGAAGGCATTAGATTGTAGACTCTGAAAGTAAGGATTATATCTATTTCTGTTTACCATTGTAATTCCAGGGCACAAAATTGTTGTGCCAAAGATATTTGTTGACTCAATCAAGGCAAACAAATATTGCCTATTATTTTACCTAGCCAAATGTCTAGCCAAGTAAGGTTTTGTGGACCATGGTGAGGTGACTGTGTACCTTTGCACAGGTGCCTCATTAAAGAGGTGTAAATTAAAGTAACTACAAACTGTCCACTTCACATCCAAGTCCCCTGTAATCTGACTCTGCAACTACTCCCACCAAGTGATTGTATTTTTCCACCCGTGAGTATGGACTGGTTTTGCAAGTTGCTTTGGCCAATGGAGTGTGGCAGAAGTGATGGGGTGCCATTTTCAAGCATAGTCCTTAAACAACAACAACAACAACAACAACTGGCAGCTTCTCCTGTTCCTGCTGGATACTTGCCTCTGCCATAAGAATGAGCCTGGGCTGGTCTACTGGAGGTTGAGGGAGCCTGCTTCAGGGAGAAGCTGGAAATCTAAGGTTATCCTACACCAACCAGACCTCAGACCACGTGGAGCTGCCTGTAGATGAATGCATGGGCCCACTGAGTTGTGGCAAGACTGGCCCACATCAGCAGAACTGGCTAGCCAGTGGGTAGATTCATGAGAAATAACAAATTGTTGTGATTTTATACTTTTGAGTTTTGGGATAATTTGTTACATGGTTTTATTCTGGCAACAGGTAACTAACTGATAAAGGGTGAAAAGGGGCTCATATCCAGACCATGGTCCTCTTGTTAAGCCAGGAAGCCTGGTGTGGATTTGTATCTTCTAAGAGGAAAAAGTTATATATTTTCCCTAACTTACAATATCCCTAACTGTAACTTCTGAAATGGGAAATATAATTCCCCTGAAGTGAAGCTTTTAAAAACTTGGTCAGGATAATTAATTACCACTTTCATAAAAATAACTTGATTTTTACCAATTGGGTATGAAATTGAATATTGCAATACGAAACTAGGTTGTCAATTTTGTGCAACAGTGCTTCACCAGGAACTTTATAAGTGCAAGCACCTTCTACCAAGAGGGCTGTGCTGTCTTGGAAGATTGAACACCTGGCCTCCCACAGAGAAATTAGCATATGTGTCCACTTATCAATAATTCTAAAAATCCTAAAATGCTTTTTAATGAAAGAGTTGAGCATGAACATTGAGTAATGAAGTATATAGTTTTGATGATCTTATTATTATTGGACACAAATGCCTTGGGACAGTTTGGTAACTTTCCAAATAAATCTTTAACTGTTATTGATTTGCTTAAATGAGCCATGTTTTCTGCCCAATTGTGAGTAAAAAGGCACTTGAATCAATCAGATTTTTTTAAACCAAGAATTTTCTTTTTAAAAAAATCTTACTTTCTCTAGTGCTTAGAGAAACGTCTTGTTTAAATGGATACATATAAATGATTTATAGGCTTCTTTACATGAATGCTATGGATTACCTAAATCCCTATTAGATTAATAATGCCAGATAAAATCTAACCCCCTATCTTATCTCTTTTTGCATGTACAAAAGTCGGTTGCAGTCTGTTTTTATGTGCCTCTTGTCTGTAGTATAAAGATTTTCCAAGGTGTCTTTAGTCTATTAAGTAAAAAAGTGTCTATATGGTACTCCTATAAGAAAATACTTTCTAAGAATTCACTTTGTTTAAAAAAAAAAAAGAAAAACACATCCTCAGCTAGTACATGTACATTGCTTGAATTCATTAAGAGTTAATAGGATGAAGCCCGTAGCCTAAATTGGGACTGTAGGTTTAAATTGCACAAAGTGGGTTAAAAGAACAGAATAAAGAAGACAATCATAATCGTGGTTATCAGTCATTCCTTGTTTACAAATTAGAATGAGCCAAGAGAAGGACACTGCATTGTTACCTATAACATAAAATGCAATTGAAAAAGCTAAACATATTTATGATAGAGAAGAGGAAAACTATAGAGAATATATACTATAGAGAAAACTATAGAGAATCCCAGATCCTCCAACTTTCTGAAGCAACATAGGGTGCCATAGAAATTTGGCTTTCTTATTTATTCAATATATAGAATTTAGAATCCTTGAAACGCTGTAATTCAAATCACATTATTTATCTCTGTTAGATAAATATCTCTGAGATGTTATTCTTATGACAAAATCTAGTTTTCTTGCTTTGGCCTTCACCCATCTGACATCATGTGGGCCTCTCCTCACTATTGTCCAGATCCAATAGATGTTCTGCTTTTTGTTCTATTTTCTGTTAATGTACAAAATTCAAACCCACCTCAAAACTCTAATATTTGTTGTTTTCTAACTAAACACAGAATTAAATGAACAAATGAAGAATTAATAGTGGGTAAAGTTTAAAATAGCAGAACAACAGGGGTCATCAGAATCCAAAACTCAGAGCTGTGGCAGAAAACAGAGGTTTGTCTGTCTGGAACAATTAGAGAAGGCCAGCAAATTTCTAGTGAAGTTGCAGAAAATGAACTGGTTGTTTTGGCTTTTACTGAACAGAAATTTATCATAAATTTCCCTAGGCCCAAAGAGGACTATCCTGGTTTATTTAAATGAATAGTCCCAGCATGATCAAATCCAGGTAATCAAATAATGTCTGTAGGAGCAGTTTTTGCTCCAACCACAGCCCCTAGAAGTTTGGGGATTATATGCTGCCTGATTACCAACCCACTCAAAAAGAGTTATTTTCTAAAAATTCTAGCAGTAGTCCCAGGGTTATCCGTGTTTGATTGGCTTGAGCCACGGGATCACCCTGAGCCAATCACAGTTGCCTGGAGATGAGACACTTCCATTGCTATTTCCGGGACTCGTGTGCATCACACATGTCACTAAAGCCAGAAGAAGAATCAACATAATGGAAGAACATAAAATGAAATTGGAGGTGGGATACTTCCCCAAAATGAAATAAGGGAGTATTTAGCTAACAAAAACACAAGAGGAAGGGATACTGGAAAGACAAAAAAGGAGATTACTGTGAGGTCCTATACATGGTATTTAAGTTTTTCTAACTGATAAAAAGTTTGGATTGCCTGACTTCTCAGAGCATGTCTGACACTCAGCATCATCTCATAGAGCGAGAATCCTGCCTTTGACTTCACCTACTCTGGTCTGTGTCTTAGGATGATCCTGTATATGTGATATCTTGAGATGAAGACAAAATAATCTGCTCCTAGTAAATGCAGAACAGGTGTGGGGTTGGAGAAGGGAACGATGGGTCCTGAGCTGAGCTGGGAGCTTAGTCCAGCGACAGAGCCTACTCTGGGGGGTGCCACTGTGAGGGCTACTGAGAAAACATGGATCTCTTCCACAATTCCAGAAATAATTGGAATCAATCACCTGGAGTCCTCATGCTGCTCCTTGGTGCTCAGAATCTCACTCTGAAGCTGTCTGTCAGTTTCTTCTGAGAACACTGATACCTGATTGTGGGTATATGGATTCTCTACTCCTATAAAATTTATCCAAATCCTAGTCTGTAAGGACCTTGCTCTCTTCCAATTATCCTCAGTGCTAAATGGATGATAGTGTTTTGATATGTGACCCTTCTCAGATAAATACCTTTGCATTTTAAGCTGTGAGGGTATTCCAGCAGAATCCAAGCTGGAATTTACAGCATAGCTGCAAACAATGAGTGAATGACCCTTCCCTCGCCCTACCACCAGCTACCTCTCTGCATTAAGTAATTGTATAAGCTCCCTATAAAAAGGAAGTTTTGGACTGGTTTCAGGAGAGAATGACCAGAGAAGAAGATGGAGAGGGCCAGAGTCCATGAGGATTCTAGCTCTAGGGACTAGATCTGACCTGGCGGAGATCAGGGCAGCAGACAATTTTCATGAAGAACTTTATAAGTTATGAGGACATTTACACATGGTGTTGCTGAGCCCAGGTGACCATGTGTGATGAGCTGCTGGAGCTAGTGGCATTTCACATTTTTAAAGCAGATTAAGTTCAAACTTTGTGGCTTTGTAAGAAATTGTGACATATTTTCTATTCTCGTAATTGTAAAGGAATTATCCTCTTCTCCAACAAGGTTCTAGAAATCAAACCCAGAACATGTGCATTCTAGGTAAAAGCTCTACCACTGAGACACACCCTAGCACATAAACATTATCTCTCTTTTTACCTTTTGTAGTGCTGGGGATTGAACCTAGGGCCTTGGGCATACTAGGCAAAGGATCTACCAGTGGCTATATCCTCAGTCCTGTTTCAGCTTTTATGAAAGATTCAATTTTGTAGCAGTAGTACATATGAATTGACTTTCTATTTGTTTCTTTATGCTAAGCAATTGAGACTTGAGAGAGGAAAAGGACAGATAAGTTGCACTTTTAGGCGTCATAATAGTTAATCTGTTTTTGTTGTTGTTGTTGTTGTTTTTTAATGTTGGAAATGTAATCCCAGTTCCCTTGTGCAGATTAATTAAAATCTGGGTTCATTTCTAAAGGCCAAAATTAATTTCAGCATCTCACTCCAATGTTGAATATTGATGAGGGATTAAATTAAGGCTGATATATTTGGGGTAGAAAGAAGTGTCCAAGTGAGGAAGAGAGAAGGTGGGGTTCCAGTGTCTACAGAGATGGAAATGACAGATGCCGTTTACCAAGTTGGGGACTTTGGGAGTAGTTTTAGGTAAAATCTTATTAATTGAAAGTGTTTATTAATAGTACTATTATGAAATTACAGTTAGTTTTAAACTGTAACTAATACTTCTATCCAAGAATCATGTCTAAGTCTAGTATTTGAGCCTGAGTGTGTGTCTGGGGTGGTCTGTATGTGCAGGGCTGGTGGGATCTACAGGGATGGAAGCGTGGGAAGGCTGGAACTGCATGAGTCCAATGATAGAGCAACATTAGCCAAAGAATCCTGCTTCATTCCTCCATGGACAGGAAATACTCTCCTTTGGGCAGTAAGATATTTATGAGATTAGGATATGAGGTTCACTAAGACAGAGAGTCATAAAGTGCTCCACCTCTTCAGATTGGGCTTTAGTTGTTTGCAGTTCTACTATGTAGAGAAAACTGTTCCACAGTAACATAGGTGAGATTTTCCACTTTCCCGGAGAATGGTGGTAGCTTGTTTCCTTTTTTTAAATTTATTTATTTATTTATTTATTTATTTAGGCATAGGAATTGAACCCAGGGGTGCTTTACTGCTGAGCTACATGCCCAACACTTTTTATTTGGAGACAGGGTCTCACCAAGTTGCTTAGGGCCTCGCTAAGTTGCTGAGGCTGGCCTCGAACTTGGTATTCTCCTGCTTCAACCTCCCAAGTTGCTGGAATTACAGGCATATGCCACCATACCCAGTGATTTGTTCTCTTTGTGACCATTTATATTTATGTTGTATGATTTTTACCAGACAAAAATAAAAGTTGCATCTTTTGAGTGTACATTATTATCTGGAAAAATACTCATAATTATTAAAATAATGCCAGCTAACATTCTTTGAATGCCTACCATGTGCTAAGCACTGTTCTAGGCTTTTTAGTGTCTATTACTCAATCCAGGTTAACTCCTTGAGACCAGTAAAAACCATTAATAGTTGTGCTTTGCATATAGAAGAACTGAGAAAAGAAGTTAAGTAGCTTGCTGAAGATCTCTTAGCTGGCAAATAGTGACAGTAAGATTGGAATTCAAGCAATCTGACTGCTTAGCCTAGCAGCCAATCACAACACCATAAACACACGTGATAGGCAGTCTTTGAGATGCCCCCTCCCTCTGGGATGCTCCCAGGAGTCCCTTCTTTCTGGACTTCAAACCCTGTGTGATCCCTTCAGCTGGTATGTGGGTTGGGCCTAGTCTTGCTTCTAAGGGACAAAAGAAAGCAAAAAGAATGGAATGTTACTTCCAAGATTCTAAGATTCCAAGATTATGTTATAAAAAGACTGACTTCCATCCAGTTCTTTCTCATCTTTCTTTCATTTAAAAAAAGAGCCATATACCTGGCTGTGAGATGTTTAATGGAGATGCCTACAAGGCATGGTCAGAGGGATTCTCATTCTAGCAATCCATGTCCTCATTCAGACCAACCAATTTGGCCAGGGACCAGGTGGGTGAACTGAGGAGTGGAGTCCCCAGGCCATCAAAGCCCAAGCTAGCAACTTGACTGCAACCTCAAGAGAGATGTTGAGCAAGAGGTGCCCAGCTAATCCAACAGATTGCTGACCCATAGAAACTGTGAGGTCTTAATATTTGTTGTGAAACTACTGTTACTTAAGAACAAACAAATTGTAAAACACATATTTGTAAGTAGAAATTCTAGTTCCTTTCTCCCTTGATTTAAAGTGCTCTATATCTTACTTTGGAGAATGGAGAATGACAACCAAAACTCTATAGCCAGTTTACCTTTTATCATCATGAGCATCTACCTGTTAATATGTCATTCTGCTGAAGTGTTGGGTTTATTCTTTTATTAAGTAATCATTTCCTTTCTGCAAGCCATCCTCTGAAATGTTGACTATTTTTAGCCTCTGACAAAAGCACTTTTAGAAGCATGGACTTTGGATTCAGGCTGACCTGTGTCCCCATGCTGTCACCTGTCACACACCAGGATCATCTGAGAAAGCTACTAAACATTGTGAACCTTAGACTTTTTTTTTATTTGTTAAGTGAAATAGTAATACTAATGTTAGCATTAAAAAAAAAAAAAAAAAAAAAAAAAAAAAAAAAACCTGCAATGGGAAAAAGACTTCTCTTTTATTCCTGCCTCTGGTTCAGTTTGGGAACGATTAATAAGAACCCTGTGTTCCTTGTGCTTTGGGAGCCCAGACCTGAGTTTCTAGAATCCAGTCTTTAAGTCTTTCCCAGAAGCCTAGTTTATTGAGATATGACTCAAAACTGTGAAGAGAAAGAGAGCAGGGAAAAACCCAGACTGAGAAAGGTTTGGGAATGGGGTATGCACCCCTGGAAGAAACCATCTGGGGAGATGCTTTGAGTGTCCCTGGCAAACTGGTCTAGAGGAGCTCCCCACCCGTGCAGAGACTTCTGGGCCCTGGGGGGACTGACATAGCAGAATTGCTACTTTTCTGTCACTTTAAGGCAGGTAAACCTGTGAGAGTAAATAAGAATGAAGAATTCATTCCCTGCTAGTTTGGCCACTTGGAATTTTAGAACTGGATGTTTGAAAAAGACTTAAAGGTAGTAATGAGATATTTTCTCCCTGTTGGCCCTGAGGACTTCACAAGCAGTCAGCAAAGCTGTACTGAGGAGGCATCCTTGGTGCTTAGGATGTAGGTCTTTATGGTTAAAATGCCCCTATCCACCGTGTGAAAAAAACTGATTACTTCCTCTCCACAGCCTCAGCATTCTCTCAACTTTATGTATTTCTAGCCTGATAGTTGAGCAAGCTATTCTTGATTTTCATTATTTTGGGGGTTAACAAATTTTAGAGTGAAGATTTTCCAGAAGGCCAAGTTCTCATTCTCTCCAGTCTTATGATGATTCCCCAGAGAGTGATCACTGGTTCCAATAGAGTTGTTTGTTCTACTTTGGGAGCTGTTTGCAAAGCAGCTTTAATTAGGTGCTGAGCTCTTTATCAGTCCTTGGGCAACCCAAATTCGACATTGGATCCCCCTGAGAGCTCCTTTGTACTGAGTTCTCAGCTGCTTCCCTCTTCCCACCCCTAAAGTCAGTAGGAGATTGTCCTCTTTGAGGACCAATAGCCCTGATTCAAAACTTGCCTTTTAGTTCTCCATGGTTTTAATCATGTTGCAATCTACAAGTGGAAGTACTGTTAATAGTCTGATTTTTTTTTTGTAAAATTTAACAGGCTTTAAGGGAGTTGAGCTATTCAGAGTTGATTCTGGAAGCACTTCAATTTAGCTATTTTTCAAAGATGTTTATTTTCTGTATTTCTGGCAGTGTTTTGCTAAGAAATGCTGCTGACACGCTCTCTCAGTAGTGGCATTCCACACTCCTGCAGGAACCCCTTAGATGAGAGAAATAAGGGCCACATAGAACAGAGGTCAGACTTGCACAGAATGCTGGGAATTTAAATCAGTGTAAGCACTCCGCACTATAACAAACCGAGTCTTCCTTCCTTGCAGTGCGGGAAAATGCTTTGTACTTCTAGGAACAAATTATCAACATATCTTTATTTTCTCAACAGGAATAACAAAAGATTGTAGGCTAAAGCTTGCACATGTTGGGCTGGAACATACTTGCCTTAAGAAAAGCAATTGCCATATGATGCCTAAAAGGATTGTCAGAAGGAAATGAATGATTTTAACATATATGCCTGAAGCAGAAATTAAGGGGAAAAAATGTTGGGGTTAAAGTCAGCTTTCAATTTTCTGTAATAAATCTTCATGATTTATTTTCTTGGTTTTACCTTTTCCTTTACAAGGAGATGGCAACATTTATACATACACACACACATACACACACATATACACGCATATATATTACCCATATATACACACATACACACATATATGTATACATGTATATATGTGTACATATACCTTTATATAGAACTTCATATGTATGTGTATATATACATATATACATAGCTTGTATCTGCATGAGTTCTGTATTTTTGCATGAAGACTACTTTACATCTTATTAGGCAAAAATAACTAGGCCCATGTTCATTCCAATTTCAGCACTCATCTGATTTCTTCCTAGCTGTTTGAACATGACACATAAATAAGTTCATATAGGTTCTTTGAGGATTTTAATCAGGGTTTCTACTGATTATTTTTGAACTGTTTTCTCTCAAAATGTTTATTTTCAGATGTTACCGTGATCTCCTTTGAATGTGTTGGTGTAAGGGACAATTTGTGTTCACCACATTTTTCTCTTAAATACTTGCCCTTCTAAACTATCTTGAGGGATTTTCAAGAAAAAGAGCCAGAGGCCAAAATGGTTTTGTATTCTTTGTTTCATCATGAGTTATTTACTGGAGTCATATTGCATAGGATGCATTTTTTGAAATGAATAACTATATTTAATAATTGCTTTATAGTTTAAGATATTTTATATTATTTTATATTCTCACAATTCCACAAGTAAAAAAGCTAAACCTAGAATTAACTGACTCTCCAAAGGCCCCTCAAAACTTTTACAGCGGAGCGAAAATTTGAGACAAATATTTTACTCCCTAAATCTGATTCTGTTGCCAGGATCCCCATATTGGCAGATGGCCCCACCACTCTCCCAGTTATCCAAGAAGAGACCTGGAATAAACTCTGGATGTCTCCTTTTTCCATTTTCCTTCTTGCTAGAGGCCTCTTCTCCTCTAGCTGGACCACCTCTGAACTTAATTTATCTTGGCTAGTGCATGGGTCTACTCCGGTTTTTCTGCCTAGAGGCACTCTTCACCATACCACAGCCAGAGTAATCTCTCAAAATTACAAGTTCAATAAAGTTATTTTTCAGTTTAATTTCCTTTAATAATTTTCTAATACCTAATTCTTGAACATCATTGTGTTATGGAATAATATTTTGATATTAACTGATTTTTTCTTTTATTTCAAGAAAAACATTGCAATATAAATATGTCAAAGTAAGAAAAACAGAGAGAAAATAGTAAACTAGTGGAAAGGCTAGTGTGACGAGCCTTGTGGGCCATCGTCCGCCCTCAACAATTACCAATATGTAGCTAATCTCTTTTCATCTGTACTTCTCCACTCTCCCAGCCTGGCGCCCTTTGCTGGATTCATTTAAAGCAAATCTCAGATTGTGTTTTTCTTCACCAGCACAGCACTCTCCTTTCTGTCCTTGATTTCAGGAATGTATTGAGGGAGCCTCACTGTCTTGGGAGAAGGAGCATTCAGAGTCCAAAGGAGCAAATTATTTAGGTTTCAAACTTCCAAGTGGCTTTTAATACTGCTCCACATCTCCCTGAAATTATTTAGTTTCTAAAGACAAAGTTTATGTCAAGGAATAGAATTGATACAAATAGATCATGATGTAAAAATTAGTTATCTTATCTCAGGCTTCAGAAAGAGGCAGTTAGGACACAAGAGAGCAGAGCTGCTCACGACATCCTAATACAGACTGCAGCCTGATCTGGGAGGGGTCCTAGGATGGGTAGATGTTTGGAAACTCACTTTGAGGGAGCAGGGTCTTGAGACAAAAGGATGCCTGTGACATTATGTCCGTCTAAATCCTAGCGACCATTCTGTCACACCACCATGTGTAAATAATGGAGTGGGAGTGATTCCTTGGTATGTTGGGTCAGAAATACAGAATTTTTCTGGAGGACTTAGGGGTTATCAAGAGAGAACTCAAGAATCTGAAGAGACCACCTGGTGGAGTCAAGGGGGCCAAAGAGAGACAGACACGTGTGGACAGAGAGCAGGGACCTAATGGAAAAGTAGACTGCTGTGGGGTGACAGAAGGAAATTCAGTAGCACATGTCCCCTCACATTTGATGCTGTGGCACTTTGTATCCGAAGGGAAGAGGAGAGGGGACTTGTCCTGTGTTGACTGATACACTGAGTTGTCGTATATTAATTGTTTTACTGCCAGGTTAAAAGAGACACTAGAGTAGAAATTGCATTTACCTATGAAAAATAGAGCACATTTTTGCTCTCTGGGGTTTGTACCCACTCCAGAGGGAAGAATCATTGGCTCTCAGACTTTCTCTTTTTCTCTCCTTTTCTTTGCAATCAAGCTCCACTTCTATTCAAGTTGGCTTTGTGGTCAGGTGGGATCTGGGTGGGGGGTGGCTTCTGGGAGCTTTAAACACAAATGTAACCATTGGCAACTCCAGGAGAAAAAGAGCACTTCTTTACCTATAGCTGTCTCGAAAGCACCAGGGCTGACTCTCATGGAATTATTTTGCATTATGTCCCTGAGTTGATGACTGTGGCCATTAAAATGAAATAGTCTGAATTTCTTGGCCTGAGTTACATCACTATATTGAAGCCAGGGTTTGGGGTCAGTCAATCTCCCTTACCTAAGGGAAAATGAAGATTAAAAATGAACTGAACAGATTGAAGTAACAGAGATCTACCACATAAACATTTATAAATATTTGCTTAAATGAGTGAAAGGCAGTCATCAAAAATCTAAGACCAGGACTGTTTGGATGATCATGCATAATCTGTATCTTTATTCCATTATTTGTTCACTAATGCATTCTATTGAACAAGAAGTTGGAACTTCACTACCCAAAAGTGAGGTTAGCTCTGTAAGATGGTGGTATGGTTTGAATAAGTATCCCTCAAAGTTCTGTGGGCTCAAAGCTTGGTCTCCAGGATGACACTGTTGGGATGTGACATGGAACTTTGGGAGGTGTGGCTTTGTGGACCATAGGTCTTTAGATCATTGGGGGTGTGCCCCAAAGTGGATTGTGGGACGCTATGCTCCTCCTCTTTCTGCCCCATGAGATAAGACATATTTGTTCCACCATACTGCTTCCTGTCATTACCATCTGGCATCCCCACCAAAGGCCTAAAGAAATTGAGTTCACTAGATCTTGGACTGGAATCTCCAAAACCATGAGCCAAAATAAATCTTTTCTCTTTGTGTTAATTTTCTCAGGTATTTCATGATAGTAACAGGAAGCTGATTAACAGATGGCAAATAAGCAAATTATGACATATTATGCAAGATTAATGATTTTTTAATGGTGCTTATATGGTACCTAGCTTTCAAGATTTAAAATATTTATGAAAATTCAATAGTGAGTTCATAAGTAGCGAAAGAATGGGAGAAATAAGGCAAAAGGTTGCATTCCAAAATAAGCCATCTGGCAAGTTTAAGTGGCATATGAATTTCAGGGGATGCATACATTCTGAAAAACTTATTTTATTTTGCATGTAGTTTCTGAGTTTTCCTCAGGTATGCCATTTATAGTCAAGTACCCACTGGGTTTGCAGGACAGAGAGTCACTTCTGCTTATTTCCCCAAATATAAGCCTGAGAAATGCAGAGGCCATCCTAACTGTCACACCTCTACATATCACAGATATTAACCTGAGAAAACCTCAATAAATACTTGCTGAGTGAATGAATAAAGTATAAGTAGTTGTTTTGCTAAACAAAAGTAGCAGAGACTCAGCCAATTCTGAGTATAGAATGTTATTTTGGAAGTTAGTGCTAGACTTTGACCCTGGCAATTGGATTTTTTTTTAGCTGCCAAGCTCATAGAGCCTTTTACAAATTCTTGTTTGATATCTATTTTCTCTCTTACAATGTAAGCTCCATGATACTGTCTTACCACAACCTAACACAGGGCTTTTATCATGTTAGTGTTGAATGATAGAACTGATCAGCTAGTTTCCTTAGCAAGCACCAATCAATAGAAAAAGAGAGTTTTAAAAGTTTAAGTATCAAAGAGTTGATAGATTTCCTAGAGAATGTGGAGAATACAAAACACATTATAAAAATAAGAATAGCTAACACTTTAATGGAGATATATAATTAGGTGAATGGAGATATTCAGCACTTATAGTCTGCTTTGGTCAAACCCATATCTTCTTAGTCCTAGATTTGAATGAAATCATCAATATTTAGGGCTGGGTTGGTTGATGTATCAAAATTAATCAACATTTTGACACTTTTCTACAACAGAAAATTATCTTTATGTTAGTGGATTCTTGAATGTTTTCTCACATTTGTAGATGCAATGGGATAGAAGAAGTACTAGTGTGGAACACTGTAGTCTGCAAATGCTCAGGTATATAAGTGACATCTTATTCTGAACCACCAGCTCTCTGCACATTAAAAGAATGAGGTAATAAGTTGTGAGTAAAATGGGTATTAAACTCTTTTAAATATTTATGTTCATAACCACTAAGTACAATGGTCTTTTGCATTTCCTTAATAAGTCCACTGTAAGTGAGAAATACAAAGATAAATCATAGTAAGGATGGCACTAATGGTGTCTTTCATATCTGCCTTAAGATTTCAGTTGTTCTTTAGAGTTTAAGTCTGTCAGACAGGTGACTTTAGGTATCATATGTCCCTCTCTGTATGCATCTATTTTATTTAATTTGTGTCTGTGTGTGTGTGTGTACTAAGTGTATTGTCTTTCAAAGTCCAGAATAAAGTCTTCATTGAATTTGGATAAATTATCCAAAAAATGATGTTGACTGTGCATAAAATTAGGTACTTAAGTTTGTGGAATCTGCAGTATTAAGGTTTCTCCTACAAGACTACAGCTGTTAGAATTGAGGTACAATTATGCGATTTATTTTCCAGTAATGGCTAACATTTTGAGGAACCCCATTCTCCCCTAAGATGGCAATCTCTTATCTTCGACCTAGTTATATTGCACAACCAGTCGGTCACTTTGTTTCAGTTTATATCTGTAGACCCAGGGCTGACAGGGAGCATGTAAGGGTGTGCTCTACTTTATTTTTTTTCCCACTCTCCATTCTCCTTTCTTTTCTGCTTGTTACCCCTCTGGTCATGCACTTGGGAGGAGGGAAAGGGCAAATGATTCTTTCTTATGTGACTGCTCAGGGAAGGGTGGGTGGAGACTTCCTTCATTTGTTGGTCAAAAAAAATCACATTAGGGCAATGTGATTTTGGGGGATGTGGGTGTGTGTGAGACTTCTATTTAATTAAAAATGATTTAAAATACACTATAAAAGTCATGTACCCTCATACGAGACGGTGACTTACTAATGGTGGCTTAAGAATAATAGAGAAGAGGTACTCATGTATTTGTTTATTGTCTAATCAGTGCAACTGAAGATTCCTCAGTTTCCATGCCCATTCCTTTCTGTATTGTCCAGGATTAATCTCTTTGTTTTCTCGGTTGTCAAATGTAATGTTCCCAGCTAACTTCATGTCTCCCATTATGAGATAAAGGTAGTGACACTGTATTATTCATAATACCAAAGCTCTTCTGAACCTGTTTTTCTTGAAACACTGTTGTCTCTTACCTGTGCAGTTCCCTAACACCATTTACCTAAAGCTGGTTTTGTCAATTACTGCTGAGGCTGCCTTCACATGTGAATAATGGCTGCCTATGACTCTTTTAAAGGTTACTAATTTGCTTTGTTGATATGACCACATATGCAAGTTTTTCCTACAGTAAATAGGACAATGTGAGCAATAATTTGTTGCCCATATGAAACTTATTATTTGAAAATTTACAATGTAAGCAGAGGATAATGCATTGTCTCTCCTTTTCTCTCTTGAATTTGTCAGGACAGTCCCTGCACTTCCTCATGATAGCATCTGTTCAGGTGCTGATTTACTCATGTGAACATATTTATTGGTTCTTCGAAAGGCCTTAAAGGCCCCACTAAATTTCTCTGTATAGATGATCCAGGTGAGAATTTCTCTATGCCCCATCAATGACTAGAAGTGGAAAACAAGTAGTTCTATAGTTCAGACCCTTCACCAAGCAAGTAGCCCTCTAGAAACCACCTCCATACGTCGGACACATTATCATTCCAAATCTCAATTTTTTAACTCATAGGGACCTCTCATTGACCCATTTGGGAAAGCCAAATAGTGGGAACTGGGTAACTTCTACAACTCTCCCTTTCTCAGCCCTGACATCTCTCTCCTGCATCAGATTTATTCATAGATCAGCAAACTTCAGAGGAAGAAAGCCCACCAGTTCCCAATTTAGGGGAAGGAAGAGGCCCTTGAGTACTCCATTCTTTTGGGAAGATGGGAATAAATTGGAGTGAGGAAGGGGAGCAGAAGAATGATGGCTTTCCAAAATCTCTTTCTTCAGAACAGAACTTATCACCCTTATCTCCACTTATTGCCCCATAATAGACAGGAGGACATAGGATGTATACCCCTGATCCAGAACTTTCTATTCCAGCTGTCAGCTCCTCAGGGACAGACTTAGCTGCATAGAGCTACCACACCTCAATTCATGCCTTTCTTGGGACAACTTATATCTTCTCTAAGGAATGGAAGAATAGGCCTGGCCATTTCTGCCCTGCATGGTGCACTCTGGTGAGCGCTGCTTACTCTAGTGCTCCTGCTTATATGGGCCCCAGCTTTGCCTGTCTTTTGGTAGCGTTCATCTCCCTCTGTCTGATCCTTCTTCTTCCCTATCCCTTCACAGGTGCTTTTTCCTAAGAAACATGCTTACCACATTCTACTTTAGCAGCTGCTTCCATAGAACCCAGCTGATAACATCTTTTAACCCACTTTTATACAAACTGGTGGCCATAAAAGGAAGGGGAAGGAGAGGTTTTGGAGATGGTTTCCTTTGGGGAAGTGTCAGGGTCGATGTTTTCAAAGCTGGACAGTATGGAATACTTTGATTCTCTATCTCCCTACCTCCTTCCTTTCTTCTTCTTACTTTTCACCCTTCTTCCCTCCTTTCCTTCTGGCTCTGGTTACTGATGTCTAGAAAAAAATAAATATGGCCTCACCATGATGTATCTCATTAGTCTCTTAGACATTAGTTTGTATCCCAGACTACAAAACTTAGCAGGAAGTTACAATTCTGGCATATAATAAGGGCTTAATACATGTTTTCTCATATATACATTTTAAAGAATTGTATACTTTATCTAGTTCTTCATTGCTCTGAGGCTGTGCATTATCTTTTTCTCCATGTCCACTAATAGAGCCCTGGCATAGCTACTACCCTCTCTTGTAAGGACTATGACTCCCAAGTCCTAAAAGGCCTTCTTACTTCCTCTATGGGCCTCTCCGGCTAACCTCCAGAGGACAACCCAGAGAATCTCTAAAGAGTATGTCAAGTCTTACAATTTCAATTCCAATGGCTTTCCACTGGTGACAGAGCACACCTGAATGCAGAAGTGAAATGCCCCTCGAAAGCAGTTGGTGAAGCAGTTGGTCACACACTGGTTGGGAGAATCTCCTGATCTGTCCTCTCAGTGAATTCTTTTACCAATGAAGGGCTTAGCTTTCTAATTCATAGCTTTTAGACTACTCCACTGGATAATAAGTCCCAGTACTAGACAAAACTACTTGGCTGTTGGTCTAACAAGGTTTTAGGAATAATTATTTTTTTTTATCAAATATTTAGACTCCACCCTAATTATGAATGAGAGCAGAGCTGCATTCCAACCTCTTCCACATCCATCCAGCCTCCATCTTGGTACCTGTCTTAGTTAGCTTTTCATAACTGTGACCAAAACTCTACACAAACAACTTGAGGAGGAAAGGCCTTCATGGTTTCAAACGTCAAGTCCATGGTTGGCTGACTCCAAAGTTCTGGGCCTAACGTGAGGCAGAATATCATGGTGGAAGGGCATGGTGGAGGAAAGCTGCTTGTCTCATGGCAACCTACAAAAAGAGAGAGGGTGGGGGGGAGGGTGGAAAGGAAGAAGAGGAGGAGGAGGGGAGGGAAGGGAGAAGCCAAGGACAAGTAAACCTCTCCAGGGTATACTATTAGTGGCCTACTTCCTCCAACTATGTCCCACATCCCAACAATCCATTCAGATTTTTAAATCATCAAATGGATTAATCTATTTATGAAGTCAGAGCCTTCATGATTCAATCACTTCCCCAAACTCACCTCTGGATATTGCTGTATTGGGGAGCAGGCTTCCAACACATGAACTTTTGGAAGATATTCCAGATCCAAACCATAATAGCATTGCTTTTGTTTGGTTCTGCTGACCAAACAGGGATGATCATCAAGTTCCTACTTTTTGGGTTCCCTTCAACTTTGGCTGTCTTTGAGACCTAGAACAGGGAAGTGGACTAAGATACTGTAAGAATATGTTGATGTTCACTCTATGAGGATATGATCTTCTATTTTGTTCCCTAAGGATAGAGGCTAAATTAAAAATTTAGGGTAAAGTTAGGCCATGAAGTATATATCTGGGGACAGCTGAAGATTTTTGGAATAGGAGAAACCTGCTATGTCATCTCAGGGTAGATTCCACTTACATACTATTTTCCTTAACACTCAAAAAGTGAAGTGTGCATTTACTGAAGACATTTGAATTATTTTTTCAAACATAAACTGGGTGATAAATTTAGAAAACACATCTTTTCATATATGCTCTCTGTGCTGAAATTAATTCCTAGCTTAACATCTGGTTTTCTAAACTTTCCTGATTGGACACAAAGGTAATTAAATCCATTTCCTGGCAGCAGATACCAATATAGAAGCTAAAGATAATAGACTTAATGAGGAAGGCATATACTTCTCTATTCCAAAAAGCTGGTTGAAGAAAGAAAAAGTAAGACTCATTGTTTTAATTTCATCTTAAAACTATAAAGAGATACACATATGGACTACAGGCCATTTGTTTTTTTAGTTTTTGGTTTTCTTCAACTGGCAAAATGATTCAGACAATGAGAATTATAATTATCCTTTATATATATACATATATATATATTCACAAATATGGATATGTACACACATATCCATATATATCATATACATATATAATGTGTATTTTATATATATGTGTGTATATATGTATATAATATATATGTATATAACTTGATATATAATCAAGTTATGTGATACTTAACAAGTCATCAGATGGCAATAATGTCATTGAAAGCAGACTTTCCCATATGTTTTGGTTTTTCAGAAAGTGGGAAATCAATCCTTGGAATAGAATTTTATCATGCAATTTCTATGTAGCTATAGCTTACAGCTTATTTCACAGAGTAAAGGAACAAATACAATTATTAATTCCAACCATGAGTTTATCTTATGGGAAACAGAAATATGTTACCATGAACTTCCCAAAGCTTTAGTTAATTTATGTGTATCATATTTGGTCTGCTCATGGCAATGGATGCTCTCTAGATACTTTTCCATGTATAATTTTTTTCCTTTTGGTCACTACTCATGAAGACACCTCAAATTTGATTGGGCTCATCAGAGTAGGTTGCATTCAATGCAGGTAATTAATGGAAGAAAATTGAGATCATGTACTCTATCTATCCATCCATTCATCCATCTATCTATCATCTATTGAGAGCTTTTCTCTTCTGCCCCATGAAGTTCATGGGATATTCATATTTCTGGTAAATGTTAACTTTAGTCAACAGAACAGGCAAGAGAGGAATTAGGTGGGTGTGAAAGAGGAAAGGCTATTTTGTCCTGAGAGTGGAGTGGAGAATGAAGAGAGGAGAATTGGAGAAGACTAGGATTGAGGCTCAAAAGATCAAGCGCAGCCAACAAATAGATCGGAATTCCAATGTGAGGATTATACAATTTATCACATCAAATAGAGTAGATTGCATTATTCATGGATTCTATAGTTGAGAATTTGCCTATTAGCAATTTTTTTTTTTCTGTTTTACTGTTTAAAACGGCCCCTGACAGTAGGTCTAAATTGCTGTCTAGTGTTCCTATGCACAAGAAAGTTGTGATGTACTTTGCAGAGAAACTGCATGTGTTGGAGTTCTGTTCAGGTGGAAATTATGGTGCCATTGACTCTTAGTTCAATATTAATGAATCAACAATATAATTAAACAACATGTCTTTTAAAAAACAAACACCCAGGGCTATTTATTGATCAATTGAGAAAAATGGTGTGACTAGAGGCTCCCAGGAATGGCTCCATATTCCCTAATTCAGTATTCCTAGCATCATTATAGAAAATAACTGCCATGATTAATGAGAAATGTCTGTAGCACTTTTTTTTTCTAAATGTAATCTTCCTGAAAGTTTTAACACAGAAGACATGCTATACAGTATATATGTGCAAGTCAGTGTACACTTTGATGGTATAAGGCAAGAGGTATCTGCCTGCAGGTTTTGACCTGAATTACAGTTTAAGCTGCTCCTTAAAGTTCTGCTATGTAGAGTATTGCAATCTAGAGTGGACCTAGCATTTTTCTGAATAGTAACATGTATGTGCACATAGAATAATGCTCTCCCCTTGGCATATTTTAGAGTGCTCTACTTTGACCTTCCTTCAGCCCTGCTGAGCTCTAAAAGCTTGGAAGCCTCTGGTAACCAGCCTCTACCACCTTCTGGTGACCACCATTCTACTCTCAATTTGTATGAAATCAACTTTTTGGGATTCCATATATGAATGAGATCATGTGGTATTTGTCTTTCTGTGTCTAGCTTACTTCACTGAACATAATGCTCTCCAATTCTATCCATGTTGTCACAGATCACAGGGTTTCTGTTCATACTGGATGAACAGTATTCCATTGTGTATATGTACACCACATCATCTTTATCCATTCTTCAGTTGATGGACGTTTAGTTTGTCTCCATTTCTTAAAGATTGTGAATAGTGTTGCAGTAAACATAAGAGTGCAGGTGTCATCTTAACATATCGATTTCATTTCTTTTGAATATATACCCATTAATGAGATTGTTGGATCACATGGTCCATTTTTAAATTTTTGAGGGATGTTCCTAATGTTTTCTACAATGGATGCATTAATTAACTGTCCCATCTATAGCATATAAAGATTTGTTTTTCTCCACATCGTTACCAGCATTTGCTATCATTTGTCTTTTTTATAATAACCATTCTTTAAAATTTTTTTAAAATATTATTTTATTTAAGTTTATTAATAAGTATATATTAATTATACAGGATAGTGGGTTCTACTGTGTCATATCCATATATGCATATAACAAATTTTGTCAATATTATCCCAATGCTTCCTTCTCTCCTCTCTTCCTTTCTACCCTTGCTTCTCTTCCTCCACCCTAATGGTTTCCCTTCTCCTTTCATGACATGTCTTTTTAATTTTTTCCCCTCTATATTCTACATATGAAAGAAAACATGCAATACTTGCTTATTTCACCTAACAGGATGCTCTCCAGTTCCATCCATTTTCCTGTAAATGACATTATTTCATTCTTCTTATGACTGGATAGAACTACATTGTGTGTATATACCATTTCTTGATCCATTCATCTGTTGATGAGCATCTGGTAGATTCCGTAACTTGGCTATTGTGAATTGTGCTGTGATAAACATGGGTATGCATGCATCTCTAGAGAATGCTGACTTTAATTCTCTTGGATAAATATCAAAGTTACATAGCCAGATCATATGTAATTCAATTTTTAGTTTTATGAGAAACCACCATCCTGACATCCATAGTGACTGTACTAATTTACATCCCCACCAGCAGTGTATAAGGGTTCCTTTCCCCCCATATTCTTGCCAGCATTTAATGTTATTTACATTCTTAATGACTGCTATTCTGGCTGGAGCGAAAGGATGTCTCATTGTGGTTTCAATTCATGTTCCTCTGATGATAGTGAGATTGAGTATTTGTTCCTATACTTGTTGGCCATTGTACCCATCTTGCGTAACTCAAATGTCATACCGACATTTCTCCCTCCCACCATTCCCTTGGAAACCAACGTTCCACTTTCTGCTTGATGAGTGTGACTATTTTAGATATCTCATGTAAGTGCAGTCATACTGTATTTGTCAGTCTGTGGCTGGCCTATTTATTTAGCCTAAAATCCCCTAGTTTCATCTTGTCACAAACGGTAGAATTGCTTTCTTTTATAGGGACGAATAATATTCCATCATGTGTATTTACCATATTTCCATTCTCCATTCATCTGTGGATGGACATTTGACACAGTTTCAATCATTTTACTTTCCTAACTCCCACAAATTTTGAAGAAGGTATTATTATATCCCTACTTAATAGATGAGGAGCTGATACACCCCCAAGGAAGCTGGGATTCAGAATTCCTGCTCTTAACTATGCCTTCATGCTACTTCTGGCCTCAATTTCTTGGTCCAGGTGTGGACCTTTGACTCAAGCCAATCAGTATTTTGTCCTTTTAAGTGGCAGGAGTTGTTGGGGGTGGAAAGTTAGGATACTGGTGGAGGGCATAATGCCTCCTTGTAGAGCAGCCTTGTTGGGGACTGAAACTGTTATAGATTGAGATGTATGGCTGATGAACAGCGGGAGCCCTTAGAGCTTTATTTTAGCTGTTTCTAGAGACAAGCCAGATTCCCCATCTTCTTGTGGTGAGCCTATAGGAACTGCATCAAATTTCCATTTTGTTTAAGCTAGCTCAAGTTGCAAGTCATTTGTGAATAAATGTGTGGCTAATACGTAGTCCCCTGCTATGTTCTCTAATATCACACTTAGTTCACCCAAATAGCAATATTGAATATGTTACCATGAGCTTTACATCCACAACTGAATGATAACTTTGGAAATCTATCCTCCTGTTTTTGGAAAAGGCAGTTGCCTAAATCCACAACATAAGCAACAGTGTCTTCAGCCAGAGCTGATTCCTTTTGTGGAACTAAAATCCCTCAAAAGTGACTGGTAATGCTCATGGGAAATCAGCCTTCCATAATGCCAGCCTTGGCAGTAAATATTACAGCCTTGCTGAGTCCAGGATCCTGAGAAATCTTTTTATAGCCTAAGTTTTGAGACTATATATGGTCAAGAACATATACAAATCTGCATATGGCTCTTTGTTTCATTCATTTTGATTCTGGATGAAAACCTCTCAGCATATTATTCCAGAACAGACATTGATTGACATCTAGTTAATGCTTGTGCATTGATGCTATCAGGCGTAATGTGTATTCTGCTCAATTTTCAGAAGGTAGAATTACTAATTTGTTCCCTGATGGCATTTACAAGTGATTTATATTGCAGATGGTTATTCAGTTTCTTTTTTTGAAACAGTAAGATTCCATCAATTCTTGATGGTACTGTTTTAGATAAGGAGGGAAATGTGGAAGAAACGACCAAGGTTTCATCAGAACATGCATTTTGTAGTTCACATGGACTCTGTATGTACTTGATATTCCATCACTGCATAAATACCTCCATGAGTCCAGAAGAACCTAATACAAATATTGGAATACTGAATTCTCAGGCATTTTGAAAACCTACTGTTAACATTATTCTGGCTCCAAACTACTGCCTCTGGCTGTGTGTTACTTTCACTTCATCTTTTTTTCTCTTTCTATGGAACTTTCTCCCAGTACACTACAATTCAATTTGTATTTAAAGCATTGTCAATATTCTGTTGTGAACCTTTAATACTATGCATCCCTGAAGAGGCTTACCCTTCTGTCTCAGAGTCATGAAGGGGCAGTGAATTAAAGCATAATGTTTTCTCTCACTGGCTTATCACTCTAGAAATTCATGTGTGCCAGCAGGTGGCAGCAGAAATAAATGAACTAAACAACAAAATCTAAAGACCCAGAGAAATGGTTCCCTTTATCTAAATATTCCAGTGTCTCAACCTCATATAGTTCTCATTTCAGTCCATCTCCTTGATTTTGAAAATGTGGCAGGATAATTGGCTGATGTAGCTATATGGGTTTTACTTTCACTACTGTGGAAGAATCAAAAAGGTTGGAAACTCAGTTATTTATTCTTTGCCTTGTTTTTCCTGCCTTGGTGCTTGTCTGCCTCCAGGATCTTTGGCACGTCTTCTAGCAGCAGTTGTTGGAAGTCAATCCCTCATCTTTGGCTGAAATGAAAGCTTGAAATCATGAAGCAGATTATGGTGGGTGACCTAAAAGAGGCAGGAGAGAGAGATATTTGGGAGAATTGATTCTCCAGGTATAGAGGGAAGAACATCACAGGTTCTGGGAGCAGAGGGAACCTGCAGTTTCCTGTTGGTAGTATTGCATGGATGAAGGCAGAACATGTGAATTTGGGTGCTGGATAGATGTCAAGGCAATTATAGATAACTGGAGGGGCCATTCCAAATATTTTTCTCCTGCACAAGGGAACATCATCCAAAAAACTAGTGTTGGAGAAGCCCCAGAATAATCACTAAAACTGAATGTCTTAATAACTCTGTGTGTTATAGACTCAGTCTCAGATTTAGTTAGAATCAGAGAAAATAAAGCTAAATGACATTTTAGACTCTCAAGTGTCTGGTGCAAGTTCTATTTTTGACACAATCTTGGAGTTGTATTCTGCAGAAACAACTTGTCCCATAAAGGGCGGGATGGCACCTCTGTCCTGGCAAACTCCTTTTCAATCCTCAATTCGGTACCAGGATCTCACTTCCTTGTGTTGGTTACTGAGGGAAAAGGAATATGTGCCTGTAACCACCCACTGAGTACCTGGGGAGCATCAGTCCTTCTGTTATAGTCCATTTCACAAGTGAACAAGGAGAAAAATGGACTTGGCTTATAAGACATTATTTATCTCTGAACTATCCCCATCCACAGTCTCAGTTCATGGGCCACAAATATATCCAGTATATAAGGATTATAGTTTTTTAAATTTAAGACCTTTAAAAATTAAACCCATATTAACTACCTAAACTTTACAACAACTGCTTACTCCTGATTTTTAAGACTTGTAATATTACTAATTTTCCTTAAAACTTTACAAAATAACTTACCAGTTCCCAATTAAAAACTTTCCAGAAGTCTGTGTTTGGATGCAATCCATGTAAATAAATGGAGGTAGAACATGATAAAATGACATGGAAAGCAGTTACAAAATTCAGCGCTACAGCTCTTGTGACAGGTCCATGTTCAGCAAATCACCACATTACAAGGAGAGAAATTCCCTCACTGAGGATACAATGCGTTGAATTCCTTGTTTGTGGTAATCCCCAAGAGCAATGCTTTTATAATCATTACTGGAAACTTCTTAGACAAAGTGACTAGAACAAATTAAAAATAAATATATGTATCAGGAAGGTTTCAAGATAAATTAAAAAGTTTTGTAGAGAGATACAGGAAAGAAGGATCACACAGGCCTTCTACAAACCCCGAAAACTTACATAAATCTCAGTACAGACATTTTCTGTACTTTATGCTGATCAGCACTCTGAAGTTTGGCCAGTAGAGGACAGTCAAAGAGTAGCTCACAAAATCTGATGAATTTAACTTCTCAACACAGTTCTGAAAGATGCCTTCAAGGATCCTTCTATAACTATAAAATCTTGTGCATTTATTATGCCATTTCCGGGCTCTGGATTCACATTACTATTATAACATTATTCCTGCTACAAATTGTTGATTTCCTTTAAATTATTCAGGATCTTAAATTTGTGAAGTGTTATTTTTAGAAGGATCATCTGAAATTTAACATAGCCCAACTTGCTTTTTAAGAGTCATGAAAATTTTCTCTGTATCTGTGAAAAGTCTGAATATCATTTAGAATGTTGAATGAAGAATTTATCCATGAGAGAGCATAAATAGGAGATGCCCAATAAAAGAAAGATAAGTAAACCTAATGTTTAGAGTTGTGTCAGAAAAGTCAAACTCATGGTTTTAATTTCCCAGTTACTCAAACTGCTAAATCCCCTTGGGAAACAGTGGGATGAAATGCCCTTTTGGGGAGAATTTCTGGTTCTTTTAGAGGGAAATTATACAGAAATAGGCATGTTTGTAGCATTGTGGCCTCAAGTCATTCCTAATTCACATCCATTCTGCCCCCAGGAAGTAGTGAATCATTTAAGTATCAGAATCAAGAACTTCAAATGAAGAGAGATGAAATTCAGTTTTAAAAATGGGTGAAAGTTCAAGAATGACGTCTTCAAGTATTTTTCACATGCTGGTTGGTATGGAAATCAAGCAACACATTAATATTTAAACCAGCAAACAACTTGGCTGCCACTGTGCCTGTCATGGGTGGGAGAAGGGAGCAGAGCATGACCAGCCGCCATCATAGAAGTTGTGGGAGACATTTCTTGCTCCATGGAATGCAATGTCAGTGGTTTTCAAGGTGTGGCTCCTCTCAGACGTGCAGAACCAGGATTACCTAGACGTTGGTCAGAAATGCAGAAAATGAGATATTGAACATCTTTTCATATGTTTGTTGATTGATTGTATATTCTCTCTCTCCCCAGAAGTGTCTGTTCAGTTCCTTGGCCCATTTATTGATTGGGTTATTTATTAATTTATTTATTTTTGGTGCTTAGCCTTTTGAGTTCTTTATATATCCTAGAGATCAGTGCTCTATCTGATGTGCTTGTGGTAAAGATTTGCTCCCATTCTGTAGGCTCTCTATTCACCTCACTGATTATTTCTTTTGCTGAGAAAAAGCTTTTTAGTTTGATTCCATCCCATTTATTGATTCTTGGTTTTAATTATTGTGCTACAGGAGTTTAATTTAAAAATTTGGGGCCTAATTTGACAAGATGTAGATTTGGGCCTACTTTTTCTTCCACTAGGTACAATGTCTCTGGTTTAATTCCTAGGTCCTTGATCCACTTTGAGTTGAGTTTTGTGCATGGTGAGAGAGAGGGGTTGAATTTCATTTTGTTACATCTGGGAAATGGAACCACCATTTGACCCAGCTATCCCACTCTTTGGTTTACACCCAGAGGACTTAAAAACAGCATACTACAGGGACATAGCCATATCAATGTTTGTAGCAGCACAATTCACAATAGCTGAATTATGGAACCAACCTAGATGCCCTTCAGTAGATGAGTGGATAGGGATACTTTGGTACATATACACATTGGAACATTACTCAGCAGTAAAAGAAAATAAAATCATGGCATTTGCAGGTAAATGAATGAAGTTGGAGAATATAATGCTAAGTGAAGCAAGCCAATCCCAAAAAACCAAAGGCCAAATGTTTTCTTTGAGATGAGGATGCAGACACATAATGGTGATTGGAGGCGGGGGAGCATGGGAGGAATGGAGGAATTTTAGATATGGCAAAGGGGAGTGAGGGGAAAGGAATGGGCAAGAGGGTAGGAATGATGGTGGAATGAGTTAGACAGCATTACCCTAAGTGAGTGTATGAAGACACAAATTGTGTAAAAATACTTTGTGTACAACCAGTGTCTTGAAAAATTGTGCTTTATATGTGTAATATGAAATGAATTGCATTCTGCCATCATGTATAACAAATCAGAATAAATTAAAAAAATTAAAAATTAAAAGAGAAAGAAAGTCAGAACACAAGAAATAGTCAAATGTCCCATAATTTGGAATATTGCACAGCCATTTAAAAATATCCAAGCTTCATGAAAAAAAAGAAATGCAAAAAAGAGATTCTGGCTGAAGGTAAAGCCCCACAGAATATTTTAACAAGCCCTCCAGATGATTCTGTGGGCACTCAAGTTTGACCACCAAGTCAGTGTCCACTAGGTGGGTAAATTCATTTATATGACACATTTAAAGAAAGAATTGGGCATGCTTAGCTCAGCAGATGTCTTCTTCCTCTTGCAGGAGCTGCAGGAAGGGAACTTAGTTCCACAGTTTCTTCTCTAAGGACAGGCTTTTTTAACACCCTGGGAATTTTAATTTTAGAGGTCAATACCACAACTTCCTGTAGGTGTAAACTACCTCTGAAAACCTAGATTTTGAGTAATAAAGCTCATATTTTGGCTTCTATCAGTCTTATTCCTTGCCTTATTTTTCAGTTGATCCAGAGTCTAGGCAGAAAAGAGGGATTGTGTTCAATAGACCCCATTGAAGACTTTGATCAAGTTTGTGATCTAGCCAAGGAGGTAGATTTATGGAGAAGCAGTTTGAAGTAGGTGAATCTAGTCTTAACACAACTTCTTTAATGAGACTGTTTGCTTTTGCAAGATAAAAGTTATCTTATTTTTATTTTCCTACAGTTTTCCCCTATTGCCTTTTCTTTTTTTTAAAAAAAAATATTTATTTATTCTAATTTGTTATACATGATGGCAGAATGCAATTCATTTCATATTACACATATAGAGCACATTTTTTCAAAAGATACTGGTTGTCTACAAAGTATTTTCACACCATTCGTGTCTTCATACACGTACTTAGGGTAATGATGTCTAACTCATTCTACCATCATTCCTACCCTCTTGCCCCCTCCCTTCCCCTCCTTCCCCTTTGCCCTATCTAAAGTTCCTCTATTCCTTCCATGCTCCCGGCCACCCCCGCCAATCGCCATTATGTTTCTGCATCCTCATATCAAAGAAAACATTTGGCCTTTGGTTTTTTGGGGATTTTTTGGCTTGCTTCACTTAGCATTATTTCTCCAACTCCATCCATCCATTCCTATTGCCTTTTCTTAATTTGAGAAGTAAAAGCCCTATCCATATAACAAAATTACACATTTCATAATGAGAAAGAAACAAGCTATTCACATATCTCTTGTTTTCAAAAATGTACTTCACAGAACATTTTTTTTTTAAACTTAGAAAATGGATCCACTTACTGCTCATGTGTGGGTACTATCACTTGATAACTCAGTGTTTTGAGGATCTTCATCTGCAGTTGGGAATTACAATTCCTACCTTACTATCCTTTAACTTAATTTTGCCCATTCCTTACTGCCTGATTTAAATTTCTTTTCCTTGTCAGCCTAGTTTCCAGACACCCCATCTTTCTTTCAGTGCCCTTAGAACTTATGTAGGTCTTCTTGCCTGACATTTCACCTGTGCGTCTTAATTATCCATGTCCTGTTTCAAATTCATCACAAATAGACAGCATCTCACTCTCCTTTTTCTCACCATCACAGCATATAATACATACATGTGTCAAACATTTACTTCTTATATATCTAGTATTTTTATTTTTGCATATTTAATTTTTATGATAAAATTTTTACATACTCTAGTTATATAATTCTAAATCATTTATTAATTTAACTTCTTAATCTATCATTTAAAAAAGTCTCATAGATGTAGAAGCTACATTGGTGGTTGCCCAAAGCTGGGAAAGTTGAGGAAAAAGTTATTTTTTGAGGGTGGTGATGAAAATATTTAAAACTATTTTTGGTGATGATATATAACTTTGTGACTATGCTAAAGACTATGTAATTCTACATTTTAAATGAGAAAATTATAGTATATGTAAAATATCCCTCAACAAAGCTATTATTAAAAATACCTCTATAACAAAGGCTAAGCAATATAGATATGTTCACTTTAATATTTTGATTTTGATGTTGATAGGTCTATCTACAAAACCTATGAAAACTTACATAACAGAAAAGAAAGTTTGAAGTCAGGAAAATCTTTGTGAAAAACTCTTTTCTCCTTGATTTCTCTCTTCCATATATATGTGTATACACACATACACACATATACATATATGTATGTAGGTATATATATATGTGTATATGAAGAATATACACACATATCTAATGAAGAATGCCATATTTTGTTTTGTTTTCAGGCAGACTTTTTAATCTCAATTCCAATTAATTTTCCAATCCAGGAAAGGAATTTCTGAAAAACTGGTGTCTCACAGGAGATGGAAGAAATAGTTGAATTGATTTAAAACCTGCTTTAGAAATGAGGTGGTCTGTGTGTTCTTAATAACCACAATGGCCTTCTCTGTTATTAAGCATGTTTCTAGTTTGTCATCCTGGGAACGTAGTCCCCAGCTGGATGAATAGTGAAGATTAATAATCTTTGGTGTGAAAGTGTCTGTTACCCTCTGGAGACCCAGTAAACAAGTTGTTGAAAAAAAATCTGAGATGCATTTTTTGCCAATGGTATGTGTCCTTTTTTATTTACATATAATGCTTTCTGGCAGAAAAGTCAGGTTGCTTTGTGAATGTTTTCTTATTACTCGTAGCCCAGCTGCAAACTCTTGATGAATAAATATCTGTAAAGTTTATAAGGTTGGAGGAAACAACATTGAGAAAGGACAAACAGTAAGGACAAACGAGAAATCCTCTTGGCTTCAGTGTTTTCATGTGGATGGATGCTATTACTAGTGTTAGGACGAAGGTTTCCATTGATCGGTTAACTAATTCAGACTGATATTACGTAGGCACTAGAGATAGAGCCAGCCTAGTAGGCCCTAGAGATAGAGCCAGCCATGAATGAGGCGGACCAGCTCTGCGCTAGAGTTTGCCTTTTAGGAGACGTGAAGAGAGAAGGACAATAAACAAGTAAAATAAACAAATGGACTAGAGAAGCCTGGTAGTGAGGAGTGCTAATGGATTAGTTGAAAGGATTTGGTTTAGACCAGGATTAAAACCAACTCTCAGGATTCATTTTGTGGATCACAAAGGCAACTTGACACTGAAGAACTATTGATCTTGTTACAAAAATGTCAGTGAGTTTGCTGTAGAGTCTTGGGTAGAGGAAGTTCCTGATGAGCAGAGGACTCTACACAAATGATAACCACCTTTTGCATAGTGCTGTACAGGGTTCACAGCACCCTAAGGTGCATGCATTAATAGAATGATTCGATTTTTGTTTTTATCAGAGGGGAAGGTGCTGAACTCAGTAGTGCTGTCACCATGGGGCCTGCTGAGCAACCACTCCTGCTTGCCAGTCAAGTCCACTCAGTTAGGAAAGCCTGTTTCAACATACTTCATCTCTGGTCTTGCTAGGTAAAATATTGCCATTTTTTTTTCTGTAATCTGGAGGCTTTTTGTGTTGTTTTGTTACTGTTTTTAGTAAACATCTATTTATCTGTTACTCTTCACACTGCAGGTGCAGCCAGAGTGGCTGTAATGTGATCTTTTAGTCCATTGCACCACTGAGACACAGAAGGAGAATGATGGCTTGTGAACTTTAATGGTGAATTTATTTTTGTACCTGAGTAGTTTTGAGGTTAACTTCAAGTGACTATTTTTGGTGTCTTCATGTTGCACTTCTTAGTAGTGATTGAGTGGGGAAGGAATGAATCTATGGGCTCAGTTAAAATTTGGTCCAGAGGTAAGAGATCGGCCTACAATAGTTTATATACCCAGCAGAGCCCCTCCTACCAACCCTCCCACAAGGGACAAAAGGAAACTTCTGAAAGGAGGGTGTCAAATAAATGTCTAGAAGCATCAGTTTGTAGGTTAGAAACAGGATGTTTTCTTGAATTTATTACCTGGTTTACTTTCACTTAGGAGGAAGGTATAACGTCTATACTTTTTTTTGCTGTGATTTTACATTTATTTTTCTGTATCTTCCTATTTTTTAAATGAAATGTCTCTTGAAAGTGAGTAAACCCATTGCTCACATATTCAGATCCCACTCAGTCAATTTTCAGATTACTGATTGTATGAAATACTATGTTCAAGTTACAAAGCAGTTTTATAGGTTGAACTACAAAATGTAGAATACTAATGATTTTATGTGGTATAAGTTAGTTGTTGATCAGTTGAATAAATGTAGATTAAGACAGATCCTTTTGAAAATTGACCACATAGAGACAAGTAAGTCGAAAGCTCTGTAAGTTGTATTTAGAGTAAAAATAAGTAAATTTCTTTTTCTGTGGCAGTTTAGAAAACAAGAAAAGCATATTGCTAGGAAATCCCAAGGGGTAAAAATTAGAGAATAGGTGAATATGAATCATTTCATAATTAATTTTTTTGGGGGGGAGTACCAAGGATTGAACTCAGGGGCAGTCAGCCACTGAGCCACATCCCCAGCCTATTTTGTATTTTATTTAGAGACAGGATCTCACTGAGTTGCTTAGTGCCCGGCTTTTGCTGAGGCTGCCTTTGAACCTGTAATCCTCCTGCCTCAGCCTCCCAAGCTGCTGAGATTACAGGAGTATATGCTGTTGCGCACGACTTGATTTTTTTAATTTCTGATGAGCTCAGTTTTTGCTTGAAGGAGGTTGCACTACACTTTGCAAAGGAGTGATTCCTGTGTATTCATTTGTTTGATCTGAAGGTGTTTTTTGTTTGTTTTTATTTTTTTAATTTATGCATGTGTTGTCTGACTTGAGAAAATGTTACTAGATACTGAGTAAGATAGAGGTTGTGGTAACTAAGGTAACTTACTGTGAAGGACTCAATCTAAAATATGCTTAGATTGTATAACCAGAGAAGTTGGTAAGTTAGGTAATGAATTTGGTCTTGAAGCTTTGATAGACTTTGAGTAAAGACAAATCTCTGAGCAGCCAACTCCAGCTGGTTCATCCCTGTCTCCCTCAGGATAGGCCTTTGAACAAACTGATACTCGATGCTCATTGAGTTGAACTAAATATTAAAGAGATTTTATAGAGCACACAAGAGACAAGACATTGCTCAATAAAAGAGGGTGTGTGATATATTCAAAAGGTAAAATGAGCACAATAATCATTTGAAATGTAAAAATTGTCTTCTCCAGCAAATTGAAGAGAAACCATTTGATCTGAGTTTTATCAGGGTCTTGTACTCTGAAAGTGTTAATTGGCATCTTGGGTTGTCTGAAGGTTTCTGGAATAACTAATGCCTGTGTTGAAACCTCACTAAAGGCATGCAGTGTGAAAACTTGAACAGAGTTGGTATTTTATAGTTCTTGGTGCTGTCACAAGGCACTGAGCAAGTAATTCTTAGTTTGGTTACAGATGCTTTTTAGTTCTGCCTATTACTGGCATAACATATGTGAACCTCATCTTTCTTGGCACTTCCCCTTGCAGTTAAGTAGTCCTGGATTTTGCTCATTCTCCTTTTTCTCTAACATAGTTTTAACTAGGTACTGAAATGTACTAAAATGATATGTAAGCACTGTCTTTAATTAATCATGCTTACAGCTAGCATCTGGAAAGTATAATAGAACATCTGCTTTGCATAGAGCCACCTAAGGATTATTAAAATCTGGTATTTTAAGTCTTTTTATAGTGTAAGTATCATGTGTTAGCCACACTCAAATCAAAAGATTTGAAAGGAAATTAAGCAAAATGGCAACAGTTCAGTACTTTTAAAGAAACAACCAAGACATAAGGTTAAGTTTTATTTTTTTCCAATTAAAGAAACTTTTTTTTTTTTTTTGGTTTGCCTTGGTTGGGTGGGAAGGGTGCAAAAGTAGCAGTTGAGAGTTAGAGAGTTATAAATTGATGTTGATCATCTGCAGAGTAAATGCAATACACTATACACTTCAAAAAAAAAAAAAGAGGCACTAAACGAAGATGGAGGAAGCATTAACTTCTAGTTGGAAACATCTTCCAATCTTTGAATTACATTTTAAATCATCTTGGACCCCAGATTCAATTTAAGGGTGTACAGTTTTTAAATGTGTTGGTGACAATGTCCACTTTACAAATGTGTATTTCTGCCTTGTGCTGCTTTATTCTGGTTTAATACAGTCCTTTAAAAAGTACATTTTAGTAAATGTTACCATTACAAATTATTTTCTTAATTTTATTTTGGGCCTACAACTGTCAGTGACACAAAGGATGAGTATTCTTGATCCATCCCCCTTCCTGCCTCATCCCTGGTCCCAACTACCTCAACATCATTGTATTTATTAGCAACTTCTTTTTTCAACTAGTTATATACACATATTTGCACACTTATGTCTTTGTTATGAAAACCTCAAGGACTTAAAATATTCCCGATGTGGTCTTTTAGAATTGTATAGTGTAAGTGGAATAATATTTATATTTTATTAATAATGAAAGGAACTTTGCTAATGATCAAAACACATTAATCACATGAGTATTGATATGGCTATTATTCGTCCAAAAGATCCACATGGGTTTGGTGTGATTTTCAAGTAGCTAAACATAAAGAGCTAATGGATACATTTGCTTTGTATCATTAGTTCATTCTAATTCATAGATGCAGATTAATTCCCCCTCTTTGCTCAAACACTTTGAAAATATATGCATTGCTCACAATAAACTCATCTGTATTAAATAACTAGAGAAGATTGTGTGCAGATAATGGCTGAGGAAAAGATATCAATTTCAGAATAAAGGAATTACAAATGCCTTTTTCAAATAGCAATCACAATCACAGAATGAATGGCAGCTAATGCTTTGCTCCTGCAATGTGCCATGTACTCATCCAAGTGCATGTTTCATGTCATGATCCTGAGTCAAGTGCAACTACTATCCTTGCTTTGTAGGTGATAAACCAAGGCTTAGCGAGGTTAAGTGACTTGTTCAAGGTCACATAGCTAGCAGGTTGCAGTATGTGAGCTGCTCCAATATTGTAAGTAAGAGACATCACAGGGATTTATTTTTATTGGATTTTAAAAAAATACATACTTACTTAAATAGCAGGGAAAAAACCCTCAACAATCAGAAATTTCAGCATGCAATTTATTTAGGCTTACAGCAGAAGCCAGAGTAGAATTCAAAGAATATGTAGACGATCCTGCCTGATCTGGGACTCTGGATGTGAATCCTATCCTCAAGTCATTTGAAAAATCTGAGTTGTTTAAAACTCATTTTTCATGCTTAAAATTTGTTTTGACACCACCCTACTTAGTTCAAAAAGCCTTAAGTCTTCTATACATTTAAAATCAGAAGGAGAAAGAAAAATAGAGGGGTATACAGATATCAATATGCCTTTTGATCTTACTATTTTCAAAGTAAGAACTTGATGTGTTGGATATTTTGGCATACTTTGTTTTTGTCACACTGAGAAGAGAAAAGCTGGTTTGCTAAAATTATGTTACAGTTTTTTGAAGGAAAATATTTCAAAGGACTAAGAATTGCTTCCAATAGTCATTTCGTCCACTTAGAGACATGGCAGATTTCTGATTCCCAGTGAATGCTTTTCTGGTTTCCATTTTATTATGCAGAAGAAAATCCTGAGATTTGAAGAGAGACTGAGCTTGTTCACAAGTAACCTGTCGTGGTGAACTCCCCCAGTGTCACTGAGCATCTGGGGTCAGTGGCACATAATGAAGAGCCCAAATGACAGTGGCTTAGGCAAGTTAGAAGTTTTTCTTCTCTCACTTGAGAGCATAAAGGCAAATGGTACAGGGCAGGCATGGCTACTCAAACCCAGAACAAGACTCAGGTGGCTTCTTTATGACTTCACATTTATAGTGTGGGAGCTCTGGCCCTTTGGGTTCAAGATGGCGCCATCACATCTATCTTCCAGGAAGCAGGATGGAGAAAGAAGAAGGGTCACAATTCTTCCATTTAAGACATGTTGTGGAAGCTGCACACATTAACTTTCTTCACATTTCATTGGCCAGAATTTTGTCCTGTGGCTCTACCTAGATAAAAGGAAGATAGGGAATCGTGATTGCTGTTCCAAGTAGTAATATAGTTAGCTAAAATTGGAAAGTTCTAATATAGTACAGATATTAGGGGACAATGAGATGGGGAGTACTATCTTTGTAAACATTTCTTTCCTTTTATTTTTTGATAACCCTGAAAGTGTAAGGTTGGTTTACATTGTTCATTTGAATTACTTTCCTTTATTCTGGATCATTTTATTAAACAATCGTTGCTCCTTAGAGCTATCTCCAGAACATATCTAAAAATGAACTCCTAATTATGTGTGGAATTTATAATGTATTTCTACTGAGCTTTTCTAAAAATGAACTCAAGGTTGCTATCTTACAAAGTTTTCTTCCCTCTTTCTCTTCTTCAGTTTCTCTTCCAAAGCATTTGGTATGCTAAATGGGGGAGAGAAAATCATGACTAAGATGTAATCTCTCCCTAGTCTTGACAGAGGAAATAATAAGATTGAAACCTAGGTGCATCTGAGTCCAAAATCTAAATACTTTCACTCCACCTGCTTCCAGAGGGAAATGCATCCTACAGTCTGAGTGTTAGTTTTCTCTTGGACATAAATAGGAATGCCGTTAAAGTAAAGTGAGAACATTAAATCTTTATTACAGGGCCTGGCACAGAGAATGTATTTACTTCACCTCCCGCCCCAGCTTCTTTTAGTTGGGTCTTAAAGTAAATGTTTTTCACAGAGAAATTCAGGTTAGAGGGCTGGGATTGTGGCTCAGTGGTAGAGCGCTCGCCTAGCACGGGTGGAACTTGGGTTCGATCCTCAGCACCACATAAAAATTAAAAAAAAATGCATTGTGTTGTGTGTGTGTGTGTGTGTGTGTGTATAATATATGTGTGTGTATATAATATATATAATATAAAATTCAGGTTAGAGAAGGCCACAGTTTGAAGTTTATCCCTAAAATGATACTGAAATACTATTTTGAGGTCTGCATTTGGGTCTTGATAAATTGGCAACAAATCTAAAGGGAAGAAGTGGTTAATGGTGACTGGGCCTGTTATAAACATACAAATAATCAGTGCATGATTGCTTGTAAATTTCAACTTAAAAATAAAGTGTCTTCCCCCTGAATTTATTGTTTTGACCTCTCATGGTGTTGGGTGTCTCCAAATAGAGAAAACAAATAATATCAGAGTTTGGTAACATGGTTGGCAACGGATCTTATCAAAGGAAATAACATTTATTGAGCATTTATTATATTATAGGCATGTGCTGAATGCTTTTGTATATGTTAACTCATTAGATTCATTGTTGTGCAATACAGAATCTATGTTGATTAACTATCAAAATTTTACAATAAATGAAATACAGTTGATATCAAAATGACACAACACATAATTTTTATCATTTGGGTACTCATGCTTCACTTAGCCAATAGTAACACTATTTTATGAGTTTACTATTCCATCAATTAACAAAGACTTTAAAATGTTAGTATGTTGAACATTCCAGTTTTATTTTTCTGGTTCTTTTCTAGTTCAGGGGGTCATTTTTCTTGGCTTCTAGTTCTCTCACAAAGAGCTTCCTACAATGCAGATCTCCACTTGAAACTTTAGGATAGTTTTCCATTGCCTAAAAAATAAAGCTGTTAATATGTTGTAGGTTCTCCTGCAATTTGGTTCCTAATTCTCTGTTTTATACATCAGCTTTTCATTACTATAATGAAATACTTGAGGTGGCTAAGTTTATGAAAAAAAGAAGTCTCTTTAGTTCACAATTTTGGAGGGTCAAACTTTCAAATTGGGCGATCCCACTGGTTTGTCTCTTAGTCACAGTGGGACCAAGCATTCACATCTCCAACTAGGAAGGAGAGAGAAAGAGAGAAAGGCTTGCTCCTTTAATACCTTACCTCTCAGGAGAGCTACTTCAAGCGGTCTCAAAGACATACCCCAAGTGACGGAAGGTTCTTCCATTAGGCCCAACTCTTAAAGGTCTACAACCTCCCAATGGCTACCATCATTCTCTGGACCAAACTGTGCCTTGAGCATGGGGAATCAGAACCAAAGAATAATACCTGTTCTACCTCATTTTTATTCCTGAATCTGCCTTCTTCCCATACCTCCCTGTATACCTCAGCTGAATCCATGTTTTCTGAATCCTGTTTGACAAACAAGCCAAGACAATTTATGTTTTGATATTTGCCTACTCTGATCCCTTTCCTTGGAAGCCTTTCTTAACTACAAGCACAGAATTGAAAACCTATGGATTGCTGGGATAAAATCTGGTGCAAGGTAACTTTTGTGTGGAAATACATTTGAAAACAATCAATTTTGGCCCCAGTGTTTTTATTATATATAGCAACCTTGGAAACTTGCAAAGTTTCTCGATCCTCTGTCTTTCAGCATGTTTTCATTCTATATTTTTTAAATGTTCACCTTTTTTTCCTCTTCTTAAAATATTCAAATTGAATATTCAGTTGAAAGCTTTATTATATTTTCTGAAATACAAAATATAAAATATATTATGACAATAAGACAAAGTTTGGAAGAAAATGCTTAATCAAATAACTTTGTTAAAAATTTATTTTAATATCCTAACTTTGGGACATGCTCTTTATTCTATAAATACCATCCCTAACAACATCTTCTCCCTACCTCTAGTTGCTATTTTTCTTTATACCCTCTATAACAATTTATAATTATTAAGTATTTGAGAAGTATGTGCAGTGTGGTAGTTAAGGATACAAACTCTGGAGCCCGAGAAGGTAAGTTCAGATTCTAGCTCTGCCACTAAATAGGCTCTAAGACCTTGATCTCTTCATTAATTTCTTAGTTCCTCTGCTCCTTAATGAGCAAAATAAGACTCAAATTAATAATGACCTCATGGTATTATGAGGATTAAGAAAATATATTTAAGTAGTTTGAAGAGTGCCCTGGCACATCAATCTGATTTTTTTTTACCTATTTTTTATTTGTGTTTAATTATTGAACATTTATCTTTCTCATTGAACTATAAACTCCATGTGGGTAGGGACCATGTCTGTGGCCCCCAGCACTTGGCAGATAATAATCATTTGTTGAATGAATGAGCTAATAGTTGAATATATTTGAAGAGTTTAATACATTCAACTCCATAAGCATTTTTGTTATTTCAGCTAGGCCTTACACTTAGTACTTTTAATTGTTGGCTTACATGTTTAAAGAAACCTTAGGGAAATATGAAAATAAAATTTCTTGGAAATTATACATTGATTAAAAGTAGCCAAAATGTGAATGCTAGCTTTCTGATGCAATTAGAAAGGTAGCTATTTGTGTTGAATTTCAGTCTAGATTTTTCTTTATACTGTTTGAGTTGAGAGGTTTATGACAAAAAATATCTTACATCAACTGACCCTTTATACTACATATTTCAAAACCTTTCTATAGATCATTTGGAATTTTGTTTGTTTTTGACAAAAGAGTACATTGACAATAATCTTTATTCATTGAAATGCTCACTGTGACACAGAATTGTCATTCACATTCTTATATTGATTTTGTCACAAAAGGAATATAATTTTAACAATGTTAATTGAGCTTATTTTGTCATTTTCACTGTTGTGGCAGTATGTCAATCAGATTTTGTATATTTTTATTAGAAAAATGTGATGGAGAATTTACACTTACTCAAAAGAGTACAAGGTGCCTATTCCTAAAGTGATATGTGTTACTATTATAGATAGATCTATATGCATATGTATAATTCCCACATAAAAGTGAAAGTAGCATTTTATTGAGCCTTCTCTCATTTTCTGATGATACAAATGGAAACAATGAAGCACTGAATTATTATGTAGACCATATGCCACTTCTTAATGAATACTCAGCTTACATTCTCATTCTATTGTTCTTCTAAGTAGTTATTTTCACATTAAGTTAAGCTTTATTTTTCTGTATGATGTATATCATTTTAAAAATAAACCACACAGAATTTGAAGCAGTATCACATTGACAATTTATATTACATCACAAACTGAATTTTATGCCAAATCTGATCTATACAAGCTGCAACTATGTTCAGCCAGTATTTGGTCTAGTTTGAATTTAATACCCAGCTGGCCTAAATCTGACAGACTTAATTTTATTAATTCAAGAAAGTTTGCTCTGTTTTCCATATGTGCCAGAAATTATCATGGTTCATTGAGAAGACTGAAGGAAAGATTGCTGAATAAACCTTTATTAAGCAAAGAAATGAACGGCCACAATGATAGGAACTGATACATTAAATGTCACTGATTTTGTGCTGATAAAAGCATCTAGTAAAAACATTTTTACACTCCTTGCAATTTATTATTGTTTAAACAGCAGGACATAATTAGAGGAAAGTGTGCTGTGCTCATTTGTATTTAATAGTGTAAAAAAATCCATGGATTGGTTTGAATTATCTGAATAGCTCACATGTGGCAATGCCCACGTTAATTACATAATGGCTGGGTTATCAAATTGGTTTTTACTTACAGGTCTTGACTTGTCTTCAGATAGGTGCAGCCTGAGCTCAGACTGCCGTTACAAAATACCATGGATTCAGTGTCTTGAACAACACAAATTAGTTTTATTACAGTTCTGGAGACTGGAAGTCCAAGATCAAGGTGCTGTTTGGATTAGTTTCCCCTGGGCCCTCTCTCTATGGGGTCCACATGGGGGAATTTCTGTGTATGTGAGTCTCTGGTGCTTATTTGTGGGTCCAAATTTCCTTTTCTTACAAGGAACACGAAGTAGATTAGACTAGGGCTCACCTCAAAGGTTCATTTTAACCTAATCACCTTTTGAAAGACCTTATCTTCAGATACAGTCACATTCTGAGGTACTGAGTATTAGAATGAATAATAGAGGAAGGAAAAGAAATTTAGCCATTAACACCCAGGGATGTTTGTTTCCCAATAGTGACACTTTGAGTGTCTAGTAATAAAAACTGTAATTTAACAGCTTTTCCCAGCTATGACCAGCATCCTCTCAGCATCTTAAACTTAAGAGCAGTTTCCTTTCCAACAGTTATTTCTTGTGTGTTTGAAGTTAGATTAAAGATGCCAGGAGTAGGTATGTATGATTTCTTATCAAGGTAACAGGTGAAATAAAGGCAAGGCCAAGTACTTCCTTAAAATCTTTAAATAAATCCTTTTCTCCCTAACTATTACTGCAGAGATTCTAGAGTCTAAATTCCCTCATCTGATCATATATCAATACCTAACCCAGTGCCAGAAATGGTATAAGTATTAATAAATAGTATTTATTTACCAAAGAAATAAATTAATGATTTTCCTAATGTATAATTATAAATCATAAAATAAGGATAGAATCTTTTTCAAAAGTGGCCAAAAAGCTATTATAGATATTGTTGATTGGAGTTTTTTTTTGCTTATCTATGTAGGTGAATTTTTTTATTGATACATAGAAATTGTATATGTGTACTATGTGACAGTTGTATGCATGTATACGACGAGTAATGATCAAATCGTGATAATATGCAATTCTGTTGCCTTAAATATTTATCATTTCTTGTGCTTGTATTCTTCAAATTTCTGTTTTATAGTTCTTTACAGAATATATAATAAATTGTTTTAAACTATCATCACTCTACTATAGAGTAAAATGATAGACTTTGTTCCATCTAACTATATTTTGGTACCCATTATTCAACCTATCTCTATTCTCTTTATTTTCTACCATTCCTAGTTTCTAGTAATCATTATTTTACTCTATTCAATGAGATTAACATTTTTAGGTTCAAAATATGTTGAGAACATGTAGGATTTTCTTTCTGTCACAATATTAATTCACTTAAAACAATGCTGGAGGCTTTTTTTTAAAGCTTATACATATGTTCATGTGTGAAAAAGTCGCTTGTGTCAACCCTAACCAAAAAAATAAATACACCCAGGAGATTATAAAGGAGAGGTTCTTAGGCCCCATTGCCTGATGGTAACTATCACAAGAGGCTCTGCAGAGTTATGCTTTTTATAGAGGCCACCACAACCTTACCCAAAAAATAATTGTTCTTGGACATCTCTGCCCAGCAACTCTGTTCAAACTGGGACTGACACCACTCTTATTATTAATCATTTGGGCCAAAGATTATACTTTCAAAAATGTGATCCTCCTCATTTTTGTCTTTAAAAACTTTTTTTTTTTTTTTTTGCTTCATTCCCTTTGAATATGCCCATAGTTTATGGTATTCCCAATACTGTTCCCAAATAAAGGTTATTCTTTGAAGAATCTCTGATTTTTTAAAATTTAGGTTGACATATGTCTAAATGATATCAACTGAGGAGAGCTTTGAATCTATAGGACTTATATTTTTCTAATCTAGGACTATATTTTGGATATATTTGTTTCAATGTGGTAAATTATGTCTATAAAATTCTCACTGACTTGAACAACTCTTTTTTTTTTTTCGGGGAGAGGGAGAACTGGGTATTGAACTCAGGGGGCACTTGACCACTGAGCCCCATCCCCAGCCCCATTTTGTATTTTATTTAGAGATAGGGGCTCACTGAGTTGCTTAGTTGCATCACTGTTGCTGAGGCTGGCTTTGAACCTATGATCCTCCTGCTTCAGCCTCCCCAGCAGCTGGGATTGCAGGTATGCACCACCATGCCTGGGCTCTGTGGTTTTTCCAAGTCAATATTCCAGCTTGTTGTAGAGTTATAGATGCGAATGTGGTTAGTAATATAGGAAAGTTATGTCTTTCTGGGAAGATATGGTTACCTTCTGACAAGGATGTTGTGAAATAGCAATGGGATTAGTGAGATGTAGGAACAACTCATGCTCAGAGAGAGCATAAACAGGAGTCTCAGCCACTTTATGAACACTCAAGTTCAAAAAAATGCTTTAGGTAGTTCATAGGAAGAAATTTAGAATGTGAATAAATGCTAATTCAGTTGATGTTTTTTGTATAAATCATAGGGTGGACAGAAAAGGAGTTAGGAAAAATAAAACTCAAAGAATGAGATGTTGACAAGTGTTTTCAGCGTACTGCTTGGAAAAGTGTTAGTTTTCCCCACAAATATATTCATATGATTGAGGTGGTGCAAATGGCTAGAAAAACATTAGCATTTGTTTTCTGGGGCTCCCTAAATAAATACCACTTTAACATTATATAGTTCTTGAGCCTCAAAGCCCAAGATCAAAGTGTCAGCAGGTTTGGGTCCTCCTGAGGTCTCTGTTGTTGGTGGGCAGATGCTGATTTCTCATGTCCTCACTGGTTGTGGTCTTTCCTTTGTGTGCATGCATCTCTGGTGTTTCTCTGTGTCTCCAAATTTCCTTGTATTATAAATGACATTAGGGCCTGTCCTAATGTCTTAATTTTAATGCAGTCACCTATTCAAAGGCTCTATCTTCCAATACAGCCACAAGCTGAGGCCACAGGAGATAGGACTTCAACATATGAATTGTGGGGACACAATTTAGTCCATAATAAAGACATAATTAAAGACATAATAGTGTCTTTAATATAATAGACCTGCTTGATTTCATGCTAACAAATGACCTTGTCTTTGTAAACTGACTTTCCAAATATGTATTTTTTTTCTTACTGAGATAGGTCAGGTTGATCAAATGTCCTTAAATCATGCTCTGAATATTTACTTTCTTACTGACACTAAGATATTGCAACTTGACATGCCCTCACCTGGAGTCATTAATGACTCCCTAAAACTTGTCTTCCTCCTGTGTTTTCTTTCTTTTTTCTTTTCTTTTTTTTTTTTTTTTTTTGATGCTATCCATCTATCTGCTGAGGCCTGGATCTTAATTGATTGATTTTCTTTTCTTTCTTTCTTTTTTTTTTTTTTTTTTGTGGTGCTGGGGGCTGAACCCAGGGCCTTATGCATGTGAGGCAAGCCCTCTACCAACCGAGTTATATCCCCAGCCCCGATTTTCTTTTCTTTATCACCTCCTTCTCTTTCATAAATTTTGTTGACTCTGCTTCCAAATTTCTTGAAAATGTTTCCCCTGCCAATTTTCATTTTATTGCTTTGGTTAGAACTTTTTTTTTAATCTTGCCTTGATTGCTGCAATAACCTCTATTTGATTTCTAACCAATCCATTCCATCCTCAGTATGCAACTGGTAGAAATTTTCGTTAAAATGTAAGTCTGGTCATTTTATTCTTTTCTTTAACTTCTTTCATTTGTCTCCAGTTGACAAATGTCAGCTCTACTAGGGAGACTCATAGGGTCTCTGTTTACCCTCCTGATCCTTTTTCTATCACGATCCCCAAGTACAACATCTGCTCCAGACAGAACGTGTTACTTGAATCTGCCACTTAGGTTTTCTTCTTTATAACTGGTGCTATAATTTTTATCTCTTGCTAAAATGGTCTTCTCTTCTCTAGTTCTTCCCCTTCTTATGGTGCTGACTCAGTGGGCTTGTGTCCATATGACTGTTGACAGTTAACCATCTTTCAGCACCAAAGATGCTTTTTCCTGCTTTCCCTGGAGACTTCTAGCACCTCATTGTACTCTTTACAAGGCTGCTTCAATTTACTTTTTTGTCTCTTTTTCTCCTCTGAGAGCCCTTCAAGGAAGACAGTTTCCTGGTAATCTGGTAATCTTTAGCTAAGGAATTAAAAGTATAATCCCTGGAGTCTGACTGCCTGGGTTTTACTTAACAAACATATTGTCTTGGGAAGTTTAGACTTGACCCAAAGTAAACTGTAAATACTAGTGTACTGATATTTTATTAACTAAATAGGAAATTAGTTAATTAATTTATAGTTCTGGGGATTAAACCCAGGGCCTCCTACATACTAAGAAAGCACGCTACCTCTGAACTCTATTTCCAACCCAGAAGTTAATGCATTTTAAAGAGAAAAAAAATGGTTTATATTTTTCTGAATAGTGTAAATATATCACCAAGAGGTAACAAAATAGAAAACTCTTTAGTTTTCTTTCTTAAAAATTATAGAAAATTGGGAAAAGTGTCTTAGGTCATTGAGATTAAGTGTTGAGATAATGTATACTTCATACTTGCCATCTTGTCATGTTAATTTTGCATTGACTTTGTCTTAGATCTCTTTTTAAAGAGAATTGTATTAACATATTGGCTAGGGCAAAGAAGCAAACTACAAGCCCCATTTTGTGCTTAAACATGATTTAGTGAGGATAAGAGAACTTGTGATCTTAGAGAAAAGCCCCAAGCACTATCACTTAAGTGCCTCCTATCTACTAGCATTTACAATATATTCTTGGAATTATTCCCAAACATCATTATATTATCATTATAAACATATCAATTAAAAAGATATATAATCTTTGCTATCAATTTTTTTTGGCATCAGATTTCAATATTTATTTTGAAGAAAATATTCAATGTACTCATCCATTCTTCTTTTTTTCCTTCAAAAGAAAAAAATATGTTTTTAAGTCTTTGGATTTTTATTAATTTTTTTAATGTCAGAAATTCTACCCTTTTCTTTTCATAAGCCAGAATGAAACTAATAATGTAAACATCATGAAAATAGGACATAATAGGCATTTGATACATTTTTGTCAGAAGATATCACATATTATTTATCTTTTAAATATTGATGTCATAATCTATAAATCACACAAATAGGAATCATTTCAGATTGTTTTTGATGAGGAGGAATGTCAAATCACCAAAGCAAATCAACTGAATCCTTATATCGGTAGTTGAATTTAGATCTCAGAATATTGTTCATTTCTGTACTTTGGATTCATGTTACAGATCATAAATCAAATTTTCTCTAATCCTGTAAGTGTCAAACAATTCTGTGAAAATAAGCCAAATACTTCCCTCTTTTACATAATGGGATGTGACTTCAGATAAACATTGCAGAACATAGATAGGAAAGAATGTTTCATTAAAGGAATACAAAAGAGTTGAACATGTAATATTTTCATAAATTTACTTAAGCTCAGAAAGTAGAATAGAGCCAAAGAGCAAGGCATAAAAACCTCTTTGCAAATAATAACAAACATATTTTTCAAAAACTAGCCCCAAGGCATGCCCTTTTCTTACCATAATAAAAATGCAGCATTAAAAATAGTACAACAAAAATAAGGAATCACTTACAAACATGAATGTGAATAAAAAAATGGAATCTCTCAATTTGTATATATACACTCTAGTTCTCAGGCAACCTTATATGAAAAGATACACCATTGACATGCAGATAATAATGTAACTACGTATCTAAATTAATTTTATTTTAAAAATTAAAGTTATATTTTTAAATGACTTAGCCATGCTCATGAACTTGAATTAAAACCTAGGGTTAAACATTACATTAAATTAAATACATAAGCATACCCTCAGATAATCTGCACATTTATTTGCATATGCAAAGGTCTACACACACATGCCTAATTCTGCTCTCAGATATGGCATTTTCATATAGTTGGATTAACATATTTTGGAAGAAAGATTCTAACTGCAGATCATTTTCAAAATTCTATTACATGCTTCCTTGTAAGAAATTGAAATGTTCAAAATATTTATGCTTTTGATTTTATCTCATTAAAATAATATACCATTAAGAAAGATAACAAATAGACCAAGAAAAACTTTGGGACTTTTGCTCCTCCCAGTCTAAAAATAGAAAAGAGACAGGCTAGTGATGGAAAGTACAATGCACTAAACCATAACTCCTGCCAATATTTTCTAACAAAATTTCTTTTGGGAGGTAAATATGAATTGGGATTAAAGAAATCAATATTCCTCCTTTATTTAGACCCTCAGTAAGTTTTTGATAAGATTTTTCACTTCAAAATTTCTGTAAAACAAAGGAAAACAAAACTAAGCTGCTATTGGATTTAAGAAAATGTTTGCTTTAAATGTAGAACTGACTAAAAGAAAGCATCGGAAAATTATAACAATAGTAAAGTATCACTATACATTGTTAGACCCATATTCTATATGTTTATTGCTTAAAAATTGGCATGCTGACTTGTCACTCATTTCTCAGTGGGCTACCAGCTAATTTCCTTCTCTCTGCCCGTAACAAGTCAGAAGCCCTTAGGACATTTTGTCTATTTTTTCCATTTTTGTTTGTTTCCCACTAGAAATGAACTCTCAGAAGAAAGGGATAGTGTGTGATTGACATCTGTGGCACTTTGGGCAGTGCACAGGGAATAAGAGTTGGCACGCGCGGACACACACACACACACACACACACACACACACACACACACACACACATCATTGAGAAAGAAAACCAAACCCTTCCATAGCTTGCTTCTCATTGCGCCACATGGTGTTATTTCCTCATGAAGGAAAACTGCTTTTCTAATAGCTCGTTGTATAAGATGGACTGGTTATTTCCATTTGTTTTAAAGAAATTTTTATATTTCAGGAGTAACATGTCTTCTGATAATTTCAAAAGTTTGGGGATGTCTAGGCTTTGATAAAGTCATCTGTGCTGACTTGAAAGGAACAGCCTGAGAAAGAGCCCTCTCAGCGTAGGATACTCTCATATTGGTCAGAAGTCAGAGGTGGAAAGACAAGTTAAAGCCCTTGGAGGTAGAAGAGAGGACCTTTGGGACCTTATCTTCACCTCCCCAAGGTCAACTGCAAAAGTATCAAGGAAGAAAAGAAAGTAGTAAGATGTCAGAAGAACGATGTCATGACATCTGTGACAATTCAGGTTTGATTTTTTCAGCTAGTCATGAACTAAACTTGAATAATAATCTAAAATTATGCTTGAAATAGAGGAAGTAAATAAATACCATAAGATACAATAATATTAAATGATTGCTTTGGTCAATTTTTAGATCTTTGCTTATTATAAATTCACTGAGTGCTGAAATGTAATATACAATATATGGTACTTTGGTTTTGTCTCCTGAATCCTAGCATCATGCTCAGCACATGGAAGGTATCACTATATACTCATTAAATTACTGAATAAATTAATTTTTAAAAATATTAAAACTAAGAAAATATATTATATTGTCAGTATATTCTATTGGCAATCCTTAACATGTGCCCACGTTGAACTACCTGAGAAATGATTAGAGGATTGCAGAAAAAAAAGACAAAAAGAATTAGTAAATAATTTTCAATGTCATCTTAAAATTTTTTCTAATTAGTTGTACATGACAGTCAAATGCACCTTGACACATCATACATAAATGGAGTATAACTTCTCATTCTTCTGGTTGTACATGATGTAGGTTCACACCTGTTATATAGTCATATGCATACATAGGGTAATGATGTCTATTCATTCTACTATCTTTCCTACCCCCATACCCCCTCTCCTCTCTTCACTCCCCTCTGCCTAATCTAAAGTAACTCTATTCTACCATAGTGCACCCCCCAATTATGAATTAGCATCCACTTATTAGAGAAACCATTTGGCCTTTGGTTTTGGGGGGATTGGCTTATTTCACTTAGCATGATATTCTTCCCCTCCATCCATTTACCGGCAAGTGCCATCATTTCATTCTTATTTAAGGCTGAGTAATAGTCCATTGTGCATATATACCACATTTTCTTTATCTATTCATCTGTGGAAGGACCCCTAGGTTGGTTCCATAGTTTAGCTATTGTTAGCTGAGCAGCTATACACATTGATGTGGCTGCATCAATGTAGTATGCTCTCATTTGTGAGATGGTTATTTGGAACTCAGTATTTTCCATGGAAACATGTTATAAACAGTGACTAGCGAGTACCCCAAGTACTAATTTACCAATAATGTACTAAGCATAGAATCTGTTAACCATGGCTTACAACATTTCTTTAGGACAGTGCAAATTAAGCTTCTATTGCAATGGTGCTGACCATGACTTAAATTCCTCTTAAAGGAGAATTTTGATGTATCTATATATGTATAAACATGTATGAAAAAATGTTCAGCATCATTAAGCATTAGTGAAATGTACATTGAAACTAAAAGGTGAATCAGAAACACACCCATCAGAATGGCTGAAGTTACAAAGTAAAAGCATTAATACCACATGCAAATGATGATGTGGATTGAGCATATCCTCATGTGTTCTTGTGGCAGTTTCTCATGTAGATACAATAAATTTCTGTCACTTATTAAGGGATGGAAGAAAGTAATTAAAAAGACTCAGTTAAATTGTATGGAACCATCAAAAAATGATACCAAAATGTTATTTACAATAATAATGTATCTTAAAATTTGACCTGCTAATTTGCTTTACTTCAAGAGACAATCAACACTTTACTCTATCAATCAAACTCTTCCGAATGATAAATAATAGAAACCCTAAATAATCTTGAAACCCAAACCAGCCGTAGATGGTAATTGTACAAAATTACTCATGCAACTGAGAGAATAGAGTTTGTGGAAGTTGTATCTGGAGTTCTCTCTACGGGCCACTGGTGAGAAATAATTTTGGAAGGAAGCAATTTAAAGAGCAAAGAAGGAATTCCCTTAACGGAGTTAGGTCCTAACCAGATGGAATGGCTACCTCATATAACTTATGTTGTGGGGGGATGTTCTACTAGTATTTTTACATTCCTTTGCTCACTGTGACATTTGTTAGGTGCCGACCAGATGAAATAATATGGAGCTAGATCAATTGTTGAAAGCAAGTTTTTGTGTGTACATTTTATAGTGAAAGACAGGGTTGTGGTGGAAAATAAAAAGAATGATACTTAGATGCAGCAGAGTGGAATACTTAGAGAAGTGAGCAATTTAGATGGACGTATGATGGAGATGGACATAAACAGTGTGATTCTGAGTATTTGGAAGTACAATTACCAAGCTGATTTTATTTAGACAAGTGTCGGTCGAGGCTATCTAGCCATATGTAGTGTATGCAGCAGTCCATATCCAACCCCATAGCTTACTAAATGAAGATTCAGGTACAAAAAGCTCCTATCTATACCATAGTAAGCATTTTAACAGAGCTCTCTGGAAACACAATGTGATTAATCTACCCACAGGCTTGAAGCAGGAGGGAGAGTCCCAACCCGGGGAAAGATGGTATTGGGAAACACTTGGGCCAGATGACATCCAAGAGGCCATGTTCTGCTTTCTATCTTCAGAAGAGACTCTATTAAACAATTACTTTTATTGAGTATTATATTTAATTATCATTTCATTAACTACTAGAATTTCTATAAGGCAGAAATGTGGTCTCCACTAAGAACGTGTTCTGAATCCCTATCTCCATTCTTCCACATGTGCTCAATCATAATGCTAAAACAGAATGAAAATCGAACTCCTCTCAAGGATTTCAGCACCATAAATGGTTTGTACAGCCCTGTGGGTCATCGACTCTCTTAATTTACTGAAAGCCGGAGTGCATTTAATAATTGCTGGACATTCGAAGCCAAGGCTAGTCATCGTTGGTTATTTACTTCTCTCTCCCTCCACAGCCAGAGAGAAAGCCAGATTCCCATAACTGCTCCCTGCTCCCCTCCCCCTCCAAATGGGGAGAGGGAAAAAGTGTCTGCCAGAGCAGATTTTGTGCAGCTCTCCCTGCTTTGGAACTGCCAGTTTTCCTAAGTACAGAATCAGAACTAATACATCATCCTTGAACTTTAAATTTCTGATGTGCCTTGACATTTAGAGTAGCCTAGGAACCAGAGGGATAAGGAAGCAGTGGATTCTGCTTCTTCAATGATTTATGCTTTATTTTCCAACCCCCTTTGCAGTTCCAGAGCAGCTTGCTGGCATCGGTCCATCTGAGGCACAAAAGGGAGAAATCTAGGGTGGTCTTCCAGCGTTTTAGAGGAAGGGCAGGCAGATGTATAATGAGACCATCCTGCAATGGTCTATATTTATCTAGGAAGGGAAGAATAGTGATACATTTCCAAATGCTAAATTGGTGATGTGGGGAATTGGGTGAAATTTTGAGTGATCAAAAGGAATGAAATGCCTAAGGTCTGAGAACTTTGGAGGAGGGCACTTATATTGTTCAGTTTTCATTTCTAGCAGAAATTGTCTTCTTCCCAATGAGCTTTTGCTCAATTCTTGAATTGAACTTAAATCTTTAGCTTATGTAACAAGGGCTGAGGGCCCTAGGTTCTAATCAGAGCATCAGAAATCACTGAGTCAATAGTATGGTATCTATGTCTAGAAGGTCCAAAATATCAGCGTGGATCTTAAGGAAAAGGGGAAAAGAATATACAAAGAATAATAGAAACATTGTTCTTTGAAACTCTCAAGTAGCTATGCTAGATAGATGTGTGAGAAGCAAATGTCTTAGTAAACTAATCAGTTACCTCCATGCTAAGGATGAGTTGTTAGATACTTGCTCTGTGTGTTAAAAATACACCTACGGATCCAGGAACAAGGCTTATCTTTCTGTTTTATTAAAGAAGCTGCTATCATTTTGTTAACACCACTCTGAATTGCTTGGGCCACCCAGAAGTAAGACCCTCCAATCTCTTCTTGTCTGCAGGGAACTCCCCTCGGATAAGAATAGACCTGTTCCATCCATTATCTTTCTGAGAACTGACAAGCAAAGACTTAACTTACCACATTAAGGTGCTTTTGGAAGAATTATTTTACAATAATAAATACCTATTAAAATATTAAAAATTTAAATGATTAAATAGTTAAAATAGTACATAATTATGGAACATATATTTCTTTTCTGATGTTGGCAATAACTTTTGATGTAAATATACTTTGATTTGAGTTTGTTTCCGAATTCTATTCCTGCAGGTAATATGGAAGTTAAGTTATCTCACAGGTCTGCCCATATTTCTCTACTTTCCACTTTTACCCACTGGCACATCCCAACCAAAGAGAATTCAGACGTTTGCTTGTGGGTATAACCAGTCACAATTCTAATCTTGCAATTTTATAGCCGGAGATGTCTTTAGCACAACTGTTGGAGCCAAAAAACCAGATTTGAATCCTGCTTTAAGCACTAAACCATGTATAGACCCTCAGGCCAATTATCTAATTTCTGCTTCTCATCTGTAGAATGGGGATAATAACAGTACCCACCTCACAGAGTTGGTTTGGAGGAATAAAAGTTAATTCACAGAGAGTATTTAGAATATGTTAAAGCTAGCACAAAAGTAAACATGAAAATGTTAGCCCCTAATTTTAGCTAAGGGTATCACTGCAGTTGAGAAAAGCAAAAAGTGAAGTTAATATTACTGAAATTTATCTTGGAATATGCCTTATTTCACCCCTTTACCTTGCAGATGATTTATGACCAGTAAATTTTCTTGTAGCTATCTTTATGTCAATTCTTGCCAGTGTTTCCTTGAGAGATACATATGCCCAAAACCCTGAAATATCTTATTTTGATACAGTTTAATCTCAATACTGTAACATTCTGAAATTTGGTTATTACAAGAAACCTAAACACCTTGGAAAAGTCATCATTTGGCATTGACTAATTTAGGATTTCATGTCCATTTCATAATCACACAAAGAACAGTATACAAAGTAGAAATTTATCTCCTTTTTGTTGCAGTATATATTTTGCCATCCTTTTAGAGGAATCTAATCCTGCTAAGATGCTCTGGAAAGATTCTAATATTACCTTGCAAATGTTTGTTTATAAAGCACAAATTTCATAATGTTAGAAATACTAGCATTAGCAATGTCTAACATTGATTTTTTTCAGTGTACTCTTAATTATTATCAGTTCCCCCCCCCCCAAAAAAAAAAGGTAGGTTAAAAACTTGAAAATATGATGCTTTTTTTTCTTGTTTCTCTCACTCACACCACTGAACCATTGACTAATAAACTTTTCAAGTGGCTGGTTTTGTAAGGAAGTAAAAGTGCTTATTATAATTGTTGGAATGAGCAGTCGGTACTTTTAATCTGATAGTGCGGTTCCAAGAACCACACAGAAGCTCCCAAGAACCCTGGCTGCACTGTCAGACACCTATCTTTAAATTGTCTCCTGCCAGATGATGACCATGGCCCTGTCACCCTGGCCAGCCCCATAAGTCTCATTCACACTCCTTCTAATTGGCAGGCTCCCACTCTGGGCACCTCCGTGGCCCTTGTAACATTTTTTAGGCAGATAACTTGACACCGTAAATTTGGCTGGGAGCCTGCTACTGTGGGATTTCTTAACATCCGCCCTCTGTGATCATGTCAGTTCCAGCTTAAACATTTTTTTTTGCAAATCACATTCCAGAGCAGAGAGATGTTGTTGCTTCAGTGGGTAGGACAGCCTTTCACCTGTTCAAAGAAGGAGGATTTGGTGACCGGAGAGAGGAAGGGTAAAAAGGTGTTTTGCATGGGCAGGAAGAAGAGGGGAAAGACGGTTCATATTAGCTTTTGAGGCCTGTGCAAACCTAGAGTGTGTGGCGTTTGGTTTCCAACATGAAGGTGGCAGCCCACTTGGGAAACCTGATAACAGCTTTTGTGACCTTCAGGTCTGGAAACGGTTTCACTGATTGAAGTCATATAAGTTCAGCTAAATCTGAATGTGTTGTAAATATTTATCTGGCAGCCTGACATACAGTTGTTCCTGAAAATTATGGGGTAGAGTCTTATCTTTCCTAGTATATAATTTTTGAAATGCTTTTCTGCATGGTGTTTAAGATTATAAATATAACTTAGTTATTGTTTTATGCTAAGGTTTTTCAGGCTTCAAGCCTATTTAAAAGAATAGAGGGTGTTCTCTCGCAATTTTCCTAAATATGTTGGAGACTGCAATGAAAATCTGCTTAGAGACTGAGCCTCAGTAAAACATAAACAGTCTGCTCCAGCCAGAGCTATATATTTTCTTTCACAATTCCAGAGACACTGGTATATAAGAGCTTAAATCCAATGGGTATTTTATGTGAGAAAACTGTTAGCATGCAACATTCCTTTCCAGTGAATTATTGAGTTGGGTAGCAACAGAATCGGCAGGAGACGACCAGTCTTCAATGAGATCATCCTTGGATGCTTCAAAGGCTGCCTTGCCCTGGACTGGCCTTGCCCTCAGACACTGCTGCATCTAAGACAGCAGGAGCACGAACTGACCAGAGCAAGTACCTTGATGAGCTCTCCATCACATATGCCACTCCCATCCCATTAACTCACATAAGGTCTTCACCAGCAGCCTGCTGCCCTTTGGGGAGAACACAGGGAGAGTCAGTGGCAGGCAGCATGAAAGAGCAGTGACAGGAATGAAAATGTCCAGAGTTGAGTCTGAGACAAAAGCTGATGAGATGCAGCCACTATTGACAGCCTAGGCCTTGTCCCCAGCATTGCAGTTGATTACAATTGCCCCTTGAGTTCCAGTGGTTCTCTCTTATCTGCAGGGATGCATTCCAAGACACCTGGTGTATCCCTGAAACTGCAGATCATACCAAATCCTGTATGTACTGTTTTTTTCCTAAATATACATACCTATGATCAATTTCAATCTGTAAATTAGGTACAGTAAGAAATTAACAATAATGGTAATGTAGAATAATTATAATGATCTGCTGCAACAGAACTTATTTAAAACATATTGTTTATTTCAGGAATTTTCCATTTAATATTTTTGGTTCACAGTTGACTGAGGGTAACTGAAAAGACATAAAGCAAAACTGTAGATAAGGGAAGAACTATTAAATTTAATTTTATTTTCATAATCCCAAGCTGTTTACAAGCTGACACTACACCTAAGTTGATTAGAAATTGTAAATTGAATTTTAGAGTTGTCAGTGGAGAATTTTATCATGTGCTCTAAAATGACAGACGGCTACGAGGTCAGCTACTCTACTGGAAGTGATCCTGAAGCTCCTCTGCATAAAAGGCAAAGTCTTTGCCATGCTGATCATTCTATTTCAGTGTTTATAAATCAACAATTGTTCATTAAAGGTGTATCTATCAAAATCTGAACTAAGGAATATAAAGGTGAATTGCCCATGGACCAAATTTCATAAACAATATTATAGAGGAGGAAGGAATATCTCAAATTGAACCAATTAGGATATAATTTCAAAAGTAATATACTAGTGGGGCTGGGGTTGTGGCTCAGTGGTAGAGCACTCGCCTTTCATGTGTGAGACCCTGGGTTTGATCCTCAGCACTACATAAAAATATAAATAAACAAAATAAAGATATTGTGCCCATGTATAACTAAAACAAATATTTAAAAAAGTAATATACTAATGAAATGTATTTGACATATGAGCCAATAGTAATCCCACCAATGTCATTGTTAAAGTAGGAGTAACCAGAAATTTTAATTGTATCATGGATCTACTTTTTGGCAAGATGGTGTGTCTTATGCAATTAACTGTCTAAAATAGCACCTTTCCATTTAGGGCCCTTCTCCTATTGAATAAAAGTGTCAGTGTTTCAAAAGCAGACGTTACAGCATGAGGCATGGAAGGCTGATATTTGGCATTCATATTGATTTAGTCCCTTCCATGCCCATTGCAAATAACCATGACTCTTTCTGAATTAACCTGAATTTAGCCTCTTCTTAGTTGACATGGTCTTCCAAGGAGTCACTACCAATTGATTATGTGAAGTGTATTTTACCATTCTAGGTACAAGTATTCTCAGAGTCTAATGTGGAAAGCATTTTATTTGCTGACTAGTCATTCTTGAGAATGGATTTTAGTTCCTTTTCTTTACCAACTTAACTTTTTAAGTATTTCACTTTTATCATAAAAATACATTGAACAACACCAAAACAAGTAACAAGTGTGTAGGTTTTCAGTGAAACAATGCTATATTACAAAATAATTCTATATGACTAAGCTTCTTGGGATTAATTCTACTGTATATCTCACTGGAGGAGCTCAAAAAGTCCACATGGAAAACCATAATATTCACATATGTAAATTAAAATACACTAATAAGTAAAAAATAAATATCATGGGATTTAAATATTTCCTTTATAGAATGAGTTTAGGTGTCATGAAAGCTCTAATTTTTGGTTTAAGTAATGATTTTAATTTATTTAAATAATATATGATCATGTATAACTTTTCCATAGATCTAAATTTTGTTGCAGTAATGAACAGCCCAAAATTGAGTAGCTTACATGATGACAGTTCACTTCTTTTACACTATCTTCTGCATATCTTCCCCACTCTTTAGGGGCAGTTATTCTGGTAGAAGCTCAGCACAGACTTCATACTAATCCAGCAAAAGAAGAGAGGCAGAGTAAACAACTGAAAAATAAATGACTTTACCTGGAAAAGACACAAATCTCTGTGCTTACTCATTGGTCACAAGCTTCAACTATGATCAGGAAGGCAGGCAAATACAATCTTTATTTGGTGACCCTGACTGGGGTTTGAGAGGAGAATATTACTAATGTCTGAAACAGCATCTTATGGCTTTCCTGTCTTTCAAGATTTTATCTTAAGAGATATGTCTTGGAAGAAACCTTAAGTTTGAAACTCAGGCAATGAAGCAAAGTCTATATGCTTTAAATACTCAAAGATTTCATTAGTTGACATTAGAAAGCTCAAAGACTCTATGGGAAGGCCAGCAAATCAGACTTGGGAGATCTTAAGACAGGAACAATATCCAACCATGGCAAGAGGCTGCTCAAGTAGAGACCTGAGCTGTTAGTCCTAGAGGGCAGGAAACGAATGTGCATCTTCTCCTACTTATGCTTGGTCTAGACAGTGGCATCTCCTTCACTGTTTACTCAGCTGTACCACTGACCAGAAGGTAAGTTCTAAGTAGAAGTGTTGTGTACATTAAATCTATGGGTAGAGAAAGGCATTCCCAATGGGTAAAATTGTATGGGAAAGGGAGCCCAGACTTGTCTATTAAAGGACAGATATTAAAAAAAAAATTCTGATTGTCCACTAACATGACAACTGTCTATCACAACACCCTGTCATCATTTTGCGTTTTTGATATTGAAGTTATTTTTGCTGCGTAAATAAACTGACCTTTAGCATTACATTTATGACAAATTTATATTTTCTTCAATCTCTTTATGGATAGCTGTCTTCCCCTTTTCACTTGATTTTTAATGTCTTTGAATAAGAACAAAAATTTCCTTTTTGTTATCTCACTGAGTACACGAACTAGAATTTTATGGGGAACCAGGAACAGATTAGACATTTCAAAAGTCATTGGTGATTAGATATTTGAAAATCAGGGTGAGCTGGCTGACCCTTCTGCAAGTTCATTGCTTTCGTTCTAACAATAGTGATATTTATTGAGCTTTATTCCAGGTATTATACTTAACATTTATTAATACTCTATGAAATATGCATATCTATTATTCCAATTTTACATATGAGGAAATTGGGAATTAGAGAGGTTCAGCAGTTTTCACAGGATTGCACATTTGGATAGGAGATAAATTAGGATTTAAACCTAAACAAAGTGAACTTTAGATTTGAACTGCTACTCCACACTGCTCCCAAGTCCACATAAACAATAACTTGAGTAGACTATGGAAGAGAAAGGCCCCAAGATCTAAGAAGATAAGTTGATAAAACCGGAATAATTTACCTTAGAAAAGGCAAGCTGACTCCTGGGTTAATGGAGGTGTATTGATTATATTCACTGATGTTGCTCATCTCTTCTAAGCCAACATCAAAAGGACCATCATAACATATTAAAAGACAGTGAAGATGAAGACCTATAATTTTAATATCACTTCATATTTCAAGATCAAATTTCCCAGGAAAAAACTTCACAAGGTATGCATGTTAAAAATTTATTTTTACTATATCCATGCTGAAACAAAAGTTCAATAATGAAAGAATTTCTTCATATTTGTTAAAAACAAACACTAAAAAAATATTAAATTTAACCAAACTATTAGAAGCAAGAATGAATTTACTATGCAATCCTAGGATGAGAAAAAACAAAAAGATGTCTGACTTAAGCAAAGATGAAAGAAAGGAGTTAGATTTTACAAAACACACATAAAATGAGATTCCTAGCTTTAAACTCCTAATTGAAAAAGCGTATGCCAGAGATTTAAAATTTAGATATGGACTGTACAGGCATTCTTGTATCCACTGATGATGGTTCTTGCCTGAATTTGAACTACCACTGTTAGTAGGAGGTAAAGAACCCACCTACAATATACCTCATTTTACTAATTGCTCTATCGTGAGGATGACATTTAAAACAATATTTGGCAAAGGTACTGAAAATGACCTCTTTCAGTTTTAGTGTTCTAGAAAATGTATGAGAACTTCAAAAATTTTCATTGAGTTAATCATAGTGGAAAATTCATCACCTTATATTTAATATTGATTGATTATTTAAAATTTATTATTATTTATTATTAAGATATACATACAGAAACCTGATCATTCACATTTGTCACTAGGATATACAGAGAGAAACCTGATCAGTGTATAAATTACTTCAGAGTTGTTGATTAAGAAGAGAATTCCACATTCAGCAGAACCTCATCCATCTCTAATATATATCCTTGGATGTGTAGTTATCTGATGAGAAATCCTGGTGATTTTTTTGGGTGTGAAATAAGAAACCTAACTTTCAGAAGTTAACTCACACCTCTAATAGCTATAAAAATGTTCATAAGTGGTGACTGATGAATTATAGTGAGCCAGAATATTTCTGAGGGACACCGGATAAAACACTTAAGCATTCCGTGGTGATTGTGCCCTGGGAGTTCAAACCCTAATGCGGATGCTGTTGAACCATGAGTGCCTGGGCACATCACTTGACCTTTCTGTGTTTCCATTTTCTTATCTATGCAATGAGGCTAATAATACTGATTGACCTCATAACGTTTAATTAGACCATTGGGGAGCTCTTTGAAAATGCTAAGTATCATTTGTTGGTACTTAGCTTCATGAAAGGTTTGTGTTTGACACACTGTGGTTTGAGGATGTGTTGGTACAACTCCTGCCAACTTCTTGCTTCTCTGCTGTATCTTTTCTGAGCCCCCTTTGAAGTCGATGGGAATTTGGGTGATTGAAGGCACTCGATGGAGCTCTGGGTGTGAGAACCCATTCTCCAGCGTGTTTATGGTTGGACTTTCCTCAGGAAGAAAATGCCATGCATTTCCCTGGAAAAGATGCTTGCTGGCTTCTCAGTGATTTGGAGTGGGTAAATTAGTGATTGCTCATGGAGCTGAGGCCCTAGAGGAGAAATTTTTGGGCAAAGATACTGAAAATGTTTAAATTATTTGAGAAAAAAAATGCACACTTCTAGGCATTGCAAAGGATAACTTAGGATAACTTAGGGGAGGATTAGGCTTTTTGCCTTCTGTGCAGAGTTGCTTGATACGTGCTTGCTAAATCAATGTATGATGAATGGGCACAAATGTCTATGCTAGTAGCATATTACATAACTATCATCTAACACTTAATGAGGATTTAAAATACATTTTATTACCCATTATGCATTTTTATTCTATTATAGCATTAACTAGTTCTTGTGATGCGTTTCCAGAAATGTTTGTTATATAACATACTTTTACTCAAATCTTAAAAAAAAAAAAAAAAATGGAGCTTTCAAAGTTGCATATCTTTGGAAACATCACCATACTCCTATGACACCCTGCCACACTAACTCAACAGCCTTCTAGTTGGTCTCTTTATGTCTAATCTTTCTGCCAGATCTTTTTTGAATTCAATGCCATGCTAATCTTTCTCAAACATTCCTTACATTACACATCAGGTTTCAAAAGTTTTTGGTTGCTTCCTATTTCCTATGGGGTCATGCTTATCTCTAAAACTATGATTTTTAAATCTATTTTGTTATGGGCTGAATTTTGTCCCCCCTCCCTGAAAATTTATATGTTGAAGTCCTAACCCCCAGTATTCCAGAAGGAAGGTGACTACCTTTGAGATTATACCTTTAAACAGGTAATTAAAGAAAAATAAGGTTGTTAGTATGGGCATGAATCAAGATGACTAGAGTCTTTTGAAAAAGAGAGAATTTGTACACAGACAAGCCCAAAACTTTGGCTTTTAAATGCTTGTCTTTTTCCTTTGTATTCAAAGAGAAACACCTCAGAAAAAACCAACCCTACTAACACTTCGATCTTTCAGTTTTAGCTTCCAGAACTGAGAAAATAAACATCTGATGTTTAAGAAGACCAAAATGTGATATTTTTAAATGGTAGTCTTAGCAGATTAATACAATATCTACAACAGAGAAACTCCGCATGGCTTTACAAATTATTTCTCTATTGATAACTTGAGTCTTGGTCATCTGGCTAAATCAAAACTATTAATTTTATAATTTGTCTTTTTATCAGTGTTATTATCTTGTTATAGAAGGCCCTTCCCCTGGATCAAAGAAAATAATATTGAGAAGGAAATTAACACTTTTTTTTTTACTGACCAGAAGACCTGGGCATGTCATGATCCCCTCAAAAATGAATATACCTCTAAAAATATACCTAGTTTTCATACTTCAGAAGTTTGTAAGATGATGCATATGAATGCATTGGAAAGTTGGAAAATATCAGCTTTTGGCTTTCCAAACTCTGTAAGTAACAAAAATCCACATGCTCAGCACTACCCTAATCTGGAGCCCAAATCTGACTGTATTTTAGAAGTCCCATCTATATCACCAGGTAGAATGTGGAGTCAGCTTTGCTGAACACAGCTCTCCATCCTAGGGTTTGAGGTAAGTTCCTTGAACACCTGCATCTCTTCCTTACAGTTCTTAGCCATAGCTCAATCCATATGGTTTGGTTTCAGTCTCATTTCTTGTTTTGCATTCAGAGTCAGGGCTAGACGTCAGACACTGATCCAAACAATAAAGTGCTTGGCATAGAGCATTTCCTGGCACCTTATTCAGGACTTGCCAGCCCCTCTAATAGAGCACTACATCTCATCCTTGGACATTTACCAATTACTGCATCTCTGCTCTGAACTATAGCATATGTTCCCAAGATCATGGCATCCCTCTGATGTGCCTTTGGATGGTATTTACCATCCATAATAGCACATATTCTTTGTTGAGTACCAGCCTGAATGAAACCCAGGCTTCCCAACTTCCTAGACATTAGGATTTTAACCTTGACTCTGCCCCTTCAGAGCTAGCTCACACCCTTTTGTGCCTGATCTGCCCTGGGTACTCACTGTTTTTCCTCTAATAGTGTGCTGCACCACAACAGATTCTAAGACTGAAGAAAACAGTCCTCTGCAATGATAAGAGAATTCCTATTTTATTATAGAAAAAAATCAAAGCTATGCTCTGTTCTTGTAATAATTGTTCTCTGATCATTCTCTTATAAATATTTTCTTTCTTTGAATTCTTATTTTCAGTCTGCATTAAAAAACTTAGCCCTTAATTATACGATAGATCTTATATTCTCCCTGTAAATTATTTCATGTGAATCAATTTTAACATCCAGATTTTGAAACCTCAATAATATAATTCTTTTGAGTATATCTTTTGAGCATAATAAAAAACATGAAACCTTAAAATGTGTTCAAAAAGTAAAAATACCCAGGGCTGGGTTTGTGGCTCAGTGGTAGAGCGCTTGCCTAGCATGTGTGAGGCACTGGGTTCAATCCTCAGCACCACATAAAAATTTTTTTAAAAAGTAACTAATAAAATAAAGTTTTTAAAAAGTTCAGTGAAAAAGTAAAAATACTCATTTATTTTCTTGCGTGATGTTATTTATACCTTTTATGAACACAAATTTTAACTTTGGACCTCACAGGTATATTTTGTCATATTCTTAGGATGCTTTTGACATTCATGAGTTTAAAGTTTAATGTAATTAATTTTGTCAGTGGTTTTCACTTTATATTTATGCTAAGAAAAGTCTTCATTTTCATAAACTCAGTTGAATACTTAAATGCATTTCTTTTTGGCTTTTATGTTTGATTATCTTAATTCTTTAATTTGCACAGCACATTATTAAATTTGTAAATGCATGCACACACTGAATATACATAGGTAAAGATTGACGAGAAATGTCAAAAATATTAATCTGATTATGTAATCACTTCTGGGAAGTAATTATTTTGCTTTCACTATACATTTCTAAATATATTCTTAATTGCTTTAATGTTCATATTTTTTTCATAATTTAAAAAGACTAGGATAAAGAGGTAACCAAGAAAAGAAATTTTGAAACCTACCAATTTGTGTTGGCTTGTATATTTAAACATATTTTTCCTGAACTTCTGGTTCACTGATTTCTCTGTGTCTATATATATTTTTTGATTTTATCTTTACTATTCTTAGAGTGGACCAAACATGATTAAGTAAATGTGTTTAGAGGCTTAAAAATAGTAAAAATTCAAGAGTCAAAGGATCCTATTTTACAGAATAGATCTGCTATGGTAAAAGAAAGAAGAATCTCCTCTCATTAACTGTATGGTTTACAACAATAAAAATTATTTGTGGTTTATGGTACGTGTCATCTTAAGTCAGTAAGGGACTCAGCATATCACAGTCACTGAGGTGCCTGGTTGACACAGAGGCCACCATTTTAAACTTCATTAGTCACCTTGCCAAAAGGAAAGAACTCAGGGTGGTCTCCCTCATCTGCTCTTAAATACTGAGCCTGGAAGTGACTTCCGTTTGCAGCTTATTGGTCAGAACTAGTCACATAGGCCCAAAATAAGAGGAAGAAGTCAGAGTCCTATTATGAGCCATAAGCAGAGAAGTAAAAATATAGGGTGAGCAGGGTGACATGGGGCACTCCTATAATCCCAGCACCTTGGAAGGCTGAGGCAGGAAGATCCTGAGTTCAAAGCCAGCCTCAGCAACTTAGAGACCCTGTCTTAAAATATAAAAAGGTTGGGAATGTGGTTCAGTGGTTAAGCACCACTAAGTCTAATCCCTGGCAGCAAAACAAACAAACAACAACAACAAAAACCCAGAACAATACAAGATACTACTTGTCTAAAATTATTTTAAGATTTAGTTTAGAATAATTCTAGTGCTAATTCTCAAATACTATGAATTGTATCTTGACTTAGAAGAAATAATAGGTAATTTTTAATTTAAAATATTGCATTTTTTGTTTTATAAAATATATGGATATATTGAATATCTTTACATTGAAACAGTAGTAGAATAAAACCACAGATCTTCTTGGTTATGGAAATAATAGCTGGTAAGTCAAATTGTTAATATATAATTCTGTGTGCTTAAAATTATTTTTTATTTTGTTCACTAACTTAACTAGATAGGAGAAAACATGGATCTAAAGAAAATGTTATTACCTTTTATGTAAGACATTAATGAACCAAAAAAAGAGGATATCATAAAACACACAACTTTTGGAAAGAAATTGTGATAGAATATCTTTATATTTATCATAGAAATGCCTGGTAATTTAAAAAATTGTGTGAAGAAAAAAAGTAAGAAAAAATAAAACTGTTGGATGAAATGAGAAAAGCATTTAAAATCAACAAACACATGCTAAGATTAAAAATAGACCTAGTTTCTGGGTCAGCTCAATTATATCCTTGGCTCTGAGAGTCCACTTTTGAGGGATCGATCCTTAAAAGATTCTCTAAACTGACTCTTGATATTTTCCCACAATATAAATGGAACTTCTTAGATATAATGTTTAAAGAAAAGAACCCAATAACTTCTTTCCAGTCTTTTTCTGTTGAAGTATTTTGGGTGACCTTGTCAAAATAAAAAATTCTGCACCAATAGGTTTAATAAAAAATAATAAATGACTCTATCATTTGGTTCTTTTCCTTATAAGTAGATATCTTCATCCAATCTGCAGTCTTTGAAAGTGTGTGGGTTTTTTTATTTTTATATTTTAGGAAGGAGAACTGTATGAAATCATTTATCAGCTTTAGACTGTCAAAAATGTTGTCATTAACCACTAATGTATGTCTATAGGGAAAACATTCTCTTGAGAACAACTGCTGTTCATAAACCACTTGTCTGTGATGTCATATTTTACATTTTCAGCAGAGCATCTCTTGTATATTACAGTTCCTTATTTACTTGGAGGTGCTCCATTATTTTCTATTTCAAGTATAGTCAATGCCAAACTTTATGATATAGTTTTTCTTCTCTGTAACAACAGCAAAGTATGTAGGTATCAGTGTATGCTGCTTTGTGAATAGGAACCATCAAGAAAGGTCCAAAAATCTTGATCTTTTCTCCCCCAAACCCTTCAATTCATTGAGAAATATTTGGATTCAGGTTTAAGTACTTGCTAGTTGACAAATTAAAACTGCTGAACAATAGAAGTTTTGTATTGCATATTATTTCCCAGAGTTAGATAAGAAAACATTTCAAGTGCAAGGGGAGAGAAATTGTAGCCATTAGGCAGGCAAGAATTCTTTTTTCATATTATGGGATTGGAAGATTGATGGTGTGTCCAGGAGTTAGTTCCAGATGTCAAGAGCTGTGGCAAAGAGGACTTTGACAAGGCCAGTGGTAAGAGCATGCGACTCCCAGGGAGGAGTTCAAGCCTAGAGTGGCCCCGAGAAGGGAGAAGCATGTTATGGCTCTGATAGAACAGATAGATGAGACCAGTGCAGAGACCATTGAAAAGAAGGGAAATCATCCTAAAATGACGTTTTGGATCATTGGGAAACCAGGTCATTATACATCTGAGAACTGCGGAGTTGCATTTGTCATTAAGGATTCGGAGGCACCTGATTTGGGGAGCCTCTAAAGATCACTGGAGTAATAAAAGGAGTCTTTCTAGAAATTTGGCAGAGGTGAGGATGATGAAAAGGTTAATGCGAATCATCTAAAACTGCTACAGTGGATGGTTTTGTCTACAGGATACAATACAGAAGAATAATGTGAAGGAAAGCTGCAGGAAAATTGTGTATAATATTCAGTTAAAAAAAAAAAAAAAGGAAACAAAATGTTATATTCCTATCTACCAGGACAAAGAGGCAAGACCAAGAAACGAAGAAATCGGACTGGCCCAGGCAGGAATATCCAGATTTTAATATATTACCAAAAGATAAAGAAAACAAAGAGTGAGAATAATGGTGGATATAATGGTGCACTCACTGTCGAGGCTTGTTTGAACATTTTTTAAACTTGTAACTGTGATAATGAGTCAAGTCTAAGGGACAAAGCATTGTGGAAAAGGAACTACTGCATATTTCCCCTGATGGAGGCTGCTGTGTGGTGAAGTCAGTGCTGAATTTGGATCAAGAAGAAAGGGACTCATATCCTGGCTCTGAGACAAAACAGATGTGTTATCAAGGACAAGTCAGCCTCTAAGTGTTTGTTTCCTCATCTGTAAAAATGAGTTATAATTGTGGCAGAGACTGCTGTTATCCATCAATATCCATTCCCTCTTTCTTCCATAGGAGTCAAGCTCATGATTTTTAGCGAGCAAATTTGTTGATACAAATAAAGATTGTGCTTTCTATTCTCCCTTGGTAGATGGGTGTGACCATATGATTTAGTTCTGAACATAATTAGAAGTGTCATGCAGCAGCTTTAAGAAACCTCCTTTAAATGATTACTTTTTAGAAATATTTTAAAAATAAAAGAGGCTATATGAGCATATAGCCTCTTTTACTTTTTTAAATATTTTCCCATGCTCCTTCTGGAATGAAGATATAATGGCTGGAGCACAGCTGCTCTTTTGGATGAAGAGCACGGGATCACACCTTAAGCACGGCAGAACAGGAAGGATCCTGGTTTCTTGAGGACTTAGTGAAGCAGAGTCAATATATGAGCCTTCAAACTTTTATGTGATAAAAAGTAGATTTCTATCTTTTAAACTGTTATTTATAATCCTGATAATAGTATACATTACACTTTATTAGGATTGCTAAATCCTAACAGTACAAAACTTACCAACAAAATTCTGGCACATTATTGAGCATAGTATATTGGAGCTGACTGGATACATATTAAGAAAAATATTTTAACATGAATTTAGTTTATTACCAATATGTGGCTGTTCAAATCTAAATTTTAAAAAGTACTGTATTTTGAGATTGCTCAGAATACTTAAGGAAGTGGAAGAAATGGAGCAGAGAAAAATTAGTGAAGGCAAGAGATGAGCTCAGTTACAGAGAGGTCAACTGTCACCTCCTTTATGAAGCTTTCTTTGTTCTCCTTAAAATAACTATCTCCTTTGTGGCACCAAAATATTTGAACCCCAAAGCATGCACCAGTGTTAGAACTCAGTGAACACACCCACACCTGTTGTGAGTGCTTCTTCAGCCCTTCTGGACAGTGAGCTCCCAGAAATCGGGGCCTGTTCTGTATGCAGTTATCTCTGTTCTCCATGAGGGGCTGGTAGAACTCTGTAAAGTACCCAGAGAACTTCTACTTAATTCTTTTAGTTTTGTTTGGCATACAGTAAGCACTTAAGTAAAAGCATCGATTAATTGATTGATCATACATTAAGAATGTGGTGTGTTCAAATTTGTGTTAGTTTTCTGTGATTGCAGTCTTGTTTTCTTCTTCTACTTCTCTCTCCAACCCTTTGCCATCCAATCAGTAGCTCCTGGCTGGCCCTGCCTCTCCATACCCATAGACATCACCCCAGGCTTAACTTCTTAGATCTGTCCCTGTGAGTGTCTTTGTTCTGTACACACTGAGGCACAATCTTGCAGACCTACAAATGTAGCAGCAGTTCCTCTTTCCTCCAGGCTATTGGATGATTTCCTTTAGAAGCCACTGTCCGTGGCATTCTACACAGCTACTTCTTGCTGAAATAATCACCCTTTTTTTTTTTGCAGCATTATTATAACATGGCCCATTTAAAAAGAAACCCTCAGTTTTATGTTTTTTTTTTTTTTTCTCAGTTCTCAGCCATTTTCATCTAACCTGTTAAGATGCTTTCACAACCCCCAGCTTCCTGTGTACCATCATCTCATGCTGAGAATGGAAACTAACTGCCCTGAAAGCCCTGGGCCTGGTACCAGCAAAGCTCAAAGAGCCAGAATTATAACATATCTCTGGCTTGTTCCGCTTGGCTGAATCTACATGCATATTTTCTGGCTTTTTGTTTCTATGAAGTATAACATTTCTGTAGGATGGGTAAGAGCAGATTAACTATCTTCCCAGTTTAGGTCAAACTGTGACTAAATTCACTTTTTTAATATCGTTTTTTTTTTTTTTTCTTATTTCGGATGTGGACAGTTTATCAGATCCAGTTAATTGGGACCCCAATGGCCTCTGGTAATATTATGTGCCAGTAATATGCTTAGAGGAAGGGGGATCCCACTTCTGATGGGGGGAGGGTAGGGACGTGGGACATGAACAGCTTTAGTCATTGGTTAGTATTAGACTTGGCTGCAAATAAAAAGTAACCCAAATAATAGCAACTTTAATGCAGTAGAATGTTATTTCTCTTTCATGGCAATGTTGAAACATTGGCAACCGGGAGCTGGCATGGCAGGTGGTTGTTTACAAAGTTCTCAGGAACTGAAGCTCCTTCTAGCTCACAGCTCTGGCCTGAGTAGCTTCCATCCTTAAAGTCATTTCATGGTCACAACTATCTGCTCGAGCTGTAGCTATCATGCTTGCCTTTCAGCCAGCAGGAAAAAGGAAAGGATAAAGAAGAGAGATGAGGAAACATTCCCATTATTTTTAAAGAAAGCTTTCCAGAAACTTCTATGCCATTTTTCTTTCACAACCCATTGGCTAGAACTTAGTGACAGAGTCAAAATTTGTAGCAAAGGGAATCTAGGAAACGTACTCTTTTTTTTCTAGGCTACCATGGACTAGGTTCTCTAAGTGGGAAGAAAGGTGAGAAAAGACTTTGAGAAACACTGACATCCTCTGCTACTCATTTGTCAAGATTAGTTCAAGAGCATGTAGCCCAGTTCTCCCAGTAGGATTTGTGGGGAAATAAGAGAAGGCTTCCAAGAAAGATCTTTCTCCTTGAAAAAAAGAAAAACAACAAAAAAAGAGAACAGAGATGCTTAGTTAACAGTGTCCTTTTCTTGCTTTTGGATGCTAGGTCTAGTAAATGAACACCAAAATGCTTCCAGTAATGGAAAGTTAAAAATGTCACAGAGAAGCCAACCATGGATGACCCTGAGCAGATTATACGAGGGAGTCTCTGAAAATGCCTTGTAAACTCCTACATATGGACCTCTTAAAAAACATGTAAAAATGGATGTTGGTATTGACACAGGGTACAGGGGAGGTATATGTGGACAGTCTTGCTTAGAAGATAATGAGAGCTCGTCTTGACAGTACAGGGATATGGCTGGCATCAGGCCTCCAGCTCAACAATACATATCCTGCTAGCCTCTAATGGGACAAAACAATATTTAATGGAACCACAGAGGGACCACACCCTCTAGCTAGCTCAAACTGTTTTCCAAGAAGCAACCTGACCTTGATTTTACCCTCTTGTTTATTAAGGCTGATTAGCATATGTACTGCCACACCCCTTAGCTGCATAATTACATGCTAATAAAGCTGAGTGGCTATTCTATGAAGGGTCTTCCTAATTCCAGAGAACCTCATCCATAGTCAATCCCTGCTTATGAATATTAATTTCCCTAACCAATATGAACCATAACCCATCTTTCTGGATTGTGCTGCTCAGCTTTCAAGTCTGCCTGCACTCAGGCCTCAAGTGCATACTTTCACTTTGTAATGAAGGACTTCCTCTTTTGCTATAACCTGACCTGTCCTTAAATTCTTTTCTGCAACATGGTCAAGAACCTGGAAAGTTTTGAGTGAATGTGTCCTCTGTCTCTGAAGGCCTCCTCAATCACCTGACTGGTGACAGTATTGCTTAAATCAACTGTTAGTACTTTCAGCATCCCATCAAGAGAATTCCTAACATTAAAATATTTCTTTTTACTGGCAGAATAAAATGTAAACTCCTTTGACCCAGGACGGGGGATGCTTTAAGAGCTTGTTGCTGTCTATCTTCCAACTTTATTTCTTCTTCCAACCTCCTTCTTTCTGATCCATATATCCATGTTGAGGCCCAGCCACTGCCACCCAGAACTCTTTCCCTGGTACCCAGTGCTTGGTCATGTCTTCATACATGGACTCCTCACTGAGTCTGCATGGTGACCTCCTGCAGCTGCCCGTATCAGCAGATTTTTAAAATCACCTTCATGAATTAGGAACCAGACTACAGCAAGTTAAACAAATGGAGTTAGTTTTCCTACCTAATAAGTTGAGATGTGAGCAGTTAATAGCTGAATATCTGTTCATGGAAGTTACCAAGGACCAAAGCTCCTTCTAGCTTCCTGTTCCATTCTATTATAGCTTGGAAGGACTTTAGTTTACATTGTTTTAGGACAACTCCTGTTTTCACAGACATTGAATTGGCATGCCAGGCAGAAAGAGATGAAATATAAAAGGGATGTTTGTATACTATTGGGGTCTTTTTTTCCCCCAGAAAAACAACCTTTTTCCCCAAAGCTTCACCTGTTAGCCTTCTGACTACATCCCCATGAGCCAGAAAGAGCAGTGGTAGACACTGGGAAATTACTCGACACAGCACGAGTCCAGCAAATTTAGGGTTCTATAATTAAGAAAGAAGGAAAATGGATTTTGAATACATGACTAGAAATATCATGTATGTATCCATTGTACTTTTGGTTTATCTAGCATTAAGCATTAAATAATTAATACAGCAGGAAGCATAAAATATTCTTATATCTTATACTCTTATATCTGGATTTCTGTGAAACTATTCTCAAAGGCAGTATATTAGGGAAGGCTTCAGCAGAAAAGGAATTTCATACAAAAGGATTTGAAGGGAGTGCAAAGAGGGAACTACTTGTAAATGTATATACAGAATTATGGTAATTATCTAGAGATGGTGAATCATACAGATTACCAACCAAAGGTAGCAATTATTACCCATCTTATTGTCAGCTCCTGGCAATACCAGTGAGCCCTGAAGCAGCAGAAGCTGTGGCTCTGGGTAGAGGTTCAACCTCAGCCAATTTGCAACCTGTGACATGGGGAGAATAAACATGCCTGGCTCTCCGCTCATTTCTGGCAGCACTTTCCCTTGGTCAAGCCCAATAGGAAACCAGAGGGAATACACAGCCCTGTTGACATGACTGTTAGTGGTCAGTGTGTTCCTACTCAAGAGAGGGTAGAGGGGGAGAGGTGAATTTCAATGTTCAGAGAATAACAACAGCAGATCATTGTACTCAGTCATTTCTATGATCTAGAACAGGCCTGGAACATTATAGGTGTGCCAAGTATTTTTAAAATAAGCACTGTTGAATTAATTGAGAGGAGGAAAGTATTCTTCCATTGAAATGTGACAGGCATAAAAACTTTTAGAACTTTATGAGTTGAAAATTGTGATTTGGCCCTTGGAAACAAATGGCTTGGGGAGCATTTCAAATCACCAAGTATATTTGAAGCTGGATATGTCTAGGGGAGTCTACACTCAAGGAATGTACTAAAAAGAATCTGAGATGCTCCTGCTCGCTTCAGAAACACAAAAACTTGAAAGGACCCTTTTAAAGAAAATTTTTTTAAAAAAACAAAACACTTTTAGTGTATGGATTGACAACCTACACGACTTCATAGCTGAGTGATGCTAAAAATCCTCTTTCTCCTTGTCCCTCTTTGCTAGATACACTGGGGCAATCTTATATTTCATGTTGGTTGCTTCACTATGAAAGGCAAGTGAATGAGTGTCCCTTTCATGTCTGTGGAGTTTAGTAATCACAGGTATCAATAGGGAGCTTACAAAATTTTCTATGAGTGGCTATAGTTCTCGGTGAACTGATGGATTAATAGGATGAGTCCTCTTCAATATCAAACCAATGACTCCCTAAATTACTGCAGATTTTGCAAAGAATCTAGTTTTTTTTTATTGGTTGTTCAAAACATTACAAAGCTCTTGACATATCATATTTCATACATTAGATTCAAGTTGGTTATGAACTCCCAATTTTACCCCAAATACAGATTGCAGAATCACATCGGTTACACATCCACATTTTTACATAATGCCCTATTAGTAACTGTTGTATTCTGCTACCTTTCCTATCCTCTACTATCCCCCCTCCCCTCCCCTCCCATCTTCTCTCTCTACCCCATCTACTGTAATTCATTTCTCTCCTTGTTTATTTTCCCATTCCCCTCACAACCTCTTATGTAATTTTGTATAACAATGAAGGTCTCCCTTCATTACCATGCAATTTCCCTTTTCTCTCCCTTTCCCTCCCACCTCATGTCTCTGTTTAATGTTAATCTTTTCTTCCTGCTCTTCCTCCCTGCTCTGTTCTTAGTTGCTCTCATTATATCAATGAAGACATTTGGTATTTGTTTTTTAGGGATTGGCTAGCTTCACTAAGCATAATCTGCTCTAGTGCCATCCATTTCCCTGCAAATTCCATGATTTTGTCATTTTTTAGTGCTGCGTAATACTCCATGGTGTACAAATGCCACATTTTTTTTTTTATCCATTCATCTATTGATGGGCATCTGGGTTGGTTCCACAGTCTAGCAATTGTGAATTGTGCTTCTATGAATATCCATGTGGCAGTATCCCTGTAGTACGCTCTTTTAAGGTCTTCAGGGAATAGTCCGAGAAGGGCAATAGCTGGGTCAAATGGTGGTTCCATTCCCAGCTTTCCCAGGAATCTCCATACTGCTTTCCAAATTGGCCACACCAGTTTGCAGTCCCACCAGCAATGTACAAGTGTACCCTTTTCCCCACATCCATTGACTTGTAGACTATGGGAAGAAAGAGATACCTAACTGGCTAGTTTTCTAGAACTGTAGACCAAGTGTAGTAGCCTAAATTCTGACTTACAAGTCTAAGCAGGCTACAAAAGAAGGTTATGGAAAGTTATCTGGTATTTAGATGACCTATCTTTCAATCTAGGTGTGAGGAAATTGAGGGACATTTAAGCCTTCATGGTTACTAGGGGGCAAAATTATTTCCTGTATGGTTCAGGTATGAGATGTCCCCTGAATCATGTGTGAGACAATGCAAGAAGGTTTAGAGGAGAAATGATTGGGTTATGAGAGCTTTAACTCATCGAGTTAATCCCCTGATAAGGATTAACTGAGTGGTAACTAAAGGTGGGTAAGGTGTGGCTGGAAGACATTGGTTATTGGGGGAGGGACCTTGGGGTATATATTTAGTGAGTTGAGCTTAGTCTCTCTCTGCTGCTTGATCATCATGTGAGTTGCTCCCCTCTACCACATTCTTCCTCCACGTTGTTACTGTGAGCCCCTAAATATACTTTTCCTCCTCTACAATTGTCCTAGTCAGGTGTTTTACTCAGTGGTGAAAAAGTAGACTAAAACAGTTCCCAACTGCATATTTAAGGAATTTCTGTATCTCAAACAAAACAAAACAAAAATACTCATGGTTTTGAAACATTTTAGTATGGAACCTACTATTATAATATGTAAAACTTCAAACACATGGTTGTAAGCATGAATACAGACTTTTCTACATATGCATTTTGATTTCTCTTATGAATATATATTTTATGTATGTTATTGCCAACCTACTGCTATAAAAATGGTACTCAGAAATGTTTATTTTTAAACTAATGTGGTATGTTGATGTTGTGACCATAAATAACTGTTTGTGAAACAGTAGATTGGTTCTAAATCTTTGTAACAATGATTTCAAATTCCTTGAATTTTAAAATAACAAAATGCCTCAGAGGGTTTAATTTCAAAATGTAACACATAATGAGTAACAAAAACATCCATTAGATTTTACCAATGAGCATTAATTGTTCTCCTGCATTTGTCTATAAAATATGTGAGCCCCAGAACTAGGATCAGGTTTGCAACGCAAAAATATATCCTTCTTCTTAAATATTGGGGTATATGATGAGTTACATACTAGTTCCTAAGAGGATTAATCAGGGTTTATAACAAAAATAAAATGTCTTTGACCAAGGTCTAGGACCAAAGAAGTTCTTCAATTTGTATACTACAGTGCTGGTTTGTATCTTCCTTTAAAATTTATATGTAGAAAACGGATACACTTTGGTGCCCTGACAAATCAGGCATAATTCAAGATAGAAATGTCTCTGCAAGGAAAGGCTAAACTTTCAGCTCAGACATGTGTATGCAATTGGTTTTGTTTAATGTAGCTTTAATGTGACTGATGGGAACAGTTGTGACTAAAATAGTACAAGAAGAGGACTATCTTAGCCACTTAAAATTTAACTTTCGACAAAAGGCATTTACTATAATTCCTTTGGAGTAGGTATGTTTGGATAAACTTTTCCACCATGATTAACCTACTATTATTTAGAAAATTGTGTTTTTTTCCAGCTAGTATTGTTTAATTTCCTAAGGTTTAAATATCTCAATATAGTAAATATATGATACACTGTGACTCTTTTTTTTTTTTTTTTTTTTTTTTAACAGAATCTGGTCCTCTTTGGATTGCTTCCCAGGATCTTCTGGAAAACAGATTTTTTACATCTATGAATTTCTACTCATTAAGCCATTGTAAATATAGAAAAAGTACCACGGAATATCTCATTGTCTTAATGTCAGGATGTCAGGAAAGTGATTTACCAGAAGGTTCCACTGATTATTTAGCTCATGGTTTTGTATCAACATGTGTTCTCAACATCTATTAATGAAAATTAGGTTCAGTTGGATGACCTTTTAATATTTGTAACTCAAATCTAGTTCAAAGCCAAAAACTGCTAGTTGCAACATGCCAGCTCATGTTTCCCTTTCGATTGAACCTATTGGCAGAAGTCAATAACTCACTTTCCGTCTGAAAATCAATCAACAAACAGAAACCTTACCTTCTTTCTGAGCCAGTGTTCTGTCTTCCAACTTTTCTTTTCCCTAATTAGCAGTGGAAGTAAAAGTCTTCATATAAGTATACAAATCCATGTGACTCCCGTAGAGGTAAGAGAACTGAAGTCAGACTAATTTAGATTGAGATGGGACACTTAGGACACTATAACAGAGAATACTTTACCTTTAGGCCTCTAATTGTGTATGGATTTCTTCCTACCAACAACCAGTTCTCCAGTAGACACCAATTAATTTCTCTATAATAAAAATAGATTCTGACACCTTGATAGCATCAAATCTCACAGGTTAATTTGCTAGAACAGCTCAAAGAACTCAGGGAAGCACATTTACCAATTTAGTATATTATAAAGGATACAAATCAACAACCAGATGGAAGAGATATAGTCAATGAGTTAAGGAGAAGGGGGCATGGAGCATTCACGCCCTCTCTGGACTTGTCAAGCTACCCTCCAGGGACCTGCTTGTGTTTAGCACCCTAGATGCTCTCCAATCCCTTTTGAGTTTTTATAGAGTTTTTGTTATACAGGCATGACTGATCACGTTATTGGCCTTGATGATCAACTTAGCCTTCAGTCCCCTATCTATTGTCCAGGTGAAGGGTGGGGTGAAATATTCCAACTCCCTGATCACAAAGTTGGTTCCTCTGGCAACCAGCCCCCATCCTGAGGCTCCCCAGGAGCGTATCCATCTGGAGTCACCTCACTGGAATAAACAAACTTTCTATTGCACAGGAAATTCTAAGGAATTTGGGAGCTTTGTGTCAGATACTCCGGCTACTCAGGAAACGACAAAGGCATTAGGAGCTTTGGGTCAAGAACTGGGGCCAAAGACCAGTTGGAAGATGATATTTTCCTAGAACCCCAATCAACAAGTCTATTGAGAGCTCTCCCAGGAGCCGAGGGCAGAAACCAAACACATATTTCTTATTACACGACAGTAGCACAACTAGGGTCTTCAAAAGGACTTCACAATCAGAGTTTTTAAGTAGTCACAGAAAGGAGAAACTGTTTTATTCAAAAGCACACCCTTGTCACTAAATCTGAGCCTTGGTCAATGTTGGACTCAAAGGGATCACTCTGAGACAGGTGGCATGGTAATTTGGTTTCCTTTTGCCAGAAGTCAGCCAATAAGTACCTAGGAATAGCAGCATATTCTGACAGAGGCTCCTAGATGAACACCTATTTTATATTCTTCCTTCTATTTTGGGAAACTGCCACTCTAGTGGGTGCTGACAACTGATGACCTCTCCTCTCTAGATATGGGCACAGAACTCCTCATGTGCCCATCAAAATCATCCTTGAGATCTCTTCTAAAGTCTTCCTCTGATGTAGAAATTTTGAGCTATGAGGCAAGAGCTTCTAGAAGTTATAATTTTCTATCTTTTATAAAGGAAATTATTTAGAAAAAAAATTGTAGGAGAGAGGAGGAAACAAAAATGCAAGATACTGAAGAAAGAGCAGAGGTTTCAGTTATTACAGATCTCAAGACTTTCAGTATCATAAACTTTTCTACATTGCCCTATCACATCTTCAGCTCTTTCATCTTTTGTCTATTGGTATGAATTATTTACAGTCAACATTTCTCGTACAACTCTCAACTGATTTAACCCTCGGCCATCCAATGGAACAGAGCTAAGTAGAGACTAAACTAATACTGAAAAAAAATTAAAAATCTAACTTCAAATATTCAGAGAAACTCATTCTATGCACTGATGAGACCAGAACCCTCATGTCCAATCATTGTCTAAAAATCCCAACTCTGAAACTTGCTGCATTGGACATCATGCTTTCAATGAGGAGCTTTTGGGGGAACATTCCAGATCAAACCACAGCACCTGGTTATTAATAATTCATATGAAATAATTGAACCTCTGTATGTCAAAACTGAAAAAATTTTAAGATTTATAACTGTTTTTCTTTACTTGTTTACTCATTTATTCACTCCTGTTTATTCTATACATACCCGCAAGTACAGAAAGTAAAGTTAAAATGTCTTCTAACAATAATATGATCTAAATAACTAGGGACAGGCAAGTAAATAAATGATAACAGCACAGTGTAATAATTGTGACAGACATAGTAAGTTATAAAGTTTGTAAGGGTATTTTAAAAAGAGACATTGTGCTATTGTGATATAGTAGGAAATATATATTTGGCCTCTGGCCTCTATTTCTAAGACAAATCACCTAAAACCTTTGTAGATAGATGCACCAACACAATCTTTTGTTCTAATATTTGGTTCTTGACACTGGTTCTTGAAACAGGGCTCCTAAATCCCTTGGAATTTCCTGGGTTGTAGGAACATCTTTTGTTCCAGTAAGGTGACTCCTGGTGGGCTCCTGGATAGCCTCAGGATGGAGGCTGGTTGCCAGGGGAACCAACATAAGAGTAGTAGGTAATCAGCCTACCCTTTAACTTCTGGGATGGTTGAGTTAATTGCCAATGGCCAATAATGTAATCAATCATGCCTATGTAATGAAGCCTCCATAGCAACTCAAAAGCACAGGATTGGAGTGTCTGGATTGTTGCACACAATTCTCTATATTTTGCCCTGTATATCTCTTCCATCTGATTGTTCATCTATATCCTTTATCATATCTTTTATTAATATAACAAACTTACTGTATCCATGAGTTCTATGAGCTAACCTAACCAATTAATCAAACTCAAAGAAGGAGTTGTAAAAACTCCTAATTTGTAGCTGGTAGGCAGAGGTTAATAGTTACAACCTGGGACTTGCTACTGACATGTGAAATGGTGGCAGTTTTGGGGGACTGAATCATTGACTTGTGAGATTTGATGCTAACTCCAGATTAGATTTGAATTAAGTTATAGGGCATACAGTATTTCTGGAGAATTGGTTAGTGTGTGTAGAAAAAAAGATCTCATACCTCTAGTGTCAGAAGTGAAATATTGTGGAGTGTGAGAGTAGCAAAGACATTTTTTTTTCTATGGTACAGACATCTAACACAAACTGGAGACCCAAGAAAGCCTTCTTAGAGAATCTTATTATTAAGGTATATCTTATTAGATAAATAGGACTAAATAAAATCCCCTTTTCCAATAAAGAAAAAGAAGAAAAGGTGGAGCAGTATATTCTAGTCATTCAAAACAATAATGTTAAAATACTAGGGATATAAAAGAAATGTCATTTTTATGGATCTTTAAGGCAGGTTTTCATCTTAGATGACTGGCAGCCATGTAGAAAATGACTAAGAATGGAGTAAGAGGTAAAGCACAAATGGTTCCCTGGTGACTTTGGTAGTGTGGGCAAGAGGAGATGGTGCTGAACACTGGCATTCAGGATTAGGAGGAGATGAGCAGACATGGAGTTAGAACTATTCAAGAAAAAGCAGGATGCTTTGGTGTTAGAGTCTGTAAACAAGTCAGGATGGCGCCTGGCATTTTGCCAGAGGGAGTGGTTTGTGAAGTAACGCCAGTGAGCCATTAAGTGTGGAGATTCCTTATTGGTTGACTGCTGTATCTAGTTTATGTTAATTAAGATAAGCTGTGTGGAATGTATAAATACCTCTCCGGTCCTACAATAAACGGCTCCCACTCCTGCTGTATCAATCTACACAAGTTGCTCGTCACCCCCCGGTTATTTTGCTGCAGTCCTTTTCATTATTTTGAATTTTTAAAAATGAATCTACTTCCTGAGTGCCATAGTGTTTTACTAAAAAACATATTTGCGGTTCTTGGTGTTAGAACTTATTTTATTCCATTATGGTTAACATAAGGGTAACATCCTAAGCATAGAAGGATAGTTAATACTATAACTTAATCAGGACCAGTGTTAGTCACTATGCTGAAGGTTCCAGCTACATTATAATATTTAGTCCGCACCATAGCCCTTTGAGAAGGGGTTCCTGTTATTTTCACTTTATAGAGGAGGCAGTGGAAGTAAAAATTTAGACTCAAGCCATTGTGGGAAAATGAAACAAAACAAAATTGTACTTTTAACCACTTTGACTCATTCTCCTTCTACCTTTTCTGGGTTTGGTACTTAGCCATATGATGGCATGCCATCTATCATATATTGTGAGACTTTGATTTAGAACATCATCAACTTTATTTTCCAAGGAAAAACTTTTTTAAAATACATGAAACAGAAGACTCTCCTTTCCATAGATAAGGTCATTACTTGAAGCACTCATATATAGTTTCAAATACGATAATAAAAATGATTTAAAATAGGATGATTCATATATTGTGTGAAGGGTTTATGTTTTGGAGATGTGCACATGCAGTGGTTAAATGAGGTACATTCCATAGTTGGCACATTTGGAAGAGACCATCATATGCGATCACAGCATTCTTTGGTCCTCACGGAGTTTTTTTCCATTTCAACCTTGCTAAATGAGAAATGGAAGAAACCTAAAGGAGTGTGGCATCATTCTGTAAACTCATTAGATTTCAGGTTAACCTTATGTGTGGTTCTTTGGAGGCTCTTAAATGTGCAGGCACAAATCAAGATGGCGAGTTCACAAAGGAAGGCAAAATATACATGGAAAACCTTCAGGATGGCAACATTAATCTACTGAGTTTCATGCTTACGGGAATTGCCATTTTCAGTATAGCATAGTTCTTAGACTACCACAAGCTTGGAATTTTAAATATAATTTCAAAACTACTTTCTTTTTCTCAGATAATTTAAAGTATAAAAGCAATGTGAGTCTTTAGTTTGAACATGGTAAATTAAAATCAGACTTTTTCCTTGTTGTTATGAAAATAATAAAAGAAAAGTAATAAGAAGAATGAGATACCTAGACACAAGCTATATTTGGCAAATCTAGGGAACAGTGAAATCTAAGAACCCAGAGAAGAACTTGTGCAATGACAGAGTTAAGGCTCCCCTAAAATTTACTTCGTAAGATCCATGAGAACAGGGCCCCAAATTGTCATAATCAAATTTAAGTAATTCTAGAAATTAATCAAAACCTTATAACAATCTGAGAAGTGTTTATGCAATAACAATTGTTGAATCTTGGTAAGACTACGAAGTTTTCTACAATTTTAAATTTTCCTCTTCCCACTCTCATCACCCTAGTACCTTAGTAACTTTACAAACCAGCATCCTGGGAATCATAGAAGCCTCACTGACATTGAAGTGGGACAGAACAGTTTGAAGCTCCCATAAAGCTCCAACCCCAGAAAATTGACACTATTAACCTATCTGGTAGCACACTGGAAGCCTCCTTCACAGAGATTGTCTTTGTTCGATTTGATTCAAAGTTTCCTCAATGAGAAAAATGCCATCCCCAGGGCAGTTTGTCAAAAACAATCAGTGGCAATTGTTTACATCTGATTGTTTACATCTACTTGAGATGGAAGTACTAGTTAGAGAAAACAAGAGGCTGACCAAAAATTTAAAAAGAAAATCTGAAGAATGTGAATCATATAGGGTGCTTCAAAACACTATTAACATATTTCTGGGTATCTATCCGGGGCATTGCACATTGTATTTAGCTATAAGCATGCCAGTGATTCCTGAGTATGTCTAACATCTAAGTCGAACTATCTCATTGGTCACTGATGAAAGATAAAAATATGCTAACCAGCTAATTCAATTTTGTTCTGCTTATCCAAATGAAAGCAAGATTAAAGTAGGATACACAAAGAGAAAAGGGAAAACAAGAAAAAAGAGAAAGACACAAGGAGAAAATGGCCATGAAAAATAAAGAACAAAATTAGATCTTTTACCAGGAAAAATATGTGCAAAGTGTATTAAAAATAAATCATGAAAAAATTATTTCTATGAAATAAGAGCACTAGTCAAAAATGCAAGCACTCAGGAAGGAGGTGAAATATGAGACAACAGGAAGAGATGAAATATGAGCTGGCAAAGCTCAGGAACTCTGAGGAAAAATTAAAAATGTCAGAGGAATGAGAGTAACAATAGAAAAACAAGGCAGAATAGACATCCGAGATTGTATATGGTGGAGAACAGAGTAAAGTATAAAATATGAGATGACAATAAGGAAAATATAAAAAAAAAGGGTCAGAGAGCAGAGGATACAAAGAGGAACTGTAACCCTCACTGGAGAAAATAAAAATAATGAATCAAAACAAATATTTAGAGATCATTCTCTTGAAATGAAAGTTTGAGTGAATTATATCTTCTCATTTTGAATAACTAGTTGGGGGAGTAAAGCTGACAAATCAATTAGTACAGAATGAAATATATTTAACCTCACAAACTTAAATACTAAGATAATATAATTGATTAAAATAAGATGGTTGAGGAGAGAGCAGGGGAAAAGAAATGAACTTTATATAATAAGGATATAGTAGAAACTACATTAAATAAATGAATCAATAATGGCAGGCTAAGAATAAATATATTGTCCTATCAATAAAGGGATAAATTTGGATACTTAAGGAAAAGAAGATCTGAGGTTGTAACTTATTGGTAAAACTGGTGTTCAATATACTCAAATCACAGTGCATGCATACTTACACACAAATAAATTTGAAAAGAACAAAGTAAAATATTTTCAAACAAGGTCATGTTAAAACTCAATTTTATGCTATACAAAAAAGCCACACTGATAACAAACAGTCATAAAAAATAAAAGAACGGGTAAATATATATTAAGCAAGTTAAAAAAAAAAGAAATCAGAGATGATAATCATACTATTTGACAAATTAAATTTAGATCCCAGGGCATTAAATAAAAGGAATATTTTAATGCAAAAATTTACCATTCATAATACCTATGAATACATGGACATCAAATAATATAGCAACAATATTCACAGAATAAAAAGATAACATGAATGCAAAAAGATATATGTGTTTTCTAATACTGTGAAACATAAGAGTAGTGGAAGAAATTTGTAGTGGGAGATTTTAGTCCATATTTTATACTTCAGGACAACTAACTATAAGTAAAAAAGGAAGTGATTTAGAATACCTAAATACCACATACTCACAGGTTCACACATACAGACGTGTGTGACAGCTACCCCAAAGAGAACACTTCCTATTTCAAGTGCCTCTGTAATAGTAATTAGACTTAACTGTATACCAAACCATAAGGAGAATGTATATAAATTCTAAAACATGCAACAAGCATATATAACATTCTGTGATCCCAACACAATAAAACTAAAAATTATAACAAATGTAGGAAAAAGAGAGTGAGTAAGGGCAATAAGAAAGAAAAGTAAAATGCAATATCTTTATCTTAGCAATCCTTGTGTCAGAATAGTTCAAAAGAAACTGTAGAAACCAAGAAAATAACAATAATGAAAATACTATATATTTACTAATTACTGCTATAATTCATTTTTATGAATTTTATGCTTAGGTGAAAATTCATGACTTTAAATATAATACTAGTGAAGAAGGAAATAATTGAAATATGCATCTCTTTCAAGATATAATAATAATAATAAAATATACTGAAGAAAATCAGAGGAAAATTAATTGTGGGGAAAGAAATGAATTATTCGAAAGAAAAACAATATTACATATACATAAAACCTGTTTTTTGGGGGAGAATGTGAAGTAGATGCAAAAATACCATATAAACTGGGCGTGGTGGCACACGTCTGTAATCCCAGTGGATCAGGAGGCTGACACAGGAGGATTGCAGGTTCAAAGCCAGCCTGAGCAACCGCAAAGTGCAAAGTAACTCAGTGAGACCCTATCTCTAAATAAAATACAAAGTAGGGCTGGGCGTGTGGCTCAGTGATTTAGTGTCTCTGAGTTCAATCCATATATATGAAATTTTAAGGGGAAATTGACTAGAGAAGAAATAAAAAATGTTAAAAGAATGTTCAGATCTATACAATATATCTCAAGTATTGTTCCAAATAATTTATTGAACTAACTCTAAAAGAGAAAAGTTTCTAAAATATCCTATGTTTAGAAACTTACCAAAGAGCTTCCAACCAATAAACACTAGGTCATTTTAACAGAAAAATTGATCTCACCTTCAATGAATAGATAAATCTGGTGCTAATTTCAAAAATTCTAGAGCACATGGAATGAAAAACAGCTTCCAAATCTGTTTTATAATTTAGGCATCTTATTAATACCAATAAAAATAAAGATAGAATAAACAAAAACCTATAAACTATATTATGAATACTGATGCACAATATTGGCAAAGAAAACGTGGAAATGTATTAACATGAAGAAATCTCTAGAAGGATATATTTTCCATTGGGAGGAGAATGGGGACACTGATGAATTATTTTATATTTCATAAATTTTGAATCAAGTGAATGGATTGTGTATTCACCAATTAAATTTTAAAAATTCTCATTCTCAAAAAAGAGGGAATTAAAATCAACCTTATTTTAAACAAGAATCTTTTTACACAGCATTAAAAAAAACCTTTTCCATTAACATTTCAACTGATCGTGATTGATGAAGGATGAGCCTTGGGTATATGTAGATATTGATTAGTTCAGTTGCTTTTGGTTGTGTTTCATTTTAGATTCCTAATTACTGCCTTCAATTTTCCACCTCCACATCATCCTCTGAGAGGATGCGTAAAGGACACTGGTCCAGACCTTTGTGGCTCCACCGCTGACCTTCAGGCAGGGAGTGTCATTTGTCACAGTGCCTTTCTGTAGTAGCTGACACTCTGATTCTAATTCTGATGCAATTTTAACTTCTTAGGGTGTACTTGAAGAACAAAAGTGTCTCTAACAGAAAGTGAATCTCATTTTGAAGTATAACAAGGGGGAAATAGAAATGAAATATACTCTCTAGCCAGCCATTCGGTATTTGTAATACTGGATAGATATTATAAAAGAAGCTATTTAAAGAAACTAGGGAACTATTAGACTAAAGGGTTGTTGAAATGCAAAATGCCTTCTGAAGTCCAGAAAAGTATTCTTATACCTTTCCTAGCATTCTTACACCTTTTCTGTTCTACAATTTCAATTATTCTTACACTTAACCAAGGACAACAAATAATTCTTTCTTCAGACTTCTTGACATTTCATTTGTTTTATTTAATTGAAAAGGACAAACTGAGTGGGAAAGGAGTTTATTTCCCGATTTAGGGAGTATCTGGTTATGTTGATCTGTAGTAAATAAAGCACCCATGGGCTGGGACTGGGGCTCAGGGGTAGTGTACTTGCCTGGCATTTGTGAGGCACTGGGTTCAATTCTCAGTACCACATAAATAAATTAAACAAAGGTCTATCAATAACTCAAAAAAGAAAAAAAAATAAAAAAGAAAGTACCCAGCTGTGTAATAAATGTACATTTCACCTGTATTGTTAAGGAAGAATTCCTGAAACATGATATTGACATTGTCTGAGGCTATTATACATAAACTCAGCTCATGTCCCATTTATTATATGACTTCAGTGATTATCAGATAAAGAGGTGCTCAGATTTTTCAGGGCACTCTGCAGAAATCACACACAGGAGCAAAGGAGACAAGTATGATGGGAAAATTTACTCCCTACTCCAACTCCAAGCCCTGAATCTAACAATCCTAAACTCAACACTTACCAAAGAGCGCTTTCATTTTTTGGTAAACAAGAGATTCTGGCATAGAAATTATTAGTCATGGCCATTTCCAAAGGTTGTACTACAGCCAGCCCTTTCTCCTTAAGTAAATTACTCTGAGTGAGTTCTCTGTAAACAGTTACAAAGACACTTATCTTTGGTCAGAGTTTCCTTTCACTGATTCAGATTTTGTCATTGTAATGACCTGGTCCACCCAGACAGCAGCCATCTCCCTTTGAGGGTGAGACATGTTGTAGACTGGTGTTGATCACTCCCAAGGGGAAACCTTTCCTGAGGACTTTGGATACTTGTGCAGGTAGCATTTAAATGAGGGAAAGCTCCCCTCCCCACCCCTCCTGTTCAAGTTTTCATCATATAATTGAGTAACAAAATTAGATTGGTTTAATCAAATATAAACTGCCACTGGCCAACTAAATGATCTAGAAAATTCTAATGGGCACTTAAGAAGAACTCCACTTTTATTGAAGGCATCATAGAACTTAATATCTGAAGGTTGTGAAAGAACATTAAGCATGCTGTAGATTAAGCCAGAAAACCTTGAATTTAAGGCAAATAGGGAGTAAATGAGGACTTGGGTAACATTTTGGGTAAAACAAGAGATGTTTATGTCAGTAATTATAAAATCTTGATCAAGTATTGATTCTTCATTCTAACGACTGTAGGCTTGATTTGGGTGCCTGCAAATTACATTTTAAAAAGCCAAATTGAATTTGTTTAGTTAGAATGAGAGTAATTCCTCTGTTTGTCATAAAAAATATCATCAATCAAAAGGTTAAGCAATAGCGAATCTCCAGTGACAGGAATGTTAGCCTTTCCACTGAAGTTTTCACTTCTGCAGAAGCAGTTGTAATTCTTTTGATTACACCCCTTACAGCATGTTATTTCACTGAGTAACTAGATCATTCTGCCTTTGCTTGTAATGGAAATTAGATCCTAGTAACAAAAGATATTTGTATACTTGTTACCCGTTTCAAAAATAAGTATAGGAGAGAGATTCTATCAAATGGACTTAACGTTTATTTGTCTAAATAATAGTATTTACTTTTTAGAGCTCTCTTATATCAGCACAAGAATGGCCTGTACAAATCATGTTATATTTTAATAATACTAAAAGTATCTTAATACAAACAATTTTAAAAAATGAAAGCCCTACACATTTAGCAGTGTACAAAGGCCTTATTTTGTAAGATTATAAAGTAATTTAATCTAAATAGTCTTTATAATAATCATGGGTATTTGTCTTGAGTATAAATAGCTTTAAAAGAGGGTATAAAAATTTCCAGACTAATCACATTCATTTTCCTTACAACACAAAAGCATCTCACAGAGAAGTACAGACTAAGTTCTTTGTAATTATAGGAAATGTGCAATTGGCTATCAAATACAAAATCATATTTATAGACTTGATGATAGAATGTGTTGATCTGTAATTGCTAATCAAATTTACCCCTAAGAAATTAAATTTGTACCTCTTATATCATAGCATTTAAAAATCTTTTAATTCAAGAGTAAGTAGGCAGATATTTTTTAATCTCAATATGGGCATTCTTGAGGGATGCCAATTTAAAATACCCCAATTAAGGTAGTGTCATTTAATACATCAGTAAAATGTTTCAGCATAGTTGTCAATGCCCTTTCTTAAATCTAGTCTTGGAGCATCGTGATACCAATACCTTATCTTTTTGCTGAATGGCTTTGCAAATCTGGGCTTGATCAAATTACAGTGACTTGGAGTCTGGTATATATAATCTTAGGACATGGAGACAGCCCAGTTCATCAGGGCAGTGACCTTTTGTGGTACACAGGGTCAACCTGTACTTTGCAAGCATGTATTTCATTGCTTTGTTCCTTTCAATACTGTGCTATCAGTGCTTTTCCATTACATAAAAATCATCAGAAAAACCATTTCTATAACACTATCTTTATCTTTATGAAATAGGCACGAAGGCCTATTCTTGGGGAGAATCATTAAAGTTGTAAAGGTAGATGTTATTTGTCATATTATATAGAAAATATTTAAAGAATTTTAATATTTAAGGTGAATAATCAGTTTTTAAAAGCTTAATCATTTTCCTTTATATCAGGTAATAAGAGGTCAGTAGAGGAAAGGGACCAAGGTTGGGAAGAGGTGAAGAGGGAGTAAGTGCTGAGGAGAGACATTAACCAAATTATATTGTTATATTGTGTGCATGCATGAATGTATGCACATGCAAGCCCATTACTAGGTACAACTATAGTATACCAAGAAAATTATGATCTTTGGATTATGGGATGAAGGGTGATTTTTATTTTTTTCATTTATACTATACCTCATTACTAATATTGTTTTTACTTAAGGATATATAAGCTTAGACTTATTCTTTAGTTCTACCACTTACTTGGATTAGTTATCCTTTCCCAAGCATTTTTTGCTTGCATGTGAACTGGGAAAAAAAATCTACCTTTATATGGTTCTTGTGATGCTTCAATGATACATATATAAGAATGCTTAGTACTCTGCCTTGCATGTAAAGTTCATTTATGTATCTTATTAAAACAGATTATTACATTTGAAAACTAAATTTACCATTTTAGAGGATACCCAAATATAAAGGATAGTTTTAACGTATGTGATAGCTAAAGAATAAAATTTAAAACTTGTATTCAATATATGGCATATATTTCAAAATTACGTATTCTAGACTAATTTATAAATATACTGTATTAATATTTGGACTATTTTAGAAGCAGGTGTGTTTTTGTACTCCTGTGTTCCTTATTAGTAGATATTGTATAAATTACTATTTAAAATTTCTAATTTTTCATTATGGTATTAAAAAACTATCTCTGCAAAATTTAAAAAGTATTTATAGTTGCATATGGGTCTACAAATCTTTTCCTATTCCCAAAACTTTAGAAACTATTTTCATATTAAAAACAATCATATCTTTGCAACATAAATCATAAATAATTTATGAAACTCACCATCAATTATCTTGATCTCGCTGAATACTTCTCAGGGTAGTATAATAAAGGATGTGTTCTAGTAATCTAGCTTGAATGACCAGAATTTTAGTTTTTATTTGAGTGGATAATTTGGAAAGAGAAATTTAAGGGGCTGAACTATAGCTTTCCAACTCTGCAACTAGAATATTTAGAAAAGCTACTAATTTTATAGTAGATTTAGTTAGTTGTCCATACAAAGTAGATTGGTCCATGTGTAGCTGAGGAATAAGATATGAAATTTAAGTTCTGTGCTTTTTTAAATACTCCTTTTCTTTTTTTTGATAGTAAAATAGTCTCACAGAATTGAACAAAAAATAATGTTCCACTGAACAACTTTACATCTACCCATTTATTCATTTCCCATAAATATCAGTGAGTCCCTTCAATGTGATATGCACATTGCTTATGTGACACACTTTTTAAAAATAAAAAGGTGAATTACAAAGACAAAGTCCTTGACCTTAGAGGATTGGATAGTTTGCTGGAAGAGCCACACAATAGACAAAATGAAAAAGCAAATATATAAGAGCTACAAAGGATGTTGTAAAAAGAAAGAAAAAAGTAACCACAAGGATGGAGGATACTTCTCCACATAAGGTAGGTAGTCTAGTCAGCTTCTCTGAGTTGTGACCTGAAGGAGAAGAGGGCCTGACAGAAAGAGCTGGGGATGAGCCTTCCAGACAGGGAAAACCACAAGGACTTGGACAATTACCATGATATAATATTAAGTGAACTGAAATGCCAAACTGATTTATTCATAAATGGATACTGTCAAGGAAATGCATTGGATTGATATGCATCAACATGGATAAATCTCAAAAATAGTGAGTAGAGAAAGCAGAACTATATGGTGCTCCTCATGATATAGTTTATGGAACTTTTGAATACACAGAACATTGGTATATATTTGTTATATGTGCATAGATATATAGTGAAGTAACATAAATGATTATAATATATGCAAGTTTCAGGATTTTGCTTATTTTGTGTGAAGGTGAAATAGGGAAGTAATGGAGAGTAAGACTTCGTCTAACATCTTTGCTCTTTAAAAGAAATTTGAAGCCAAAAACTAGTCGATGGATGAAGGTAGAAATGCCTAACTTTTTACAATTTTCTGGTTATTTAGAAAGTTTAGAGATTAGAATGTGTAATAAAAAGAATACAAATGGTATGCTTAAATTTTATTAGTCATTATCTCTGTGCATTGGGATTATTGATTTTTGTTTATCTTTTTACTCTGAATGCTAATATACCACATGGATTAAGGATGTAGGGAAAGTGGACAACCAAAAGAGAAGTGGAAAGCTAGGTATTCCACTGTAGAACAATTGACAGGATGTCATCAATTTGTTCTGGTGGTTGCTGGGACAATGCCTTGCAACCTCCAGGATGTTTCACTGTCCATCATTTTAAATATGTTTGTTCATCTGTTGTTTTTCAAGCAACTTTGACAATAGTTGACAATAAAATAAGCTGTGCATATTTAAAGTGTACAATTTGATAAAATTTTGGCATATGTATACCCTCATGAAATCACAACGATAATTCATCATGATTATATACAACAGCTTTCCAAATTTTCTTAGGTGTCTTTGTAATTCTCATCCATCACCTCTCTCTCTCCCACACACCATTGATCACTTTTTAGACTTTGGCATAAATGGAATCAGGTATTCATTCTCTTTTATTTATTCTTGCTTTTTTCACCCAAAATAATTATTTAGAGATTTATACATGTTATTGTATGTACTAACAATCCATTCCTTTTTATTGATGAATAACATAATTGTATAAATATACCACAATTCGTTTATTAATTTATCTGTTGATGGCCATTAGAATTATTTTCAGTTTGGGGTTATTGCAAAAAAAAGCTGCTACAAGCGTTTATGTGCAATGTATTCTTTGCATGGACATATTTTTTCTTTTCTCTTGGATAAATACAGTCTATTTTAAATGTCCCAAATAAAAGATTCTCTATTTCTTCTGAGATTATTCTGTAATATGAGAGTTCCACACTTCCATATCTTCAAATTGATTCACTTAATTAAATTCAAGCTCTCACCATTCATGTTTATAATTGACAAATCTGCTGGCTATCATTATCCTGCAGTACTTTGCTAAACAAATATTATGTTCAGGATTCCTAAATTTTTTTTAATTATGGTTATTTGACTATGGTTACTCTGATTCTGTAATTATTTATTTTAGTTATAGGTAAGCTCATTCATTAAAATAATAGAAAGTCACCAAATAAATATCCTAACATTGCATCTCAAGGCCCTGTAAAAAGAAGAACAATCAACACTAAAAGCAGTAGAAGACAGGATATAATTAAAAATCAGAGCCAAAATCAATGAAATTAAAACAAAAAAGTTCAAAATATCAACTAAACAAAAATTTATTCTTTGAAAAAAGCAATAAAATTGATAAACCCTTAGCCATGCTAACCAAGAGAAGGACAGAAAAGACTCAAATTTCTAAAATTTGTGTTGAAAAAAGAAATATTACCATGGACACCACTGAACTGCAGAGGATAATCAGAAACTATTTTGGAGAACTGTACTCCAATAAAATAGAAAATCTTGAAGACATTAACTTTCTAGAGAAATTAAAGCAGGAGGACATAGAAAATTTGAACATCAATTTCAAGCAATGAAACTGAGGAAGACATCAAAAGCTTCCCACCACCACCACCAACAAAAAGCCCAGGACTAGATGGACTCTCAGGCAAGTTCTACCAGACCTTCAAAGAAGAACTAACAGCAATCCTCCTCAAACTATTCCATGAAATAGAAAAGGAGGGAATCCTTCCAAATTTATTCTATGAAGTTAGTATTACCCTGACACCAAAACCAGACAAGACCTCAAGAAAACTTCAGACCTATAACCCTGATGAAAATAGATGCAAAAATTCTTAACAAAATACTAGGAAATTGCATTAAAAAACATTAAAAGACAGTGCTTTTCATGATCATGATCAAGTGGGTTTTGTTACAGGGATGCAAGGTGGGTTCAGCTTAAATCAATAAATGTAAGTCATCACATCAATAGACAACAATCACATGATTATTTCATTAGATGCAGAAAAAGTATTTGACAAAATACAGCATCCATTCATGTTCAAGACACTAGAAAAACTAGGTGTAGTTGGAATAAACCTCAACATTGCAAAAGCTGTATATACTAAGCCAAGGCCAATATTGCTCTAAATGAAGAAAAATTTAAAGCATTCCCTCTAAAAACTGGAATAAGGCAGGAATGCAATTTTACCACTTCTATTAAACATAGACCTTGAAACTCTAGCCAGAGCAATTAGGGAAAAGAAAGAAATTAAAGGGATACAAATAAGAAAGAGAAAAAAAGAGCTCAAACATCCCTATTTGCTAATGATTATTTCTATATAATATAAATATTATATAAATATTGGGGGCTTCTATATTTAGAAGCCCCCAAAAACTCCACCAGAAAATGAGTAGGACTCATAAACAAATTTAGCAAAGTAGCATAATATAAAACTAATATCCATAAATCAATTGTGTTCCTATACACCAATGATGAATCAGCTGAAAGGGAAATTAATAAAGCTATCCCATTCATAATAGCCTAAAAAATAGAATACCTAGGAATCAATCTAACAAAAGAGGTGAAATACCTCTACCATGAAAACTATAGAACATTAAAGAAAAAAAAATTAAAGAAGACCTTAAAGATGAAAATTCTCCCAAGTTCTTGGATAGACAGAATTAATATTACCAAAATGGCCATATTACCAAAAGTGTTATACAGATTTAATGCAATTTCTATTAAAATCCCAATGGTGTTCTTAATAGAAATAGAAAAATAATCATGAAATTCATCTGGAAAAATAAGAGGCCCAGAATAGCCAAAGCAATTCTTAGTGAGAATAGTAAAGCAGGAGGCATCACAATACCAGATCTTAAATTATGCTACAGAGCTATAGAAACAAAAATAGCATGGTGTTGACACCAAAATAACCAAGAAGACCAATGGTACAGAATAGAAGACATAGAGGTAAATCCACATAAATACAGTTACCTCATACTAGACAAAATTGCCATAAACATACATTGAAGAAAAGATAGCTTCTTCAACAAATGGTGCTGGAAAAGCTGAAAATACATATGTAGCAGAATAAAATTTAACCCCTATCTCTCACCCTGCACTAAACTCAAGTGGATCAAAGACCTAGACACTAGACAAGAAACCTACATTTACTAGAAGAAAAGATAGGCCCACACTCTATCATGTCAGCTTAGGAAATGACTTCCTCAACAAAACTCCTAAAGCACAAAAAGTAAAATCAAGAATTAATAAATGGGCAAGTGTACCCTTTTCCCCACATCCTCGCCAGCACTTGTTGCTGTTTGACTTCATAATGACTGCCAATCTTACTGGAGTGAGATGGTATCTTAGGGTGGTTTTGATTTGCATTTCTCTGACTGCTAGAGATGGTGAGCATTTTTTCATGTACTTGTTGATTGATTGTATGTCCTCCTCTGAGAAGTGTCTGTTCAGGTCCTTGGCCCATTTGTTGATTGGGTTATTTGTTTTCTTATTGTTTAATTTTTTGAGTTCTTTGTATACTCTGGATATTAGGGCTCTATCTGAAGTGTGAGGAGTAAAAATTTGTTCCCAGGATGTAGGCTCCCTATTTATCTCTCTTATTGTTTCTCTTGCTGAGAAAAAACTTTTTAGTTTGAGTAAGTCCCATTTGTTCATTCTTGTTTTTAACTCTTGTGCTATGAGTGTCCTATTAAGGAATTTGGAGCCCGACCCCACAATATGTAGATCGGAGCCAACTTTTTCTTCTATCAGACGCAGGGTCTCCGATTTGATATCAAGCTCCTTGATCCATTTTGAGTTAACTTTTGTGCATGGCGAGAGAAAGGGATTCAGTTTCATTTTGTTGCATATGGATTTCCAGTTTTCCCAGCACCATTTGTTGAATTGCTGGTGGGACTGCAAATTGGTGCGGCCAATTTGGAAAGCAGTATGGAGATTCCTGGGAAAGCTATTGCCCTTCTCAGACTATTCCCTGAAGACCTTAAAAGAGCGTACTATAGGGATACTGCTACATCGATGTTCATAGCAGAACAATTCACAATAGCTAGACTGTGGAACCAACCTAGATGCCCTTCAATAGATGAATGGATTAAAAAATGTGGCATTTATACACAATGGAGTATTACTCAGCACTAAACAATGACAAAATCATGGCATTTGCAGGGAAATGGATGGCATTACAGCAGATTATGCTAAGTGAAGCTAGCCAATCCCTAAAAAACAAATGCCAAATGTCTTCTTTGATATAAGGAGAGCAACTAAGAACAGAGCAGGGAGGAAGAGCATGAGAAAAAGATTAACATTAAACAGGGACGAGAGGTGGGAGGGAAAGGGAGAGAGAAGGGAAATTGCATGGAAATGGAAGGAGACCCTCATTGTTATACAAAATTACATATAAGAGGATGTGAGGGGAAAGGGAAAAAAAACAAGGGAGAGAAATGAATTACAGTAGATGGGGTAGAGAGAGAAGATGGGAGGGGAGGGGAGGGGGGATAGTAGAGGATAGGAAGGGCAGCAGAACACAACAGTCACTAGTATGGCAGTATGTAAAAACGTGGATGTGTAACCGATGTGATTCTGCAATCTGTATTTGGGGTAAAAATGGGAGTTCATAACCCACTTGAATCAAATGTATGAAATATGATATGTCAAGAGCTTTGTAATGTTTTGAACAACCAATAATAAAAAAATTAAATAAAAAAATAATAACAGATATTAATCCAACTATATAAATAATAAAAAAAGAATCAATAAATGGGATGGTAACAAACTAAAAAGTTCCTTACAGCAAAGGAAACAGGAGCATGAAGAGAGAACCTACAGAATGGGAGAAAATGTTTGCTACCTATACCTCAGATAGATAGAGCATTAATCTCCAGGATATATAAAGAATTCAAAAAACTAAATGTCAGAAAAACAAATAACCCAGTTAATAAATAAGCAAAGGAACTGAACACTTTGCAGAAAAAATATGGTCAACAAATATTTGAAAAAAGTGTTCAATTTGCATTTGTCTAGCAATTAGACAAATGCAAATTGAAACTACACAGAGATTTCATCTTATTCCAGTAAGAATGGCAATTTTCAAGAATTCAAGTACCAATAAATGTTCGCAAGGATGTCGGGGGGAAAGTACATTCTGAAAAATTTGTGCAACCACTTTGGAAAGCAGTATGGAGATTCCTCATAAAACAGAAAAATCACTATTTGACCCAGTTATCCCACTCTTGGGGGGTGTGGGTGTGTATGTGTGTGTGTGTGTGTATATATATATATATATATATATATATATATATATATATATACACACACACACACACATACAAACACACACACCACACACACACACACACACACACACACAAAGGACTTACAAACATCATACTACAGCAATACAGCCACATCAATGTTTATAGCAGCTCCATTTTCAATAGCTAAGCAATGGAACCAACCTAGGTGCTCTTCAGCAGATGAATGAATGAAGAAAATGTGGACAATGGAATGGTACTCAGCCATGAAGAAGAATGACTTTATGACTTTTTTCCGGAATATGGATGGAGCTGGAGACTATTATGTTAAGCGAAATAAGCCAATCCCCAAAATACAAAGGTCAAATATTCTTCTGATATGGATGCTAGCACACAACAAGGGGGGCAGGAAGAATAGAAGTTCAGTAGATTAGACAAAGAGGAATGGAGGGAAAGAAAGGAAGAAAGGAAAAGGAAAGACAGTGGAATGAATTTGACATAAATTTCCCATGGACATATGTGAATACTCCCCCACTCCGTGAATCTCTATATCACGTACAACCACAAGACTGGGATCCCAATTAGAATAAGATGTACTCCATGTTTATATAAATAAGTCAATTATATTGTACTGTCATGTGTATCTAAAAAGAACAAAAATTAAAAATAAAATATCATGTTCAGGATTCTTGAAGTTTTTTGAGGAGTCAGTTTTTAAATCCTATGGTTATTCTGATTCTGTAGTTAGTTTATTTTAGTTATAGGTGACCTGTGAATTCCAAAGTCCATAAAACTACACATCTTCTTTTTAATCCCACTTAATTCATTCAATTCAACCAATTTTTACTGGTTGGTTTAGAGGCAGTTGGCACTGGCAGTACCAAGATGAATAAAGCAGGTTGAAGACATGGTTAAAGAAGAGTTCTGATGAACTGCAGTTGTGGTGCAGTGGTAGAGCGCTTGCCTGGCATGTTTGAGGTCCTGGGTTTGATCCTGAGCACCACATATAAGTAAATAAAGCAAAAGATTTATTGACAACCATAGATCTATGGTTGTCAATGAAAAGAAAGAAAGAACTTTGACAGAAATGGAAAACAATCATCTTTGCAATACAGTCATTTTGGAGAAACATTAGTATGTTTACATGGTTGGAAACTATTGGGGTTTTAGGGGATCATGAACAAACCCCCTCTCTACCAACTAAATGTGGAACACATTTAGAACTAAGAGCAAGAATCAGAAGAATGAAGCTCAAACTATTTCTTGTTTTGTGAAGTTGAAAAAACTGACTCTAGGATGTGATTATAAGTCCACAAGGCAATAGTTTTCTCAATCCTTTATCCTATAATCAAACTCACTCCTCACCACCAATATTAGTGAGATGGACAATCGCAAGCTTGCCCCACCCAAGCAGACTTCGAAGGGCTCAGATGAAAGCATCAGAGAAAACAATCAGCCTCCTGGCACTTGCTTAAAATGTAGCATGCAAGCTGGGCACAGTGGTGCACGCCTAAAATCCCAGTGGCTCAGGAGGCTAAGGCAGGAGGATCACAATTCAAAGTCAAAAAGCAAGGCACTAAAAGCAAGGCACCAAGCAACTCAGTGAGACCCTGCCTCTAAATAAAATACAAAATAGGGCTGGGGATGTGGCTCAGTGGTTAAGTGCCCCTGAGTTCAATCCCTGGTACAAAAAAAAAAAAAATGTAGCATGCAGAGATCTGAGATCTGTTTCTGAAACGTCTCACTCACTCAGATACTTCATTTTCTCCTTCCCTCAGGGGAAGCCGTGAGGTAGAGGTGAAGGAAAAGAAATGTTAGTCTACTGTGTACTTTTTTTACAATGAAAGTATCCCTACCCACCCAACCCCCAAGATAGATTTCCTACAGTGCAGTCCATGCAGCACATCCTCTTTTGAAATCAGGGAATGATGAGTTTTTATCATATTCGGTGGTCACATGCATCTGTGTCCCTCCATCCCATGTCCCATGAAATCAGGGTCATGGTTCCCACTCCTATTCCCTCTGCCCTGGTCAGAGAACTCAACACCACAAAGTGCAGAGTGACTTTAAAGTGAGTTTATTCCTGAATAAAGAGGATATGGCGAAGAACAGAGATAGAAAAAATTGCCCTTGGTTGTCCTGCCAGGAGGGAAAGGACTAATCTTAGCAAAACATTCCTCTGCTTTCAAGACTTTCCCTTGGCATTGGAGGAGACCTCTCGTTTCCTTTTACATTCATTGAGATCTTGCAAGAAGAAGCATGTTTCTTTTCTCTCTGTACGTGAAGACAGCATTTCAGTTTCACATAACTCTCTTAAAAAGGAAGCAAGCAGATAGGAAGGTCTATAACCTGCCAATTCCAGTGTTTTGAGGCTTTCCTGTCATTGCTGTGCTGAACTAGTTCATTCCAACGGATTGTGAGCTGGCTCCATTCTGGAGAAAGATGCTTGTCTGCTAAGATGTTGTTTCTATGTTCTAAGCCACCTGATTTCAGCTCTATCCTAATCATGCTCCTTCCCTGATATTCTGTACCGAAGATTATAATCCTAAAAAGTGCTTCAATAGAAAACAGAAAAAGAATCAGTGTTCTAATCAGGGGTTATTTGGAATTTTCTCATGAAGCTCTGATCTTTACATGTGGATATTTGGGTACTAACTATCATGCAAGAATAAACATATGGATTATCTTTCCCCTGAGGATCAAGTGAGAAAGATAAGTATTACTGTAATATGCCAGTTTTTGTAATAGTGAAGAATGGTAGTGTTGAAAAGCTAAATCCCAATCCTAGCATTACCATTATTACTCATATCCATACCATACAGTCACAGAGAGCAAACCTCATTGTATTCACCTAAAGAGCAATTTTTGTTGATTTCTTTGTTTTCTTTTAATTTTCTTGTTCAATAATTAAACTGATGGAGAGATCAATACATTTCTGCTAATTTCCTGAATCTTATTCAATAAAGAAATATGATTTTCATGTTGATGATAACCATTTTTAGGTACTAAAATAGTGCCAACACATTTTCCAAAATAAGTATCCATTATCCTGCTTGATTTCTGTCTCTCTCATTCACACATGCACACACACACACATGCATGTGCACACACACAGGTAAGTTATTTCATGAGTTTAAAATGGCTTTCATTTCATCTACATCCATTAGAGTAGTTTCCATCTTGTTTCCCTGGTATAGAGCGTCACTCTGGCTCAAGACATACAAAGAAGTTCTGCACTATGTCCGAATGTCACATTATGTTTTTGCTAAGGAAGAAAAATCACAACTTGATATATAGTGTTAGTTCATTCATCAATTAAATAAGCTTCATCTAAAATGCCTTAGTAAGTTCTAATTGCTCATTTATAAACAGTCTTTGGCAAAGGTGACATTGCAGATGACAGGCATTAATGACTTACTAGATGTTGGAAAAAAAAATTCTGATCTTTTTCATGATTCAAAAGCAAAGAAATCTTAGGTTTTCCCCCAGAAAGAGAAATATGATCTGTTTTAGTGTTTTCTGTACTCACTAATTGTTTTAACTATAAGAAAACATTGATTTGGAGAATTCAGAGTCCCTGATGTCATGGGTACTTCCCAAGGCCAATTAAGCCTGGGAATTTAGTTGGGATACAAAATAATAAGAAGTCTGTTTTTCTGTGGTACAGCCCCATCTTCTCCAGGGTCTTATTTTCTTCTAACTACCATATGATCCTAATTAATCTTGGTTCCCAACTTGTGCCCAATGAGACCACATGCCACAATCTGAACAGCTTCCTAAACCATATGGCCATTAAAGACATTTCCCCTGCACAGCTGGGCAGCTTCCTCCTCTTTATTTCTACCACTGAAGCTCCTGCTCTTGCTAGCAGTGAAGACTCTGTGGCCACAATAGTGCCTTTTTTTCCTTGGGGACAATAATAAGCTCAAGGGTCGACTAGAGATGGCCGGTGGGTCTCTGTTTCTCCTGGACAAGTGCAGGTTTCTTCTCTACCTGCAGTTGAAGATGGAGGAAATCCCTAGAACCATTAAACTGCTTGGCTCAGATAAGACCAAGTAGCGGGTCCCTTAGCAGTCCATCCACTCTCCCTTATTAACAGTGGTGGGAGCTATAAACCCCCTGAAAACTGCAATTTTTCTACCCTCTTCTATCTGGATATTTCCCCAGAGTTCAGGCAGTTGTTTTTACATACTTAACAGAAGAAATTCCAGTAGTAGCTATTTATGACTCACAGAACTTAGTGGAGAAACAGAGAGATGGTAGCTGAGATGTGGTAATATATTAGTCATTTTTAGACATGTTCACTGTATTGCAAAGAAATTTAATTTGAAGATGAGTAATTAAAAATCTCCAATTTGAATAGACACTGGAGACAGTGAAAACAAATCCAGATAGTATCATACGTTATTTGAGTTATAACTATGAAATATTTGGATGGCTTCATTACTTAGTTATCATTATAATATTTTGTGTTTATCATTTTTTTTTGTATTTTAACATCATTAACTTTTTCTAATCCTATTTTTCTTCAGAGTTTGAAGTTTATAAACACTACTCGTTATTATCTTTGTTAATAATATGAGTATTACTACTATTTATTAATAGCATTTTTTGGTCACACTTGCTAGTATTTTCAAGCAAAATATTTATTACATTCTCATTAGGCACTGAGCTAAACACTTAATATGCATCCACCACTTAGTTCTCACAATAACATATTTGTGTTATTTTACAGGTGTGGAATTTCCAGCTCAGAGAAGTTAAGTAACTATGGTTATACAGCCATAATGAGAGAGAACAAAAATATCAGATCCAAGTGTTTCTAACAGACTCTATATTCCTAAACCATTATATGGCACCTGTGTTTTAATGTACATACTATGTATGTTAATGAACAGATTTCATTAAATGTATCTATGAATATGTGCATATATGAATAATAGTTCTTTGTACCTTGGTTCCAGGATCTGCTTAATTGACTTATAAATAGTTGCTATGTTTGCCATTCATAAAATTAGAAAAACAATCTTTACTTTTTTTTCCCTTAGAGGTACATTTAAACACTAATTTTATGTATAAAAACCAAGATTTGTAGGCTAAAAAATATTTTCACTCAACTCGTAGTCACTTTTCCCTGCTATTCATAATGTATAAAACATTAAGTACACCATTGAAGTCACACACTAAATTGTTCTTTGAAGATTTCCTTCCTATCTTCTGACTTTCCCTTCTCCCCCCACATTCCTTTGGTTATCTTATCTAAATATTCTTAATTGCACATATTTAAAAAGAATTAACATATGTCAACAGTGCCCTTAAGTATGTCCTAGCTCTTAGTTCTTAGCACTCTGCCTGGCATATAGTGAACCATAAATATCTTTTACATGTTATTAAAGCATAATCTAAGCATGAAATTTAAATCTTTCTGGCAAAGTCATAAGTAGACCAAAGTCAACCTCTTTTTTTTTAGGAAAACACCAAAATATTTAAATAATATGCTTTTATATTCATTGCACATTTCTGGAAGTAGTTTTAATAAGTATTCCTAAATAAAAATTGAGAGACAATAACCAACTTTAATTGTTTTATTCTGCCACTCTTGTCTTCTATCACTGTATATGCAATATACTTTTAGAGTATTCAATGTGCAATAAATCTGGCTCACTTACAGGCAGAAATCTGTTTCATTGACACCCATGAGAATATTTGCAAAGTTATTTTATTTGAATTTATCTGAAACTCAGGGGTAAATTCTATTTAGTGTAAAGATCAAATATTTGAACACTGTTTTTTTTTTTTTTTTTGTCATATACACATGCCATTTTTGATCTACACATACCATTTTTTTTTCCTGAGCGAAAACCAGAAATGGAAAAGGCAAAAAATACCGTGAGAACAGTGGTTTTCTTGTGGTATTTCCAGCTTGTTCGAAGTAGAGTATACTGGAAATCACAGGAGACAGGCCTTTCCCAGGGGGCTTGGAGTCCAGCAATGCTAATCCAAGAGGTTTGGTTTATTTAAAGCAGTCCTTTTAGGCTCATCTATCACTAGTCTCAAGATCCTGAACAAAACCCTTAGCAATCTAAGCAATTATACATGCCTTCTGGCAGTGTTCTTTCCCTGCGTGGAGTTATTGTCCAAATGCACAAACATTTTCCTTTCAACAAATGTGTAATGGGTTTTTATAACTCTGAAAGATGGGTCTCCAAGTATAGGTTCTCTTTTCATGTTCTGTGCCAAGATCTGGAGCACTTCCTGATAGGAAAATGGAAAACTAACTCCCTTCCCAACCATCAGCATTTTAATTTCTTCCTCTTCCATTTTAATTATTGTGAACTGACACTATCACAGCCAGCACTAGAGTGGGGCATGTGTGATCATCTGAAACCTGAGGATGTGGGCAGGACCTTGGGGGTTTCTCAGTCACCTATTTTTCTTTCAGTTCTTTTTAAAAGTATCTTTTCATTCTGGTCAAAGGGAAGCCATTAAAGGCCCTAAACATGTAGATGGTAAGAAGGAAATTAAATTTATTTCGATGAATATTTTCCAAGCACCCACACCATGGAATGTTCTAAGGGTTCTAAAATGAGTAAGACCAAAGTAGCTGGTATTTGTGAATGCATACTATTTTATAGAAGAAAAATAGCCCTGCACATACATTATCCCATAGAAGTCTAAAAACTATTCTTCAAGGTAAGCCCTCATGTTGACCCTATTTTACTGAGAATTCTCAGGTGCAGAGAAGTTAGTAAATTTGCTTAAAGCCATACAAGTAGAAAATGGGAGCCCTGGGACTCAAACCCATGTCATCCATCTTTAGTCACTATACGTTTAGTCATATCCTCCCTCAAAATATTGGCATTCTTAGATGTGCAAACTAACAGCATGATATAATATGAGCACTAAAGTTTAATTGAGGTGTGAAGTAACAATACTTTATTGTAACAATACTTTATTGGAGGGCAGAGGAGAGAATTAGGGAGACTTCAAAGAAGACATGGTATTTGTGTAGAAACAGAAAGACCAGAATGGAATTTGCCACACAGAGTAGCTTGGCTAGAGGGATAGAAAATGGAAAGTCCAGCATTTGAGGTAAATGGATGGAGTTGGAGAAGATAATGCTAAGTGAAGTTAGTCAATCCCCAAAACACAAATGCTGAATGTTTTCTCTGATATAAGGGGAGTGACTCATAGTGGGGTAGGGAGAGAGAGCATGGGAGGATCAGATTAATTCTAGATAGGGAAGAGGGGTGAGAGGGAAAGGGAGGGGGAAGGGGTTAGCAAGGATGGTGGAATGTGATGGTCATCATTATACAAAATACATGTATGAAGATTTGAATTTGGGGCCAACATACCTTATATACAAACAGAGATATGAAAAATTGTGGTATATATATGTATTAAGAGTTGTAATGCAAAAAAAAAAAGAGTACATGTATAATGGCTTAAGTTGGCGTGAACATACTTTATATACAGAGATACGAAAAATTGTGCTCCATATGTGTAATAAGGATTGTAATGCATTCTACTGTTGTTGTGTATTTTAAAAATAAATAAATAAATAAAAAGAAAGTGGAAAGTCCTTCCATAAGAGAGAGAGCATGGGAACCAGATGGAGACAGGGAACAGTAGGACAATGTTCTAGAAGCCATAAATGAGGTGGTATTTCTGAGTCATAAGGGAATGATGCAGAGGAAGATGGCAGAAAGAGAGTTTATACATGTATCAGCAAGTGTCAGTTCACAAGGGACCTCACAGGACATGCTAAGGAGACTACATTTTGTCACATACATCAGTGTTTCTCAGGGTTCCCCTTAAATGCACTCTCCTACACAGAGAAAAAAATCCCTGAGGTTTGCACTATACCTGTGTAGTCTTCAGTCCTCGTGTGGGAAAAAGTTTTAAGGCCTATGTTTTTGTATAAATTTATGCAAGTTTGCTTTCAACTACATAATACAGTTGTGCCTATATAATATGCCAATTTTAAATGATTTATCACATGAGAAAAATCAATGCTTTAGTTTGACTTGCATCCTTCGCTTGTGAATTTGTGACAAAGTACTTTTTGGCATACTCTGTGAGAAGCTCAGCTGGAGATGTTGATGGGGCAAGGGAAATGCAATGACAGAATCACATTTGCCTATTTAATGATCACTTCGTAGGGACAGAGAGAAGAGGAAAATATGCAGTGATGATGAAGAGGAAGAATCACGTTTAGAAATGTGTATTAGGATAATTCGAATGGGCTGATTATCAGATGAAGGTAGGCACAATGGAAGGAGAAGGAGGGGCTTCACATCAATTAATGGTGGGACAATTTTATTAGCTGAGACAGAGACCATAGGAGAGAGAAAGAATTTTCTACAGCCTTAAAGAACTCCAGTATAGGAAGTCTTGAGGCTTTTGTAACAATTGGGAATATGAAATTCTCGATATTTTCTCGTAGAATAAAATCTTTCTCTATTTTTCTTAACTCTGTGTTGTCGTTTTTGAATACTTTTCTTCTTAGAAACTGAAAATACTGTTTATTTTTTTTAAATTAGAAAATGCAATCATATTAATTATTTGGAAAGATACCTCCAAATCCATAAGGGTTGGTGAGGATGTGGAGAATTTGAAAATCTTGTGCATTGCTGGGAATATAAAATGATATAGTTGCTATGGAAAACAGTACAAATGGTAGTTCCTCAAAAATTTTAAATAGCATTACTCCATGATCTAGCAATTCCACTTCCGGAAATATATCCCAAAGCTTTGAAAGAAGGAACTTGAGAAGTTATTTCTAAATCCATGTTCACAGCAGAATTATTCACAGTAGTCAGAAGATGAAAGAAAACAACCCAAGTGTCCATCAACAGACGAATGAATAAATGAAATGTGTGCAATGCATACAATGGAATATTACTCAGCCTCAAAGTGGCTTAAGACTTAAAGAGGTTTAAGAAGGCTTATTTAAGAAACTTTATTTATTTTTTATTTTATTTTATTTTTATTTTTAAAAATATTTATTTCTTAGTTGTAGTTGGACACAATACCTTTATTTTATTTACTTATTTTAATGTGGTGCTGAGGATTGAACCCAGGGCCTCACACATGCTAGGCGAGCACTCTACCACTGAGCCACAATCTCAGCCCTATTTATTTTTTAATTGGTGAATTATTGTAATGGTTTGGATGTGAGGTGTCCCCCCAAAAGCTCATGTGTGAGATAATGCAAGAAGGTTTGGAGGAGAAATGATTCCCTGGTGGGATTAACTGAGTGGTAACTGGAGGCACTTGAGGTGTGGCTGGAGGAAGTCTTTCATTGGAGGTCGTGGCTATGGGGTATGTATATTGTATCTGGAGGGTGGAGCCTTATCTCTTCTTTCTGATCATCATGTGAGCTGCTTCCCTCTGCCTCACACTTCCACCATAATGTCCTACCTCATCCTTGAGCCCCTAGGAATGTAGCCAGCCACTTATGAACTGAGACCTCTGAAACCTTGAACACTCAAATAAACTTCTCTTCCTCTACAATTGTTTTGATTGGGGCTTTTTAGTCACAGCAGGAAAAAAAAAAAAACCAAAAAAACTGACTAAAACAATTATATGTAAAGGAGGAACTTATCATTATATGTTTGTACATGCACATGACGTAGTTAGTTAGGCTAATTTCATTCTGCTATTCCTTCCCTCCAGTTCCCCTCTTTCCCTTACTTCTACTCCATGGTTTTCCTTTCTAGTTTTATGAGATACATCCCTCTTTTTAAGTTCTTTATTTCTGTCTACTTTCTGTATACAAGAGAAAACATTTGACCCTTGACTTTCTGACTGTATCTTATTTCATTCAGTGTGATGTTCCCAATTCCATTCACTTGCCAACAAGTTACATAGTTTTATTCTTCTTTATGGCTAAATAAAACTCCCTTTTGTATATAAATATATGACACACTTTATCTAATTGTCTATGTAAGGGCATCTAGGCTGGTTCCATAACTTAGTTATTGTAAATTGTGCTGCTATAACATTGGTAGGTATCACCATGTGTGTTGATTGTAGTTATATGAATAAATACCAAAAAGTGGGCTAGCTCAGTCATATGGTGGTTCCATTCCTAGTCTTTGGACGACTCTTCATACTGCTTCCCAAAGTGGTCAGACTAATTTTCTATCAACAATGCCTAAGTGTATATTCTCCACTACATCCTCCCCAGCATTTATTATTCATATTTTTGATGATTGACATTCTAACTGCAGTAAGATGAAAGTATAGTTTTGATATGCATTTTCCTGATTGCTAAGGATATTGACCTTTTCTTCATATATTTGTTGGCCACTTGCATTTCTTCACTTGAAAAATATCTGTTTAGTTTGCTTGCCCCATCATTGATTGAGTTATTTTTGTATTAAGTTTTTTTTATAATTCTCTGTTTTTTCTTATAGCTTATTTTATTTTTTAATGTTCTGGAGTGTGATATCATGGTAAAAAAACCCAATTTTTCTGATATTTTATTAAATGATCAATTACCTCCCCAATTAACCATCAAGGCTTTCTTTCTTCATCAATGAATTTCATATTTCTACAAGGCAGTGTTTCAGGACCATGTCTTTTATTACATGAACATATATGGATAGAGAGCTCTGTAGAGCATAATAGCTAAGAATATTGATTCTGAGTGAGCACACGTGACCTGTGTCCCATTTTCACACTGTCTAGTTGTGTATACATAAGGAAGTTAATTTATCTTTATTGACCTTGGTTTTTCAATATACAAAATAAGGAATGATATTAGTCACCTCACAGGATCGTTGTCTTGTACAACAAAACTTGCCAAATACCTTGTGTCTAGTTAGTGTTTAATCAATGCTTGCTATTATTATTATACTACAACTTGGCAGAAGATAGATGGATAGATTGATATCACAGAACTGTCCGACAACAGCATGATGTATTTTGTTGCAATCATTTTTAAGAATTTTTTTATATGGAAATATCAAGGCAGAGCCTTATGGCTTTGAAGCTGCAGAGCTCTCTTTCACATACAGTATTAATTTCTTTTTGATCCACACAATAGTTCAGCCATGGAATATATTGCTTCCCTAAAGAGAGGAAGAAAATCTTAAGGTCACGAAAGATATTTAAAAAAAAAAAAAAGTCTTGGGAGCTAAAAGCATCTGATTTCCAAATTCAATGTTTTTTTTCTGATTTATTATGTTGTGTTTGGAAACAGATTCATGGCCCTGAATCTCTGGTATCAAATAGCTTTGTAAACTCTGAATACTGCCACTGCCTTTTTATTTAGGAAAGTGTTCAGTAGGCAGGAAAGTGTTCCTTTTAAGCATATATTTTTTAAAAATCCGTTATCTGATGCTTCTAGAGCAGTCCACATGTCCCAAACTGAAATATCTCTATGTTCTAAAGTAAGAATCACAGAAATTAAAGAGACCACTAAAATAATATATAATGTAGCAGGTGCTTGATTTATTTCTCTATAAAGTTTCAGAAGATTAAGAAGTCTTACTCTGAAAGTGGTGTCAAAAATAATTATAACACCTGACTCAAGAGAGACATGTTTCAGGCTTCTCTCTCTCTCTGGTGGGACTTTTCTTGGCAGCTTGCTCTCATCACAAAAAGGTGTTGCAAGCGGGAGATTTTTCTCCGAGCAGCCAAGAAATTCCCAGAGGGGGGTTAAGTATGTTCAAAGTTTTTCTAGGTTAAGGAGTAACTGGAACTTTCTTACTTAATATAAATTGGCTCCTTTCACTTTTTCTGCCCTGGTTTGTCTATCTAAATTTTTACTACAAATTGAGTCTTTGAATGAAATCACACATGATAAATTATTGTATAGTTTAAATCATAACTAATCATCCAACATTTCAATTACATAAAAAGAACTATTTATTCCCTTTATTAACCAGAATTAGCTGTTCCTCCCTTAAATGTTTCCACGTTTCCAACTTATTGAAAAAACTTAATCACCAAGTTTAAAATACATTCAAATCAAAAATTAAGTCAAAGTCTATATAATAATAATTTTTTTGAAAACTGTAGCACAAACTTGAAAATATTTTCATTTATTATGCAGATTTCTAAAAACCTAAACAAATTTCAATTTAGCTTACAAAGAAACCTAATTTTGGGGAAAAGATTAGTTAAACCATTAAATAAGTGAGATTGAAATTGTCTGTGGCCAGCTCAAACTCAAAGCTTGAATATCTGTTAACCTCAGAGAATGTATTAATTTATATAACTATGTCATTTATTTACTATAGTGGACAGTCATTTTGTTTTTATTTTGATTTTGCCTCCTAGTTTGCATTTATTCTTCTTTTGGTACCAGTAACTCTATCACCTTCCAAAAAACTATCCTCTATTCTCCATAGAGATCTGTTAGCATAAATTCTGTCTCTGGCTGTAAGGCTGAGCCCAGTTAGTCAGAGCAGCTCATTCTTTTTGCCCAGAGTGATAACTGTAAGAATGGGCATGTGGCTCAATTAAAGCAAATGATTGGAGAAAGGAACTTTTTTCTACTGGGCTTGAGAGAAAGTAGGCTTTGAGCTGTCAGTGGCCATGTTGTCACTAAGACCAGTCCAAAGCCAACATTCAAGAGAGCAGAGCTGAGGCCTTGAACGAATATGGGTCTTGGTGCTCTTGTTTGAACCCCTGGATCAAGTTGGAATGGACATTAAACTTTTACCTTAATTTCTTAGTAAGAATTCTTTCCAAGACCTTATAGCACAAAAGGTGGTACAAATTGGCAAGGACAGTATATTGTGATGAATATTAGGTTAGAATCTAGAACACAGTTCTATAGGGGAAATTAAGAAAGGAAGGGTCAGGCAATAAATGGAGAAGGATGTGATGCATCCTAATTGAGTTCTAAGTGGAGAGAATGCAGTAGTGAATAGTTGGATGGAGGAGAAAAATTGAGGGTGGGTTGCCTGTGAATGGTCCTGACCAATGGAATAGCCTGTGGAAAATTTCAGAGACCAGAGTAAGAATGCTCAAGTAGCATGAAGTAGTTCAATATAGCAAGACCATAAATTTAGGAAGTTGGGAAAACATTTTGGAGTCATTGAAAATCAAGTTGGTGGAATGATGGGAAACCAGGTTAAAAAGGTCCTTGCACACCATATTTTTAAACAGAGCTCTGGTATTTTAGAAAGAGGACTCATAGCTATGTGGAGCAATGGTGTCAGAGGCAGCAAAATCAAAGCAAATGAAACTTGTTAGGGAAGATATAATGGCTGCATGTTTTAAGGTAGTGTCTGGGTGAATGGAGAAAAGCAGAAATTGGAAAAGATTTTGTAGGGGTAGTCAGGTCTATTGATTGATTGAATGTGAGAAAGAGGAAGAAACCTAGGGTATTAGAAAAGATTAAAAATATGACATGGAAGTTTGTAGTTAATCCTTCTCCAATACTATATTTCTGTTCTCTGTGAAAGGACTACTCCTTTTTTTGTGATGGTTAACAATAATACCAGCTGCCTAGTGTCCAAACTTCATCCTGCTAAGTGAACTATCTTTTTGCCTCATGGGTACATGCATTACTGTTTCTAGTTGTCACTGTTATAGAAAAATAAAACAATCCTGCTAACAAAAGCTCCTTACATACCAATATGGAAGAGAGAACAGAATTTTTTGTTGCTCTACTTGCATTTAAGGTGACATGAAAGTAACTACAAAGCCTTGACAGAACTTTATGCTAATTATACATGAAAGTAGAAGAAAAAACAATTAGCTTCTTTTATTTCCTGGAGAAACAAGTGGATGTATCTTGTGATTGTTCTCTGTATGTGTCCTAAATGATTCCTGAGTTTATTTTGGACATATATGTTTACAGTTCAAGTGTCAGAAATTCTGTGACTTTGCTTTGTAAAATCAAAAGATCAGGCCCTTTTTTTATACTTACTATGTTTTTAAGGGAGACCATAATTCCCTGGGCAGGGGAGATTGAGGATCCAGCTCTCTCACTTCTCTTTATTAAAACAAAGAAAATCTTATCATTTTGATCTTGTTTACTGGAGCCCTCTGACTTTTACATTCCAGCTGGCTTATCCTGCACATTTTCCCTGAATTTAGTATCTGAAATGGTCAATCTTGCTATTATACAGCCCAAATTTGAATTCCAAGCTTCCATTCAAGTTGTTAGCTGATTAAATATGATCATACTTCTAAACTGGGTATCTGAACAAATGCAAAAGAACACCACTCAACTCACAGGGACATTTATTTTTTTCTCTCTTTCCTCTGTCTCTTGGTATCTTCGTTTTGCTAAAAGAAAAACTTTATACAAAATAAATAGAATAAAGTTTATTTGAGCATTAAAGGGATTCATGAACTGGACACTCAAAACCATCAAAGGTTAGTCCAGTAGTATAGACAAAGAGCTGTCATAGTGTTAACATGAATGTGACGTGAAAATTTTACTTGATTGACCATAGTTAGCCATTTGCCTGATTATGATCTGGTGGAAAGTCCCTAGTTAGAAGTAGTTGGTGGTTTCTAACTGGTTTTGCTTGTGTTTCTCTTTTACTGTTTACATTGTACTTCAGTTTACTTTTTGTAGGAACCAAAGGCTCTGGAACCCTCTTAGGTCAATGACCTCCCAATTAAATTTTTTTAAACAGCTTTTAAATAAACTTTTGTAAGGGACATATCCCAGGGAGAAGAAAGTAGAGTGAGGCCAAGGAAGGCTTATTTGCTTCTCTTCTAGTCCATTTTACATGTACCTTTTATGAGTGTGTATCAGAAAGAAAAGTTTACTCAGGGACATAGAAATTCTTCCTCAAGTCAATAAACCTTCTCATGCTACACTTAAATACAGCAGCATCAGGTAAGTTGATTTCTTAGCATTTCCCCTCCTTCCTCCCTACTTAGAATCCAAAGGGGATTTTGGCTGTGGGTGAGATGTTAAGTAGTGACTACTGAGAGTTTAGGCATGACCCAGTCACCCCTGGTGGCTTCTTGTGAGAAAGGCACCTGGCACTTGGACATTGGCAGAGTTCTCTAGTAATGTATTTACAAGTGAGAACTTTTATTGATGATAGCACAGAGAGACTGAGGAAAGGATTTTATTGGATATCACATAAAAATTTTTCCTGAGGGGCTGTGGCTCAGCGGTAGAGCGCTTGCCTAGCACATGCAAGACACTGGGTTCGATCCTAAGCACCACATAAAAAAATAAATAAATAAAATAAAGATATTGTGTTCAACTACAACTAAAATAAATAAATAAATAAATAAAAATTCTTCCTAAAATATCTCTTGAAGCCTCCTTGCTCTTCCTCTAAAGTCCTTTGCCATGTATTATATTACAGCTCTCCTTCCTCCCTTGCTTTTTCATTCATCTCTTTCATCTTTTCAACCTCCCTTTGGACACCCACATTAAATTCCTCTCCTTTTCATTTCCTCTCTATTTTTTTATACTGCTTCTCTGTTCTCCAAAAAATGTTTCTGAGTAATCATGTAATCCAGCAATGTAAATGTCCCCCTTTCTTAGATGACTGCAAAGAAGGTATTGTATAAATCCATAACGTAAGATTCAATTTTTTCTGCCCATTTGAAATCACTTGTTCTTGAATCTTTTTTTGAGAACTTGTATAAAACTCCACCTGTATTATGTTGCAGATCTGAAAAACACCCATTGAAAATTCCGTTACATCTCATTGGCTTTTTCAGAGGTAGAACTAACCATGAAATGGTATACTGACCATCTTCAATCTGCAATCTTCTCAAGGACTAGTACCACCCTAGATATTTTATCATTCTTTCGGGTAACTGTAACTGTTTATTATTGCAGTTTTCACTTCTCATATTCTAAAGATATTTAGGCTTTTTTCTGATAATCAGCTGAACCAACGATGTACCTAACTTCATTGTTCACTTCAGAAATTTCCTGAAGGACCCATCAACTTTTCAACAGACAGCAAAAGTCATTTTATAAGACTTGCTGATGTTCTGGCATCATTGTCCTCCTCTGGCCATGCCCACCAATGCTAAACTCTATCATGATGCTTACAATTCTAACCAAGCCTTCACATTGAGAAACCCACCTTAGACCAAACTTCATAATCTCAATTAACATACCATCTTTGGCCTCTGTGGTCTATTAAGGCTGCTGAAGAGGCTCGCCCTCACTGCAGTAGCAATAAACTCAGCTTTGTCTTATCAATAGATTGATGGAGAGATATTTTGAGGAGTCAGCATTTGACATTTGCAAAATTAAGCCTCAGAGGAAGTGCAACCACATGAACTCCTGAGATAATGACTAGAAATCTGAATTTGTAAACTACTCAGGATTATTCTGAAAGCTCCATGCACTATGCCTGGGAAACATGGTCTAAGTAGACATGAAAATATGAAAGCACCAACTGTTTCTTTTGTAAGGTGCATATATTTTAATATACATATAAAATTTAAAACCTCTCACTAAAATCTATAATATTAACTCTTGTACATTTGTGTAACTTTACTTTTCTTTGAGAACCTCAAAAGATCAACTGTGATCCTTCAGAACTCAACACATTGTTAAAATTGAAAAAACCACTAGAATGTTAAAAATAAAGCACTTAATTATCATTACCTTAATTATATTGGACAATATGTATGTGTTAGTTAGAACTTCACTCTTGATGAGAATCATAGTAATGGAAAATATTTTTTTAAAAAACGCTAATACTTGTCAATCCAGTCCTTTAAGGAAATACAGTGTTAAGTTTTATCAACATTTTTGCTATTCATCCTGTGTTAATCAGGTCATGGAAGGTTCCCATCAATCATAGACTGCCCTGAGGTTGACTCTCAACTTGGCTTTATTTTATCTCCTAGGCTCAGTTTTCTTTAAAGTGGGAGAAACAGGACTGTTTACAGGATTGAATTTGTGATATACTAAATACATAGTGGATACTCAGCAGTGTTAATTTCATTTCTCTTTTTTACTTTGATTTCCCTTGTCTGAAAAAGGAAAAGTAAGGTTTTGGTGTTCTTTCCCCCAAAATTGATATAAATGTGATATGATGGTAAACATGATTGATTGGTTGTTGAAACATCTACACTAACTTCAGATGTTGAGGGGTTTTATTGTTGTTGGAAGGTGCTATTTTTTTTTTTTTTATGGTTTTACTTCTTCTCATGAAATCTTTCTTGGTCCTTTAAACTTTTTTTTTTTTTTTCCATGTATCCTGCCCAAAATGATACTATATGTTAATCTCATTAATCCAAATTTATTTTTAGAGTGGGTTTTGTTTCTCAACTGCCAAAATGTCAAAGAAATATGGTAAGTTTGACCATATTCTGGATTCGTCTAAGTTTGGCTCTCTTTTATGCTAAATACATCTGTTCACTTCATTTAGTCTCCACTGCACCTGTAAAAGGAAAGCCTGTGATGATAGACTATTTATCATTTCAATTTGGATTATGGATTGTTTTGGTAATTAAAAGCAGATGACAGAAGCTGGAGGAAAACATGCAACAGCTGATTTGTGGAAGCAAATGAATTTGGAGATACTTGCAGATAATGGATGGGTCAAATGCAGTTCCTACTTCACTGTGTGTACTTTTAGAATACTTCCAAACATGATATTTGATAATATATCAAGAAGTAGGTATTTGTTCTTCATCTTCTTTTGCTCTCTGTCCCATGACAGAATGCTTCTTCTCTTGCATGGGGCATGTGCCAATACGAGTTCCAGCTTGACTTAGTTACTTGGGTCAGCAGTGGCCTCTTGATAAGGGTTTGCTTCGCCTGTGGGATATCTTGAGGCTCAGCATTATGTGTTGCTTGGATTTTTCTTTATGGGACTTGATACTGGCTCTCAAAACCAGCATTGAACCGAGATCAGCCACCCAAGAGAGTTCATTTGTCAGCCTAACAATTTTCATTCCACGGCTGGAAACCAAAGCCTTCATTAGAACATTAAGCTGTGCAGCAAGTTAGATGTGTTGTAAACATGTTTATGGGATGATGTCCGTTTCCTCTCTGACCTCACAATTAAGATTCTAAACCCTGCTCTCCTTGAATTGTGAAATGAATCTGAAGGTCAGAGATGCCTCTCTAATTTCAAAAAAACTTGTGTTAGACATATGTGGCAATAAAGGTGAAAGAGTCTAATCCTAAAATAAAACCACAAATGTATTGAAAATTTTGTTTCATTGATGAAACTCAAAAAGTAACTTAAGTCTTTTTTAAAAATTTTTTTATTAGTTGCTCAAAACATTACAATGATCTTGACATATCATACATTTGATTCAAATGGGGTATGTAATCTTAATCTTATTTTTCCACGTGTACAGATTGCAATACAATAGACACTAGTATGGCCCTATGTATAAACTGAAGTCTTTTTTGCAGAGTTTTTAGTAATTCTAGGGAAAATGTGTATCAGAGAAGTAAAAGTGAGAGAATGACAAAATAAATAAATAAATAAATAAATAGAAACATAGATTCTCCTTCCTAGGACAGTTAACCTTTATTCAAGAATTTTATTAACATTTCTGGAACACCTCTATTTTATTCTGCATAAGTTTTTTTTTCATAAAGATTTGGTACATGACACAAATTTTATTTATTATTAATGATTTTATGAGAACCAATCTATTGTGAGTTGAAGTATATCTCCCACAAAAAGATAAAATCAATCCCTAACCTCCAATAGCTCAGCATATGACCTTGTTTAGAAATAGGGTCTTTGTTTAGAAATAGAGTGCTGTACTTTTAGAATACTTCCAGTACTTTTGAGGAGGAAGAGAAGGAGTTAAGAAATATTCAAGTTAAGATAAAATAATTAATATGACCTCTAATGCAATGACTGCTGTCTTTGTAAAAGGGAAAATAATGTCTGAAGAGTTTTTTTTTTTTTAAATGTCAGTGACTAGTTCCCAACTAAGACCAGTTGAATTTCTGGGTTGAGGATCAAGCAGTGGTAATTTTAGTGAGCAGTCAGAATTGAGAACCACTTATGGATGTTGAAAACTCATTTCAGTTTGAAATTTTTCTATATCTTTAAGACAGAGCAGTATAAATGAGATGTAAATTGATAACACAGAGGCCAAGTGTGGAAATGAAAATCATCAGAAAGATTGGAGGGAAGAAAAAAGAATCAGCTTTTGTAGTACTGTAGGTGAATAAATTATAGGAATCTAAATTTAGTACATTGGCCATGGGAGGAGAAAGATATTAGATTACACAGATACTAGACAGGATGTACCCATTATCTACTGCTGCATAATAATCCACCTCAAACTCTAGTGACTTAAAAAAAAATAATAATGTTTATCCTGGTATAGTGGCATAAGCCTGTAATTCCAGTGGCTCTGGAGGGTGAAGCAGGAAGAATCATGAGTTCAAATCCAGCATCAGAAATTTAGTGAGGCCCTAAGCACCTTTGGGAGATCCTGTCTCAAAATAATGAAATTAAATAAAAAGGGCTAGAGATGTGGCTCAGTGGTTAAGCGCCCTTGGGTTCCATTCCTGGTACAACAACAACAAGAACAACAACAAACGTTCCCTTATTTCACTTATAAATTTGCAATCTCCATGGAGAATCACCTGGTGTGGCTCAAAGGGGCCTCAAGCTTCTACATTCAAGGTGGTTCTCTCACATGGCAGTCATATTGTACTTGTTGTCTGGTAGTCATTTTTAAGCTTAGTGAGGCTTCAGAGTCCAATAGAGCTTTGATTCCATTTAGAGTAGGCCTCTCTGCAGGCTGCTTGGGCATTTACAGGTGGCTTAAGTGCCAAGAACAGAGAACACACACTCCAGGAAAAGAAGAAGGAGAAAACAAAGGAAGAACGTGGACAGCGATTTTATAACCTCAACTAAAGATACGTAGCATTTGTTTCTTTTATATTGGTGGAGGTGATACAAAGCCCAAATTAGATTCAAAAGAAGGGACATAGACTCTGTAACTCAATAGAGTAAGCAGCAAGGTTAGAGAAGAAGCACGGTGCAGGAGATATGGTAGTGGCCACCTTAAGAAATTACAATCTGCTACAGTCTTGGGGACTTATTGAGAGAGGCCAATGAAAAATGAAGGAGAAAGAGAAATATTCATGTAAGCAAAAATAAGCTCAAAATTATCCAGAAGAAGTAAAATTGTTATTAGCTAGGGCGGTGAGGAAATGTCATTTGTATTGGATGTTCCCAAGTCTAGGGAGCAGTTCATTTGCTTTATTCAGCACCTAGATTAGACATAGACACTGGATAATGTTTTGGAAAGGTGATGATAGTTTTCTGACAGCTCTTGGAGTCCTTTGATACTTAGTTTGTTCTTAAACATCCAACTCACTAAATTTGCCTGAATGCAGACTTCAACTTAAAAACTTGGTAAAATTAGTAAAAAAAAAAAAAAGAAAAAGAAAAAGAAAAAAATTAAATAAAGCCAAAAGAAAAATTTATGACCAGTTATGGAAACTCAGATGTCTTTATTTTTGAAAAGAAAAGCCCATGATTTTCTTTTCAAAAATATAAGAATCCTGTCCTTCCAATTCTGTTCACTATTATTATTTTAAGGAATGAATGCACAGAATTTTCTGAATTAATTCTAATCCATCTTTCAGTTTTGCACTTCCAAGTTTAGTAAAAAATGGGCCTCTTCATCTTAGGTAAATGTATTAATTGTTAGGAAAGGAAAGGGCAGCTAAATCATTGTGAACAATGACCTTCCTGTGGCAGTCCTGGGGCCAGCTGCAGTAAACATTACATAATGACAGTGACTATGATGAGTGGTAACTAAGAGAATGCAGGTGGAACAGCGTTCTGGGTTCCTTTTAGCTCATTTGGCAAGCATTCCAAAAACGGGGGCTCACACCCAGTTGTTCCTTGTCCATGTGAATTCTTGGTTCACAAAATCTCAGAATGGTAGAAAGGGGAATTGAAAAACCTTTTTCACAGGTTCATTGTAAGACTAAGTTTACCTACCACATACTCTGTTTGCATTTTTTTTTTTTACCTAGAATGATTAACTCATGAGGTTACCTAGATTTGTTGTTTTTGTCCAAGTTTGAAGTGTATGAATTATATAAAAAGGATATTATTAAATGTATCATACATTTTTATATTGGGAAAACAGGTGTGTGGCAAAGCACTATCAACACATTCATGCATTTAGTCATAGACATTTAATAAATAATCACTTAACAAAGCACAGGACTAAGTGAGATAAGAAGCTTGCTCTGACTTGGATCAAATTCAGATGCAAGAGACGATTGTGTAACCATCCTTTTTTGTTAGTTTAGCACTTACTTTCACTTGGCCAAATTTACAAAGCTGCACATTGCTTACAATTTGACTCATCACATGGCAGGCTTTTATTGCTGCTTTCTCTTCTCAGTCTTTTCATTGACTGAATACACATCATAAAATCAGCACTGTTGGCTTTGAAGACACTTATTAAAACAATGCCTTTGTGAGAGGAAACTTTATGAGACCTGTGACTTACAACGCCCTTGATCTATTACTCCAGATAATTAGATCCTAATCCTTGCAGGGAAATCAGACCCTGATGCTTACAGGGTGGGATGAGAGAAGTTGTAAACTGATCAATTACAACAGGGTCTGCATCACTCCATCTTGATGACTACAATACTCACATTTATTACTTTTTTCCCCTTGAGCTGGGTCCACCCAGCATAAAGTTAAAAGTGTGCCTGTGTGATAGATAGCCCTTTTGGAAGAGTAACCAACAACAAATACAACTTCAAAGGTCTATTTTCTGTGTAGCTGAACTTGAATGAATGTGTGTGTACTGTCAAGATCATTTTACTCAGAAAAAACCCTACCATTCATATTTGCAAAGAAAAAGTTGAAAACCACATCTCACAAAGAAGCAGGGGACCAAAGTTTTTTAGTTAGGAATCTTATGCTTGAATGAAGTCAACATTGGAAAATAGTTTTGTTAGGAACAAACATATTTATTGAAGACCTTTTCCATTCATGTTGGGCAATGAGTAGTCATTGGAGAACCAAAAATTTGACTTATACCTTCAGAGAAGTTACTCATGGTTTCGGAGGGGTGAGTACAATGAAGAACTTGACTCAGCTGTAAAGAAAAATAATACATAAACTAATTCATATGCACAGAAATCACCTGCTGTAGGGATTTGAGGGGCAGGTACTTGAACTGGTCCTTAAAGCATGACCGAAGCTTTAGGATAGGAAGAAGAAGACATCTGTGTCCCAGGCAGGGAACTAAAGGGACAAGATACTTTGCAACTAAGGGATCAAACCCTGGGAACAGGACGAGAAAGCAGCAAAGGACAGCTGAACAGAGCACAGAGCATTTAAACAGCATGAAGCACTGGGTGGAGACTGAAAAATCTCCAGGATTAAGAACTCTAATTAACAAAGAGGGAGAAAGTATTAGTGGTCATTTAGCAATAATAACAATAGTAGCACTTCCAAATAAGCCTAGTCAGAAAGAGCTCAGCAAAGAAGTTAGAAGGAGAGTCTGTGGGACCAGACTGACTGGTTTGCAATATGGGTATGTAACTTGCTTCAGTATCCTGGGCAAGCTACTTAACTTTCTAAGTTGTTAAAAGAAAAAGTTTAGGCAAGTTATATCTAGCAGAATTGATATGATCAAAAAATGATTCATGAATCAAGGCAACATCCTGAAGGACAGGTTCTGAGATCTCTGCTCTGCAACATGGGCATGCAGTACTTAGAGACAGAAAAAAAAAAAAAGTGATGTACAGAACCAACTTGATTGATTATAGCTTGGCCCTTGCTTTTTGGGGACATAATCTGGTCTGTTGGTAGCCTGTGATTGGCTGAAGCTCAAGTGCTATGATTGACAGACTCAGCTACTTGTTCTAAGAATATACTCTGAGATGGCAATTTATTTACATACTACATTAGGCTATAGTTTGCTATGTAGGAATTTAAAGCACAAAGATAGCTTTAGGGAAAATTGAATTTAACAGGATCTTAGTTTATCCATCAGCAAATGAAAGAGTGAGATTGGCCCTATAAGTATTATGTGAATTAATGTACATGAAACAATACTGACACATGGTGTGTTCTATTTAATGGATTAATGTGTGGGTTTAGATTACTCACATGTGCACAAAAGGTGACTAGAGAGGTGACATGACACTTACTATGCCTCTTTGTTATTGGGGAAGCAGAACCACTCTAGGTAATACAGATTAAGGGATTTATTACAGCAATGGTGTTAAGGTTCTTATATGGGTGCTCATTAAGCAGTTTACACAGCTCTGCTACCTCCGTATTTGGGGCAATACCAAAGGCATGATCAACATACAAGTGAGGAGAAGATAGACTTGAAGTTGTATAGACAAAGAAAACCAGGATGTTGCATTGGTCTCTCATGCCTTAGAGCCTCCTTCTCCATGACGCTGGTGACCTGCAGGAGAAGCCAGTGACCTACCCAACAAAACTTCACTTGCTCTGACCTACCCAGGATGCAGAGTAGACAAAAGAGGAGATCAGATGGAACCATATATATACACAATAGGGTGGGGACCTTACCAACAGGGCAGCCATCAGTTCAGACATCAGTGTGTCACAATACCTGCCCCATATTATATATATGCAGGGCCTAAAAATGGCTGTCATCTCTTTTCTGCCTGTGAATTCCTCTTGTGTCTGACTCTATGCTAGAACTATCCACAGAAGGGAAATCTAGAATCATGACTCCAGTTTAGATCAGGTGACACCGTATAGTCTGTGGACCTACACATTCAAAATGAGGTAGCACCACCCAGCTAGGACCCAGGCTCTCAACTTTCCTAACACACTCAGTTTCAATAATCAAAGAAAGAACAAATAATTCCACTTCCCAATTTAGAAAGAATGTTAATAATTATTATTATTTATTCACATCACTGTGTTCTGAGTGCAGTGGGTACTCAATAAATTTTTTACGAAGAACTCCATTTGCAAATGATGAAATGAAGGCTCGGGGAAGTTAAGTGTAAGGAAACTCTACATGAGGAAATCCTCTGTAATTAAACTACCAAAGTGCTGGGAGGAGAGATGATTGTCTTTCCAGGGACTCAGGGCTCCAGAATGGAGCACTCAGGGATGCAGAACGGCTGGGAGTCTGGATTTCTCTCCCTGCCTTCAACACCTGCTTCTCCTGCCAGTTTTTCATCCTAGTAAATGTCACCACCACCCACGCAGGCACTCCAGCCACAAGCTAGAACTCATCTCAGAGTCCTCTCTTTCCCCATCTCCTGTACATAATGTATAAGCAAATCCTGCCAGTTCTGTTCCAGTGTTTGTTCTGACTCTGCTTCTTGCCCTCTTTCTCCATCATTGTCAATTTCTCGTAAGCCACAGTCTTTTCTTGCCTGGGCTCCCGCAGTAGCTCCCTAACTGAACTCACCCTTTATGCTCTCTGCCCTCCTCCCCAGTGCATTCTCCACACAGAAGTCAAAGTGGCCCTTTAAAGATGTAGGTCCCATCATGTTATGTCTGGCCCTCCAGGAATATTAAGAGAAAATCAAGTCTTTCCCTTGGCCTACAAGTCCTTGAAGGGTGAGGCCTTCACCTGCATTTATGGCCTTATCTTCTGCCTTTCTCCTGTGTTCAGTATGAATTTATTTTGTTTTCACATATATCAAACCTGTTCCCACCAGAAGAACTTTGTTCTGGGGGTGATTTTTGCACCCTCTCCCCAGGGGACACTTAGAAACGGATGGAGACACCTGAATTGCAGTGATTTACAGAGAGCTACTCGCATCTAGTAGGTAAAGACCAATGATGATACTAAACATCCCACATGTTCAGGGTGATTTCCCACAGCAAAGATATCTCTCTTTTTTGAAATCTCTCCAAAAGTATAGGTCGTGTCAAGGATGAGAAACTTCTAGATATTCTCTCAGTCTGGGTGTTCTCACAGGTCTAGTCATTGCCACCTCCCTCTGTTTTATTGTCTTATTATTGGTGTTTGGATTATTATGCAGATCCTCTATCACAATAAAAGCTCCATGAAGATAGAGGCCTACACTCTATCCCTGTTTTCTAGAGCAGTGACTAGCCCATTGAGGGTTCTCAATAATTATTTGTTGAGAAAACAAGTAAGTGAGTAGCAATCTGCTTTCTAGTCCTTATTAGCTCTGTGACTTTAGCAAATTACTGAAATTTTTTGATCTTCTAGTTTCCCATATACACAATAGTTTTTTAAATGACATATACTAAAGTACCTGGCATAGAACAGGTTCTTAGTCAATAGTAATTCTCTACAGTATTTGAGATATATCAGTTATACAACATTATAACAATATAACAAATCATGGTTAATTATATGGACAAGTATTTGATTTGTTTAACAAGCAATGTTCACTCTCTGTAAAGAAAGAAAGATAAGATAGTAGAGGGAACTGGGACCAAAGACAGAGCAGGCCCAGCGGCCTGCTGAGGGGCAGAGCCGCCCCCCACCCCCCTCGCCTGCCAGGTAGGGGAAGGGTGACCACCGACAGAAAAGGCCCAGTGGCCCAGGGCGGGACAGAGCTTCCAATCACTCCTGCAAGGTAGGCGGGCCTGCGACCCACCGGCAGAAGAGGAGCAGTCGCCTGCTGAGAGGCTGAGCCGCCCCCTCCCCCTGCGCCGGCATAGTAGAGAGAACTGGGACCAAACACAGAGCAGGCCCAGCGGCCTGCTGAGGGGCAGAGCCGCCCCCCACCCCCCTCGCCTGCCAGGTAGGGGAAGGGTGACCACCGACAGAAAAGGCCCAGTGGCCCGCGGCGGGACAGAGCTTCCAATCACTCCTGCAAGGTAGGCGGGCCTGCGACCCACTGGCAGAATAGGAGCAGCCGCCTGCTGAGAGGCTGAGCCGCCCCCTCCCCCTGCGCCGGCATAGTAGAGGGAACTGGGACCAAACACAGAGCGGGCCCAGCGGCCTGCTGAGGGGCAGAGCCGCCCCCCACCCCCCTCGCCTGCCAGGTAGGGGAAGGGTGACCACAGACAGAAAAGGCCCAGTGGCCCGCGGCGAGACAGAGCTTCCAATCACTCCTGCAAGGTAGGCGGGCCTGCGACCCACCGGCAGAAGAGGAGCAGCCGCCTGCTGAGAGGCTGAGCCGCCCCCTCCCCCTGCGCCGGCATAGTAGAGGGAACTGGGACCAAACACAGAGCGGGCCCAGCGGCCTGCTGAGGGGCAGAGCCGCCCCCCACCCCCCTCGCCTGCCAGGTAGGGGAAGGGTGACCACCGACAGAAAAGGCCCAGTGGCCCGCGGCGGGACAGAGCTTCCAATCACTCCTGCAAGGTAGGCGGGCCTGCGACCCACCGGCAGAAGAGGAGCAGCGGCCTGCTGAGAGGCAGAGCCGCCCCCTCCCCCCCGCGCCTGCAAGGTAATCGGAACTGAGACCACCATCAGAACAGGTCAGACCTGCAACCGAGAGACAGAACAGGCCCAGTGGCCTGAGGAAGGGTAGAGCCGCCCCCCCCCCCCACGCCTGCAAAGTAGGCGGACCTGCGACCCACTGGCAGTACAGCCCCAGAGGCCTGCAGAGGGGCAGTGCCGCTGCCTGCGCCTGCAAAGTAGGCAGAACGGCGACCACCGACAGAACAAGCCTAGCGGCCCGCAGAGGGACAGAGCCGCCGCCCGCGCCTGCAAGGACGGCGGACCTGCTACCGACTGGCAGAGCAGGCCCAGCGGCCTGCCGGCGTGGTAGGCACATTGCCCCAATTGGCGGAGGGGCAGAGTCGCCGCCCGTGCCTGCGAGGGAGACTTTGCAACTATACAAGACCAGTATAAAGATATAGGGGGAAAATTCAATAGCACAACAGTTTCACCAAGAAGAAAGGAACGCGAACAGTATGAAGAGACAAGGAAAGAAAGGACCACAAGCATTGCAGGTCAACTCAACTTTAGAAGAGGTAATAGCTGCAGCTGATGGAATGTCAGATAAAGAATTCAGGATATACATGCTTCAGATGATCTGGAGTCTCAAGGAAGACATCAGACAGCAAAATCAGACAATGAAAGATCACTTCAACAATGAATTACATAAACAAATCCAAGAAGCAAAAGATCAACTATACAGGGAAATAGAGGTTATAAAAAACAAACAAACAGAAATCCTAGAAATGCAGGAAGCAATAAGCCAACTTAAAAACTCAATTGAGAATACTACCAGCAGAGTAGAACACTTAGAAGACAGAACATCAGACAATGAAGATAAAGTATTTCAATTTGAAAAGAACATAGACAGCTCAGCAAGACTGTTAAGAAACCATGAGCAGAACATCCAAGAAATATGGGATAACATCAAGAGACCAAATTTAAGAGTCATTGGGATACAGGAAGGGACAGAGTTTCAAACCAAAGGAATGAGCAATCTATTCAATGAAATAATACGAGAAAACTTCCCAGACTTGAAGAATGAGACAGAACCCCAAATCCTAGAAGCCTACAGGACGCCGAATGTGCAAAATCATAAGAGACCCACACCTAGACACATTATAATGAAGATGCCCAACATACAGAACAAGGAGAGAATTTTAAAAGCTACAAGAGAAAGGAAGCAGATCACATTTAGGGGTAAGCCAATCAGGATAACAGCTGATCTTTCAACACAGACTCTGAAAGCTAGAAGATCCTGGAATAACATATTTCAAACACTGAAAGAAAATGGGTTCCAACCAAGAATTGTGTTTCCAGCGAAATTAAGCTTCAGGATGGAAGATGAAATTAAAACCTTCCACGATAAACAAAAGTTAAAAGAATTTGCAGCTAGAAAACCATCTCTTCAAACATCCTTGGCAAAACATTACAGGAAGAGGAAATGGAAAATAACAATGAAAACCAACAGTGGGAGGTAGGACACTAAAGGGGGGAAAATAATCAAAGTGGAAAACAAACCATGTTTAGTAACATAAATAAACAAATATGGCTGGAAGAACAACCCATATCTCAATAATAACCCTAAATGTTAATGGCTTAAACTCACCAATCAAGAGACACAGGCTAGTAGAATGGATCACAAAACAAGACCCAACAATATGCTGCCTACAGGAGACGCATTTGATAGGAAAAGACATACATAGGCTGAAGGTGAAAGGTTGGGAAAAATCATATCACTCATATGGACTTCGGAAACAAGCAGGAGTATCCATACTCATATCAAATAAAATAGATTTTAAGCCAAAGTTAATCAAAAGGGATAAAGAGGGACACTACATACTGCTCAAGGGAACCATACACCAACAAGACATAACAATCATAAATATATATGCCCCAAACAATGGTGCAGCTATGTTCATCAAACAAACTCTTCTCAAGTTCAAGAGTCTAATAGACCACCATACAATAATCATGGGAGACTTCAACACACCTCTCTCACCACTGGACAGATCTTCCAAACAAAAGTTGAATAAGGAAACTATAGAACTCAATAACACAATTAATAACCTAGACTTAATTGACATATATAGAATATACCACCCAACATCAAACAGTTACACTTTTTTCTCAGCAGCACATGGATCCTTCTCAAAAATAGATCATATATTATGTCATAGGGAAACTGTTAGACAATACAAAGGAGTAGAGATAATACCATGCATCCTATCTGATCATAATGGAATGGAACTGAAAATCAACGATAAAAGAAGGAAGGAAAAAGAATATATCACTTGGAGAATGAACAATAGGTTACTGAATGATCAATGGGTTATAGAAGACATCAAGGAGGAAATTAAAAAATTCTTAGAGATTAATGAAAACACAGACACAACATATCGGAATCTATGGGACACATTGAAAGCAGTTCTAAGAGGAAAATTCATTGCTTGGAGTTCATTCCTTAAAAAAAGAAAAAACCAACAAATAAATGATCTCATACTTCATCTCAAAACCCTAGAAAAAGAAGAGCAAAACAACAGCAAAAGAAGTAGAAGGCAAGAAATAATTAAAATCAGAGCTGAAATCAATGAAATTGAAACAAAAGAAACAATTGAAAAAATTGACAAAACTAAAAGTTGGTTCTTTGAAAAAATAAACAAAATCGACAGACCCTTAGCCATGCTAGCGAAGAGAAGAAGAGAGAGAACTCAAATCACTAACATACGGGATGAAAGAGGCAATATCACAACAGACACTTCAGAAATACAGAAGATAATCAAAAATTATTTTGAATCCTTATACTCCAATAAATTAGAAGATAGTGAAGGCATAGATAAATTTCTTAAGTCATATGATCTGCCCAGATTGAGTCAGGAGGATATAGACAACCTAAACAGACCAATATCAATTGAGGAAATAGAAGAAACCATCAAAAGACTACCAACTAAGAAAAGCCCAGGACCGGATGGGTATACAGCAGAGTTTTACAAAACCTTTAAAGAGGAACTAATACCAATACTTTTCAAGCTACTTCGGGAAATAGAAAAAGAGGGAGAACTTCCAAATTCATTCTACGAGGCCAACATCACCCTGATACCTAAACCAGACAAAGACACTTCAAAGAAAGAAAACTACAGACCAATATCTCTAATGAACCTAGATGCAAAAATCCTCAATAAAATTCTGGCCACTCGGATACAAAGGCACATCAAAAAAATTGTGCACCATGATCAAGTAGGATTCATCCCTGGGATGCAAGGCTGGTTCAATATAAGGAAATCAATAAATGTTATTCACCACATCAATAGACTTAAAAATAAGAACCATATGATCATCTCGATAGATGCGGAAAAAGCATTCGACAAAGTACAGCATCCCTTTATGTTCAAAACTCTAGAAAAACTAGGGATAACAGGAACATACCTCAATATTGTAAAAGCAATCTATGCTAAGCCTCAGGCTAGCATCATTCTGAATGGAGAAAACTTGAAGGCATTCCCTCTAAAATCTGGAACAAGACAGGGATGCCCTCTCTCACCACTTCTGTTCAACATAGTTCTCGAAACACTGGCCAGAGCAATTAGACAGACGAAAGAAATTAAAGGCATCAAAATAGGAAAAGAAGAACTTAAATTATCACTATTTGCAGATGACATGATTCTATACCTAGCAGACCCAAAAGGGTCTACAAAGAAACTATTAGAGCTAATAAATGAATTCAGCAAAGTGGCAGGATATAAAATCAACACGCATAAATCAAAGGCATTCCTGTATATCAGCGACAAATCCTCTGAAATGGAAATGAGGACAACCACTCCATTCACAATATCTTCAAAAAAAATAAAATACTTAGGAATCAACCTAACAAAAGAGGTGAAAGACTTATACAATGAAAACTACAGAACCCTAAAGAGAGAAATAGAAGAAGATCTTAGAAGATGGAAAAATATACCCTGTTCATGGATAGGCAGAACTAACATCATCAAAATGGCGATATTACCAAAAGTTCTCTATAGGTTTAATGCAATGCCAATCAAAATCCCAACGGCATTTCTTGTAGAAATAGAGAAAGCAATCATGAAATTCATATGGAAAAATAAAAGACCCAGAATAGCAAAAACAATGCTAAGCAGGAAGTGTGAATCAGGCGGTATAGCGATACCAGACTTCAAACTATATTACAGAGCAATAGTAACAAAAACAGCATGGTACTGGTACCAAAACAGGCGGGTGGACCAATGGTACAGAATAGAGGACACAGAAACCAATCCACAAAACTACAACTATCTTATATTTGATAAAGGGTCTAAAAGCATGCAATGGAGGAAGGATAGCATCTTCAACAAATGGTGCTGGGAAAACTGGAAATCCATATGCAACAAAATGAAACTGAATCCCTTTCTCTCGCCATGCACAAAAGTTAATTCAAAATGGATCAAGGAGCTTGATATCAAATCAGAGACGCGCCGTCTGATAGAAGAAAAAGTTGGCTACGATCTACAGTCGGTGGGGTCGGGCTCCAAATTCCTCAACAGGACACCCATAGCACAAAAGTTAATAACTAGAATCAACAAATGGGACTGACTCAAACTAAAAAGTTTTTTCTCAGCAAAAGATACAATAAGAGAGGTAAATAGAGAGCCTACAACCTGGGAACAAATCTTTACTCCTCACACTTCAGATAGAGCCCTAATATCCAGAGTATACAAAGAGCTCAAAAAATTAGACAATAAGAGAACAAACAACCCAATCAACAAATGGGCCAAGGACCTGAACAGACACTTCTCAGAGGAGGACATACAGTCAATCAACAAGTACATGAAAAAATGCTCACCATCTCTAGCAGTCAGAGAAATGCAAATCAAAACCACCCTAAGATACCATCTCACTCCAGTTAGATTGGCAGCCATTATGAAGTCAAACAACAACAAGTGCTGGCGAGGATGTGGGGAAAAGGGTACACTTGTACATTGCTGGTGGGACTGCAAATTGGTGCAGCCAATTTGGAAAGCAGTATGGAGATTTCTTGGAAAGCTGGGAATGGAGCCACCATTTGACCCAGCTATTCCCCTTCTCGGTCTATTCCCTAAAGACCTAAAAAGAGCATGCTACAGGGACACTGCTACATCGATGTTCATAGCAGCACAATTCACAATAGCTAGACTGTGGAACCAACCTAGATGCCCTTCAATGGATGAATGGATAAAAAAAATGTGGCATTTATACACAATGGAGTATTACTCTGCATTAAAAAATGACAAAATCATAGAATTTACAGGGAAATGGATGGCATTAGAGCAGATTATGCTAAGTGAAGCTAGCCAATCCCTAAAAAACAAATGTCAAATGTCTTCTTTGATATAAGGAGAGTAGCTAAGAACAGAGTAGGGTCGAAGAGCATGAGAAGAAGATTAACATTAAACAGGGATGAGAGGTGGGAGGGAAAGGGAGAGAGAAGGGAAAATGCATGGAAATGGAAGGAGACCCTCAGAGGTATACAAAAGTACATACAAGAGGAAGTGAGGGGAAGGGGAAAAATAATACAAGGGGGACAAACGAATGTCAGTAAAGGGGGCAGAGAGAGAAGAGGGGAGGGGAGGGGAGGGGAGGGGAGGGGAGGGGGGATAGTAGAGGATAGGAAAGACAGCAGAATACAACAGACACTAGTATGGCAATATGTAAATCAATGGATGTGTAACTGATGTGATTCTGCAATCTGTATATGGGGTAAAAATGGGAGCTCATAACCCACTTGAATCAAATTGTGAAATATGATATATCAAGAACTATGTAATGTTTTGAACAGCCAACAATAAAAAAAAAAAAAAAGAAAGAAAGATAAAGTGGTTAAAGGTATAGACTCTGGCACTGGATTTCCTGAGTTTGAATCCCAGCTTCACCACTTACTGGCTGAGGCATCTTGAACGTAGAACTTAGTCTCTGTGCTTCAGTTTCTTCATCTGAATCCTTGGCCATAGATAGTTCAACTATCTCATCAAGATATTAGCTTGGGTTCTCTAAAAATGCTGAGTCTACAAAAGAGGGATTATATTTAGATGGTTGGTCTTGGAAAGGAGAAAATATATGCAGGACTGAGCTAGAACCTAACTGGAAGTGGAAAATGGGTAGAGAATCTTCAGGGCCCTTCCTGAGAAACTGTAGAAGGCAGCTTAGCATCATGTGCATTAAGAGAAAAGGGGGAAATTCATTAGATTCTGGCCTGATTGGTCAAGTGTTGTCCCAGAGGATGCAACTTCCTTGTATTTGAAGTTTATAAGTGTAAGTGAGTAGGAGCCCCAGGCATCCCCCAAAGCAGGGGCTCAGAGTTCTGGCCAAGAGCAGCGAAGGGCAATGTGACTGAGGGGGAGGTCAAAAGGCTCAACCAGCAGGTAATGGCCAAAGAAGGTGGGCTGAGAAGATGGATATAATAACAGATATCCAGGACATCCAGCAGTAGTGATCTTAAATACTTAAATATTAAGTATAGCACTGAAGAGTACCTAGAATATTGGTATATATATATATATATGTGTGTGTGTGTGTGTGTGTGTGTGTGTGTGTGTGTGTGTTTAGTTGTAGATGGACAAAATACCTTTATTTATCTTCATGTGGTGCTGAGTATTGATCCCAGGGCCTCCCATGTGCTAGGCAAGTGCTTTACCATGGATCTACAACCACAGCCCCTTGTGATTAGTTTTTTTATATTAAGGTTCTTACAGACATTCTTTTAATAAAAATGATTGGTATTATTAGTTTATAGAAAGAAAACTAGATTGAGATTCAGGAAACTTACTCCTATCATGTGAAAAACCTGTTCTTTCATTTTCTCAAATATGTTTGATTGTCCACAAAGTGAAAGGTGCTGAACTTTTGCTAATGATACAAAATGACTGCATCTGGTCTGTTCTTGAAGACTTGACATCTATTGAGGAGAAAATACAAGTGTGTACACAGCTCAAACATAGAATGCAACATCACATTTCATGCATTCTAAAATGCATGTCCCCATCCCACCTTAACCCTGCTCCATGATTTTAGTATCTTTGAAATCAGGATTGTTTTAATAGATGACATCTCAGATTTGCCGGAATAAGATAATTTCACCATAGAGGTACCAACACAGTTCTATGAGAATCCAAAGGAGAGGGTGATTATTTCTTGTGGGGGACCTCCGGGGAATGAGGAAACAAAAAGTAACAAAAGTGGTAGACATGTTAGTTTTAAGTCTTCTTTGGCAGATTTGGAAGCTTGTTGCATCTACCAGAGTCCCATGCTACTTGTTCTGAAGGAGAGGCTTATCTGATCTGCCAGTAAGCAGGAGGGTCATTTGGGATCCATATGGTGCTTCTAGGTGCTTCCAGACCTGATAAATTCCTGCCATAACTGCTAAGCTATATCAGGCTCCTTCCAGGGTCTATCATCACCATAGCCTGCAAACTCCCTACTATAGGGACTGTGTCTGTTGGTTATGAAGTTATGCTCACATAAAAACAACAGTGTAGGGCTGGGGGGTTCAGCTCAATGGTAGAGCGACTGCTTAGAATGTTCAAGTAACCTGGGTTTGATCCCCAGTGTGGCCAAAAAGAAACAAACAAAGGAAAATAAGAACAGTAGGCTGTTCTTGGTACGAGTTCAGTGGATATTTAAAGATAAATTCTTTATCAGAACCTACTAGGGCCTTCCTTGGATACCGAGGTAAATTTAAGCATTGTACAAATGGAAAAGTAGGTGAGTATTTTAACAACTTCAGGTCCTTCAAAACTAGATGACATGGTACATTTTTTTCTGCTTTAATATACTTTGACTTTTGTTGTTGACTGTTTATTTATGACTAAAAATTCTAACCTGAACGTTTTTCCTGTAGAAAGCAAGAACTTTTTAGATTAGCTAAACAATATACTTAGGTCAATTCAATGAGGTTATAATTACTATTAAGTAGAAGGCAATGCCTAGGGCCAGCCATCTTGCTGAAAAAAAAATAAGAAGTAACTCTTATGGCTGATTTTTCAAATAATTGGTTCCACAGCTTCCATTTTTGGAAAAAGCATTAGGGATATCACTGGTTCAGAAACAAGATGATGAAACAGCATTAGAGGAGAAAGAAAATGTCACATTTAACTTGTGCAAAATGTTCAGAGATAAACCAGCAATCCTTCCCCATTGGTAAAACAAACAAGCAAGTACTGGTGAACTAGACCCGAGGAACCCTGCCAAAGTCAAATCGCCCACGGACACTTGCAGTCTCCTGTGCTATTTCATTTGGTTTTCCCTGTCTTTCCAATACCTCTATCATCTTTAATCAAGCATAAAGTTAAACTGAGAAGCAATATTTTTTTGTGTTTATATTCTATTTTTTTCATCCTCATCTAAAATTATACAATGTCTAAAATTATACAATACTAAGAAAGCAAGTACTCATATGGAGAAGACAATGTTCTGAACTTTTCTAACCAGGCATAGGGTTATATGCTTTTAGGAAAAACACTTACAATGAACCAATGTTATTACTATCCTTTTTTATGAAGTATCCTCCCTTGAATAAAGCAAATCGTTTAAAAATGTTTGGAGCACTTTGGAAAAAACTCTCTGGTAACTGTTACACAGAGATTGAAAATTAGTTGTCCATGATACAAATTTGGCACAAAAGTGTCTTGTTAACCTAACAGTGTTTTTCTGAAAATTTTTTTAATATAAAACTTGAATTCAGTTGATCTTACATATAAGTTTAAATTTATGACCTCTTGGGAAACAAAAAAAATCAGATTTTCTAATCCAGGATTCCTTCTGGCCTGTGGATTGCCAGGCACTATAGGGAAGCAGTCATCTGGAACCTCAAAGAGGCCATCTCTTCTAAGGGGCAGGGTGGCAGCTCTCCATGTTCTTCAGGTGCCATGATCTCAGCCACTTTACAGAGGCCTCATCTCAGCAGCAGCTAGTTGATCTGCTCATGAAGAAGAAGAAGAAAAAAAAATCTTTGGGTCAACATGCAGCAGAGACAGCTATCTGTCGAATAGTTATTTGTGTTCTTTCTTTCATACAGTTGAATTGGATTGAACAGTGGCTTCTTAAACAGGTATGACCTTTCATAGCTTCCCTTCTTTTGAGCACTGGGGATTGAAACCAGGGCTGCTCTCACATTGAGCTACATCCACAGGCCGTTTTTAAATTTTTGATTTTGAAACAGAGTCTTACCAAATTGCTTAGGCTGGCATCAACTTGTGATCCTCCGCATCAGCCTTCCAAGTACCTGGAATTACTGGTGTGCACTACTGGGCTGGACTTCATAGGTCCCTTTTAATCAGGTGAAGTGACAAATTTTCATTCATGGGTTTTATTCTTTAAGAGGTCTTTAAAAAATAAAAAAAATAATCTCTTTGCTCTCTTTGTTTCCTTTTTGAAAACTGAACTGGAATATCTAAGCCCTCCATTGCCACAGAATGGAAGAAACTGGGTCCCTGAATTTCATGGGGAAGGATGGCATTCCTCAGCCCAGCCTACACAGAGGACTATTACCTCAAGAGTTAGTATTAAAACTTAGGGAAGACATCATGTATTTGGCCCAAATTTAGAACATAAATGAATCACTTGCCTATACTAATAATTTGCAATTACTATGCAATCTCTGCAGGTCTTGGACTTTAAGACCCTTCCTTAACCAATAGGTCAAATCTTAAGTTTCCTGTCATTGCATCCTTGCCAACTCCTCCATTACAAGAGTAAATTTAGTCGTATAACTTAGTTATATAATTCAGAAAATTAAAAACAAAGTTTTAACATTTTAGACAAAAGAAAATGAGAAGTAATTTTTTTCAAACTTTCCATATTCTTGATCTATGGAAGACTATAAAGTATAATAAAATCAAAGACAACTCAAGGAGGTATAGGGGCATCAAAACATACTTTCTATCAAATGTACAAATTGTCTCAATTGTTACTTTGGGTCCCACTTTTTTGTAAGTATATTCAGTGATCGGAAACTTCTTATCATACAAGGAAGCTTTATTTAGCAGACTTTGTGGTTATAATGTTCTCATTTTTAGATAAAAATTGGTCACTAAGACCTACACTGACTGTAATGAATTGTGTTCTCAAATGCATATGCCTATGAAGTCATGTAGGATAAGCCTGGTTTCTCTTTCTTATGTCCAGGCAACACCCCTTTGGTTATTAGAAGATAATGTCTAATGTCACGTGCACTACTAAATCTTAACTTTCCTAGACCTAAGGCTCTTGGTTCTTTCACTTATTACACATATTTTTTTGTGCCATCATAATCCTGATTGACTCTTCTAGAGGCACTCCAAGATTCATTCTTCTTGGATGTATGGTTCTAGATACATTCTTATTTATCGCCTATTTTTCATACCATTTTGTATTTACTTTGGGCCATCCTCATCAGACTCTTGGAAGACATTTGAACTTTTTATCAACCGTATATCTACATATTTCTGGTAGGGACAGCCCAATATTTTCTATTTGTTGTTTTAACTTAACTTTAACTTTCATCTGTCAGTGTGAAATATTTCCGAAGCTTTCCTCTATCTCAGTAATTAACAACTTACTGTATGTGTAGTTTTGGTTTGGGGAAAATTGATTAATTTGGTTTTCATGGAAACCTAGCTGCTTATTCTTTATTGATGCTATAAAATTTATTCTAAAAGAGATTCAAAGTAAATTTCAAACTTTTTTTATTTCACTGCCATTTTTATAATTTTATAATTATTTTAAATTTCTTTTTCACATTTCTTAATTGCCTTTGAATTTCTGTATTTTTAAATGTCAGTGATTTCTTATGGATTTCTGAAAACTTTGTATTCTAATTTTGTGTAACTTAATGGAAATACTGTTAAATAAAATTCTCTAAATACTTGATAAAATGCTTTATGACTTTGAAAATGTATAAAAGCTAGTAAAGCAAAAAATAGAAACTCCTCATTTTATCACTACATAAATTTGCCTGAAAGAGAAGCTTCTCATCTAGCTCAGACAACTTATTCTAGATCAGTTTAGACTGATACTAAAGTTTCTTTAAACAAATTTAACTGTTATAGATCATTTGCAAACCCTACCTACCAAGCTTCGCTTTTGTCTAAGACCTTCCCACTCTACCTTCCTGTCCTTGTTTCTTAGGAGGCAGGAACCCCTGTAAGGTGCTGGTGAGAAGGAGGAAGAGGGTATAGGTGGTTGCCCTGTGTCAGCACTGGCAGGCAAGCCAATAGTCCAGCAGGGTTTTCAATGCTGGCTCCAGCTGCTAGTGGTCTTAATGATTTTGTGACAGTGTTAATGCCCTCATAGCAGCTGTGATTGACATGCTGACACTGTAATGGCTCACACTAGGTAGTTGAGTGCACAGTTGGACCTCCATGAAATTTCATGGTATGTGGTCCTTTGTCCTTCACCTAAGAGTCCTCTATATAATTCATGCCAAGATACTCTTGGGGGCTTGGACTGACTAGTATATACTATATATAATGTTATATATAGTATAATATTTACAGCCTCTAATAAGCCTACAGAAAATCTAGGGTCCTTTTTTATACCAAATTTAATTTTAAAGAAAAACGTTGGATAGTCTTTGGCTTTTCCAGCCTAGCTATGTCTTTGCCTATGTTGTTGATAACCTACCCCACACAAGTCTATAGGTTTGGGTGTTAAGCAGTGATTGCTTGGTCCTCTAGATTCTGAGAACTTTCCTCAATTTCTTGCGAGAGCTGTTTTTATTCTTTTGTGGTACCATCTCTTTCCCCTCTAATAACCCCTCTAATCATCTAATCTCTACTAACCCAGGGCACCTACAGGGCAATAGAAACTGCTTTATAATTTCACTCACTTTCAGTTCATGCAGATGGAGAAAGATACCTCCTTTCAGGTTTGAATATTTTCCCGAATCTTATGGCTGACAAGGTGTTTTTCAAGATAGATGCTTTAATTCTTGTTTATTGGTGGTGCATTGTGGAAGAATGGAGGGAAATGCAAAGACTTAGTCTTATCACTCAGTTACATGCAGTTATCAGAGGTAGCTTTAGTATTGTGATTTTACTAGCTCTCCCTCAAAGCACATCAAAACTGTGATTAGTAGTCAGAGTAATAAACCAAGATTTGTGTTTGATAAAATACTTCTCTGGCAAAAATGTAGAATTGAGAAATCAGCTCACATAATTGTGCATACTTGGAAGACAATTCTGGAAGCTGTGTTTCTCTTTTTCATATTTTGCAAAGTTACTTTTGAATTTGACAGTTTCATAACTGAGCTAAGTGGAAAATTAAACCCATCTCTCAGTTCATCTGTCTATATTTAGTAAGCCACTAACTAGGTGGGGCTATAAAAATCAGATCTGGAACTTGTCTTGAGCCAAGAATGATTGTCTTTACCTAAAAGTTTGGCAGACACCTGCCTTAACAGAGCTCAATATAAACTCACTTGTGATACTGTTATCTGTATATGAAATTTTCATTGAATTTTTACTAGTTTATATTTTATTTTTTATTATTTTATTATTTTGTTACTGTATATTTTAGTCTTAACAATTTTGATATGTTTTACCTAAATATCAATAATTTTTCTGTGATTCCTATAATATGCTCATTAACTTTTATCCTCACTTCCTTACTATATAAATCTAGGCAGTTCTTGTACTTAATTTACATGCCCATTTTGGCAAAATAAAAAAAAATGTGTACAACAAAAACAAAAACTGCAGACCAATATTTTTTATGATCATAGACACAAAAGCTTTCAACAAAGTACTTGTATATCAAATTCAACAACACGTTAAAAAGATCATACACCATGATCAAGTTAGTGTCATTCGAAGACTACAAGGATGTTTCAACATTTGCAAATAAATAAACATATCATATCACATGAATAGAATCAGGGATAAAAATAATATACTCATCCTAATAGATACATAAAAAGCCTTTGACAAAATTCAATATCACTGCATAATAAAATCCCTAAAGAAACTATATATAAAAAGATGTTACTTCAGGGCTGGGGTTGTAGCTCAATGGCAGAACATTTGCCTCACATGTGTGAGGCACTGGTTCGATCCTCAGCACCACATAAAAATAAATAAATAAAGATATTTTGTCTATCTACAACTGAAAAGAAAAATATATTTAAAAAACAGATGTTATTTAAACATAATATCATTCTGAATGAGGAAAAATTGAAAACATTTTATCTAAAATAAAGAACAAGATAAGGATATTCACTCTCACCACTCTTATTCAAAATGGTACTTGAAATTTTATTCAGGGCAACTAGGCAAGTAAAATAAATAAAAGGGGTACAAATAAGAAACAAAGAAGTCATATTATCCTTATGTGCAGATGTGATCTTATACATAGAAGACCCTAAATGTTACACCAGAAGACTTCTAGAACTAATAAAATAAATTCAGCAAAGTAGCAGTATACAAAATCAGTATTAAAAAATCAACAACTTTCTACACACCAATAATTAATGTACTGAGAAAGAAATAAGGAAAATTATTCCATTCAAGATAGCTTTAAAAAATAAAATACCTAGGAATAAAATTAATCAAGGAAGTAAAAGATGTCTACATGAAAATTATAGAACAGTGAGGAAAGAATTAATGAAGATACTAAAAGTTGGGAAGATCTTCTATGTTCATGGATAGGCAGAATTAATATTAAAATGGCCATATTACAGCCTGGCATGGTGGCACCCACCTATAATTCCAGCAACTTGGGAGGCTGAGGCAGGAGGATCATGAGTTCAAAGATAGCCTCTGCAATAGTGAGATGCTAAGCAACTCAGTGAGCCTTGCCTCTAAATAAAATACAAAATAGGGATGTGGATGCGACTCAGTGGTCAAGTGCCCCAAGTTCAATCCCCCGGTACCAGAAAAAAAAAAGTTATATCACCAAAAGCAATATACAGATTCAAGACAAACCCCATCAAAATACCAATGACATTCTTTACAAAACTAGGAAAAACAATCCTACAATTCATATGGAAATATGAAAGAACAAAAGACCCAGAATAACACAAACAATCCTGAGCAAAAAGACTAAAGCTGAAGATATTATAATACCTGATTTTAAATTTAACTAAAGAGTTATAGCAACAAATAAGTATGGTGCTAGTATAAAAAGAGACATAGACAAGTGAAATGGAATAGAGGGCACAGAAATAACCCCACGCAATCAACTGATTCTTGATAAAGGTGCCCCAAAATCATAAATTGTAGAAAAGATAGCCTTTAAAATTATTGTTGGCAAGAGATTGAAACTAGATTCCTATATCTTTCCCTGTACATAAGTCAACTCAAAATTGACCCAAGACCTAAGTATAATAACTAAAACTTTGCAACTGTTAGAAGAAAATGTAGGAGAAACACTTCAAGATAGAGGCATAAGCAACTTACTGCATTGCATAGGGATCTTATAGCTCTGGAAATAATAGTAAGACTCCAGGAGAAAAAAAAAAGATTGTATCAAATTTAATAGGTTGTGTACAACAAAGGGAACAATTAACAGTGAAGAGACAACTGACAAAATTGGAGAAAACCTTTGCCAGTCACTTTCTGTCAGGTAATTAATATTCAGATTATAGAATTAAAAATTCAATATTAAAAAAGCAAATAACCTAGTAAAAGGGCAAAAGAAAATGTCCAATAATTATATGAAAAAATATTCAACATTTTTAGCCATCAGAGAAAAGCAAATCAAAATCACACTGAGATTCCATCTCATTCACATCAGAATGGCAAATATCAAGAATACAAATAACAATAAATGCTGGTGGGAATACAGAAAGAAGGAAACCCTTATAGACTTTTGTTGGCAATGTAATTAGTATAGTTACTAAGGAAAACAGTATGGAGGCTCCTCAAAAATCTAAATCTAGAACAACCATATGAGCCAGATATACCACTCCTCATAATATATTCAAAGGAATTAAAATCAGCAGACTTTAGAGAAAACTGTATACCTGCTGTTTATCGCAGCCTAATTCAAAGTAGCCAAGTTATAGGATCAGTCTTGATGCTTATCAACAGATGAATAGATAAACAAAACATCATAAACACACACACACACACACACACACACACACACACACACACGATGAAGTATATTATTCAGCCATAAGGAAGAATGAAATCATGTCATGTGGAGAAAAATATAAGGAACTGGAGGTCATCATGTTAAGTGAAATAAACCAGACTCAAAAAGATAAGTATCACATGTTTTTTGTCATATGTGAAATCTAGGGGAAAAAGAAAAAGATGTTACAAGAAGAAGACTATTAGAGAAAAGAAAGGAGATCAGGGAGAGGGGTCAATGAGGGCAAAGGTCGTAAAGTGTGGATGGAAATTATCAAAATATTTTATTTGCATGTACAAATATGCCACAACGAAGCCCATTATTCTGTATAACTAACATGCACTAATAAAAATAAAAGTTTATTTAGCACATGCAATTATGTAAAGTACATAATACTTGATAATGACAATACAAACGTAGTTACTGGTTTTAAAAAATGTGATACAGGTCAGAGCAAAATTAAATATTATATTTTAAAGTTTAAAAAAACTTCTAAACTATGTGACGTCTCCCTTAACTTACCAAATTGATTTGTTTCTGTTTTCAGCAAATGACTGTGCTAGTCACTCTCTGTCAGAGGATTAATAGTCAGAATATAATTAATATTCAAAGTATGTGCATTTTTCAAAAAATCTGTTTATTTGAAGGATTGTTATGCCATTTGCTTTAAGTTGATTTTTCATTTCTATCAAATTTATCAAAGTTTATATACATGTACATAGATTCATAGATAAAATATAACATCTTCTCTTTTTTTCAAGAAAAGTATAATATCAAACACTGGATTGGATTGTCCTGATGTTGTCTTACTGCTAAATCAGCACCATCACCTTAAATTCAGTGTATTTCACTATATATTTTTGGAAAGAGTTGAGACACAGCTGTTTAATCTAAATGTTTTCTCAGGATATTAAAGAAAAATATTATTTTAAAATTCAAGTGAGTTTTAAATACTTCCATTAAAACCACAGCTATATCAGAGTTTCCTGAATTTGAAGGGTCACGATAGATTATGCCCTCTTTACTATGGAAGGAATAAGAACTTAAGGTGTTTTGGCATGTCAACTCTGTGTACATAACAGTTCAAGCATTCCTAAAGCTGATCTAGCACAACCCATTTGCTTTTCTTTACTACTTATTACTAGTTGGATTTTTATACTAAAGCTGATCTAGCACAACCCATTTGCTTTTCTTTACTACTTATTACTAGTTGGATTTTTATAATCTCTGTCATTTATCTATCAATTATATTTTTATTTTATGACCTTCATTGTGTCAAATAGAAACAGGAATGATATTATAATTAAAGCATGCTAAAGTATGTTAAATGGTTTCTGTGAAGAACATTCCTACCAAACCCAAAGAAGACTAACACTGTGTTAGAATTCTCTCAGTTCTGCAAACATGTCCCTTCCCTTCCATGGGAACCTGTGCTGCCCTTCTCCTGGCATCGTCTTTTTTTTTACTTTATACTTTTTTCATTTGTTTAAATTAGATATACATTACAGTAGAATGCATTTGTGTACTTTGATATATCACACATAAATTGGGTATAATTTCTCATTTTTATGATTGTACATATTGCATAATCACATTGGTCATGCAGTCAGATATGTACATAAGGTAATGATGTCTGTTTCATTCTACTATCCTTCCTATTCCCCTATCTCCTCTTCTCCCTTCACTCCCCTCTACCTAATCTAAAGTAATTCTATTCTTCCCTAGCACCCACCACCATACCCTTATTGTGAATTAGCATCTACATATTAGAGAAAACATTTGGCCTTTGATTTTTTTTTTTTTTTTACCAACACTTTGTTCAGCTGTTTCTCTTTGTTTTCACCTGAGGCGTGGGGTCAATCCAAGGTGTCCACAATTACTGGAATTAGATTCATTCCAATCCATAACCAAAGCTTTTGAAATGCCAAAATAGGAGCAATTGGTGTACCCTTCCTTATTAGATCAATTTCACATAGAGATTTTTTTTAGGTTATCTGCTGTTTACTTCTTATTCTTATTTTATGAAGCAAGCAATATGTGAAATACTCTTCCAGAAGATGAGGCTAATGTGCCCAGTGGGAATATAGACAGCTGACAGAACAACTGTTCTTCCACATGTTCCATGCCAGGAAAAGCTTAAAACCACCAGTCATAAGCTTACACCATATATTATAGTTCAGGGAGCAACATCCTTTTGCAATCGTAAGGATTAAGAAAACAGTGCAGCCGTGATTCCTTTATAAATATTGACATAAGAATTTGGCATGGAACATTTAAATTATATCTACAACAAAACATTTGGTATGCATACCTAGAGTCTGAATGTAAACTGTAAATATAGTACAATTAAGTAATGTTTACAGACTTTAGTGTGTAATTTAATAGGTCATAAATAAACTAAGGATTTAGTTAGAATCAGAATCAGTTCTTTGGACCAGGATATTGCTCATCTACAATAACAAAAAAAAAAAAAATAGTCTTTTTAGGTACAGTTGAATATGTTAATCTCTTTTTATCTTACTGTGTTTGTTTATGTATATTTAATATCATTTTAGAAATAGCTTTTGAATTAGTTGTGTTCCTATGGCAGCTGTCAGGCTTTCACTAAAATGCCAATATAATTATCTACACTTGTAAGAAAATGTCAATATTAGGGAAAATAAAGCCTTCACAAATTCCTAGTGGTCTTCACATTGCATATTTTATATTGAATTTTGCATTTCTAATATCTCTTCAGCTATTAAAAATGCTGAAGAAACCAAGAAATGATGAAGAAACCAATATTCATTTGGTCAGTTTCCTATCATTTAACATAATTCTCTATAGTACATTTTCTGTTGCTTCATCTTACTATAGTTGCATAATTTAGAAGTGGGATTTTCTACCTTTTTCCCAGAATAAAATATTGTTTGATGTAAAGTGCTGAGTAGAAAGAACAGGATTTGCACAGGAGTATCTGGGCCTTGTTTGGACTAAATTACTTGCTAGCAGAGCAGTCATTTAATTATCTGTGAGAATAAGGATGATAAAAGTACTTCACACATTGATGAAACAGGCCAAGTGGGATGTTGTATAACAAAGTATTTGGCAGAATGCTAACTACAAATGAACATCATTAATTATTTGCTTTATTTCATTTCTCTTGCTCACTAAGGGGGATTTTATAGTTTGCATTTGTGATTAACGAATGTGATATCTCTCCTGAGGGATCAAAAATTGGTTCTTATAGGAGGCAAAAAAAATAAGAAACCTTCTTCTTTATAAATATACAACACAGATATAAATGCAGCACATGAAGATACAAGTGGGTACAACTTTGATGTGAAAATTTTAGGAAAAGAGGCAATTAGGGAAGGAAAAACATCTCCCAGGGCTTCTTAGGGAGAATGCAAAAAAGTGGGGGGGGATTTGAAAAATACTGCCTGCCATAGTTTGGATCTGAAATGTTCCTTAAAGGCCCATTTGTTAAAGACTGGGTCCCCAGCCTGTGGCACCACTGGGAGGCGGTGGAACCTTTAAGAGGTGGGGCCTAGTTGGAGGAAGTGAGATCACTGCAGGTGTGCACTTGAAGGTAATTCTGGGACCCTACCCCTTTTTCTTTCTCTTTCTCTTTGCTTCCTGGCCCCCATGATCTGAGTGACTTTGTTGGGTTACCCACTTCCTGCCTCACAACAGGCCCAAAACAATAGAGCCAAATAACCATGAACTGAAACCTCTGAAACCAAGAATAAAAATAAACCTTTCCTTCTTATAAGTTGATCTCCTCAGAGATGCAGGATTCTTGGCAGAGCTTTCTGAGGTCTTCTGTCTAGATCCTCCCTTCAGATCATTCTCTTCTGTTCGCCTTCTGAAGACAAGGAATTCAGGATTTTGCCCATGTTATGAACTTCATCCAAATACAGGAATCAAGAATTCCTGCACATTTAACTTTACTGGTTTCTTTATGTTACCATTTACCCCACCCTGTGCTTCAGCCTGGGGATAGAGGGTGGGGTGGGTTTTGTGGAGTGTAATTCTCTTTTGGGAGAACATTCGGAAAGCTATTAGCCTTTCCAGGTGTTTCAGAAGTGTATTTTGAAGCTTAAAGAACAAGAACTTATTTCTGTATGTCAACACTTTGTTGCAATAACACTGCCCTGAGGAAATACCTGCCTCATGATGTACTTTAATGGGGAAAGAGTCATCTATGAAATCAAAGTGTATGGGTATGTGGGATGTGGGCCATGTAGGTGGACACGCTAGATTTCATTGAAAAATTATTTCCGATTTCTCTCTCATCATATCAACTCGTCATGTCATCTTATTAACAACTTTATTGGGATATAATTTACTTACATAAAATTTACCCATTCTAAGTATACAATTAAAAAATTCTGGCACATTTATAGAGTTGTACAAACTTAGCCACAATCCAGTTTTAGAACATTTCTATCACACTCCAAATAGTCTCAAAAGACTCTAATTAATCCTGCTTCCACCCCAGCCTGAGGCAAAGGCTGATCTGCTTTGTCTCTATGAACTTGCCTTTTCTCTCAGTTTTCCATATGAATGAAATCATATAATGCATAGTCTTTTGAATCTAACTATTTTGGCTCATGTTTTTGAGGTTCATTCATGTTGTTGACAGTACTTTATTCCTTTTTTTTTTCTTGCTTAATAGTATTTATTCTGTGTACATAACAATTTTGTTTGGTATATGAACTGGATATATCAATTTGACCAGTTGATGTATCTTTATTTCCAATTTTGGCTATGATGAATAAGATCCTATGAACCTTTATATAGGAGTCTTTTCATGAATGTTTGTTTTCCTTTCTTTTGGGAAGATTCCTAGGGAGGCATTTGCTGGTTCATATGGTAAATTTATTATGATCGTTTTAAGAAAGTTCCAAAATGTTTTGCAAAGAAGCTGTACTATTTACATTCCTACCAGCATGCATGAGGGAGCCAATATCTTCACATTCTTGTCAACACTTAATATTGTATGTCTTAATCGTTATTGTAGCGTGGATGTTGTCATATACAGTTGAGGTTTTGACTTGCATTTCCCTAATAACTAATGATATTGAACATCATCTACGTGTTTATTAGTAATTCATATGTCTTCTTTGCTGGCCGACTTATTCCATTATTGTATTTGCTCATTTTTTAGTTGATTTTTGTCTTTTAGTTTTTTTGTTTTATGATTCTTTTATATATTTGTGTACAAATCTTATTAGATATATGGTTTTCAGACATTTTCTCCTAGTCTTTAGCATATCTTTTCAATTTCTTAGTGGTATCTTTGGAAGAATAAAAGTTTTAAATTTCAGTGAAGTCCAGATTTCCAGGTTTTTTTTTTTAATGGCTCATGTATTTGTTTTCACCTCTAAGAACATTTTGCCTACATTGATGCCTAACCCAAGATCACAAAAAGTTTTCTCACACATTTTCTTTAAAAAGTTTTTAGTTCTTATATTTAAGTTTATGATCCATTTTCCTTTACTGCACATCACTCCTTTTTTATAATGATCTGGAAAAAGATTTAGAACATTTATACTCAAAATGAATGCTGGGTCTATTGATGTGGCCAAACAACTAAAACATGATTCAGAAATCAGACACAGTGAAAGACATACTTGGAAGTGACTAAGAGGCATTTTACCTGACACAGAAGAAGGCAGGAAAGGAATTCTAAAGTACATATCAAGATGAACTCCAATCCCAAGTTAGTGCTCTCAACTTGGAGTTCATCTTGCTATGTATACCATATTGGTGTGAGGAACGGCTTATTTTATGGTGAACACATGTGAGACTATTTTAGCTGCCACTAGAAACCACAGGAGGACTTTTGTTCATATATATATATATATATATATATATATATGAACAAAATACAACACATAAACTTAATTCAAGATTAAATTTAATTCAGGATTGATCCCCACCTTTGGGGGCCAGTTCCTCCAAGGTCAGGAGAAAATAGGTTTTGTTTGTTTGTTTTTAAGTCAGCATGCAGGTTACTTTTTTCCTTTCACTGCAATAATGAAACCCTGCTTGACTTAGAAAAAGTAGAGGACTGACCCTTAGGAACACAAGTAGTCTCTCCGGCCCACTGGTCCTGCTTTACCATGGTTCCTCCCTGTTACCAACTGAGGAAGGTCGTTAGAAAACCAAGGTGAGGATGTGGGGAAAAAGGCAAACTCATACATTGCTGGTGGGACTGCAAATTTGTGCAACCAATATGGAAAGCAGTGTGAAGATTCCTTGGAAAACTGGGAATGGAACCACCATTTGACCCAGGTATCCCACTCCTCGGATTATACCCAAAGGACTTAAAAACAGCATAGTACGGGGACACAGCCCCATCAAGGTTTATAGCAGCACAATTCACAATAGCTAAATTGTGGAACCAACCTAGATGCCCTTCAATAGATGAAGGGATAAAGAAATTGTGGTATATGTACACAATGGAATAGTACTCAGCATTAAAGGAGAATAGAATCATGGTATTTGCAGGTAAATTTGCAGGAGTTGGAGAATATTGTGCTAAGTAAAGTAAGCCAGTCCCAAAAAACCAAAGGCCAAATGTTTTCTCTGATATGTGGATGCTGATCCATAATGGGGATGTGTGGGGGGGGCAGCATGGGAGGAATGAAGGAACTTTAGATAGGGCAAAGGGGAGGGGGAGAGGGAGGGGGCATGGGGTTAGGAAAGATGGTGGAAGGAGATAGACATCATTAACCTAAGTACATGTATGAAGATATTAATGGTGTGACTCTACTTTATGAACAATCAGAGACATGAAAAATTGTGCTCTATATGTATACTGTGAAATGAAATGCATTCTGCTGTCCTGTATAACAAATTAGTGTAAATAAATAAAAAGTGTAAAAAAAAAAAAAAGAAAAAAAATCACTAGCAAAACTTAAGTCAGTACTCTGAACTCTCTGAACTGTCCCTCACCTTGCCTTAGAACTCCTGCCTCAGAGGAGTTACTCTGAGTAGATTGTATGAAAAGAGTGGGTGCATGAGAAAAGAGCTAAAATGAACATGGGAGCCATTGGTCCCCATCTGCAGCTACATCTCAAGATGCCTGCAGATGTAGTCAGTGAGGTAAATGGATGAGCTGGGAGTGTGCATTCCTTGGAACAGTAGTCAGCCTGCTCACATCCACTGATTTGCCTTGCACCGGGGCAGGCACAGCTTCCATGGCTTTATGTGCATCATTCCCTAGGAAGTGAACGGGCTAGCTTTTCTTCAGGTTCTCATTCAATGCATAGACAATGGGAATACTAGTTGGTAGGTTCTGCTCTAAGGTAGCCTCTTCATAGATCCTCCGGATGCTCGAGGATCCCTCCAAAGGGTGTTGCCAGAACTATCTTTGATCTGCAGAACTATTTATTTATTTCAGAAGGGCAGTGCTCTGGCCATAGTGTCCTTCAGACTCTCACAGGAGAGTAGTCAGAACTGTGAGGTCTGCATACCTGAGTACCTGTGATCTTGTTGTGGGAAACAGATTGGCTGAGATGCAGGAAGCAGCACTTGGAGAGGAGAACTCCAAACTTTATTTTATGGCAGCGGGCCTAGAGGGAATCAGATTCCAAATTCTATCTGAGTGCCCATCACCAGTTTTTCACAACATTTATAGGCTATCTAGTGTCATAAATGTTCTAATCTAAATCATACATAGTTGTGCACAGGGTTTTAAGCAAGGAAGCTAAGAAAGAGTGTGAGAAAGGGAAAAACTGGCTACTTTTACAAACCCTTCAATGGATCTCTAGCCTTGGACCTGGAGCCTCCACAGGGGCATTTACACTTCAAAGGAAAGTAGTTAGGTCATAAAGCAACTCATTTACAATCCAAAAGGTAGGAGAGGGATTTGCTAATCAAGTTCCCTAGAAGACCTCATTTACAATCCAAAAGGTAGGAGTGGGATTTGCTAATCAAGTTCCCTAGAAGACAGCAGATTAGAAAGGAAAGGAGAACTCTCCCTTTCATAGGCACTGTGTTTCTTACTTTATTTTGCATCCAGGTATGGGTTAGTGACCCATTACAATCTTACTGATGTTGCTATAGAAAGGATGGACAGGCTCGGTTTTATCAGCTATTTCGCTGCTGTGGCTAAAGGATATGACCAGAACAATTGAGAAAAAGTTTATTTGAGGGCTCACGGTTTCAGAGATCTTAGTCCATAGAATGTCAGCTCCATTCCTCAGGGCTTGAAGTGAGGCTGAACATCATGGTGGAAGAGTGTAGAGGCAGAAACAGCTTACATGGAGTTCAAGAAGCACAAAGAGAGAGAGATTCCAGACTCCACTCTCCAGATACAAATATATGTACCCAAAGCCATGCCCCAATTCCCACTGCCTCCAGCCACACCCTATCCCTTCAATTAATCCCATCATGGATTAATTAACTGATAGGGTTAAGACTCTTACAACCCAATCATTTCTCCTGTGAACCTTCTTGCCTTGTCTCACATGTGAGTTTTGGGGGACACCTCACATCCAAACCATAACAGGCTCCTTCCTATATATAAGGGGTTATCACTAAATCGCCTTCAAATCTTCACCTGGGCCTCAACATGTGTGGCAGTATTCTTTGCCTTGAGGCCAGTCAGACACTCAGAGTCACTCATTGAGTCATGAGGTGTCAAATTTTCACTATGGTGACCCATATCTGGTCAGTGACATCTAGCATTGTCCAGAGGGTATTGAGCTCTGAGGTGCAACATATATCAAACTTACAACTAGCTTCCCCAGTGCCTGACCTCTGTGCTTGGCCTCCTCATGCCCCACCTGACTCAGGTAAGTGTCCTCCAACTGCCAATGAGGTACTTCTCCAGGTTCTAGGTGTATACCAGTTACTCATGGTCTGTTGCTATTATACCAGCTGGGACTCTCTGAGGTTATGGAAATGTCCACCCCAGCCTTGCCTGTGGGCTTTCTCCCCACAGCCCCTGTATTCATTTTAATTTAATTTTTGTTTATTATATAAGTTCTATTTATGGTTTTGTTTTTGGTTTCTTTTGTAGGAAAATATGTTTTTTTTTTTATTTTTAATTTTTTCCCCATTTAAGTGACATGGCTCCCTTGTGGAAAGCCAATTTACCAAAATTATAATGATGAATTCCATTAGTCTATCTACCTATAACTAGGTCAATATTACTATCTCTTATTATTATAGTGTGTTAATATTTGAAATCATGTCATCTAAGTTCTCTAACTTCATTTTTATTTTACAAAATTGTCTTGACTCTTTGTGTTTATTGCATTTTGAAATCAGCTTGTTAATCACTACAAAAAAAGTACTGGCATTTTGATAGGGGTTGTCTGAATCTGTAGGTCAATTTGGGGGGAAGTGCAAATTGAAATCTTATTAATATTGAGTCTATTGACTCAACCAATTCATGAACATTGAATTACTTTCTAATTATTTCAACCCCCGCCCCCCCCCACTTTTGGGATGAAACCCAGGACCTCACATATGCTAGGCAAGGGCTCTACCACTGAGCTATACCTGCAGCCCCATTTCTACTCCCCCCCCCACTTTCTCCCTCCCTTCCTCCCTCCCTTCCTCCTTCCCTTCCTTCCTCCCTCCCTTCCTTCCTTCCTTCCTTTCTTTCTTCTATTCTTTCTTTCTGTTTTGGCTGTACTAGGAATTGAACCTAGGGATACCTTTACCATTTAGCTACACCCTGAGCTCTTTTTTCTATTTTATTTTGAGATAGGGTATCACTAAATTGCTGACCTCTAACTTGCCATCTTCTTACCTCAGCCTTCCGAGTTGCTAAAATTACAGGTGTGCCTCGCGGCATCCAAGGCCCAGTTCAACCTTTTAAAATTTCTTTCAGTAATGTCTTATATTTCTCAGTTTACAAATCTTGAGGTTTTTGTTAAATTTGTTAGTAGATATTTTATTCTTTCTTATTTTTTTTGATATTTTGTTTAGAGTTATTTTCTTAGTCTCATTTTTATATTAGTCATTGATGATATTAATTTGGATAACTCAAGCCTCCTTTGACTAACTCTCCAGAACTTCCTATTAAAACTCTGCCCATACAGAAGGATAGGCTCAGACTAGTGGGGGTGCTGGCCCTCACTGTTTCCTCCCCATCAAGATCATTACTCTGTCAACACCTGGTATCAAGGGAGCCTATGCTGGCGGCATCAGCAAAGCTACATACTTGTTCTTGACAGTTTGGGTCAACTTTGTAGTTGGTTTGCTGTCTTATAGACAATGTATTTTTGAATTTTTTGTATTAGAAAGATATTTTACATTATTTTATTTTATTTTTAATCTTATATTTTCTCTAAATTATGTTTGATTTTTAAAGTGTTGGCTATATTATTGGCAACTTTTTTCACATTCTTTGTTGGGAACTCTGTATCTGAACTACATGGTCATGCATTTTATTATTTTATTAAATAAGACCATTGCAAATATGTATTTTTTTCACAGCTGTATTCACAGATGTATTTGCCATAGTTGAAGTAGAAAAGTAACTGATGAATAATCAAAAGTAACCACATGCTAGAGTCATTCTTTGCAAATTAGGTGAGGTCATTATTAATATGACTTGGATAATGCTGGCATTCTTAAATGGTTTATTTCTCTTTCTAAAGTTTCAAATTTGTTATTGCACTTAAATGTTTAAAAAACTGTCATAACTTCAATATTTATTCTAAAACTGAGGATTTCCAGGTTCTTAGCTGTGTAATTGATTCATTATTATGACTGTCCTCCAAAATCCATGTACATGGATACAGATACTAAGCCAGAACTATTTATATAAGTTTTATTTTACTTCACTATTTTTATTCATTAAGATTAATTAATTTTATATAATCTTTGGGCCAAAGTTTTAAATTCTGAAGATCATAATAAATAAAATAATCCACTTTATTCTTGACTAAATTGCAAGCCCTTTGCAGATATCACATTCTTTTAATAATAATAATACAATTATTAATACCCTTCACAGTATATTATATATAGTACATTGAATGTAAAATATGTATATTCCCTCAACCTTGGAATGGATTAAGCCACTTTCCCAATAAGACAGATTGGAAAGAAAAGATGAGAGTGCCTAGATATATTCCACATCTAATCAACATATATTTATTCAAAGCTTACATTGTGCCATGAACTATGGTAGATTCTGGGACAGGTGAATATCACAGCCATTATTCATTTACTCGGAGATAATTTCATAGGGAAATAATCAGCAAATAATGAATAAGTGATCACAAGCCACTTAAAAACAGTGATTAGCAGGGTGAAGCAACCAAAAAATACACAAAAATTTACTTTGATAGAATGATCTAGAGAAAATATTTTTACTTTTTATTCGCAGTTTTAGTATTTTACTATTTTATTATTTAAACCTTTTATTTGTGAGAAAAAATAGCAAAAATAAGAGTACACAAAGCACACCTGTACACATTTTTCAGATATGCAAAATGTGAATATTTTACATAATTTCCATGGTCATTTGGTCCCTTAATTTGTTTATTTCTACCTAGCTATCTATCTTGTATATAATTTTTCAAAAAAGTATTTAAGAACACATTCACTATAGACCATTAGCCTTAAATAGTTTAGTATGGATTTCCCATGAAAACAATAAGTTTTTGTATAGCCACAGGACAATTATCAACTTGAATAACATTAATATTGATGGAATATTTTTATCTAAACTATCATTCATTTCTTGTTGTTAATTTAACTAATAATGTCTTATACAGCACCCCCCTCCCCCCCCCCCCCCCTGTTTTTCAGTACAGGATTCAACCTATGCTCAGGTATTACATTTAGTTGTCATGTCTCTTAGACTTGCTTTAAACTGGAACATTTCCATAGAAGGCGGTCCCATCCCTCTCATTTCTTCTTTCTTCTTATAGAACATCTCTTTGAGCTTGACATGCTCTTCATTATTAGATTCAGGTTATGCATTCTCTTATGTTCTTTATGGCTCTCTCCTCTGGCAGCACATAACACATTCCTGTCCCTCACTGGTGATTTCATTTGCATCACTTGGTGGAGATGTTGAATGATTTCTGTACTTTGTAGTTAGTGCTTTTCCTCCTTGGAACTGCTAAACAATCCACAGCGAGACAATTTAAGACCAGGTAAATATTCTTCTCCCTAGCAAAATATTCCTCTGGATTTAGCATCCATTGACATTTCTGTCTTGGTTCATTCTATACTGAGATAGTTGCAAAATAAAGATTTCCCCTTCAGTGCTCCCTCCTTTTGTCAATACCTTGCCTCAGCAGGAAGTCAGCCATTTGTTTCTCCAGAAACACTGGTCAGTAGCTTTTATGTACACTAGAAACTACTAGTTATAGGAAACATGGGCAGTTTGATTCTAAAATCAACATTTAAAATAAAAAAATAAATGTAAGAAAATATATGCCCTGAAAATCTCTTAGGAATACCAATATATCTTCCAAGACGAACAAAATATAGGAGAGTAGAGAGAAAAGGACCAAGTGAAAACTTTGTTTAAAAATTGAAATATTTGCAGCAGCGTGGAAAGGCACTAGACTCAAAAAGCATAGTTCATTAGCAGGAAAGGCCTAAGCAACAGCAGAATAAAATAGACATTATTATGGCTATATGTATATAGGTGGCTGTATGACCAATGTGATTCTGCAACCTGTACAATCAGAAAAATGAGAAATTATACCCCCATTTGATTCAAATGTATGAATTGTCAAGATCATTGTACTGTCATGTGTAACTAATTAAAAAAAAAAACTAAAAAAAAAGTGCAATGATCAAGATTCATTTATCAATTCATAGATAATTTCTATGGTGGCACAATATTGGACTTTTCCCTCCACTAAGCAAAATTCACTTACAGAGTTAATGGCAAAAATTAAATGTTAAAAAGAAGAAATCTCAGATGAGTAACAGATGAAGAAGGATTTATAAAGCATAAAAGCAAAAGAGAAGCACTCAAATAATACTTATAGCTATTAATTTCTGTACATACATGTGTCTTTAAGTCATTTTCCAAAAGCATATCATTTCACAAAATTTGGAATGAAGGATTCCAGTACAAAGGGAGAAAAGAATTCATGAATGTCACAAATCTGTCCTCAGGCTTGCACTTTCTGCACATTCATCTTGCCCACTGTCTCTTTTGCTCATTTTATCTTTAATACCTATGTAAAACAATGCCCAGCATATGGTAAGACTGGGCTAAGTGAGATGCAATAAATGATTCGTGAACATCGTTCTAAGCCCCTCCGACTTCAGGCCCAGGATGTTTTCCACTCTCTGATGTCTGTCATCTGAAGCCAACCTCATTTGCATCTATGCCCTGATGCTGGCTGGCATGAATATCTGTAAACACACATCATCCTATGAGCCTCCTTTGCTTGCCTGATTTTCATTCACATCCTCTAATGGATTGAAGGCTGAAGTAGCTGGAGAACCTTCTCAGTATTTCAAGGAAAATGTGATTTTAAGCCTTTTCAATATTCTGGACATCTTGTGTTGTCACACCCTTGAGTGACTACAGATTGAAGGAAGAAAAAAATTGAAAATTACTTTGGAATCTTGGGAGCATGAGTGGTAATGATTTCCATATTTTAATAGCCACAAGTAATGATAATAAAGAAAAAAATATATAAGGCTGCCAGCTTGGACCCTCTGAAATGCATTGGACAATTCCATATTAGTAATGGCTCTTAGAAAAATGTTCATTTGAAGACAATCTGATAAAACATTTCATGATTTTTTTCTATGTTTGAATAGAAGAATTAGTCATATTGATCACCATTTATTTAAACAATATTTTGTCAGACTTAGCCTGAGAAATTTTATCTAATCTTATTTTTTTTCACACATTGCAATATCTGGTTGTATAACTCACTTTTGGGGGGAACTAAGGCACTGTGGGACATGTACATGGGTAGAATGCAGCTTCCCTATTATAGAAGCTGAATGCCAATAATATAAAAATATTATCACCAGTATTATATTGTTTAATTCTTGCAATAAAACCATCAGGGAGGCACTGTTGTGCCCCTTTAACAGATGAGAAACAGGGCCACCAAAAGCTCAGGTTTCTTTTCTAGGGAACACACCTGTTAAATGGCCAGAACTCATTTTAGATCTGGCCTACTCTTGATTTCTCACGACCAGAAAAAATGTCCCATGTGGTTATTAATTTAGGCTAAGAGTCTAAAAACATATGTATTAAATAAACATAATTCTTTTAGATGTATAGAAATCCACATCCACAGTATTCTGTGCGATTTTTATTGACTCTGTAAATTATACACACACCCCCAGCTCTGACTAGGGAAGAGAGAAGAAAAGAGATGTACTGTATATAAAACAACCAGGTTTCTAAGTAGATATTTTATAGCATGCTTACATGATATTGCTAAAATACAGACTCATGAATTATAAAATGTTGACTTTATGATAACTTTATGCTAACTCAGATCTTTTTGCTCCCTGTTTAAAACCTGAAATGGCCTCTGTGATAGGCAGAATAATCTCTCCCTGCCCCCACCCAACGATTCCAATTCCATGATGCTGTGAAGTTGTTACTTTACATGGCAGAAAGGAGTTTATAGATTTGATTTAATTAAGGGTTTTGAGACAAGTAGATTCTCCTGGATGACTCCAGTGTAATCCCAGGGGTCTTTAAAGATGGAAGAAAGAGGCAGAAGAGTTGGAGTGAGGAGAGGTGGCATAATGGAGGAGTGGTGGAAAGAATGTGGGCATCTTCCTGGAGCCAGGAAAGTCCTCAGGACTCCCATTAGACCTCTATACTTAAAAGCTATAAAATGATATATCCATGTTGTTTTAAATTGCTCAATATGTAGTTATTTGGTACAGCAGCAATGGGAAACTGAGAGTTTCCCATCTCAGTTGGCATAAAATCCTAAGTCCTTTGGCTTGCCTCCAAGGCCCTTCAAGACTTGCCCTTGCCCAACTCAAATCTGAAATTTTAAGTCAAATTTTAAGTAAAAACACCTAAGGAAAGATAACTCTATTTTTTATCTACTCCACTCCCCAGGAACACTAAACTACTTGGAATTGTCACTTAGTTTTGCCTTTCTCTGCCCTGGGCTGCACCTTCTTTCCTGTGTGATGGTTTTCTCTCCCATTTCACCTCTTACCTCAACCCCATGCCCTCACAGCTCAGCCAGGCTAATCACTGCTCAAATTCAGCTCAGCTTTCATTCCTGCAGAAACCCTCCCAATATCATCTCTATTTCCACTTGCAGCATCTCTCCCTCATGTCCTATTAATTCCACCTTGACCTCAATTTATCTCTGTGGTAATGGCTATCACACTACATGAGACTATTTATACTTTCTTGGCTCCTGGCTGAACAGTGAGCTCCACAAAAGCAGGGACTGAGTGAGTTTATGGGTTTTCCCCCAAGGTGCTAACACGATGCTACCTGCACATAGTCAATGCTCATGAAAAATTTGCTAAATGTGTGTGCTCAAGAAGTTTGCTTTCTAAAGGTAACTGGTTTGTATATAAAAGAAGGAAGCCTTTTTGAAACTGGTTCTGAGAAAAGCAGCCAATAGTAAATGACTTGACTGATGGCCTCTAGAGATACTTCTTCTTTCCTAGCACAATGTTTATGCTCTGGATAGATAAAGAATTCAGCTTTTATAATAAAGGTATAAAAATACCAACTCATAAAGTGATCCATATCCTGTAGCTCTTTATATCTGAAATATGAATAGATTACTACTAATGTATTCATACATTTACAATATATACAAGAAACTACGGGGCACATCTCACACAGCACTTTAAGTTATATTGTGTACATATATAAATATGTAACCACAAATCCCATCAATATGCATAACTATAATGCACCAATAAGAAATGTGTGTGTGGGGGGGGATTTATTTTTATTTTAAGTGTCTGGGTAAAGCATGGACCATTCCAAGATAGAGCCCTTGTGCTATCACAGTCTTTGAGATGACATCTTAAATAGGCTGAGAAGTTAAGGAACAGCTAATCAAGCTAAAATCAAGAAAAGGGGATTCCATGTGAGAGAAGAACTAGGACCTGCTGGTGAAGACTTATCATTCTCATGCTTGCTTCTCCAGAAAAGCCAGGAGTAGAAGAAACCACATAGACATTTTTAAAATAGTTTTCTGTTTGGATGATTTAAATTAAATTATATTACACTCACAGTGTCAGCTGGTAAGAGCAATTATATTAAACAGATGGACCTTGGAATGGGGGACAATGTATTTATCAGCTTTGCTTATCTGTGTCTGAACTGGGTCCTCCAATGTTTGAAAAGCTTTGATGCCTCCTCATGATGTTTGCCAAAGTGGGGTCTATAATGAGCAGCCAAATTCTCCGTATTTCAGGCACTTTCTTTTAAACTGCTTTTGAAGGAGACTGTCAAGTGCTGCATGCTGTTTGTCAGTTAACACTTGGGGAGTGAAATTCACAAAGGGCACTTTATGTACCTTCACAACAAGGATATCTTTGCCAACACTTCAGAGCTATTTTAAGTTTTGGAGTTGTAAGTATCTCACTCTTCTTGGAGATGATAGTAGCTGACCCAGGACCCTTGGGTTGTAAGTGACTTTGCACTTTCAAGACTTATTGGCACTTTCAGGGAATTCAGTTACATTCTATGTCCAAAGAATGGGTCTTTTATTCATGTGTCTTCCTTCATCTAAAAAACTTCATCATAATGATGACAATAATAAAATAAATGGTGATAAATATCACTCATTGCTTGCTTACCAGTTACGCAACATTTTAATCATTTAGCCACATAGCCTTGTTGAATACAAGCTAGAACCTAGAGAGAGATAATATGATTTGTTCTGTTTACAGATGAGAAAATTGAGACTCAGAAAGTTTAAGTAAAATGCCAAAGCAAACAACTCCAATAGTGAAATTGAATTTGCATCATGATTGCATGACTTCAGAGCCCTTAATTTATCTTTCCTTATTCTATAAAGATCAATGCCTTCAAAGGAGGGAGAAAGTGTGTGGGGGGCAAGGAGGGGGCAGAGGTGGGAGAGATCATAGGAAAAGTATTTAGGTGCCAATTAAGTCCTTTCTATTTCACTATTGCCTGGGGGGTGTATTGTGTGTGTTTTGTGTATGTGCACATGGGTGCGTTATGTGTATGTGTGTGTGTTTTCCCATTTTCCAATTTTCTTGTGTGCTCCAAAAGTTTGTTGTGAGTACTGGTAATCTTCCCTGCTTTATTCCAGGATCTTGAGAGGCTTACATTTCTCTGCCACTTTTGTAATCTTGATGGTGATATTTGAAAGTCTCAGTTCCCGCAGATCAGAGCTGGGAACGCAATAGTTCTTTACCCCTCTCATTACAAGCTGACCACAGACTCACTTTGTACATTGGTGCTTTTGAGAATAATGGGAAAAAAATAAAGAAAAACCAAGAATAAAGGCAGGGATCTGAAGACTGGGAAAATAAGCATCAAGCTCATTTTGGAGACAATTGTGGATCAGCCCAACTCGACAATGCCTACACATTTCACTCTGCCTTTCATTCATCATAGTGGTTAATTTCTCTCTTCATTTGCTAAACAGATGAGTAGCAAGGAAGACAATAGAATTAAAGCCCAACAAAGATGCCTCTTTGTCCCAAATCCTCAATGTTCCTTTCAGAATAAAGACATTTAATGATGGGAGGTCCATTCTGATTATCTGGAGCCAAAGCATTTCTACCTCAGTGGGCATTGCTTTCAGCAAGAGAAGGAAATGCTTGTAAAAGGAGTAAAGACTCAGTTAACTGACAGCTTTGAAGAGAATTAACCTGCCAGAGGAAAAGGTGGACACTTTGCAGACTTCATCTTTTCTGGGCAGAGCTGCGTTATGAAGTGCTGGCCTGGCACTTTCTTGCCTTCTTTGAAAGACAAATCTTTTGTGTCTTTAGAGCTTAACTTCATATCTACAGACACACGCATTCTCTCCCACACCTGACCCTGTCTCTCCCTGGATCTGTTCATCCTTGTGATTTTGCTGCAGAATTGTTATTCTTCTCTCTTGGCTTTAGCTTTCACATTAGCTACCTAATTTATCTTCTTTCTACAGATATTTTTCCTTCCTTCTATAGATTCTATTTTAGGATATTTTGATTCTCAAAAGCTTTAATAGTATATCTAAATCTAAATCATAATGTGTTTTCTAGCTTAACCTTCCAAATGCTCTATGATTTGACCCTATTGGACCTGTGCAAATATTTCCTGTCTGCTCCCCTACCATAAATCCTTCCCCCGGCTTTTTTTTTTTTTTTTTTTTTTCAGTTCCCTTCACTAATACCAAGTTAAAACTTTAGTTCCCTGAAATAGAGTGTAAGTTTCTTAAGGGCAGGATTATTGTTCCATTTTATTTCCATATTTTCAGCACCTACATCCCAGGAGTGGCCAGCATCCTCCTGGGAGGGGCCAGATAAATATATAATAAATTAATTGAATGCATAAATGGCCCTTTCCCACATTTCTTTGACTCTGTACCTTTACTTATTTCTTTCCTCTCTATAAATAAATCTTTAGCCTTTATTTAGAACCTGTTAACAAACCAACTATCCCATTAAGCAATATCAGATAAACTAGAATAAATTCCATCTGTGAGGTCAACTGATCTTCATATTCTAACAATTATTCATTACAACTTTTTTTGTCACTCATATTTCAGTTATAACTTTAGATGTAATAATTTATTTTGACAGAACCTTGGGCAGAGTGCACATTCAAATACTTTTTCTCTCCTCCTCATGGCCTCAGACACATGACCCTAAGATATTGCTCTGTAGAGAGAAGACTCAAAAAAAATCAGTTGGTTAAGAATTTTTTATTTTAATGTCACCATTCCATTAAAAGAGTAAAGTCTTTGCAGTCAAAGATGCGTCTTTTACTGCTTTTATATCTCAGCTTTGTTTCACTGATAGTTGCCAAATTATTGAATATATTGGCAATGGACTGGTCTTCAGAAATTTTTTGCTAAGTAAAAAAAAATTATTTATACCTCAACCCACAAAATACACAAAGCCAGCCATCCTCTAATGGTAAACCATGGACTTTGGGAGATAATGCTGTGTCAATGTAGGTCCATAGCAACATATGTACCAATCTGGTGAGGGATTTTGATAACAAGAAGGTTATGCATGTATGTGACCAAGAGTAGGGGAAGTCTCTGAATCTTGTGGCCAATTTATCTGTAAACTTAAAAGTGCTCTAAAATTCAGTGTATTTAAAACAAAAACAGAATTTATATACTTTTATACTTTTCTGCCAAGTAATTTTAACACACACACACACACACACACACACACACACACACTTATCCTTGTCACAAAGGCTAACCTTTTTAATGCTTATGTACATGCCAGCCATTATCCTGACCATGTATATTGTATGACAACTAGGTCCCCACTTTAAGAAAAAGCTTGGGGACGTTTCGTAACTTGCATGTGTCAGCAGCTGTTAATGGATGGGTCTGGACTCTGGTGGTCTGAAGGGAGCTCAGCATCTTCAGTGCAAGCCTGATTTCAGCTAGCTGTGGAAGAAGTTGTCTGGGATTCTGTGCCTCTGCAGTGGCCTCTAATAACAAAAATCTTCCTTCCAACATCAAGCAGACAGGAATTGAGGATGAGCAGGTGGTGAAATGTATTTTTGCTTTTGTTTTAAATTTCCTAGATACATATTTCAAGCAATATAACAAAACATCATTAATATTTATCTGGCTGAGCTTAATCTCATATTATTATATATTTCCAAAGTATTAACAAATTGATGTGGCAGCACCATACCAATCTTTATCAGTCATGTTCTTTTTTCTGGGTTTCTGTTTCTTTCATATTTATAATTTTAATTTTAATTTTTTTTTACCAGTTATAAGTATGACATCTTAGGGGAATTAAAAAAAAGAGAGAGAAACCAAGAATAAATGAATTGGAGATCAGTTTCCAGCATTGAAGAAAAGCAGGCACATTTGTCTAATCAAGTAGATGCCTTCTAAGTCATAGCTATGACTCCTGACTTGGTTCTTGTCCTCCAGGGCATACTTCTCTGGGGAAGAATATGTTTTCTGCAGACTCCTCACCCTTTGTTCCTACCACACAAGGTAATAATCTATGCAGAAGAATCTTGGCATTTGCCATGAACTCTTTTCAAGATGCATTGATTATAATCAATTGAAGATTTCTGAAAATAATATACAGCCTTTAATGAATAGAGGTCTAGTTTTATGGTCTGGAAAGTAAATTATAGCAAGAACTTTAGCACTACATTGCCAAAAAGAAACTGTAGAGAAGTCTGACCTTACATGAGTTCTCCTTTCTTCTCTATTTTTCATAACTGCTCCACAGGGGGCCATAATTATGTTTATTCATGCCAATGATATTTAATTACCCCTGAATTTGAAGATGGAAGTCTTTCCATACAATCTTTCATAGTAGATTTCTCCAACAGTACAGATTGCTATCAAGAGGGAAAGGATTTAGTAGGTCTCTGCAAGCTCAGAGAAACTTATGTACAGGAACCTGCTTGTTCTGTTTGTCATTAATGAATAAGTAACATGCTTCCTAAAACACCATAAAAGAGGTTTTATTTAGATTTTTTTCCAAGATAAAGAACTTAGAGATTAAACATACTGAGATGTTTCTAGCTTGAGGGTTGAAAAAAAATCTATCAATCAATCTATTGATCTCCATCTATTATCTATTATCTATTGTCTAAGTTGAGTCATTGTGTTACCCAAGTGCTATTCAGTTTTCAAATCTAAATGTTAACAGAAATAATAAATAGATTCAAACATCTTCTTGAAGTACAGGGACTTGACAACCAGTTGGAATAAAGACTGAACTTATTGTTTAATTTAAAATTAATCTAAATTCTCCATCTTTTAAATATTTAGTATTTTTAGTAGTTTCCATACATTCCAGAAGTTAAAAAACAAAAACTCAAAAATCAAAACAGAGCTCAAATTCTATTTATGGTTCTTCTCACTCATCCAGAGCCAGAAAAGATTGAAAGCATCACTAAGTCCTATTTTCTTAAGAAAATTCCTAGAGAATTATAAATATTTAGCTAAACATAGAAATGCTCATTTGGATGTTTGAAATATACTCTTATTTGTCGACATAGAAACCAAATATAGTTTTGGGTGGTCGTATTTTAGAAGTCAGCCACACACCAATAAGCATCTGTGCAAAAAAATTTGCCATTTCTGTACTAATTTATTCTTTAGTTTATTATTATACATATTCAACACCTGCTACATGGTAGGCATTGTGATTCTTTCTGGGTATTGAATATTGAAAAAACAAACACACACATGTGATTCCTCTTGGACTTGTAGCCCATTGAAGAAAACAGACATTAAACAAAAGCAAAAAAAAAGAAGGAAAAAGAAAGAAAGAAAGAAAAAGAAATGCAACTATAAAAGGATAGAAAATAAAAGAGCAAGATAAATATGAACACTTTCCATCAAATACAGGTAGATTTAGAAGGATTTTTTTCCTTCTATTCCTTCTATGAGAAAACAAAGATATTTGTTACCTTGTATGAACATTTTGTTATCTGGCCCCACAGCATTGCAAATCATAACCCACTATTTTCCTGGCACCTTTATTCTCTCCAAAAGCTTCCCAGAATGTTTTTGGCATTGACCTTTGCCACTTTCTCACATGATCAAGGGAATTTTCACTCAATGATAAGATGAACAAAGTCAAATCAATGTGAGCTTTTGACCAGTTAAGACTATGTCTCTCTGACCAGCTGCCCAATTTTCCCAGGGTGTGGTGCAGGCATCTCTGCAAGTTGTCCTCCTCTATTCACTTCTTTGTGATTCACTTTGTCACCTGCCACCATCTGCTTATTTCCCAGAGATTTTGCTTCCACCGGCTTTTCCTCTTTGTCTGTTTTCCCCCCTCCTGTTTCTAAACATATATCTCAATGTCTGGCATGATCTTCACACTTTTCCCAGTCACCTTTCTCAACTAAACCTGTCTACTTGGCAGACAAGTACTTTGGAACCCCGTATCTACTCTTTCTCATGCCGCTGACATTCTTTTTTTGGCATACAGATGTCAACAGGTAGGATCAAATGGAAAGAAGCATGAAAGGTTAATTCCCCAATATCAGCATCAAGTATAGGAAATGTGCTTGCAGAGTAAGAGCTAAGTAGAACTCCTCAAATAAAAGATGATTTGTGACAACTAGTAAATGAGAGGATTTCTGTCACAAGGAAGACAAAGTTAGGTTGTTTTTGATGTCATGGGTCCCTGCATAGAGACCACAGAAAGTTCTTATATAAGGAGAGTAACTAAGAACAGAGTAGGGAGGAAGAGCATGAGAAGAAGATTAACATTAAACAGGGATGAGAGGTGGGAGGGAAAGGGAGAGAGAAGGGAAATTGCATGGAAATGGAAGGAGACTCTCAGGGTTATACAAAATTACATACAAGAGGAAGTGAGGGGAAAGGGACAAAAATAAGGGGGGAGAAATGAATGACAGTAGAGGGGGTAGAGAGAGAAGGGGGGAGGGGAGGGGGAGGGGAGGGGGGATAGTAGAGGATAGGAAAGGCAGCAGAATACAACAGACACTAGTATGGCAATATGTAAATCAGTGGATGTGTAACCGATGTGATTCTGCAATCTGTATACAGGGTAAAAATGGGAGTTCATAACCCACTTGAATCAAAATGTGAAATATGATATATCAAGAACTATGTAATGTTTTGAACAACCAACAATAAAAATTATTAAAAAAAAAAGAACCCATGAAACATGGAAGGCCAGTGTTACAGACTGTAAAGCTTTAGCCAAAGAATGAAGAGCTAGTGCCAGCATTCAAAGGGTTTTTTTTTTCAAACACAATTATCAATCTTAATCAAATCCCTATTAAAACATGGCCAATATCAGTCTGTCATTACTATATAAAAAGAAAAATAAGAACTATATATGTGTGCATATAGAAAACAGAATAGAATTGTTAATGACACTTTTGAGAAATCATATATTGAATACTTTGCTTCCAGAATGGAGGCTATGTCATGGATTTTACATCAGTGTATCTTTTTTAAAAGGTTGTAAAGTTGTAGGGGAGAAGGGGTTTCTTCTCTCACTTGTTGCTGGAAACCTCTATAATAAAAGATTAGATTAACAAAAGAAAAACCGCAGGGATTTATGTAATAAAAGTTTTACTTTACACAAGAGCCTTCAGAAGTGGGGACCCCAAGAAACAGGTAAAATGGTATATTTTTATAGACAGTTGTGCAGAAGTATAACTAGAGGTCAAGAGAAAATGATCCCGTGGTAATAAACTGGAAGGACTTAGCAAGACATTCTCAGAATTTTCTGTATTTTTTATCCCCATTCCTTTCCTCTGGGTACAGGGAGAACTCTCATGAAATGAGGATCTGGTAACATACTTTAGAGGAAGGTCAGCCCATGACAGGAGAGAATAGCAGAAGAAAATCAGAGAGAACCTCTTGCCTCTGTTGTTTTCTCAGATTTCAAGGTATATTTTGGGGTATTATGTACTAAATTCTATCAAAATGGTATATATGATTTGTTAGCCGAAGTCAAAAACAAATGAAACTCTAGGTTTTTTTTTTTTCCTTAAAATGACTCCCTTTAATATTTACTATCTTTGGAGCCCACATTTTCAAAGAGCTTAATCTGCAACAGGAAGGACTTCAATTAACATGAAGATCTTTTCTTAATAAATGATTTATAAGAATGTATATACCTGTTTATACTCATCTTCAAAAAATTGAATTGTGCTGGGGCTGTAGCTCAGTGGTGGAGTGCTTGCCTCACATATAGGAGGCACTGGGTTTGATCCTCAGCACCACATAAAAATAAATAAATAAATAAAATAAAGGTAATGTGTCCATCTACAACTAAAAATATATTTTTTAAAAATTGAAGTGGCTTATAAAAATACACGTAAGCCAAGAAGACAAAAAACATACAATTAATAAAAATGTTAAAACAAAAATAAATATAAAGCTGAACCAGAGGTAAAACTAGTTCTTATAAAAATAGATTGGATTGCAATTTTCTAGTAGCAAAAAACTCATGAAAATGAATAATCAGCAACCTATTCCACAGGTTTTAGTAGCTTAGGGAAACATAGTTTCTGATATATTGACACTGAAAGAATGTTTCTCATAAATAACTCTAGAAGACATCATGTGGTAGAGTACATATTCAACAATATTAGCTCAGTTAAGAACCATGAACACTGTGGATGTGGTGGTTCATACCTGTAATCCCAGCTACTCAGGAGGCTGAGGAAGGAGTATCCAAGTTCAAAGCCAGCATCAACAATTTACAAGAACTTGTCTCAAAATAAAACTAAGGAGCTGGGATTGTGGCTCAGCAGTAGAGCACTCTTCTAGCATATGCAAGGCGCTGGGTTTGATCCTCAGTATTACATAAAAATAAATAAATAAAATAAAGGTATTGTGTCCAAGTACTATATATATAACATCCATTTTATATATAAAAAGTAAACTGGACTGAGGATGTGGCTCAATGGTAAAGCATCCTTGGGTTCAATTTTCAGTACCACCACCACCAAAAACAACAACAAAGAAAAACAAAGCAAAACAAAGTTGTAGGAAAATTTACATCTTTTTTTTTTAGCATGCTATATTAGTTTCCTATTTAGCAACATTGCTGTTGTAACAAATTACTACAAACAATGACTTAGGAAAACACATTATCTAACAAATCTGTAGGTCAGAAGTCTGAAAAAGATCATAGGGTGATAAATTCAGGTGTCACCCGAGTTGTGATCCTTCTGGAGGCTCTAGGAAATAATCTATTTCTTGTGTTTGCCAGCTTCTAGAGTTGGCCTGCATCTCTTGATTACTGGTCTGTCACTCTGACCTCTGCTTTGGCCTCCAGATCTCCTCTGACTAACTCTCCTGTTGGTATTTTATAAAGACTATTGTAGTTACATGGGGTACACTGGGTGATTAGGATAATTTCCCATTTCAGGTTCCCTTCTGTCACATAAAGTAATGCATTCTGGGAATCAGGGTGTGGCCATCCTGTTCAGCCTACCACACTTGCCTTATAATAGGACAGTTGGATGATGAAATGTCTGTAATATGCAGCTCTCTGAGTCTCTTGTCTAATATGAAAAAAAAAGTCAAAAGAATAAGATAAATTGTATGGGCCCTAGGCCAGTTTTAATTAATATATCTCAATATTAGTAGTGAGGAGCAAAGAATTTTACGCTTTGCTTTCTAATAATACACGAAATATAGATATTCTGTGCTTCTGGTAAAGTGCAGATCCAATAATTTTGACTTGCACAGGAAATAGATGCTATCTCCAATGCAAGTAAACACTTTTAATTATGTCTTTAGTATAAGGCCATCATCCTTAAGGCAGAGCCTAGTCAGAGCTATGAATTTGGTTCTGCCTTGCTGGACACAGAAAAAAAAATGGGCAATGGAGACCCCAAATTTCTATATGAAAGAACATAGTAGATAACAGATATTGAAAAATACCTACTACATCCATTTAAATTCTCAGAAAAAGAATTTAATGATGAAACAATTTAATTGAGGACATTCTATGACTTTCTTTTTCTTTTCTCAAAATATGCTCCTTCAGTATGAAAATGAATTCATTTAAAGGTTTTTTAAAAATCAAAATTTAGTAATGGTTGACCACAATGGTGACTTGGGTAATTTCACCTAGATATAAAGCATTCATTTAGAAAATACCCAGATTGACTAAATTGGTGAAATGCCTATCTTCCCTGTCAATGTTGATTAAAACACAATAAAAATCTTTTTCATCACCATGTAGGAAAATATTAACATATTTTCTCTATGGTAAAGCACAACATGGTGAGTCAACTAAATGATCTTGAATCTTCAATAAAGAAGTAAAAATTCAGACCACTGGAATTCTGTTGGCTTTAGATTTTATAAGAAATTAGGCGAATAATTTTAGAGAAAGTGCTTAATCTGAAATTAGCTTATTTTTGCTGACTACACAAATACCTGACAAGTTGAATTCTAGTGTCCCCTTCTTATAGGTTCCATCCATCTTCGAAGTAATTCATTTAAAGAACTGACAACCTTGACACCCAAGAAGGGTATCATTTGTTATAAGGAATAAATAAGTTGTCATTTATTAATAGGTAAACTATTATAATAACTTTATTGTACTTCTAATTCCATATTCCTTTTGAACATAGGGCAAACACAGTTGGTGCATCATTAACTTAGTTTTAGAATGTTCAAAATTTGGTGTACTCTCCTCAACATCGAATCCTTTCTTAAATTTTCCTTTATTTAAATTATATGTAACTTTAAATTTTTTTCTATGCAGAAAAGGGAAAATATATCTTGAGTTTTCTTATTTGGTTTTATAATCATTCCTTTGTTTTTATTCCCACAGTCCCTACATGAGTTCAGGTATCTATAGTCTCACAAACAGATTAATGTAAAAATTTTATAATGGTTTTCCTGACTCATTTTCTTGAGATCGAATTCACAGACCATCATCAGATGTATCGTCATAAATCACCAGTGTCACCTTTTGCTCAGATACTTTCATTGACTTTACAGGGAATAAGACCTAATGTCTGTTTGGTGCTTAGTTTGATGATCTGACCCCAGCACACTCAACCCAGGACGCCTCTCAGAATTCCATGACCTTAATTTTCTGTGCTTAGCTTGATCTCACTTTTTTTTTCATCATACAAGCCATTATTGAGAACCCACTCTATGTTAAACATTATGGAAGATTATTGGAGACAGTGATGAAAAATACAAACTTGGCCCTCATGGAGCCTATGATCTTTTAGGGAAGATACACCATTAGTTAATACAAAAGAACTGTTACCATGGGCAGTACAGAGAACTGTGTGTTCATGTAACAGGAAACCTAATATACTTTTGGGTTAAGAGCAGTATTCCCTTGGAAGTCACATCTAAGCTGAAATGGGAAGGGTCAGTAGGTATATAGATTTGGAAGGAGTGAGAGTGTGGAAGCAAAGGGAAATTCTGCATGAAACTCCTGGAAGCAAATAGAAAATGGAGTTAAAGCAAATGGAATTTGGGTTTATGGACACAGTAGAAATACAGGGAGAGAAGAGGCTTGGACTGGACAGGGGAGAAGGTAAAAGGTCTTACTTACCATAAAGTGAACCACGGGAGTTTTAAATGGATAGATTCTCTTATTTTTGAATGATTACTCATGGACAACAATGGAGAGAAGACAGAAAACATGAACCCTTACGGCCAGTTCAATGAGTCACACTAAAGAAGTGGATAGCTGGGATTAGGGTGATAGTGGGTGTGGAGACAGTGGGAACAGATGTTTTTATGGCATAGCTCAACTGGACTTTATGATTGACTAGACGTGGGGATATGAGGAGAAAGGAGGAGCCAGTGAGCATCCCTCCTTCAGCCAATCAACATTACTTCTCCTCTTTTGGAGGCCTTCCTGTGAAAGGTTTACCCTCTCGCCAGTACAAATTCAAATCCTGCTCATTCTTGAATAAGAGCAAGCTCACATCTTAATTATCTCAGATGGCTTCTTCTACTTCTCAAGTTCACAGTGATGCCTTTTCTCTGAACTCCCAGAGCATCTATTGTTTGTTTTCATCTTTTGGCATTTATACAAATACTATCTTAAGCCATTATTTATGTCATATATGTGCCAGATGATTGTAGGGTATTGTAGGATATGTTGATGATGTCTTTCTTTTATTTCTTTCAGTTCTTATTTAGTTTCTGGCACAATTCCATGTACCCAGTAGATGTACATTAAATACTTATGCAGAAATGGTTCCATGAGCAATGAGTGAATCACATTCAGATTTAACAACGAGCATAGGAAACTTCAGAAGTGGATAATGTCTTTCCACAATCTATTGCTATCTTTCTTCTCAAATTTATCATTCATCTTCTCAACTTTGTAAATTAACACCTAATGCTTATTACACTATCTACATTTTGCTTTTTCAACTTATTCCATTTATTATCATTCCTCAACTTTGTCTCTCATGTTTCATTGTAATTTCATATTCATTTTGAATCTCTTTTATTTAACATATGTAGCTATCTCTTTGACCTTCTATTCACCCAATTTTTCTTTAACTCTGCCAAAGATCTACTTTGAATTGATGTCTTTTCCCGGTGAGATTTGAGCCCTGGAATCTATGTCTGCAGACAAGACTCAATTCTGTAATAGTTTCACAGAATCTGGGCAATCCAGGCTTGTTCCCATTGCCTCATTAAGCAATGTCAGAGGTGAGAGTTGAAAGTTGTGAACAGATGGTAATGAGGTAATGCTGCAGGGTGTAAGAATCACTGTAAACCAGAGCATGTCAGAGCACAAATGATTTCTCTTCCCAGGGGCTGGTTCTCAGCTCTGTGTCACAGAATTTAAATGTGTTTAGTCCCATTTCCCAACACAATTGGAGTACTTTCTGTACATGTGTGCTTTTATGTGTATGTAAGTGTTTTCCACATGTGGTCATAACCATTGATTCTGAGGAGTCATTTAAGAAAGTCACAAGTATAGTTAAAACTAAGTTATCAAATTATAGTCACTGTCATTTCTGGACTAGTAGATCTAACATCGTACTAGAATTAAGTCTGATAATGCAACTCTGCAAATACTGTATGAGTCACTTATATATTCTTACATATATAATATATTTCATATCATAATACTAAAACTATACAAAGCCCAGGGCAGTGGCACAGTCCTATAATCCCAGCAGATTGGGAGGCTGAGGCAGGATGGTTGTGAGTTCAAAGCCAGCCTCAGCCACTTAGCAAAGCCCTAAGCAATTTGGTGAGACACTGTCTGTAAATAAAATACAAAAAAGGGCTGGGGATGTGGCTCAGTGGTTAAGTGCCCCTGAGTTCAATAGCTGATATACATATATATTTGAAACCATGCAGATGTATTTAAATAGCATTTAACAATTGTCTCATTGCTGCTTTCCATCAATTTCTTCATATTGGAATTATTATGGAGTGATTCCTTACTCTTTGCATGGATGCATCTTATTCATTGATGCTTTGGTGACATGAGTGTTATAAATACTGTGTGCTGCATACAGCCATGCACTCTATAACTATGTTCTGGTCAATATGATAAGGGGTTGCAAAATGTTATATCGCTTACTGACATTGTCGCCCTTTTGGTTTATGTGAGCACACCCTGTGATAGATGCAGAACTACAAAACCTCCTAAGGATGCATTCTCTGCTGTTAAGTGGTACACAATTGTATTAATTGTATTTGGAAGGGACAGTAGGGAACCTCAGAATTTCCTGAAGAAATATATTTCATAATTGTTGGAATTTCCCATGATATTCTCTTCTGATAGAATAAATAGAATTTTATGATCATGGTATTTGTTTGATTCAAAGATGAGTATTTTGGCTGTTGTTCAGGAATTTTTAACATCTTAAAACTATTTCAGTCTGCTCTTGGTTTGATAAAACAAGTAGCCTGAAGGGGTTTTCCTTTAACTTATAAGCCTTATGATTTTGGAAGGAAACTTAATCCATATATTTCTGACTCATTTTTACTTAAATCATTAACATGTTGTAGTGTAAGAATACTCTTTCTTTGAAATAAGCCCTTTCTCATCAAAACAGAAAGCTTTGTTTTGCCTAGAGTGAAGAAACTTGGAGACCAATAATGTAAATCCTGTTTGAAAATTGAATTCCAGGGAATTAGGGTATGTTTTATTCTCTGTTCATATTTTAATGTCAGCAATGTCAATCTACTTTCTAATTTTATTAATGTTTCACTTTTGGGTGGATATTCTCTATCCACATTAATTTGGTTAAGGATTATTATATTAATATCTCATCAGAGCCTTTGTTAAGATGTGCTACTTTACTTAAATCACTATCAAAATGGTTTTAGTTTCATTTACTTTTTAATTCTTGGATACCTTGTCACTGCAGAAAGGGTATTTAAAATTAAAACTATGTTTAAAAATATTAAATTCATTGATTAATTATAACATTTAAATAACACTTTCTGAATTTTTAAACTTCATCCAGTTTTCTCACTGACATTTTTTTTATGAATTTTTTTCATACCATTATATTTTATATGAGTTCAATAAAAATTTAAAAAGGATCCAATGTCACCATTCCCAAAGCTTTTCCCTATCAAAATCCTAAGTTTAAGATTATACTATTTTTATTTATTTAAAGTATATTTTTCTCCCTCTACAGAGAATGATTTCTTTTTTTTAAATTTTTTATTGTTGGTTGTTCAAAACATTACATAGTTCTTGATATATCATATTTCACACTTTGATTCAAGTGGGTTATGAATTTATTTATTTTTATGTGGTGCTGAGGTTTGAACCCCGGGCCTCGCTTGTGCGTCTGAGCACTCTACCACTGAGCCACAATCCCAGTCCATAAGATTATACTATTTTTAAATACTATTCTCTTCAAACAAACAGACTAAATAAATAAATAAATAAAATGCTCCAATGCTCTCAGGATAAAAATTAGAAACATATTACCATAAAACAACATATCAATATGTGTTTAAGCATCTTTATTTATTCTTCTTTGATACACACATGTATACATGTATGTTTATATACACAGATATACATATACAATGAAAGTACATGTATATACATTTACGTATGTTTATTTATGCATATATGTAGATACATATTTATACACACATATATTCTGCTTAGTTTTTATATATGTATATATTAATATTACATGTTTTATTTTTTATATGTATATCTATTACTGCATATGTTCTGCATTTATGTGTAAATTCTCTAGATATTACAAACATGTTATTTTTGACCATTAGTATACATATTCAACAAAGTATTTAAAACAGTAAAAAGTGATATTAAATTGGTCTTTTCTCTACATATTTGAAGTAGCTCTTTTATCTTATAATACCTTTCTATATGCATATTTGTGGATTCCAATCTATTCTACTGATTAACTTGTTTTTGTTAAATACCAAGCTACTTAAAATATAACATTCATTTAAGAATTATTTGACAAAATTGTTTCACCTCTTACTATTATTTTCAGAAATCCTCACCTATTCTTAGGTATTAAATTATTTTTAATATTCACCTTAGATAAGCTTATGTTGGAAAATTTTACAGTTCATAATTTTATTAACATTAAGTTGAGTAGAGATTAATTTAGAAAAAAATTAACATGTTTACAATATTGAGTCTTCTAATATTTTAAAGTTATATTTATATATCCCTTAACATTTATGGTTTGGTTTATTCATAGTTGTTTTATCATCTTGTTTATATTAAAACATTTTTCTTCCATTTTATTTTCTATCTTTTTGGATATATATTATACAGTATCTTTCAATAGGCTGCTTATAATGGGTATTCCTATATGTATGGTTACTATGCAAAGAAATGAATTAAATAAAATGTTGACTTTGGTGGCTTTCATACATATCTTTATTACCATGAACTTAAAAATGTATGCATGTTGCAAATTTTCTGAATGTTAAATATTGTATAGATACCTACATATTGAATAAATGCCTTATTTTTCAGTTGCTGTATAGAAAATGTAGCAAAATCTTTTAAAAATAAAAGTGAACAAAGTTGTATCCAGTTTAATTAATTGTGGCTGCCTTTAAAGACTCAGCCTTTAAATATATCTATACACACACAAGAGATATATATACATATATATATATATATATGTATATATATATATCTTGAACCATATATATATGGTTCGAGAGAACTGAAAAGAAGGTGAGATGTGATAACAACCTGAATACAAGAAGCCTGCATGACAGACTATTACAGGAGAATGAACATCCTTCATAAAATCCTGGATTGAGCTCACAACCTATATGGAATCTGCTGCAACATGTATACATACTGAATATATTTATAGATAAATACTGTCTAAAACTCTTTGCTCTTTACTCACTAGTTTGTGTGTTATTTTATGTTTTGATTCAATAAAAAGGCATTGCAAAAGGCCTTTCAAATCATTTGGATGGGAGACAGACATGCAGACAGGACAAATTAGCGGGTATACATTTATAGCCACAATAAAATAATTTTACTCACAAATTTGACATTATCAAACACTAGTGAAAAATGTACTGTGAAGATGAAATATAAATCTGTTTCAAGATTTTCCATGTGCTGTCCATATGTACTTATGATACAGGATTATAGAAGTTTAAAACTGTAATAGCATAACTGTTCATTTTATGAATGACATTTAGGAATTATTAACAACACAGTATATGTGTCTGTGAGATGATGTGAGGGTGAGGGAGAGAAAAGTAGATAGGAATCCTGTAATAGGCAGCATCTTTGCTAAGCTGAAGTTTTTCTTTATCCTGTGACACTTGAAAAGGCACACTGAGAATACAGGTTACAAAGAAAAAAGGGTTGTGTGCTGTGTTCTGAGCTCTAATAGTTCTCTTGTTTGGAGAAGGGTTTGTTGTAGGCATAAGCACAGATTTTGTCTGTTGGATCCATTCAGTCTATATCTGTCTTTACAAATATCTGATAATGTTCTTAAGTTTCATACTTTATAAAGAAGAAAAGAGGCTTGAAAGTCACAAAGCACACTAGAGAATGAGAAATATAAAGAGGTTTGGGTATCAATTATACTATTAAAACTGTTTTCTTGGAAAGCTGGGAATGGAATCACCATTTGACCCAGCTATTCCCCTTCTCGGTCTATTCCCTAAAGACCTAAAAAGAGCATGCTACAGGGACACTGCTACATCGATGTTCATAGCAGCACAATTCACAATAGCAAGACTGTGGAACCAACCTAGATGTCCTTCAATAGATGAATGGATAAAAAAAAAATGTGGCATTTATACACAATGGAGTATTACTCTGCATTAAAAAATGACAAAATCACAGAATTTGCAGGGAAATGGATGGCATTAGAGCAGATTATGCTAAGTGAAGCTAGCCAATCACTAAAAAACAAATGCCAAATGTCTTCTTTGATATAAGGAGAGTAACTGGGAACAGAGTAGGGAGGAAGAGCATGAGAAAAAGATTAACATTAAACAGGGATGAGAGGTGGGAGGGAAAGGGAGAGAGAAGGGAAATTGCATGGAAATGGAAGGAGACCCTCAGGGTTATACAAAATTACATACAAGAGGAAGTGAGGGGAAAGGGAAAAATAATATAAGGGGGAGAAATGAATGACAGTAGAGGGGGTAGAGAGAGAAGATGGGAGGGGAGGGGAGGGGAGGGGGGATAGTAGAGGATAGGAAAGGCAGCAGAATACAACAGACACTAGTATGGCAACATGTAAATCAATGGATGTGTAACTGATATGATTCTGCAATCTGTATACGGGGTAAAAATGGGAGTTCATAACCCACTTGAATCAAAGTGTGAAATATGATATGTCAAGAACTATGTAATGTTTTGAACAACCAACAATAAAAAAAAAAAAAACTGTTTACAGGGAGGATCAGATAGTAGATGAAGTGTAGGCTGCCTGTTGTCTCTTCAGTGTCTTATCTTGGAGATGCAAAAAGAGTTGGGCAGCGGTAGAATTCTAAGCAATATAGACCCTGAAACAAATTCGAGGACTAAAGGAGTAAATCAATACCATATAAGTAAATCCAATGGAAGAGGTAGAGCAAGGTAGAGTCTTAATTTTTCTAAGTATCCTAAATATTTCCTTAATTTATTCTTCCATAAATTTTAAGAATTAGTCACTAAGTTACTTGCAAATCTTTATTTGGATTTTAATTGAAATTTATTTAAATATGTAATTTAATTTGGAGAGCATTGGCAGCCCTGTAATGATAAGATCTGTGTACATGGTATATCTTTCCATTTAACCAAGTAGTCACTTTTGTACTTTTATGGAATTGGCTATCTCTGAGTCACCTTTTTGTCATTACAAACAGAATTGATATATTCTATTTTTAGTTTATTGTAGAGGCAGAGAAAACCATAGACATTTGTGTGCTGAACTTGTATCAGTCAGTTAACTGACCTTATACAATTGCTGGAATACTTTGTTGAATTTCCATGATTTTCTATGTAAATGGCAGCATCTGCAAATGTCAATATTGTTTTTTTTCTGATTTTTTTTTCTTTCCTAATTGCTTCAGCCATGAGCCTTAGGGTTATGCTGTTTAGCAGTGACAATAATAATTGTCCTTGTTTCCAATGTTAAAAAAGAGTATTTCTAAAATTTCCCCATTAAGAACATTGTTTGCTATGGTATTTGGTAATTATCTTTTATTAGTTTAGGGAAAGTGTCTTTTAAATAATTTTTCTAGGAACTTTTAACATAATTGGTTGTTCTTTTGATGACAGTTATTTTTTAAATCTATGTTACATTTTATTTTTAGTTCATGAATGAAGTGAATTATCTCATTGAAAAATATCCCGCTATTGAAGAAGTAAGGCATTTCTGGTTTAAATCCTATCTGACCACAACACAAGAGGCTTTAATTGCTTGGTATTTTATTTATTCAGAATTTGTATTTTTTCATATGATTTTTATTTTTCTACTGCCTTCAAATGATTTAAATGTGAAATTAAGTTATTCTAATAACATACACCTGAAAATTTTTCCCTTTTGTTTTTACTTCCTAAAATATAGAATATAAGAATGATTTTTTTCCTTGAGAAATTGATAGGACTCACCAGTGAAACTATCTTAATGACCCTCTGTTTTAAAGTGGGGGATGGAACACATTTTTGTTTACCATTTTCAATTTCTTTGTAATTATTGGTATTTTCAAGTTTGCTGCTGCTTCTTATGGCAAATTCTCTGAAGCTGTGTTCACTTAATCATATTTATAAATTGTTACATTATTTTTACAATAGTATCACATGACCTTTTGAGCCATATTTTTCCATAATTATTTCCCCTTCTTATTGTATATTTTGTTATTCTCCCTTATTCTCACCAATACCAGTTATTCATCTAATTTATCAATACTTAATAACTATCTTAAGTTTTAATCAACTACTTATACACTATTGCGGTTTTTCCTCTGGTTATTTTATTTCCTTCTTTTTTTCTATCATTTTGTTCCTTCTTATTTCCTTGCAGTAACAATTAGCTTTTTGCCCTAGTATATTTATTTGAATATTTTCCCATTTCAATATTCCTTATTTTTCAATAATGTGTGCATAGCTCTTATCCTACTGATACTAATTTACTCTATTTTATACTTTTACATATATTACTTTAAGCTCTAAGTATTTGGTAATAATTTTACTTGTAACCCATAGATTATTTTGTAATATACTTCTGTGTTTCCAGATATATCATATGTTATTTTACTATCACTTTGTAATTCTTCCTAATTTTCAATATGGACCAAAAATTCTCCTTAATTTTTAATATGGACAAATATGTATGATGGTATACAGAATTTATTATGGATTTCTTCATCAGTTTTTCTTTATAAATTCTGTAAATCAACTTAAAATTGTTTATGTTCTATTATTCGCTGAGTTTTACAATATTCTCTCTTTCTCCATGAATATATAGATCAATTAATGAATTAGTCAAAGCTTCAATGTTATTGTTTGTTTACTCATATATTAGCTTTAAAGAGGAATGTGCTACTATCTCCCACTGAAAGTACTAATTTCCGTTTATTTTAGTATCTCATTCCACTGTCAGCTGATATACTTTAGTGCATATATTCAGAATATATGTATTTACTTTATATATATTAGTGATGCGTGATTTACCATGATGAGCTATCATTTCTTCTGTCAGTTTATAACTCTTTATTTTATTCCTTATGATTTTTTGTCTTAAATATTTCTATTAAAATTGCCTTCAAGGATTTCTTTTGTTTTATATTGCTATATCCCCTTCATTAGTGCACTCAACAACTATTACATGTCCAGTGTCAGGCATTTTCAAGGTCCTAGAGCTGAATCTCCTTCCTGTCAGGAGGTTATATTTTAGTAGGAAAAAAAAAACCATGAAATAATATATTAAGAAAAACTAAGCAGTTGAATATTATATATCAGAAGGGGGGTGATAAGCACTATGGAAAATAAAGCAGTTGAGGAGAAGCAGGTTGCTGGGAGGGGCTGCAATTGCAGATGATGTGGTCCAGAAGGCCTCTGTGTTGTTCAGGTGAACCAAGAATCCCAAGCTGGAGCCAGAGCAGCCACCATCCACCTCCCCTCCCCACAGGGACTTACAGCTTGTGTGAGGAACAGCAGAGAAAGCACCAGTGGGCAGGAGGTAAAGCATAAGACTCACAAAGGACACAGGCCACTTTGAGACTCTTACTTTGATCATTTCTGTCTTTAATATTACTAAAATTACAGGGTTTTTCAAAATTTGATCTGGATATCCATCTCTTGGCCAATAAATTTATCCCATCCCTAAATAATTATTATTTATGTTAGGCCTTCTTTACATATATTGTGGATCTATTTTCCATACTTAATTTTATTTCTTTTTTCACCCTTATTAGGTAAAATTAGATGTTTTCTCCATTTTTTTCTCTTCTGAAGTTTATCTCCATAAAAATCTTTCATTGGGATATATTTACCTATTTGAAATTTATCAATTACTATTTGTTCCCCCAAAACAAAATGTGCACCACTGCATGCTTTTAAATTCTAGTTGTTCCTTCCCTGAACACACAACAAACCCACATCTTTCTCCTATATTGATATTTCTGGTATCATATAATATTTTAGAGAAAATTTATTAAGAATATTAATTTGTAAAGGACATCACCTAATTGGAAAATAGATCTTACTAAATTCTGTTTTCACTTCATTTCCCAAATATCTTCTTCCTGGATTAGTCTGTTACTCATGTAATGAATCCTCTAAAAGTTCTCTCAAACAGTGTTCTTGCATGATAAAATTGCTAGACAGTATCTTTATTTTACCTTGAATATTAAACTATAGATTTCATGTATTCTTCCTGGCACACAGTGATAATCAAATATGTGTTGACAGTTGAGTGAATAAGCACGAAAATGTGTTTTCACACAAAACCACAGAAACCAGAGTTTAAATCAACCAGAATCACATATAAAAACAACATAGCCCAATGTTCACTCTTAATTCCATTAAAATCCTTTAACAGAAAACAAAATAATTTATTGTTCTTCATCTACTACAAGTTTCACAGGAAAATGAAGAGTTGTATTTATATTTAGATAAGCATGTTTACATATACTCTTCAATAATCATACATTTTGACTTGTACAGCTGTGGTTTTTAAAATTTATTTATTTTTTCTTAAAATAGGTAAGGAATGAGTTGAAAGAGAAAGACCATGTAACTGGCCTTCCTGGAGTGTCAGTTAGGATCTGGGAATATTTTAGGATTGTAAATTCCATTTACACAATATCAATTTTATGCTACATATTATGGTTTAGATGTGAGGTGTCCCCCAAAAGCTCATGTATAAGAAAGTTTAGACATGAAATGATTGGGTTATGAGAGTTTTAGCCCAATCAGTTCACAATCCCCTGATAGGGATTAATTGGTTGATAACTTTAGGGAGATAGAGTGCCCTTGAAGAGGTATGTCATTGGGGATGCGCCTTCAGGGTATGTTTTTGCCCTGTGAAACAGTGTCTCTCTGCTTCTGATCTTCATGAGCTGAGTTGTTTTCCTCTGCCACACCCTTCCATCATGTTGTTCTGCCTCACCTTGGGCCCACAGTAATGGAATTGGAGAGACCTCTGAAACCATGAGCATCAAATAAACTTTCTCCTCTAAAAATGTTCTTGTCAGGTCTTTTGATTGCAGCACTGAAAATGCTGACTAAAACACTGCATTTTACTGCAGTCAGACGGCTGGCAGACTTATCAGCTCCCTCCAGTGTCTTCCCATTGGTCTTTTTATATTGCCTTTTGATAACCTGCTTTTGTGTCTCCCTATTAGACCACAACTTTTTGAAACAAGTCTCTTGTTTTCTCGGTAAACAAACACTTACTGAGTTTTGTCTATATGCCAAGCACCGTCTCATTAATTTTTAAAGATCCTAGTTAGCAATGGCATGGGTATGCAATAACAATATCAAATGAAATGATGAATCTTCTCTCTCTCTACTTTAGAACATGTCATAGCACTTGGGTAATAGTATATTCACATTTTGCTTACAATATTTTCAGCAGATTTATACTAAAATTCAAATGCTGATTTATTACTCATAATGACATCAATAGTTTTGTCTTATCAGTATTTTCCCTTAATACTTAAGAATTCATATGTAAATTAGCATACAGAATTAAACTGATAAATTGATTCCAAATTTCTATGGATTGAAAGACCTAAAGTAACATAAAAAAAGAAAGACAAAATTGGAGGGCTCATACAACCTTGATTTATAAACTTATTATAAAATTATAGTAATCTCAATAGCATGACAATAGACAAACAGGTTAATGGTATCACAGACCCACAATTATACTGTCAATGGAGATATATTTGATATATAAACCAAACCAAAATAGTTAAAATTCAGATAAGTATGTTAACCAGATACCCAACATAAGTCTGAGACATGTCCATAGTTATTTTGGAAAATTAAGAATGCTTTCTTAGAAGCTATTTTTCATACTCTAAAATGTGAAAATACTGTTTTGTTATTTGGTGAAATCACAATTTATATTACTGAATGTAATTAGCAAAAGGTAAGTTTTCATTGAAGTCTAGTGTTTATTTCCATACTAGAGCACTTCATTGTTTACACAGTGAGGAGTCCAGATATATTAACCTTCCCTATCAAAATGACTAAGTATTTCTTCTGTTCTGTCTAATCCAAAGTTTTTGAGTATTTTGAAACTATACATGAAGCAGAACCGAGAAACATTAGTTCAACATTTGAAGCAGAGTAAACTGTAACACAGTCCTTCCTCCTTTCTCAGAAGTGTTTGCACACTTGATGTTTTCCCCTTGGTCCATTACAGAACTCCCTATAATGAAATGGCAAAGGAGCTATTAAAACACTAACACTGAAGATGCATTCATTCCTTCAACAAATGTGAAATGATACAATAATGAAGCCACAGTCCCTATTTCTTTGGGGGAACCTCGCAATACACAGCTAAATTAGTAAGTATGTTTTACAGATCCAGGTAGTAAAGTTAGTAGTAAGTGCTATGATTAGAGAAAAGCACAGTAAGAAGATCAAGTGGGAGGAAATGGCTACTTTGTCTTGGGTGATTAGAGAAGGCTTCTCTTAAGAGAGTACTTGGGAATGGAAAAGTCATTGAAATACTCCATCTGACCATCTGGAGGAAAACTTTTCAGGAGATAGAATAGGCAGGGACTCCTAGAAAGAAATGATTTTGCATTGTCAAGTACAATGTAGTTAGAGCTGAGGGGAGAAAGGAAAGATATGAGATTTGAGTGGCATGGAAAAGTACTTTTATAAGAGACGAAAAACAAAATTCCAAAAAAATTAATTTTTTTCTCTACTTTTTTATCTATTTAAGGTCTTAGCCACTTTCACTGTTCCAATTTTATTTTCTGTGTGCAATACTAGACTCCTTTTTTAATTAAGACTGACAATTTAGTTAAAAGTGACCTAGGATAATAATAATTGGTAAACTGATCTAAGTACATTTTTATATTAAGAGTGACATAGGGATTATACATTAATCACTAAATAGGCCTCTACTTCAAAGATCACTTTTAAACTTCTAATTTGCTATATCAATTCACTTAGACAAAAACTTTATCCCCAAATGTAAAGACTGAAATATTCCTACAACTGGAGTGTATTTTAGTTTGATTATTGCTTTCCACAGAAGACTCCAATGTATAATTAAAATAATTATCTGAATAATGAAGGGCAAATAATAACTTTGTCTTAAGTACACAAATAATTATCCATGTAGGGAATCTCAAAATTAAATAGCCAAATGGGATTGTTATGGTGGTATTTTGATGATTTAAGTATATATGAATCATAAACATTAGGATTAAATTTTCCCTGAAAGAATCTTATGTTTAGAATCTATGGAGAAATCTACTTGACAGAGTATATTTTGAGTTAACTTAATACTCATGAAAATGGCTTGAGGTAGTTTGCTTGAAATAAAGACTATTGCTACATAGAACACACTTGCAACCGAAACAAGGAGAGTTCAAGTCACAAATATATTTGCCAGAAATTTCCCCATGATTGCTCAGTCATTTATTCATGCTTTCAATGGAATTGCCTAACCTCCTAATATGTGCTAGTCATTGTGCTGGGTTCTAAATTTCCAAAGGAGAACAAGATAGTCTTGCCCTACACTTCTTAGGGTTCCCAGGCTCCTGAAGAAATTGAGAAGTAATAATAAATGCCACTCCTCAACTCTCCAAAGAGGAGAGGGGACTTCTCCTCCATCCCAAGGATACACAGTGTAAAGGATCCCAAAGCAGAAGTAGATGGAAATAAGGGAAGAAAAAGATAATGAGTTAAGTTTATTGTTTTCAGGGTTGAATCAGGACATAAATGATTTGAACAGGTGCCAAAGGTTATATTGAATCAGGAAATGTGACCTGGAGAATAATAGAAGATAATGTCAGGAACAGGTAAAGAATTTTTAGTCAATTGACAAGAACTTCTAGGAAACAGATGGTTTACTTATGTATTTATTTATATGAAGATGCACGTGGGGTGGGCTGTCATGGGTTGAATGTGGTTTGGAAACTGTGAAATATGTGGTGCATGGTGGAAAGAACATCTATATTTGAGGGAACATTGGGGATTTAGGGAAAGAGCCAGTGTCCAGTTAAGGCAGCCTAAAAGGAATGAAAGGTAGAGAGGCACTTGACACAGGAATTGACTACAGGCAAAGCAGCTCATACACTGGGCATGGTGAGTAACTAGGACTTGTGCCTTAAAATAGATTGTCTCAAATTCACTTTTACTTTTTTATCAGGAGAATAAGGGCAGCAGAGCTCCTTAGCCTTCAATACGCAACAAATTGCCTCAATTTACTTCATTCCATAGGTACAGATCTTGCTGCATATCCTGTTCTCAGCATATCATCTGATTTTCAAATGTCTTGGGCTTAATAAAATCTGAAGTATATATTGCCAAGAAAATATCATCTGTGATTTTAAGCCTGTTTGTTTTAGAAGAAATATAATCCTCATGTTTATGATTCATTTACACTTAAATCCAAACACCACGGAGAAAAACCCTTAGTACATCCAAGATAGTTTTTGTCATTCATGTATCACTCTTGGAGAAGTTTCCCTTAAGTAACTATGAAGATTAAGCCATATCTAATTTTGGAAAGTTAAGAGATACAGCTTCTCAACTTAGGGAGTGACATAACCACATTGAATCATGGATGTGAAGAAATAGAAGGGACTTTGGGGCTCATCTAATTCCCTCATTATAGAAGAAGGAATTGAGGAGTACAAAGTTCACTTGACACATTTGCAGATACATTCAACTTAGGGAAGAACCAGGGCAAATAAATTCTGTGCTGTTTAATGAATGCTTCACTTTGAACACATAAGCACTTAGGACAAGATCTTCAACATCCAAATAATGCCAAATAATGTTTGCTTAATGAATAGATCAATGTCATTGGAACTCCACCTATCAGATAAATGTGCTACAGTCTGCTATCTGGCATACTCATTAATCTTCTACATATAAGGGGACCCTTTGATGGGCTTTGTACCAAACTGTCTTATCAGACACAATTATTGGCCTCAAGAAGCTTTTAACTAAAAAATAACAAAGTGAATAAATAATATTCCAGCATTAGAGAGACTTATTAGATTAACATATGAAGACATAACTGTCATTGTATATAGCTATTCGTATGAGAATATAAATTAAGATATGCACATTATATTAAATAAGTGAAATGCCACTTTTCATTTTATGTTCATGGAGAATAGTTACGGAACAGAAGGATTTAAGGGGCTCTTCAATTTGACTCTACTGCAGAGGGAATGTCCTGTAGAATAATTGAGGTCTAAGAGCAGGAGGGAGGATTTAAGTAAATGGATTTGGTGTGAAGATTTGTAGCCTTGAAGCACAGTGGGGTGAGGGATGGGCTGATGGAAAGAAGAAATGTTTCAGGATCTCTGGGAAAAGGATGAGAGCTTGAACAGGGGCACAATGCTCTGATTCACAGTATGTGAAGTTTAGCTGTGTGACTTGGATAATGTGCTTACTTTAAACTTAGATTTCACTGAGATAATCTTACACATGCAGATAATCAGAAGCCTTGACTTCATGTCTTTCTTTTATAAGGATGAATTAAATTAATAATGTCTATTCCCTCTGCAGCATGCAGCTCAGGTGGAATCTGGAGACTAGATGTTTAGTGAGATACTGAACTCTTTTGAGTCATATCCTTAGCTAAGCGGTCCTACTACAGTTCATTCTGAAACAAAGATCCTAATCAGAGAATTTCAATACATGATCTTTCTCTGTGTGCCTTCTCTTTTCTTCAATTTTCCCATGTGGACCTCTTTTAGTCTACTCACCTGGAATGCTCTCAAGGACATATAAGAGTTATATGTGATGACTGTATTAGACTGGGAAGAAACCACTGTTTGCTTGGTGGCTTATGCTAGATTACCAGAATATAGGTCAGAATGAATTTATTCTGATTACCTGTTTTTGCACATATGACATTTGTGAGAAAGGCACAAGTTTTGGAGTGAAAAGACCCACTTTGAAGGGGAAGTCTGCTTCTGTCACCTGCTAACAGTCTGACTTGGACAAATTGCTCAATATTTCTGAGGTGTCATTTCTTGACCTATAAAGATAGGGATAATAATTTAAACATTCAAAGTACTTGTGGAAACTGATGGTATTTATCACAGAGCATCAAGCACAAATGCCTGATATTATGTATATGTGTGTGTATGTGTGTGCGTGCATGCATGTATATGCGTACATGTGTGTGCATGTGTGTACTCTCCTTCCTTCCTTCCTTCCATTATTCAAGTCTCAAGATAATTTGGAGCAATCTTCAAGTTCTTCCGAGAAGAAACAATAAAACCAAAATAAGGTCTGGGAAGTGGGGAATCTTTACTCTTAATGCTCTAGGAAACATAGGGGGGAAAGTGCATCATAAAGTGATTTACAAGGGACTATCAATCATTCTTCTTTCGTGTTAAAGAATGACAAACACCATCCATTTTGTAAACAGTAGATATCTAGAGCTGTCAGATGGTGGGCATATCACTTTGGAATGATTCTCCAACTCACATTATAATTGGGAATGCTGACTGAGTCAAGCTAAATGGTAAAAAACCAGCCCTTTGCCAGTGCCATGGTTTATGCAAGAGAGAAATGGAGTGAAGTGAAACTAATATATGGCACAAAACAGGAAGTCATCACATTTCATAATGTCATAGAATAATAGGAAGACACCATTGAGATCACCAGTGTTGATCTCTTCAGGGCCCTCTTACCTCAAAGCTGAGGACATCTGTCGTGTTGCTAGATGGCTTCATTCAAATGTGGGGCTCTTGGCATGCAGTCCTTTCAGATGGCATTGTCATCCTTAACTTTGCTTCTGCCTTGTTTCCACTGCACTGGGTTTCACCTCTACAGATAAGCCTACACCATAGCACGCTGCTCCCTTTATTGGTTGATTTAATGATGGGAAGCAGGTGACACACTTTTTAAATTAAACACTGTGGTTTCCTCAACATGCGTATGACAAAACCATAGACCTCATTTCTGACAATTGGTAAGCTGTTATGTACATGAATTCCAGATATTTAGAGTAATGTCTTATATAAAAATTAGATTTGTTTTGACAATCCTGTTTTTACATCAAATTTCAAGACAACGTACAGTTTGAGATAGTGAATTCTAAATTTTGCACCCCAACATCTCAGTGTTGTGTTTTACTCTGGTACTCAATGGTATGATCCTATTAATAGAGGTAAAATTCAGGAGGTAGACACACGCGCGCACACACACGCTCACATGTACACTCCTATACACAATCTTATGTTCCAATAAATATGCAACCAGATGGAAACTAGCAAATTCTTACCAAAAAGAACCTATGCAACATAGATTTTCTATAACATAAATTCAAAACTGTACCTAAAACATACTCAGTAACTAGATTTTGCATTCCTCATAGACACTAACTCCTTGAGAAAAGGGTTTCTGGCCTACTTCTTGGCACACAAGATTTCCCCCCCCCTAGCATCAGAGTCTGCACCATTGTAGTCTAGATTTCTTTTAAATAATTATTTTTAGTTGAATGTCAAGTGACATCTCATTTAATCCTCTCTGATCTAACTCTAAGCTGAAAGCAGTATTTAGATGTGGTAGGTGTAATGTTCTTACATTGGCATTTGCAGTGTAGACTTTCTCAGTTGTGAAGTTCACCTTTGTTTTCTGGACATAGTCCAAATTTGAAGGTCCATTTTCATGTTTTGTTTTTTCCATTGGTCAAGTGAATGTATCCATTATTTTACTCAGGTCACAATTTTTTTTTAGAAAAGATGAATTATATATAAGATATTTTGCTGAAAATTTGCAATTCACTGGCTACCTAGAAAAGGTCTCCTGCCTTGCAGAACTTATGAATCATGGGCTACTAGAAAATATAGTAGACTTGGAATTGTCCTAAAGAAAGCATAAAAAAACAGTAGGTGATGCTTGGCTTACTATGCACCAGGCACTATATTTATTTAACAATTACTAATTTAAATTGTAGCACAGACTTTAACACAGTGTAATGATTAACTTCATTTTACCTATGAACATACTGAGGCTCAGAGAAGTTAGAAAATCCCACAGCTATTTTGAAGCTGGTTAAGTCACAGCTCCAGGATTCGAATGCAGGCAGCCTGCTTGGCTCCAGAGCATGTCATTCTTAACCACTTCAGGAGACAGCCTAGGAAAGTGCAAATGATTTTAGGCAGTTTATTTTTCTTGTAGCTAAGGCAAAAAGAAAACAGTCAGAGATATGGTTTTGTGTTTTTAACGAGAGAATTAATATGCTAGGGCATTTTTTTCCTGGAACAATCTCAAGTCTGAATAGTACAGAATTTGCATAAAAGCATATTGTGCACTCTGGACAATGGCTTTAATTGTAAAAGTGACTTTTTATACCTCAGTAGAGGCAGACATGCTATTCAAACAAACATTTCTTATATTAACACTTCAAATAAGCAGAGATCATCCTATTTGTGCACTTCATGCCTTGAGCTGATATAATAGCAGCACAGCACTGAGACCAGCTGGATGGTGAGATAGCACATATGTCCTTTAGACTGTCTTTCCTAAATATCAGATGTCTAAAGATTGCACAGGTGCTGGATTTTATTCAATTTGCAAGCAAATCCTCTCATAAATACCTTAATTACAGTTATTCTATAGTGTTGACTACCGTGAGAACTAGGTATGGGAGAGGGAAAAAGAGACCTTCTATAGGGGAAAGTTGAGTATCCACACTATTACCTGCAACAAAAAAAAGTCCAGCTTTTTTTCAGCATGGAAATCAGTACCCTGCTCCGTCTTTCAAACAGTTATTCCGGGTCAAATCTTATGCTAGATACAGGGTGTACATATAAAAATATGACATGATTGCAAAGAACTTCCAATTTTACCCAAACCTAACAATTATTTTTCCCAAAATATTTAAATTGTTTCAAACTCTTATACTAGTTGTTGGCCAAAAACTGAGAATTTTCCATCACAGAATGTGGCTTAAACCCAGAGTTTCTCAATTGCAGTACTAATAACATTTTGGGCCCCATCATTTCTTGTAGCAGGGTACTACCCTATGCACTGTGAGATGGTGAGCAGCACACTTGGCCTCTGTCCACTATGTGCCAGTACCACTACCACTTCCAATTGTGAGATCCAGAAGTGTCTCCAAACAGCATTTAGGATTGAGAAACACTGCTCTGCCTTGCAAATGTTTTAGAACAAGTATTAGTGCATTTATTTCAAAACAAACCAAAACCAATAATGAAAATTCTCAGGACAGTTTGAGCCAAGTTCTTATTTTAAAATAAGTTATAAGAAATTAGTTTCCCTAAAAGGAGAGAGTTACAATGTGCATATCTAGGAAACTAAAACGTACAATTCACTAGGGTCATTTTAGATTGACCATTGAAAATATTGCAAACGTTTAAGTCAAATACAGAGGCCAGAGCCTTTATTTGGGGTGAAATTTTCTCCTAGGAATATGATTCCCTTCACCCCTACTTTGGTTGCCGTGCATACCTGAAAATTTCTGAATGCCAAATCAATTTAAATAGATTCAAAGAGTTGTAGATCAGGTCTTACACATCCAAGATCTGGTTAAGGTGAGCTGAGATCATCCATTAAATAGGTTTTCCTATTTTCCACAGTTGAAAAAATGCATCCAAAAGCCTAGTAAGATAATTATTCACTTGACTGAATATCCCCTGGGCTTTTGTTTTCTGAAATTTATTTTTTATATAATTACTTACTGCTTATTTTTTTTCCCAAAAAGTATTTAAGGGCAGCTTAAAATAAAACACATAGTGTAAACATGAAGAAAAGGGATAAATCATTAAAGGAGAAAGGGAAAGGGAAAGCAGGGTTATGAAAAATAAGCATAAGATTTGTACTCAAGTTCAGATACTCTCAGTTGCCAAGGTTAGACAACAAATGTGACTTTTGGCAGACATGGCAAAGAGGTATCAAAACCAGTTGTACGACTGAGGGTCTCAAAGATAAGTAAGTTGCTCAAGAGAAATTCAGCTATTTCTTATACTCAATCAGAAAGAAATTTCACCTACAGATTATCCTAAAAGAGACAAAGATGGTGTCATGGGCTAGAGTTTCAACTACATTAATAATAATGAATACAATGATGAGATTTGGACAAAAGTATCTTATGATGGATATCAATGTGAAGCCATGGCATAAAGTCAAAGTTCAATTTAGCAAAATGTCATTAACAGAGCATTAAAGCAATTAGGTGTTGCACACTCTGCTGGCCTGAAAGAATCCAGTTTAAATAAGGACTAGGGGAGTGCAAACACTATATTATTTTAGGAAGTTATTATTGCTGACTGTTTCTATCGATATTTCCGAAGTCTTGGGTGTCTGTGAAGTGGCAGTTATATTCTCTAAGAAGCACCTGGAATGTGGCTACTTTATGTCACTAATGATTTATTTTCCTCATAGTTGGCTGTATTGGCAAAAGGATTATGATAGTTCAAAAGTTTAATGGCCTACCAAGGCAATGTGCCTGAATAGATGCTATCTCAGATCTGAATGGTACTTGGCTAAAGTAAACCCCTTGGAGAAGGAAACAAAATCTCTTTTAAAATAAACAAAACAACCAAAAAGGAGCTAAGGGGATAAGTATTTCCATATAATAAAAATTGGTTGCAGTGATCTAAACTAGAACAGTTTTAAGAAAGATATAACTAGGAAAAAAATAAAACATATCCTACCCCTTTTACCTCTGCCACCAGAAATGGTAAGGCATATATAAAGCATAACATGAGCTATGGAACTTTCTGATATAATTTTCAATGTGAACTTATGTGGATGATTTAAAATTGCTAGAAATTCTTTGCTTATTCCCTCAAGAGGAATTCCAATTCTCTTTCCCTTGTGTCTGGACTGGCCTTATATCTAGCATGAGTGTTATGGTTTGGATATGAGATATCCTTCAAAAGCTCACATGTTAATGCAGTAATATTTGGAGGGAAATGATTGGATTGTGAGAGCTATAATCTGATCAGTCCATCTAGTTTGAATGAAGTCACTGGGTAGTAACTATAGGTGGGGCATGGCTGAACAAGGTAAGTCACTAGGGGTGTTTCCTGGAAGGCTTCATTTTCCTGCTCCTACCCGGCCCCACTTCCCAGTCACCATGAGCTGAGTAGCTTTCCTCTACTATGTCCTTCACCATGATGCTCTGCCTTACCTGGACTCCAGAGGAATGGAGTTGGCAGACCATGGACTAAACCTCTGAAACTATGAGCCAAAACCAAACATTTCCTTTCTATCAGGTATTTTGGTCATAACAATGCAAAGTTGACAAACACAATGACTGATATAATACTAAAAAATTATGTCCTGGGGTTAGATCTTAAGAACAGCTTTTATCTGAGTTCCCTTGGTAGCTAAGAGCCCATATATAAAAAGTCTGACTACCTGCAGACTCTATGCTTAAGAGACCAGTGTAGGTGCTTCAGCTTGGCTGACCTACTCTCCCAAGGCTACAGATCTGCAGGTGTAGTTGGTTAGGCCCTTCAGACTAACACAAGCTGTCAATTACAATATGGAAAGAAGAATTACTCAGCTTAACCCTGAGTAACCCTGACTCAATTCTTCCTGCAAATATGATGCATGAAAAAAATGGTTATAGTTAAGTCCCTAAGTTTTAATTAGAAGAAGTTAACAACAAACATCAGGAACAAGTTGTCAATATGCTTACATAAAGGAGTTGGTTAACTGGTTATGCACTGTGAAGTCATTTCAATTCAAAGAGGTGGCATTATCTACTAAAATCACTTGTTTGGTTTTGGAAGCATTGATGTTCTTCTCTACTAGAGAGGACTGATGTTCTTTTTTTACTAGTCTCTTTTATATCACATCCAGGCTTTGATAAAAAGTCTCTAAGTTCTTCCCTGCATGCATCTATTCCTTCTCCTTTCCTCTCCTTTCTTTCTCCCACTCCCTGATTCTCCCAAGTTTATCCTTTTTTATTGGGCTGTGTTTACAAAATGTAAGTTATTGCATGTCTGATTTTTCATCATTTTGGAGCTTTATAATGAAGACATGCATATATATGATGGCCATTTTCACATAAGCAAGTCTCATGGTAGTCTTATAAACATAATGAAGAGCCCCAAACAATTTGCTGTTTTCCATCCATTTTTAAAATTTATGATAGAGTTATTTTAATCCCATACAACTAGTGGACTGCATTTGGTTTCATGATAAATTCTATCTGAAGGTGATAGTAAGACTAAGAGATGGCAATTATCTGGCTTAGTCTTTCATGCATCTTAATTTTATATGTTTGCTTATGTTTACTTTGTCCAATGCTCCAGCTTGTTTTGATAAAGGACTTCTCCAAAAATAATAGAATTTCAAACTGTCTTCATGTGAAGACCTCAAATGAAAAAACTAAACCTGATTCTCCTGATTCCCATCTTAGAATGCTTACATTTAAAATTAAATTTAGTTCTGATAGCTCGAGTCACACAAAATATTGTAAATCTGTTTTTAATGTTTTCTTGGATTATTCATATTTTTAACTTTCTCTAAAACATTTTATATTTGAGAATTTAGACTCAAGAATTTATTGTTCTTTCCTCTGTCAGTCATAATTATTACCCTTTAAGCACACATGCCACTTAGACTGCTTAAGCACAAGGTGGCCATTTGAAATTAATATAATTTTAGCATAGGTTTTATATGAGTCATGTTATAACATTACAACTGGCATTGAATTACAAGTCTATTATAAAGATTTGAGAATTGTAACTCATTCTTTACCACAGTTCATCAAATTTAATTATACCTTTATTGTGAAATAAGCTTACACAAATTAAGTTATAAATGTTTTGGACATATGGACAAATACAACCAAACTATCTTTATAAAAGCACATTCAATTGCACAAATGACTTCCTTCTTTTTGTATTAATGACTTCTTTTGAAAGGAAAAATTTAGGGCAGATGAATATTAAAAAAAATTAAAACAAATTAAATAATATTTGAGATGCAATTCAGTGATTCCAGTAGTTTATTTAAAAATTATATATATGTGTGTATGTATATGTATGTGTGTGTGTGTATATATATATATATATATATATATATATATATATATATATTTGCACAGATGTCCACCTAATGGAATTGCATTGAAAGTTTTATCTAAATTTTTCTTAGAATAATTTAGTCATCTGCAAAGAGAGCTCATTTGAATAATGACTTAAAATAGCTTACTAAGATTAAATACAATGTTAAAAAAAAAAGAAAAATAAAGCCCACATCATCAGAGCTTTTAAAAAAACAACTATTTTTATGATCTTGACTTTTTCCTAATGAAGTGCAGCTTTTCAAAAACATGCGTTTTGATACTCAAATTTCTAAACACTTAAAATTTAAAACTTTCACTCTCATGAAAATATGTGTTCTCTTTTTTAGATGTTTTAACTCGTAGAATAATATACTGAATTTTGGCACAACTCAAGGATCATGGTCTTTTATGTGTATTTTATTATTTGGTAAGTGTAATAATAATAAAAAAAGTGTTAAAGAGAATGCAGAGAAAAAAATCCCAAACTCTTATATCCAAAATTATATGGTCATAGTTAAGACCAACCTTGAATGACATAGATTGTTTTCCTTAAATGAATTAAGTTTATTAATGCTTATTTATTCATTTTTCAATCTAAAATATTTACAAGTGCCTAAGATGCACAGTTATAGTGTTTGATACCTAGGATACATCTAAATGAACAAACATTTTATGAACATCCATTACAAGATTCAAGGAATCTTCCTAAGCATTTAGGTTACCAAAATACACAGATTTTTTTTTAAGGACTATGCTGAAGCCCTGTCCATGCCTATATTTACTAAGTGTCAGAAAATCCCAGTTTACCTAGAAGCATGACAAAGGAACACCCACTCTGACCTCATTGCTTGATTGAAAGTTTGTAATAGTTTCTTACAATGGCTAGATTTATCTGGTCATTCACACTTGATAATGGTCAGATTAATCATAATCTCATAGAAAAATTTGGGACCCTTACATTTTAGTTATTATTTCAATTTGAAACAGATTATGGTAGACAATCATATTTGATCTCTTAGAAGCTGAATTACAAGTCCTTTTTGTTGTTGTTTAGACATGGTATTTTTGTAGTGAGCATTAAAAATAGTATTTTTTTCATTATTAGTTATAGAAACCATCTTGGTGAAATGGCACATTTTTTGTGAATAGAGGTATTTTACCAAGATACCCTAATGTGGCAGAGTATAGGGACATAGAGAATGAGCCAGAGGTTTAGACTGTGGGAGCACAGAGCTCAAAATTTAATTCACTCATATAATCTGGAGATATTAATTGGAAATTACTTTTTTTGAAAATATCAAAACAAAACATAGACAATTATATATATATATATATATATATATATATATATATATATATATATATATATATATATATATAGTGTGTATATACACACACACACACACACAATCTTAGTGTGAGTATGTGTGTGTGTATGTGTTGCTGGGGATTGAACCCAGGGCTTTGTACATGTAAGGCAAGCACTCTACCTACTGAGTTATATCCCCAGATTGACAATTTTATATTTTGTCTGATCGAGTGTCATGTTCTATAGAGTTCCCTCCCTGATGAAAAAAATTACTTCATTGTAATTATAATGAGTTAATTTATAAGAAAAATGATTTGAGCTTAATTAGCTAAGACTATGCTTGTTTGATAAGAGTCACACAATAAATTTCTGTCTTGCCTAGCTTGAGGAACTCTGGGGATTAGCTTTTGTGGTTTTCAAATCCAGCATGTCTAACTGAGAATACAGTCCTTGCCTTCCTTGCGATTAGCTGGGTAAGACAGTAACCTTCCAGAGGTTTACACTGTCGCCAGTAAATCTTTTCCAGTAACCAGACACCATGCTTTGGACTCAAAAGGAGATTTACTCTTAACATGTGGGAATTGATGTTCAAATCTATCATCACTTCTCTTATTGGTACTACATTTGCATTCTGTGTCCTCTGGTGAACTGAAATAACTTTTAGTGTTCCATGTGAAATGAGCAAAGGCACAGTGCTAAAGCATGTCTGTTTTGTCAGAAAACAGATACAGGGGCACGAAAGGATGAACAAACCTCTTTATCCAGCTATACAATCCCAGTTTCCCTCCTACTGCTGCAAGAACTGCTTTTCTCTTTATTTCATTTCCTTGTTCTAAGTTCCATATTGGTTTCTGCTTTTCTAACTCCAAAGTTGTTTTTTACTGTAAGGGCTCTGACCTTGCCACTGTCTGGGTACACTTCTGATCTTTCTCTAGGTCCACCCTCTCATCTCTCTGCTCACCCTGTGTCTGTGGTATGCCTAATATATTTCTACCATAAATCTCCCGACTGGTTCGGTCTATAAAGCCATCTTACACGTATTCAGAAAATTGACTTTGCCTTCTGCTCTCATGTCCCCTGTCAGTAATTCTGTCAGCATTTTGACAGCACATAGATTCTGGAAAATTCAAGTGGCTCTCTTTTATTCTTTCCCTTCCCCCACCCTCCCAAGGGTGTTATAAAATCCTGCCACTTTTTCATGCAAATTATTCCTCTTTTCTTCTCTATCCCTAGTGCAGCATTCCCAGTTCTGACCCTTAAATATTCTTTTAATTTTAACAACAAAAATTCCAATTTTCACTTCAGTGTGCTTTCTACTCTGCCAATCTGTCTTTCTATAAAATACATCTCTCTGAAAATATAACATTGAAATGTTTATTCTCAGTAACTTCATGTCTTCAGTCTCTGACTTCCAGGAGTCAAAGCAGTGTCTCTGAAAGCACTTTGAGGGCATGTTATCATTATTATTCCAGGTATCCTAAGTGTCCTACATAAAAAGTTGGCAGTACCTTATTCAAGAAAGTTTAAAAGGTCATTTGGTCAAGGGAAGAATATGATAGGAAGATGGAGGAGGAAAAAAGAGATGAATGGAGTTTCACAGAAATTCATTGCAGGTCTGATTTCAAAATCCAAAAGGTCCAAACTAAAGAAGTGAATTTTAAAAATATGGTAAAAAATTTTGATGAAAATTAAAATAATTTCTAATAAGATAAGTTTTGATCGGTTTCCTGAGACAGCCCACAGTATAAGTCTCACTTACTAAGTGACTGGAATGTTCTCTTTGCAATTAAGTTTCTAACATATGATATTGGGCCAATTTGTTTACACTATTGCAATTTAGCTACATTATAAATGAAATAGATTTCTGTGGCTAGATTGGAAGTCTTAAAAATAACCATAATATTGCATACCTCCATCTGAAATTTGGTTCTCCATGGTGTTCATTCATTGATTTATTCTTTCAATAAACCTTTCTTAAAGCCATTCTGTCTCATCCAGAGAATTACTGATACATTGTTGTCATAGCCCTTTAGAGGATGACAGTACTAAAATGAGAGTCATCTATGTAAACTAATAATTATTTTGAATTATGTTAAGAAAATTAAAATGTTTCTAGAAGGAATTCAGTGATATTAATGCAGGAGAATGATTGGATTTGATTGCTTTCTAGAAATTCTAGGGACAGAATGATTTGTTAGAAAGCTCATGAAAGTGCCCTACTAAGTGACTATGGTGGTCTTATTTATGGCCATAGCAGCAGTTACAAAGGAGAATGTTCCCTCCAGACCTCCTTGCAGTAGAAGTTTCATGATCCAACAGCCAGTTGTACAGGCAGTGGCAGAGGGTGCTGGGAGAATTAGAAAGAGTAGAAGATTCTGCAGATTTGCACTTGAAGAGCTTGGAAATTGTTGTTCATGAAATATGAGATAATGAGCTGAGGTGGAGTAATGGATAACGAATAGGTGGTATTTGAAGTGCAGTTAGTTTTAAAATGCAGAAGCCCACATTATTTCCTGAAAATCCCTTCCAACAACTAACCAGTCTTTCCTTTTACTTGTCCAATATCTTGTTTTTCTCCTCCTTTTTGAATGTACCTCCTAGACAATAGACTCCAATCTCAAGTCAGAACCCCTTTGAAATCCAAGCCAGGCATAACAGCAATCCATGCCTTGAGTCTGTCTCTACTTCACACAGCCAGTTTTCCGTCACTTTCTTGTTCTAATGAAAACTTCTGTAGACTCGCTATCTTTTACGGTGTATGAGTTTGGCCTCTATAATAAATACATAAATGAAATTTCTACTCCCTGAACTCCAGGATTTGCCTCCTTTTTCTCTGGGCTTTTAATTTTGTATCAGTAAGTGCTCAATCAGAGAAGCAGAAATGATAGGAGATATTTAATATAGTATGAGCATGCATACTAAAGGATTCATTGCAGGGAGTTGGCTCATACCACTGTGGGGCTGGCTGAAGAGTCCCTGTAAAGTTGTGTCCGTCTATGATGCTGTTGAAGAGTTCAGAGTGAGCAGCCAGGAAGGGTGATCCCTTCTGATGCTGATGCAGCAGCTGGAACCCCACAAGGGTAAATTTATTTCTGCTCCCTCTGACCCCATCCCATCCTTATGAACTTATTTAACCTTAGTAACTTCCTTAAAGGTCCTATCTCCATGGGGGTGGGGGTAGGGGTGAGGTTAGAACTTCAATACATAAATAGGGGTTGCAAATATTCCGTGGACAACATTTTACAATTTTATTTATATTCACACAAGCAATCAAATAGCCTCCTTACCCTTTAATCACACTTACCTTGTCAATTTCTCCTCTTGGGTAAGCCTCAGGAAGCTGACCTCTGCTGGAGAAGAAACATCATGTCAACAGCTGCTCCTGAATATCCACACTGTCCAAATCTCACTGGACCCCATGGTCACTCCCCTCCATCTTCTTCCACAGGGTTGACATGCTCCTGTGGTTCTCCCAAGCCTCTCTCACACATCCCCAACTCCCACGTTCAGCCTCAACCTTTTAACTCTTAGACTAACACTGTATGTCTTCCATACTCAGAGAATATAGGAAACAAAATTGTGTGAAATTGCTGAACTCCTTTTCCTTCCTGGTATCCTCAGAGGAAAGTTGTTAAGGTTTGGAAGTGAGGAGTCCTCCAAAAGCTCATGTGTGAGACAATGCAGGAAGGTCTGGAGGAGAAATGATTGGTTATAGCGTTAACCTTAATCAGTGAATTAATACCTGATGGGATTAACTGGGTGGTAACTGGAGGCAGGTGGAGTGTGGCTGGAGGAAGTTGTTCACTGAGAGCATCGCTATGGGGTATATATTTTGTAATTGGAGAGTGGAATCTCTCTCTCTGCTTCCTGATCATCACATAAGCTGCTTCCTTCTGCCACATTCTTCCGCCATAATGTTCTGCCTCACCTCAAGCCCCAAGGAATGGAGCCAGCCTTCTATAGACTAAGACCTCCGAAACCACAGGCCCTCAAATAAACTTTTCCTTCTCTAAATTGTTCTTATTGGGTCCTTTTAGTCACAGCAGCGAAAAAGCTGACTAAAACAAAAGGTATCCTGAATCTCCTCCCAGGTGAGTCATTTTCCAAGATCAGCTGATGGAACCACTCTATGCCAATGATCTCATCTTCCTTTTACATTTTTAATCTTTTCTCTTGCGCCAGTTTCTTCCCCCAAACCTGCATACATGTTCACATTTTTTTATTTCCTTCAAAACATATTTTGAGCCCTGCTCCTACCCCTCTTTTAAAATAAGCTTCCACCACAACCACTCTGTGAAAAGTTCCAATGGCAAATTACCTTCAATTTAGCAAATCTAGCAGCCTCCACCTGTCCTGATCCTCCCTGGCTTTTTGCAATGCATGACCTCCTTTACTCCTTGACATAGTCATCTTGGATTACTCCCCAGTCTCCTTCTTGTCTCTTTTATCTTTACCCAAACTCTAGTTAGATATAGGCTCCTGAATGTTTTTTGTATAGCCTTCTCATTCTAAGCAGTTCCTTCTGTGATACATCTAAGATTCAAAGATCTCCTTTATAAGAATTATTATAATAGCATTGTCCAACTGTGATATAAATGCAAGCCACCTATGGGATTTTAAAGTTCCTAGTAACTACCTTAAAAAAATAAAAGAAACAGATCATATTGATTTTAATACACTTTACTTAACAATATATCTACAATGTTGTCATTGTGACATGTAACTGATCCTTTAGTTTTTTTTTTTTTTTTTTTTGCACAATGTCTTCAAAATTCAACATATACTTTTGCTTAGTTTGTGTCTTCCTTTGAACTAGTTCCATTTCAAGTGCTCAATAGATTCATAAAGCTGCTAACTATTGTTTTGGATAACACAGCTTTGGAATATATATCCCTGACCTCAGTTCTGAATTCCAGAGCTGATATGCTACCTCCTACCAGCATCTCACACTCAACCTCTCCCTTGTACAATCTTTAGTCATACTGCTAGCTGTTATCTATAAAATCTAAGGCAACAATTTTATCCCACTGATCACACACAGTCATGGCTCTCTACCGCCTATAGAAAGGTAGAGTTGTTGACATAGAAATTAGGTCTCCGAGGGGTTTGAATTCCAGCTTATTATGGATTGATGTCTGTGTCATTCCTTTCCCTACTCTGTCCCTAATTCATATGTTGAAATCCTAACCTCCAGTGTGCTGATATACTATGGGATGTGATTGGCCTTAAGAGTGGAGTTCATGAATGGGATTAGTGCCCTTATAAAAAGGATCGTAGAGAGCCCTGCCACCCTCTTTCTCTCAAGTGAGGGCACAGTGAGAAGTCAGTAGCCTGCCATCTGGAACAGAGCCCTCTCCAAAACACATCCATGCCGGCACTCTGGTTCTCAGAATTCTAGCCCCTTAAAATGTGAGAATTTAATTTCAGTTGTTTATAAGCTACCTCATCTGTGATTCTTTAGCACAGCAGCTTGAACTGAGGAAGACACAGTCCCTGCTAACTTCCACTTGATTCAGGACAAATTACTTAACCTTCAAGGCATTCTGTGTTTTCAAAGAAAAGAGATGACAAAGAAGACTTACCTTTGGGGTTTGTTGTAAGGAAGATGTTATTGGTCCTCACATAGTGTGTGGTCCATAGAAATTGCACAATAATGACAACTGGGCTATTAATGTGACACTCAATGTTCTCCAGGACCTTTTCCTAACATGTCTTCCCAGTCTAATGTCCTGCTCTAAGGGTCAGCCACATACCCATGCTCTCAAATATCTATTCCTTCATTTCCCCAAAAGTCATGCCACTCTGAGCTAAGCTCCCTAAAACTGTCTTTGGTGAATTCATTTCTGCATTTATCCAAAAAAAAAATGGATTAAGAATATACTATGTATGTGCTATTTTTTAGATGCTTGAAATAAATCACTGAATGAAACAGATAAAACATGTTTGCTAGAGGAGTTTACATATTAATTGGGAAGACAAAATTAAAAGTAAATACAATCAATCAAAAAATCATAGAGCATGGGAGAAGCCTACTTTAAGTGCTATGGAGGAAAAACAGAACAGATTAAGAGAGATGAAGAGTGAAGGTGAAGGAGTCTCTTACCCATTCTAAGTCCCAGTATTTGGTAACTTTCTTCATGCATTTTAAAGTAGTGCTTTGAACATAATAAGCACTTAATGAAGAACAACAGAATTCCATGAGAATGAGTGGGGGAAAGAGATCTAATTTCAGACAAAGCAATTTAGCTTTATGAACACTTTTCATTTTAAATTGGAGTGTCCTTGATTTTCTCTGCTAGCAGAGTTCTTGCAGTTACATTCTATTGAGTACCTTTATCTCCTCAAAATGTTAGTTCTTTAGGTGGGGTACAGTGAAATAAGTATAGGAATGAGATATGGATCCTATCTATGCTAATTGGAATTGAGAGCTCATATAACTAGGGACAGATTTTTTTCATGTTGTACTATATTAATGAGTATTATGAAAAATAGGGTCCTAGGAATAAAGAAATATTGGAATTTTTGGAGTAAGCAAAGTCAAGCACCCTTAAAAAATGTAAATGTATGTTTAACATACCCCCAAACTTATTATGTATAATATGCAGCATTTCTCAAATTTAATCAACCTCAGAACTCCCTTAATAATATGTGGAGAGTTTGGAGTTCAGGTAAATGTACGTTTAGAAATTATATTCTAGAAAAGGAAAGGTAATGCAGTCAGAAGTGGTTGGACTGGAAAAAAGAGGACTCTACAATTTATCTCTCAAAGGTGACAGTTTTTAGAATGAAGTAGGACTTGTTAGTAACTACCAGGAAAATAGGCATAAACAGAGCTCGTCCCTAGGAAATTGGAACACTGGCACCCATCCCTAAGGTATGCCACCTGACCTTCATTGTATGTTCACATCTTTCCCATATAGGTTTTCTTCTTAGATCCTTCAGCTTCCTTGGGACGTGGGCACCAGGTAATCCCTATATGAAAAGAAGTCATAACTATTCATTCCTTTTGAATGAAGATCTCTTGATATTTTCAGTAACATTTTGTATTATAAGAAAGAAAATTTTAAAATGATAAGTTTAAGGGAAAATGTGCTTTACCTTTTAAAGAAAAATAAGGAATTATCATCTCTGAACCTACTTAGTGAGGTATTTCACCTTTCTAGAAATATTATGAAACACGTTAATTTTAGATATCTGGGTATATTTATGAAAATGTTTAATATAGGATTATTAGCAATATTTATTAAGCAAATTTAATTTTATGGGATTGGAAATTTTGTGATAAAGTTAAATAATAGAGTAAAATTCATGAGAGTCAACCAATTAAATTGTTTTTTCATAACTGATGAGCTTTCCATGGTATATTTAATTTTATACATCTCACTGTGAAAAGCTTCACTAAGCTAAGAAATGAATCAGATTTAAATCTATGAGTTCTACTTATGTTCTTCATGTAAATGAGCAAAGCCAACCAATGCTTTGCTATTCTAAAAATGGAACTTATTATTCCTGATATTAATTACAGTCTTCCTTTAACAAATAATTTTGAAACACAGAATCTGAATTCAGGATCCTTGGGCCTGTTTTTTTAAAGAAAAATCTTATTTTAAAAATGTTCCATAAGGTAAAGGGGTACTATTTTGTAAAGCTTTGGATTAATATTTTATGACTCTAGGAAGAGAAAAGTTCTAGTACTCACCATAACTTAATTATTTTAAGGAGATAGAAAAACTAAAAGAAATTCATTGTTAACTTGAAAACTTTCCTGAGTTGCTCTGCAGGATAATCACATTATAGTGTTTCTGAAGCAACACAAACATCATAATTTGCATTTTCTCTGTTTCCTTCGACCTGATGGTCTCATTGTCTCCAAAGGAAGCAACTGACCTTGACATGTACAGACAGAAGACATGGTTACCCTGGCAACAGGCACCATGGACCACATTTGATCCCTTCCAAAGAGTGCCTGTGCCTCCTTTTTAAAACATAAACTAACAACAGCAATCAAAAAAAAAAAAAAAAAAAAAAAAAAAAAACTGTAATGCTGTCTCCTACTTAAAATAAACACCTTTTTTTTTTTAATGCTGGAAGAAAAATATAATCCCAATCACCCAAACATTCAGCTTTTTTATTTGGAAAACTGTTTTAATTGTGGAGTTGAGCTTCCCATCATCACTGCTTTGTGTTAATTTCACCACCATGAGTAATACATTCAACTAGGTAACTGTAAGGTACTAACCTTTCTCCAGCAACCACAGTCCTAAGATCCAGCAGAGGGAGCCCACACATTATTGTTCTTCAACTGTCAGTTTTAATGATAGAATTTCATTTTACATTTTCTGATAATACAACTCTTGAAATTTTTGTATTCTAGAGATTACACAAAAAATGTAAATGCTTAATGTCAATTTATTTTTGTTCTTTTAATCTAAATGCCAGCATATTTTAAACTTACATTTATGCTGGTAAACTATTTTTTGGTCTATTTCGTGCAACCAATATGAATATACAAAGAAACTGACATATCCTTTATTTCAGATTTCCCAAAGTATTTAGCCATATCTATTATATCACCACCACCACCACCACCCCCACCACTGCAAATAAGTTGACTGCATACAACCAGGGCATACCCACGATGAGTCATAGAACTGTTTTTGAAACGGAGCACAAAACCCATGAGGAATCCCTAGCTGGTTCCATAAAAAGAGCACAAGAGGTTTACAGGGCATTGTTTTCATGTCAAGAAAGACGTCTTTGAAAATGACATGCCTCCCATAGGAAACTGTGGGACTCAAGGACCTGCCCTACTCCCAGAAGATAGAGATTCTGGGTGCTGTTCATCAACCATGTAACAGTCATTTGCTCATTAATTTATTCAGAAATATTCATTGATATCTTATTCTATTCCAGTGACTTTTCTAAGCTTAAAGAACATATAAATAATAAAAGTAGCTATCATTGATATCATTGACTGAATTCTCACATTGTTGATACTGTGCTACACTCCCTCTTCCTGAGTCTTATAACAAGCAGTAACAAGGTGGAAAATTGCATCTCAGAGAACTTAAATAAATTGCCAATGATCCCAAAGGTAATAAGAGCTTGAATTTGCTTGGGAGTGTATAAGACCCTAAAGTGCACACCGATAATCATGGTGAAATATTGCCTTCCTAGATGCAAGGGGTTCACTAAGTGTTGATTTGACTCTTGCTTCTTTTGAAACCAGGATTTCTTGCCCTTAGCACAAAGATTTCAAAAGAAGAAAAAACAAGTAGACAGTATTTGAGTATTTATCATGTACCAATCATCATGCTAGATGGTCTTTTCAACAGTCTTAGGAGGTATGTTCTAGCCCTTTGCAGAGGAAAAAACTAAGGCCCAGAGATTACATAATTTACTCAAGATGATAACAGGAACCTAGGCCTTTGAATCTAGGATTTGAATCTAGATTGTTCCGATCCTAAAATGTTCACTGTCATGCTATTTACACAAATATTTCTTCTAACCAGTTTCAAAATAAATTTTTCTGGGACTGAGGATTTAGCTCAGTGATAGAGCACTCAATTAGCATACATAACACTCTGGATTTGATCACAAACTCTGAAAGAAAAAAAAAGCCCTAAATAAAGTTCCTTATGTAATTATTTGGGCTTTCATGGACTCATTGTAAATCTCAACTCAAATCTTCATTCATGGTAAAGTTTCCTGAAATATAATATGCTTATATTAATTTTCAAGTAAAAACGTGGTTTGTTTTTCCTCAGATAATCTAGACATTATTAATTTTAAAAAATTCGAGAATAGAAAAACTGGCATGGGTGTTAGTACCCAATTTAGTCTGATTCCCTTATTTTATAAATGAGGAAAATGAAATCCAGAGAACTTGTGACTTGCTCGGGTTCTCATTATTAGTTAAGGGCAACACAGAACACCACTGAAAACCCATGAAGCAGAATTCCTGATTTTATTTCAGAAAGAATTTTAAATGAATTGTGCTATAAATATCTGATCCTCAAGTAACCTTGGGTCATGACCTGAGATTGAGATTAGCAAGCTAAAGTCATTTTTATGAAGTCAATGCTGGATTTTATCCATGAAATTTCAAATAAAGATAAGTTTTACCAATTTTTTGTTTTAAAAAAAAACGACTCACAATTCAAAATTGAATAAAATATGTTTCAAAATTCTTTGGAGATCAAACTAATGAGTCAAAGACAACAAAATTTCAAAAGCTTTTGTTTGGGTAAAACAGCAAGTTGAACCATGCAATGCATGTTAAAATACCAAGTTCAGAAGACAATGTGATGATGTCATTGGTTCACCAGAGTACACTGCTAACTTCAGCTGTATGTGTGTAAATGTATATTGTACACCCCAATTCTCTGCATGATTTTAGTGAATCGTTCTGTTATGCGCAGATGGATTGTTTCTAGATGTAAATTGCAAAGTACATATCTTTCCACAAGGGCGACAAGCTATTGTGTGCACCCACATACAATGCACAGCAGTTTTGCCTGTGTTGTCAGAGGAAAAGTTCCTAAGTGAGGTCAGTTGGCAGCAAAGTCCTATCCAGATCCTGATCCTCAACATCAAGAGCAGTTCTGGAAAATTCCAGTGTTTGCTGGAGTAAAAGCGTCTCAGTGTACAGACCGGTTCCTTTTAAAAGTCTTGCTTTTATAAAAGTTTCTAATCCTTTTTAACTCTTCAGATGTTCATGACTTGATCTCAGCTGTAAAAAGACCCATGTGTAAGAAAGTTTGACTCACAAGCCTGAAGGTTATTGTTTTAAGTGTGTGTGTGTGTGTGTGTGTGTGTGTATATATACTTCATAAATTTTCAGAACTGACCTATGACAAAAAAAAATTAGTTAACCACAAAGTAATCATTGTATCCCAGAAGCCATTCAAAAAAAAATTGTAGATATGATATTTAGTCTTAGAGGAAGCTGTTGGAGGAGCCAGGGCCTATGGAAAAATACCCAAGAACATAGAATGTAAAAAACCAAAACTTTGAAACAATCTAACATATTGTTATCTTATTGTTTGTTTGTTTCCCACAGCTTAGTCCCTTATTATTGTAAACTTCCAATAATCTTGTTGAATTAATTAAACCTGGCAGTTAATACCTAGTGTTTTCTGTATGCCTAGCAGTACAATAAGAACTTGTAAATACATTATCACATTGAAACTACATTATTATTCTATGAGGTCCGATTGTGGAAACTAAGACTTCTGTAACATACCCAAGGTCACATAGTGAGTGACAGAGGCAGGATTGGAAGTGAGATCTGTTTCTAGAGGACGGTGCTTTTAATCACCAGGCAGATTTTAGTTGGAACGTTTCCATCAGAAGCCTAAACAGTTGGTGTACTCTCTGCTTCTATTCACACAAACTTTATTTTTCTTAAATGGCAATAATTATAGCATAACCATATTGTTGCTACAAGTTTTCCTGGCTTATGTAAGTATTTTATTTGGTTTGCCATAAATGCCTCCTTAAAGAACACAGGGACTCTGGATTTAAATATAATTTCAGGTCACTGGTTGACTCAGCTTCCAAATTCCTGTGAAAATGTTGTTTCCCACAGGGGAAAAGATACATTAGAGACATAGGAATTGGTGCACAACATGTCAATTCTTGCCATGAAACCCAGAGCTAGCTTTTTCTATGTATAAATGACTTTGGATCATTTTATGTTATAGCAGCCTGTCACTTTGGCTCCTGGTTACCGCCTTACTGACATTCAGATTCCAGGATAGCTGGAAGAATGATTCTTTCCCACTCAACAGTACTTTAAACAAAATTTAAACCCAAAGTGGGATTTGGAGTTTGCCTCTGAGTTTGTGGAAATGTGAATTAGGTCTAAGACCAGGTCAACATGGTCAAATAGCTTGGAATTTTGTCTGATATTTTTTCCCTTGTTAATTGAAAAGGAGATTATTCTCTCTTGTTAGTGAGTGGCCTTTGGGTTGGGAATATTGTATAACCCAGGCAATCATCTTAATAAATTAGCCAGGAAATACACTGTTCAAGCAATCTTGCTTTTTGGCCTATGGGGAGACTGTATGGCTCAGTAGGCCAGGGCAGGAGATAGGGGTTAAAGTAGGGCAGGAAATTTACATGATGAACGTCCATGGATTGCATTTTTTATATATTCAAAATCTACCACAATTTATTGCACTGATAAAATTCCTATAAATCCACTGTACTGATTAAATTCTTAGAAAGCAACTTACAGTATGCTGGGTCTATGAAAACTCGTGTAGTATCATTTCAGAATAGCTTACTTGTCTGGAAAAGTCATGTGTTAAACAACCGAATAAATTAATACTTCTTCCTCGATATCCTTCAAAGAAGCCAGACAACACATTCAATGTAGTTTTATGTTGAGTTTCTTACTGTCACAGGATACAAGTTGAGACAAGGCATAACTGCCCACTCTTCTTCAGGTACTGTCTGGCTTTGATATAAATATAAATAAATGTCTTGTTTAGTCCAGTTTTTTTTTTCTTTGAAAATAGCCTGAGTTATATGTGATTTTCAAGAGACGTCTGGAGATGGAATCTAGAAACAACTAGATTCAGCCACCTCCTTAATCACAGAATCTCCTGGTTTAAAGATACCTCAAAGGTCATACAGTACAACCACATTAACTACAGTTTACCATTAACTACAAGCAGTTAATATTCATCAAACACTCACTAGCACAATATGCTCCAGAGTTGTTTGATAAAAAATAATTATTTAAATTTGATTTCTTAAGCTGTTGTCACTTCAAAAACCCTCTGAAATAATTCTTGCTCATTGCTGCTTATGATGCAGCATGATAGGGTTTGGGCAAAAAATATGTTTGTGGAAAGTCTTATGGTACAGTGGTATTGTGTGACCACTGGCAGGCTGTTTTGCCTGCTAACTGAGCACAGGGGCTTCCCTGGAGACAGACTGCCTGAATACAAACTGTGGTTTTGCCCTTTACTAGCTCTGACCTTGCATGCTGTACCTACATTGCTAAGTCTTGGTCCCATGATATCAAAAAGGACAGCAACATACACATCTCACTAGCTTGTTATAAAGATCAAATGGCATATACACTTAGGTTACAACATGTCATTTTACATACTGTATGTGCCCAAAGCAATGCTATTATTGGTAGCATTACAATTATTATTATCTCACTGTGGCCTTTGTGACAACAGAGGACTGGCATATAGTGGGTACTCAGCATATATTTGCTGAATGAATAAATAAGGATAATTTCTTTAATATGAAGTAAGCCAATTAGGATGGGTGAATATTTAGCTCAAAATTTTATATATTATACCTATGGGCATAATCTATATCCATAAATAATTTGATAAGGATGTCATGCTTGGTTTATAACTGCTTGCTCTTACAGACATAGATCTTAAATATAAGGGAGTTGAAGTTTCTGGGGACACATGGCATGAGGTAGTTTTACCAGAACAAAAGCTCTCATCTTTTTATACACAGCTAAACATAGTAGGCTTGGCTCAGACCTGCTTTCTGGCCCTAACAGGTTTGGTAGGTTTGAAGCAAATTAAATGAAGAACAGCTGTGATTTAAATAAAGTCGGGTAAAGACATGGATTTAGTGTCCTTACATTAATTTTAGGTAGTGTTTAAATTTCAGGATTCAAAGTGATATTACCAATTTCCACAGTATAAAGTTTCCCTAATGAATATTTTCAGCAGTTTCATTTTTTTCTTCATTCTTAGCAAAGAATAAATGTTTATCTAATATGAATGATTGAAATATGGAAATGCAAATGAGAAAGAAAAAGTGTATGAAATATCACTAGCAAAGTTAGTAAGTGGAATGGCATTAATTAAATATGATAATACTATAAATTAATCTTTAAAAAAAGTTTTCCGAATGTAGTTTTGAAACATTGAGGAATATTTTATGCATTCTTACATCCTTTACTATTTTTCCTACATCACTTTCAGTCTGTTGCTGGTTTTCAGTTCAACAGCTGTTTCTTGAGCACTTACTGTGTATTAATGATGGGGACCCTGAGGAGACTGCACAAATAATGGGTATAAGTTCGTTTTTTAGCTAAAAGATGGTAAGTGCGACAATGACTATAAAGACTAATGAAAAACCAAAGCCAGATAAGACAGATCAGAGTTTCCTAGAGGAGATGGAACTTGAGATATGTTTTGAAAGATGAGGAAGAGTTAGGCAGAAGGGGAATTGGAATGGGGTGAGTTTAGAATAGGGCATTTCAGGTAAAAGGAGCAACATGCCAAAGACATGTGGGGAAGGTCATGCTGCTCTGAGCAACTCATACAGGATTCCCAGAAGACAAACTGTGGGGTGAGGAGGGCAGGAAATGCTCCAGGAGCAGTAGAATGAGTCAGACTTCATTTTACTTTTCCTACCATGATCACGTCACTCTATACCAGCATAGTCAAAGTGTGTTCTACTGACTGTTAATAATTGTCACTTGAGAAGGAAGAAATCATTAAATTATTCATTAATCTAGCATATAGAATATGCTAGGTTAGACAATTAGCTGGATTGGGTTGCTATACAAAAGTATCACAGACTGGGTAGCTCATAAAGAATAGAATTTGTCATAATTCTGGAGCTGGAAGTCTGATTTTAGAGGCTTGCATGGCTGGGTTCAATATGATGTTGACTTTAATTTTGTCATATGAAGCCTTTATTGTGTTGAAGGAAGTTCCTTCTGTTCCTAGTTTCTTCTGTATTTTTATCATGACGGGATATTGAATTTTGTTGAAGACTCCTTATGCATCTATTTAGACAATCATGGGATTTTTATTCTTGGTTCTACTTACATGGTGTACTGTTTGTTGATTTGTGTGTTTTTCACCATCTTTTCATTCCTGTAATAAAACCAACTTGATCATGGTGTGTATGATCTTTTTAATGTGTTGTTGACATCTATGTACATCAAGGATCCTGGTGTTTATTTTCTTTCCTTGATGAATCATTATTGACTTTGGTATCAGGATAATACTGGATTTATGGAATAAGTTTTGAAGCATAACCCCACCTTTCTATTTCTCAAAACTATTTGAGAAGTATTGGCATTGCTATTCTTTAAGGATGGGTCAAATTCAGCTGTGAAACCACCTGGGTTTGGGCTTTTGTTTTTGCTGGGAGGTTTATATTATTGCTTCAATCTCATTGCTTGTTATTGGTGTGCTTAGGTTTTCTCTAACCTCTTGGTTCTGTTTTAGTAGGTCATATGTGTCCAGAAATTCATTAATTTTTTTTTTAGATTTTTAATTTATTGGAATATGAGTTTTTAAAACACTCCCTAGTGAGCCTCTGGATCTTAGTTGTGTCTATTGTGATATCCCCTTTTTCACCTCTAATTTTATTAATTTGGATTTTCTCTCTCTTTTCCTTTTTGTTAATTTGGCTAAGGGCTTATCATTCTTGTTAATATTTTCAAAGAACCAGCTCCTTATTTCATTGATCCCTTGTGTTGTTCTTTAAATGAAAAAGTGAAATAATTAATGAAATCAAGATTTCACTAATTCTGCTCTGAACTCTATTATTATTTTTTCCTTCTACTGGATTTGGGATTGGTTTGCTCTTGTTATTCTAAGAACTTGAAATGTATTAAGTTACTTATTTGAGATCTCTCAAATTTTTTTTATATAGGCATTCTGAATTCTAAACTTCCCTCTTAGAATTGCATTTATAACATCTCACTGACTCTGGTATGTTGTGTTTCCATTTTAGTTTGATTCTATGAACTTTTAAATTTACTACTTGATTTCTTCAAATAACTCACTCATCATTCAAAAGTGTACTATTCAATCTCTATGTATTTGTGTAGTTTTTTTCTTGCTATTTATTTCTTATTCCATTCCACTTTGACCTGAAAAAATGCAAGCGATTATTTCAATTTTTTAAAATTTGCTAAAACTTACTTTATGGCCTAATATGCAATCAATTTTGAAGAAAATTCCATGAGTAAATGAAAAGAAAGTATGTTCCACTGTAGGTGATGAAATATTTTGTAGATGTTTATTAAGTACATTTGGTCTGTATTACAGTTTAAATCTATATTACAGTTACTGACTTTGGATGACATATCTATTATAGAGACTGGTGTATTGAAGTCTCCAACTGTTATTGGGGTATATCTATCCTTTTATGTCAAGCAATATTTGTTCTACAAAATTGGGTGCACTGACGTTTGGTGCATAAATGTTTATAATCACTATAATTTTCTTCTATGATTGTTCCCTTTACCATTTTATAACTTCCTTCTTTGCATCTTGTAATGAACTTTGGTTTGAAGTCTTCCTTGTCTGATATAAGAGTAGTTCCTCCTGCCTTCTTTTTGATTCTGTTTTCATGGCGTATCATTTTCCACACTTTCATTTTTCAATCTGTGAATGTCTTTGTCTATGAAGTGTATTTTTTGGAGACAACATATAGTTGGGGGTCTTATTTTTTTTAATGTAATCTGCCAGTCTGTGTCTCTCAATTGAAGAATTAAGATCATTTACTTTCAGCGTTATGATAGAAGGGTATGTGTTACTTCCTAATTTTGAAGTATTCCTCATTTTCTTATCTCTTCTTCTGGTGAGATTTATTCTTTCCCAAGATGTTTTTGGTTGTTTTTATCCTTTTTTTTTCCCCTCTGTGAAGGATTCCTTTAAATATCTTCTGCAATGCTAGCTTAGTGGTCATGAGCTCCTTTAGTTTATGCATATCTCTGAAGGTTTTCGTGGTCCAGACTGGTTATTTTTTAAATTTTTTAGGGCTTAAAAACCATCATTCCATGTCTTTGGAATTTCTTCTAAGAAACCTGGTATCATTCTGATATCTTCATTTTTATAAATGATGTGACTCTTCTTGTAGCTTTTAAAATTCTTTTTTGGGGGCTGGAGCTGTGGCTCAGTGTAGAGCACTCGCCTAGCACGTGCGAGGCCCTGGGTTCGATCCTCAGCACCACATAAAAATAAAATAAAGATATTGTGTCCAACAACAACTAAAAAGCAAAAATATTTTAAAAAATAAAATAAAATTCTGAATTTTTGACATTTGAACTATAATAATGTCACATAAAAGTTCTTTTCTGGTCTTATTTATAGTTCTAAATGCCTACAGGAACTGCATGTCCATATCATTGCCATAATTAGGGAAATTTTCTACTATTATTTCACTGAATAAGTTTTCTATCTGATTAGTCTCTACCTCCTCTTCTTTCTCAAAACCTATGAGTATTAAATTTGCTTTTTAAATGTTGTCCCAGAACTTTTGTTAGGTTCTTTTTTATTTATTTAAAATAAATAAATAAGGTTCTTAGGTTCTTTTTTTTACTTATTTAGCATCTTAATATTTGAATTCATCTATCTTGTCTGCAAGTCCTGATATTCTTTTCTTCTGCATTTAATCTGTACATGAGACTCTTCACTGTATTTATTTAATTTATTGAATATTTCATTTCCAAGATTTCTGTTTGGTTCTTTTTCAGAACCTCTACCTCTTTACTGAAATGCTCTTATATATATTTGTATTTTCTCCCTTAGTTACTCAGTTCCTCTTTAATTCATTGATCATATAACAATCCACTTTTTGAATTCTTTGGCATTTCATCCACTTCAATATCTTTGGACTCAGTTATTGGGGAGTTATGAACTTTTGGAGGTGTCTTGTAGACTCATTTCCTCAAGTTTCCTGTGTTGTATGTTGTTGCTTGTACATCTGCTGTGACAGACTTCTCTTCCTCTATTATGTGAGGGTCTTTTTAATAAGAAGTTATCACTTGGCAATGTCCATGGGCTGGGGGTATATTGCATCATCAAAGCTCCCAATCAGCATGATCACAGTGCAGGCTCAGCTATCAGCAATGCTTTGAGAGAATAGAACAACCACATTGAGTGGCAACTTGAAAACAACTGCATATCAATATATAATAAAAAATCCTATCTTATTAATGATCTTTACAAATCTACTAAACAATGAGAGAAGTGGATGAGAAATATTCTAGAACAGGTTGAAAGCTCAAGCATTCATAATAGTATCCTTAATATTAAATTATACAGAAGGAAGAAGAAACTGGGTAGGAGAGGGAAGAGATAGAAGAAAAACTGAGGAGAGAAAGAAAGAAAAAAGAAGGGAACAGAGATGAGAAAGAAAAAATAAGTACTGAGAAAAAACCCCAATTAATTGACAAAGTATAAAATTGATATAAAAAACAACAAAAGACACAACAACTTACAAAAAAGTGAATGCAAGAACAATCAAAAAGATTAAAATGTCTCCTTTTTGAGTCATTTAAAAAAGAGTCACTTTTTTGAAAACTTCATCTTTAGAATCCACCAACTGGGAGGTTTGTGGGACACAATTGTTGTATAATTTGTTCCTCCTCAGTTTTGACCCAGACTGGCCAAACCTGTTAGGATGGTTTGTATGCTGAGCTCCACCCCTCTGCCCACTAGTAAATATTGAGAAAATGTTGCCCAAAGAGCAAAATTCACCCCCAATAGTCCGTGTGTGTGTGTGTGTGTGTGTGTGTGTGTGTGTATTGAATATAGGGGTGTGGTTATATTAGGAGCCACTAACCAGTTCCCTCACTTGTGTAATGAAGCAGATTTCATCTCAGTACCTTTATCATGTCAGTGGCCTTTGTGATTTTACATAATTTTTAAATATATTTGAACATAGACCATCTTATGGATATGTGCTTCCAGCAACACTTTCAGAAACCATGGGTACAGCCAAGAGAAAAACCTCAGAATAAGAGTATTTCATTTCAGTAGCAGAGTAGAGGAAGAATGTGTGTGTGTGTGGGGGGGGGGATGGAATTAGATGAAAGTAGATTAAGTCTGATCTCATTGCAAAAATTCTGGAGTAGCCTAGAGAGAGATGGGTTGGATCTGACCTTCATTAATAGATGGCAGTAATGAAGAGAAGGCAATTGACTGAGAAGCACTTAGGAACAGGGGGGAAAAATGATGGATTTCATTCTTTTAGTTAATTAGGAGGTTAAAATTAGCAGGACTAGATGATTGATTGCATGTAGAGGGTGAGAAGAAGAATGAATCTGACTCAGGCTTCACACTTGAGAAAGTAAGTGGCAAGTGATTTTTTTTTAAAGACTTAAAAACACTGAGGACATTTGGAACAAAGAACTGTGATTTTTAGATATTAATATTAGATAGTTATTCATTTTTAGATAATAATTTTAAAGTGTCTATGGAACATGAAAACTGAATATTTTAGTGACACATATGTAAGGGACATGGGTACACAATTCAATCACTCTGAGTGAATACAGGCACTCTTCTAGGGAAGAATACGGGCAGTTTTACCAAAAGGCCATTTTTACAAAGCCATCCCTTTTAAGGAATTGCTTTCAGAGAATTAGCCATTTACAAAATTGTTTTTTGTCTAATTGTTCATTGGCAAATTGTTATAGCCAAATTGATCTAGAGCTACCAGGAAAACTGTACAACGTAAGAAGAATTTAGGGCAAAGATGAACCTTTGTATTAAGAGATGGCAGGAAAAAGAGAAACCCATAAAAGAAAAATGAAGGGCTATGGAATGCCAACATATTTTTGCCAGTATGATAACTTGTACTGCCAAATTAATATTTATTTATGTAAGAATGACTACCTCAACAGAAAATTAATACCAAACTATTTGAGCTGCTATCTTGCAGGTATGTTTGTTCTTAAATGGTCCAAGTTCAGGATTAACTGATCCTCTTGATTTCTATCAATAGTTGACTGTATCCCATGTTACCCATTGCTGTTATGGACGTTTAACATAGCTCAAACTAAACCTAGACCTTACTGCTTATAATAGTGATGAGTGCACATAGCTAGACACATTACACATGTATAACTAATAGCAGTTTCAAAATGGAAATAATATGAGTACTTTATTTGTGAAATCCCTTGCTTAAATAAGGAATGACTATGATTCTTGAATTCTAATTTTAGCTTTTTAATAACTGCATGGATTTTCTTAGCAATGATCAACTCCCTTGGGAATTAAATCTCTTTGACATGGTTTCTGCTGGGCCAAGACCTGTGTCTAGGATCTTGTGTCTCTAACATAGAATGGGTGTGTGATCTCAAGTGTGCGCAAGGACTTATGAGCAGCAGAACAGGCAGAAGATAAGTTTTGTTTGTTGATTTTTAACCAACTGAACATAAGATTGGTTTTAGTGTAAGGGAGGAAAAGGTGTGCATATGGAATATTATTCCAAGTGAGCCATAAAGCAAGAAGTACAAAAGAGATCAGAGACAAAATTGGAAATCAAAGGAAAATGTAAGCATCTACAATATCTACTCTTCTTCAAAACTTCCTAAAGACTGAGTTTCAATTATCCTCATAAACTATGAGAATCCATTCCTGGATCAAAGGCCCTGGGTTGCAGGATTATAAAAAAGATAAGAGAAATACTAGAAGACCATGTTTGAATGACAACAACATCTGTGAATTGAGGAAATCATTATTTTTCAAAAACCTAAATTCAAGAAGCCATACACTAGTGTCCTACATATTCTTTTTTTAAAGAGGGTGAGAATATTTTTCTCACATTTCTTAGGTTATTCTCTTTCAGCCCTGGTATCTTGGGGCATCCTATATCCATACCTGAAATGCTTTCTTCCTCTTATCCATTTAAATTTTGTCTGTCCTTTGTGGTTTAGCTGAAGATATCTTCACTCCATGAAGCTTTTCCTGACTTTTCTTTATCATGTATTGTTGTTCTATATTATAATTTCATTGAAATAAATTTATCAAATGTCAACTATGAGGCAGACTCAATTGTTGACCAGGGATATAGCAGTGAATAAAACCAAGCCTTCTTTATCATGCTAAAAAAAGAAATTGTGTTTTTTTTTTCTCATGGATAGATATACATAGACAGAGTGGTAGAGATAAAGGTGTAGATACAAATAGAAAGAAAGGTAGATGAATGTATGAAAGGAAAAACAGAAACACAGATCATCAATCAGGGTTATAAAAACTAATAGGAGAGTGATAAGCTGATGTGTGGTGGTGGGCTGATACTTTTGCTGGGATATTATTAATCTCTCCTGCCATATTGAAGAGAAAGACCCCATTCTATTTATCTTATCCTCTCATTAGTGCCAGGGCATAGGGCTGGACTTGGGTAATAGGCTTAACAGTTACTTGTTTATTGACACAGTTTTTCACTTTTTATCCAGATATTTTGGCATCCCAGAGGCACAGATTTAGTTAGTTTCCATTGAAATGTCAAATTGGTCTAAACAGGCCAGCTTAGAGATTTGTTTGGTTTCACAGAAAAGTTAATATCTTTTAAATAAATCCAAAAGGGATTCAATAACAATTTTTGGCGGTAGTTTTTTTTTTTTTTTTTTTTCCCTGTGTCTATTTTTTTCTTTCCTGGTTTTCCCCAAAGTCCTTGCATTACTGGGAGATTTCTTAGAGCAATTAGCATGGCTCCACCCATTGACCTTTCACCCTCTCCCTAAACAGATGAACAAATCCAGCGAGAAAGGAAAGGAGGGTCAAGATGAAAGATACAGAATGTCCCTCCTTGGGGAAGAGAGTGGAAGAGTGGATGTGGAAGAGATGTCTCCACCTAGGCCTCACCCTGCCCCAGTTCTCACTCTTCCTGTTTCAGGAGGGCAATGCTGCCATTAAAAAGGGAAATAGGATTTTTGCCCCAGGAAGTTATCTGGGCAGTGCATAAAGAAGGAAAAAAAATGAGTGGGAAGAAGGACAAGGAAAAAAATATAAATCTCAGGGGGATAAAAATGAACCAGGCCAAAAAGTGTTTTTGCAAGGCTCTTGTATCAAACATGGCATCCCTGGATAACGTTTTTCAAACCCAGTGAACTCTCAAATGGCAGTAGGAGGAATTCCACTGTGCTTGGAGTTGGGAGAATTCATAGTATTCTTGGAAAGGATTTTTAAACATTGCTAGACTGCAAGGAAACAAAACTAACAATCTGATTTTCTCTGTACTGTTTGCAGTTCCCTTCCTACTTATTAATGCAGTCTTAATTTATAAAAATAAATGAAAACTGCACTAATTGACTCTCTATGAATACCAGGCATACTGACTGTGCTATCTTATTTCAACCTCACTATAATCTTTTGGAGGAAAACATAGTTACTTCCCTGTCACAAAGGAAGAAACTCAAGTTGAGAACCATTAAGAGCCTTCCTCATAGTTTACAGCAGCTAAGGGTCAGGGCAGGGTTTGAACCAAGGTCTCTATGAGTACAAGAAGAGCTCATGAATTCTCTATGTTCTTTAATAGGTATCAAATCATATTCAGGTGAGAAATTCCAAATATAACACTGATGTCTGAAAATATAGCCAAGATCCTAAAGGTTAGCAGGTACAGGTTAGCATGTTTTATGCCAGGACTGGGGATTTAAATTGTATCCTAATTTTCCTGTAAGGTTAGCAGAATATACAGGGCCACCATTCTCACCACAGACTCTTCCCCACACCTCACACATACACACAAATATAAAAGGATGTGAACAGAGTAGCAGGTCATGCTGTCTTTTTGCTTTTACCTAACACCAATTGTATCTTCTACCTAATTTCTTTTGACTGGTCTGATTCCTCTTGGACCTGGGCAAATAGCCTGGCTTTTATGGCTATGATTATTTATAGCCATGTTCTATCTGGTTTGCTATTTAAGAATTTCTCTTTAACTCTTTCAATTCCCTTATAGATGTCACACAACTCTATCATGGGATTGGAAGGTATTGATAAAAAATAAGGAAAGAATATGAGGAAAGGGAAGGGAGGAATTTTTCTACTAAATAGATTTTAGTGGTGAAGAGTCAGTGAAAAATCAAATTTGCTTTTGGCAGCTGGATGTTGAAATCCTAATTTTGATCCTGTCTTTCAGGATACAAATTACAAAAAGTATGCTGAAAATATTATAATTGTGAGTCATCTACATGAATGTCATTGTAACCTGGGGCAAATCCTTGAGCTACACTTTTCTTATCTACATAAAAAAATGGGTTATTGAGATCATACAACTCCAGAATTTTTGGACCTTTTTAAATATTTACATTTGATAATTGATCATATGTGGGGTTTTATTAGCTCCCAAAATGACTCAGAAAATTTTCTTGATTTTAGAGTTTTTCTTTTTTCTTTCTTTCTTTAAATAACTATTCAAATCCTAGACCAGTGTACAAACATCATGAAGTCTTAATCTATACCTGGGGTTCCTAATTTACCTATAATGGCATGGATTTAATTATCCTCACTGTACTGTGGCTGTTTGTGGGAAGAGGACTCATTTAGGGGTCATGAGCAAGAGGTTTGGAGGTCAGGGCAGTAATATGTGCTCTCTTGCTGAGGAGATGTCAGTAGCATTAAGCAGTCCATCTATGTAGAAGGAGCCTCCTTCAGGACCTTTTACCTAATAAACTTGACAGAGCAACCTGTCAGGAAGCCTGCAGCCAGGAGGAGTAGGCATACAGTAAGTGAGGGGAGCCAAAAGGCTGCTTCTTTTGGTAGGTAAATACAGCTGTCTCAGCCAAAACCACGGGAGCAGCTGTCATGCAGAGGTCAAAGCACAAGGTTATGGGACATGGCATCCAGGAAGCAATGCAAGGACAGATAGGTTAGCACTTCAGCCATGGCTAGAGATCAGAAATAAAAGTGATCTCTTTAGCCTGTGGAAGACAGAAGCATAAGTAAGTGTGTTAAACCATTTCCACTGGAATCTAGAAACATCTATGGAAGTCACCAAAGTTTGTAGTGAAACCACAGTAATTCTATAGCTTCAGTTCCATAGTAATTCTAAGGCTTTAGTTCTTTGTGGGTGCTTTGAATATACATGAGAAACAGATAACATTTCCTCCAAATTGAGCTCCAGGTGAGAAAACATAATTCAACAGATGGCTGTCCATTTATGAATTCTCAAGTATTGCTGAACATGGAATCCTTACATTGATACACATTCTTTTGGTATTAGAGATGCATGGTTTCTCTTTCCATAACCTGTGGCAGTCAAGTATGATGAATGTCTATGCTTCTCTTCCTGTTAATATGTAATTCACCGGAGCAATGCATTTATTTTATGAATCCTGATTAGAAATATGTTTATCTTAAATTTTCAAAATATATTTCCTATTGGAAATTGATCAGAATTATTTCCTTCTTTTTAATATAGATTTACCAAAATGATGTACTTATTTTTAAAATTCTGATGCTTAGAAATATGTTTAGTTTAAACATTTAGTGATATTTGCCTCTGGAGATTGACCCAAATAGTTGTTTTTAATATTTATTTTTTTTAGTTGTAGGTGTACACAGTACCTTTCTTTAATTTTTATTTGGTGCTGAGGATTGAATCCAGAGCCCCACACATGCTAGGTGAGCGTCCACCCCTGAGTCACAACTTCAGTCCTGACCCAAATAGTTTTAATATAAAAATCTTAATTCTGGGTTTGATTTTTAAAACAAAATTAATATTCTTGCTCCCTTTTTTACTGATATCATGACTGAGCAGATTATGTAGTAGCATATGTGCTAGGATTTGAGGAACATTGTCACTGTGCTTGTAGGATAGCATAGTTAGGATAAATTCACTCTAAAGAATATTTTTAGAGGAAATTTTCATAAATTTGGAGTTATTGTCTTTTGGAAAATCTGGCACTCAGCACCCCGGGCTGGGATATTCTGGAATTGTATTTTTGCTTAGTAGTGGTCTCAGGGAGGACCTATAGTATTTATACCTGCCCAGGGTCATTCTTTTCAAATGAGGTTTGACCAAAACTGACAGGGACATCTGTAGAGAAAACGCCATGTGCTGGTGACACTTTAGGGATGAAAATAGCAAGCCATGGGTTCATTGAAGGTAAATCAGACTGTTCACTTGTGGTTGGAAGAGGAAAAATTGGGGTCAGTAGAGAGATGGGGTGCTATGCCAAGCCCCTTTCACTGCTCACTAAAGAGGAAGGAAGGATATAAATGGAGGAAGGATATAAATTGCAATCTGATGGGAGAAGATGCAGGAGGCTTGAAGAAAGCCATACTATGCAGGCTATAGTAATATATAGTCACAGGAGTACCTGGACTTACCATGCTGGCGTCCACAAATGGTGCAGAATAGCTCTGGGCTGTATAAGGGGAGGTGTGTGCAAAGTGAATCCAAGAAATTTTCATGGCTGTTCCTGGCCTTGGTACCCATGCTGCCTTCTTTACAGGTGAGGGCCCAAAGTGGTAGCTTTGGTGGACTAAGCAACAGAGATGACAAAATTTGTGGACAGAATTAAGAATGGGCTGCTACAGTGTGTGTGTGTGGGGGGGGGCACTAAGACAAGAGGCCAGAGGCATCCCCTTAACCACCAGGCAGCCAGGAGAAGAAAGAAGATCCATGCACTTGAGGGACGGATTTGGAGGGTCTGTTGTCCCACCAATTCAACTGCTTCATCCCTGCTCTCTATTCTATTCCATTTCTAGGACTAGAGAAGTCCTTTGTGGGCAAGGAGAATTTATGAAGAATAAATGAATTAAGAAAAATGAGAAAAAAGATTGAATGAACTTATACTAATGTTTCTGTGTCCATATACTTATTCAATTAGATCATGGCCTACTTTGTATATGCATTTGGCAGTAAGTCATTTTAAGAAAAGTAAAAATATAAAGGAATATATATATATTCCTTTCCTGCTATTTCATGGTTTAAAAGCATTTTCACATTTACTATGTTGTTTGCTAAAGAAACCTGAGAAAAGTAAGATTTGTATTTGACATTTTATAGACTAAGAAATCAAGCTTAGGATGCCTCAGTCACTGTTCAACTTTACATGGTCTATAAAAGAAGAAGGATTTGATGACTTTTCTTTTTTTCCCTTTTAATTCAATTTTTTATTTCAATAGTTGATACATTCATATGATTAAGTTCCTTTCCAATGCCTGTCCCTGTTCACTCTAGTCACCCCCATTTTGTAAACAAGAGATATCATTCTGTATGTCCTATTTTATGGTTTTGTATTTTTTTTTCAATATAATATATTCTGGAGATCTTTCCACAGCCACACTTGGAAGCTTCCTCTTTTCTTTTTATAGCTGCATAATCCTCTCCTGGGTATGCTATACATTACAACATAGCATTTGTTGACACTTGAGTTGTTTTTCTATTACAAACATGGCTTTAGTAAATAGCTTTGAACATGCATTGTTTCATGTGTTTGCTCATCTGGGATAATTCTTCAAAGCAAAATCCTGGGTCAAAGGAAAATGTGTTCATAATTAAATAAATATTTTAACTTCTCTTTATAGGATTTATACTATATTCATTTTCACCTGTTACATATAAAACTATCAGTTTCCCCTTAAATTTGCTAACAAATTGATATTGTCTAACTTGAATTTTTGCCAAGATGATTGTTTAAGTTGATCGCTTGATATACTTTTAATTTGTACTTTTCTTACATATTATGAATAGGACTTACTCTTTTTTTCCTTGCAATTTGTCTTTTGATTTTTGTTTATAAGTGTTTTTTAGTTTGCTATTCAGACTTTTTACATTTCATGATAATCAAAAATTCTTAAGTGGATTATAGATGTTGAATTAGAAAGGTCTTCCTCAATCTAAGGACTCAAAAGAATTTATTTGTATTTGCTTCTGGTGATTTATTTTTCAAGATGTAAAGCTTAACCTGATACGGAGTTTTTCTTGTTATACAGTATAAAGAATGAAGCCAACTTTCTCTTTTCCCAGATGTCCCAGGATAACCCAGTTGTCCTAACATCATTTATTTTAAAAAACATTTTGCCCACTGATTTGAGATATCATTCTGTTCATCTACTGAATGTGTCTAAGTATTTCGGAATATTTGTTTGAAACCAGGTTTATCAAAATACCATGTCTAGTTGTATGTCTTTTTTACCATGCCTCTCCAGGTAAAATGGCGTTTGCCATATTCATCAATAGCTTTTTATGCCACATTTGAATGAATTAATTGGGAAGGAGATGTGATTATCTCATACATAAAGGAAATAACATTAAGAAAAGACATTTATCAGCTCAGGAATAAAAATGTAATTTTACAGAAATCGTTCCTACATGTCCCTAATCAATGTTTTTCTTCACTTCTAAATATGTTGCCAAGTCATTTCATACTATTTAGGTGGTCTTTTCTACAACGAAAGAGGGTGAAAAACCCATAATAATTAAGGGGAGAAGGGAATGGAACCAAGAACACATATACCCCTGCAAGCATAATTTTTCTGCTGCTAATCACTACCCCCTCTAACAGGAAACCACAACAAAGCTTTTACCATAAAGGAGGTTACTATGGAAAAAAATAATTCATTTAAAAAATGTTTATCAAGCTAAGTAATAGAGTTATATTACATTCATATGTCTTCAGTTATACTTATTTTCTGGTACAATACTTCCTAGAATAAAATTTTCTTTTTGTGCAAGGGAGTGTAGCATAGTTTATTGGCAAGTTCAAGGATATGATTTAATTATACTGTCATAACAAGATATTAAAAAATATCAAAAAACAAAACAAAACAAAAACAAAAACAAAAAAACTCAAACCCAGTCTCCACGAAGCCAATGTGTCCAGGTTAGCATATTTCACACAACGACTTAAAGTTTGAATCTTTTGTCCTCATTCCCCTATAAGGTTAGCAGAAAATTAAGTGTGAAACCTTTTCAAGTGCTTTTTATGAATGCCTCCTTCTCTGTGGTCACTGTTGCTGTTTACAGCAAATCCTTGCAGAGGATCACTGTTAGTTGATGCCAATTCCTTGCCTTCCAGCCTTCCCTAAACCAGTCTAATTGGGATAAACACTCTATACCTCCACTATTCTGAAACTTGTATCAAAGACATAAACCACCTGCATGTTGCCAAAAAACACTGCTCAATATTCAGCCCTCATATTCCTTGATTCAAAAGCTCCATTCATTGTAGTTGGTCACCATCCTTGAAACACCTACTGTTCTTATTTTCCAGGTATGTTAGGCAGCTCTTCATTGCTGTGACAAAATACCTGAGATATACAACTTATAATGAGTAAAGATTTATTTGACTCATAGGATCAGAGGTTTATTCCATGGTTGGTTTGGCTTTTTTGTTTGGGGGCCTGTGAAATCATGGCAGGGAGCATGAAGTTGAGAAAATCTGCTTACCTTATGGCAACCTGGGGGATGGTGGTATTAAGTGGAGGGAGAACGTGAGAGTGAAAACACAAGAGGAAGAGGTCAGATCCCAATGTCTCTTCCAAGGGCTTACCTACCCATGGCTCCATGGAGATAACTTCCTTGATAATCAGATGCGTGGCTTCCAGTACCATCTACCCACTTCCTAACAATCCCCAGATTGATGTCTTCATTATGCAATACTCCTCTGAATTCTAAAGTCATATATCTAATTGTTTACTAGTAAGCTCTTCAATAAAACTCTCAAAATTAACTTGTCTGAAACCAAGATTCTGATCTGCCCTTTCCCATTTATATTCGTCTTACAGTCTTCTCTGACTCAGTTAACAAAATCCAACTTTCCATTTGCTTTGGTCAAACTGGGAGAGCTCTCATACCTCACATACAAGCTACCTAAACATCTGCTTAGGGGGACTGGGGTTGTGGCTCACTGGTAGAGCACTTGCCTAGCATGTGTGAGGCACTGGGTTCAATCCTCAGCACCACATACAAATCAATAAAGGTCCATCAACTACTAAAAAAAAAAAAAAAAAAAATCTGCTTAGTCCTGACTTCAAAATATTTACCTGCTGACTTCTTGTCTCTATATCCGCCATCACCTTTGTTACAGCCACCACAGCTTTAATCCAGGTCATTGAAATACCCTCCTCACTCACTGCTTAGGCCTTTGTCTTTTTCCTTTTACATAATAGATAGAGGTATTCCTTTAAGATATGAGACAGATAATGCCATTCTGCTCAAAACTCCATAATGGTGTACTATCTCAGAGGAAAAACCAATGTCCTTATACAGCTAGCGAGGCCTCCCACCCTCTTTCACCTGTACCTTCCCACTCTGATCTTATCTTCTGTTACTGCTTTTCTCCAAATGGAATGGCTTCCACACTGCTCTTTGAACAAAGAAGATACTTCCTTACTGCATTAGCTTTTTACTGCTGCTACAACAAATTACCACAACATTAGTGGTTAAGGAAACAAAAAATTTATTATCTTACAGTTTTATAGTTCAGAACTCAATCATAGTTCTCCTCCGACTAAATTCAAGGCTTTGGGGGGCTTTTTCTTGGAGACTCTAGGGGAAGAATCCATTTTCTTGCTTTTCCAACTTCTGAAGGCCACCCATATGTATTGGTTTGTGGGATCCTTCCTCCACCTTCAAAATGAAAAATCGCATCTGTCTGACTCTTCTTCCACACAATCTCTCTCTCTGACCCTAGCTAAGAAAGGTGTATTGATTTTAATGACCCATGTGATTAGATGGTTTCCACCTGAGTAATTGCCCCCATGTTAAGGTTGGCACACCCTTAATCATATCCACAATATCCCTTTTGCCATGTAAGGCAATATTTTCACAGATTCAAGGAATTAGAATGTGGACTATTTTTAGGAGAAAAAGTGGAGTTATTATTCTGCCTAGTAGACTCACCTCCTTAAATACTTGCTCAAATATTACCTTTCTAGTGAGAGCATTCCTAAAAATCCTACTTAAATTCACCACCAACACTGCCACAATATTCTTTATATTGCTTTCCTGCTTAATTTTTAAAATATCACTAATCACTATATACAGTGTGTTATAGAGTAATAATTTATTTTTTAATCTTCCCTCATTGGAATGTGAGCTGTGTGGTGTCAAGAAAGTCTAGGTACTTCTCTACTCAATCTTCTGTTTCTAGAGCAGTGTCTCTTATACAATGTAGCTCAACAGATATTTGTTGAATGAAGGGATGAGTAAATAGGGATAAAAACACAAGGAATCAACCCTTGAACTGAGATAGACATTTCAAATCAAAGGATAAAACACATTTTGATTGAATATCTCCAAGAATTAATCGTAGAGTTTGTAAAACTGCTTTTATTTCCTGGTGGACCTTACTTACTATACATTAAGAAATAGAGCTTAGTGAATATTAAGCATGTGGGGTAACATGGTGGATCCCAGCACTCCTAATAGTGTTAATTTGAATCATAGTTTATTGCTTTCATAACTATTTCCCACATTATATCACATCTTATTCATATTACAACCTGTGAGAATGAAGAACGAGGGTGTAGGTTGACTATGAGGAAACTAATGCTCAAAAAACTAGAGCAAAGTCCCTCATAAAGGGGGTGACAGAACTATAAGGTTATAATAGTAGCTATGTGGATCCGGTTGTGATAAAACTACATAAAACAATTCATACACATTGTTCTAATATCTAAGATCTGATTATGATGTTATGTAAAATGTAGGGAAAATGGGTGAAGAATACATGGATTCTCCCTATACCATCTTTGTAGCTTCTACTTAGCCTATTATTACAAAATAAATATTTTTAAAAATGTATGTTTTATTTCAGTTCGTCCCATAACTTGAGAATTCTCAATACAGATGCCAAATGTGGTATTTGGGGATTATTTTAAAAAGCATTTTATAGAAGTGAAGCAAGATATAAAACTAACCATTTTAAATCACAAAATTCATTGTCATTTCACACATTTATAATGCTATATAATCACAACCTCTATCTAATTCTAAAAAATCTTCAACACATCAAAAGAAGATCCTGCAGTCATTACATCGTCACTCACCAATCCTTCCCCCGCCCCATACTCCTTGGTACTCACTAACCTACATTCTATCCTTATAGATTTTCCTTTTAAGCTTGTCTCTTTTAAATGGAGTCTTTCTCTCAGCATAAGCTTTACTAGGTTTGTCAGTGTGGTCACATGTGTCCATACTTTATTCTTTTTGTGATTAAATCATATTCCTTCATATGTCTATAGCCCCTTTTCCTTATCTGTTCATCTGTTGATGGACATTTGGGTTGTTTCTGCCTTTTGGCTGTTATGAATAGTCCTGCTTTGAATATGCAGTGCCATTATGATACCAGAAAATGCTCATCCCCAAACCTCATTTTTTTTTTATCATGGAAAATGTAGGATCCACATATGTTATATAATTAAAAGAGCACAGTTAGTAATGCCAAGCCTTCTGCAGTTTATATGTGAAAAGCAAATTGTTGACGCTGTTTTCCCAGTCACATCCTTCATCCCAAGGTGTGAAACCAGGACCCTGGAGGGGTTGGTGGGAAGAACATGGTCACTGATGGCTTATTTTTGGGGGGGGGAAAAAAAAAAAACAGTAATTCTTCATGAGAACAGAGAAAAATATCATCATAACAGCAATGGTAATTAATGGATGAGTTATCACTGTGTTCATGAGTGACTGAGACACAGTAATTTACTCTTTAAAGGCTTTAAGAATATAAATTGAAGTGGTAAAAAACTTCAACAACAACAAAACAACATGACCAGTGAGGCTTAATCTCTTGGCTCCAGTTTATTTAATTTGTAGTAATCTTTGTGTTCTAAAATGCTGCCGAAATTAAATATACAACATTTTCAAGGAATTAAGGTCATTGTTTTATGCTCCTAGAATCAAAGAATCCCCCAGAATTATGTCAGGCTTATCCAAGTAACTTCATTCTTTATTTCTCTGTATTCAACCAACTCAGATGTTTTCAAAGCTTTTCTTCTCAGTCAGTACTTTCAGTTAAAGCCACTGATGCTTAACTGAGGCTACACATTAGAACCTGATGCCCTTTAAGGAATACCAGTGTTGAGGCTACATCCCAGATCAAGTGAATCAGAATGTCCATGAGAAAGCCCATATATCTTGATTTACATAAAATTCTTAAGTGATCATGAGATTGCTAGGTTTAGGAAGTAAAGAATTAAAACTAGTTCTCTATCTTAAGCACACATCAAAATTACCTGCAAGGCTTGTTAAAAGAAACTCAGGTTTCTGAGTCAATAATTCTGGGTAAAGCTCAGGATTTTACATTATGAACAAGTTTCCAGGTGAAGTTGATACTGTCCACCCAGGGTCAAACTTAGAGAACAATGAGTTAACTTTGTCCTTTGCATTCTATCAAGGTGAGGGTGGAACTGGCTATAGACCTTCATATAAATAATCTGGAGATAGTTTCTTTTCATGCATTTGAGAGAATTTTTCTTAGCATATTAATTAAGATGATTGGGCCCTTGAGTCATATACCTTGTTAAAATGCTGCTTATGGCACACCTGTAATTCCAGAGTCTCGAAAGGCTGAAACAGGAGGATTGGAGTTCAAAGCCAGCCTCAGCAACTTAGGAGGTCTTAAGCAACTAAATACATATATATGTGTGTGTGTGTGTGTGTGTGTGTGTGTGTGTGTGTGTGTGTGTATTAAAGGGCTGGGGATGTGGCTCAGTGGGTTTGATCCCTGGTACCAACAAAATTAAAAAAAATAATTTAAAAATGCCACTTCTATATAACCTTAGGCAAATTCCTTATTTCTAAAGCTTTAGTTTCTTCATCTGTCAATAGGTAAGATGTTTGGTTTTAAGAGTTAAATTCAATAATGTATGTAAATTGGTTGACATACTGTAAGTATAATCTATTAACTTTTTAGAGTAGCTTTCATTTTGAATTCCTACAACTTTCTTTTTGTTTAATTGGCTATCGAGTTCTGTGTTTTGTATTGGATGAACAAATGAAGGGGTGTACACTAAACCAGGAAGATAATTAACTGGAAATCCAAATGAGCAGATGTTTTAAAAGGACTGTGGGTTTGTCTAAATGTAATGGTTAAAAGCTTCAGGTCTAGTGTTAGAAAACCACAGTTTTCAGTACTGCCTGAAACTTCTCTAAACTTGTTTTTTTTTTCTCCGTAAAATGATGGTAATTGAAGTTCCTACAAATTGGTTTTTGTGATGATCATAACAGATGAGAGGTTAATTACTTCAACAACAAAAGAGATAATGAAAATACAGTGATTAACAGAGTCCTGGATATAACATAGGTACTCAATAAATGTAGCTGTTATTAAACTGAGGGTAATTGATTCCTAACTGCTCCTTTAAATATTAACTCCCCTTCCCCTCTTTTGAACTGATGTGTTTTTATGGCTTTTTGAAGGATGTGAGGAAGGAATGTAAATTCTCCAAAGGGAATGCAACTCTGGAGGAGAAACTTGTTTACTATTTCCACAACAGTCTTCCAGATGCAAGACTAAAAAGGAGCAAAGATTTACTCTTCGGACACTAAATCACTTCACTGTTCTTTCCATTGCCAGAATAAAGAGAAAAGCTATTGAAATACCTGGTCAATCATTAGTTTCGGTTTCAGACCTTCAGTGGGCACTTCCGTTAGGGCACAGCATTGCAAATAAAGCTGTTACCTGGCCATAATTTCCTGGGTGGGTGTAGGGAAGTTCCTCACGCATCTTCTCTGAGACATGCAAAAATCTGTCTCAAAAACACTGTTTGTACACCTAACTGTACTACAGAATGGAAACAGCCATCTAACACTCTGGACATGATGCCATTTCATCTTGAGGAATTGAAACTGTGATATTCTTTCATAGACATATGGATGGGAGGCAGTATTTCATTCATTTTGCAAAAGGATGACTCCACTCTTGGCAGCACTAAGTGGCTCCTTAAAGTGTGGTCCACACTCCACTGGGACATGAAATATTTGATGGGTTGTGCTGAATATTCATTTTAATATATTGTATTTATTTGAACAGATATTAGGAAATAAATGTGGGTGCTTGGTCTTCCAGATGATATTGTTTTGAATATGTCTCATATATAGAAAAGTTTTAAAACTTGAATTTAGGAAACTAGGGATATACTAGTACTGCAAGTTGCATGAAATGTCATGAAGGTGATACAAATGTACAAATTTAGGGAACATTTTGTAAAGTAGGCAGGTGCCTCTGAAGCTCAAAATGATCCATCTATGTACATCAAAAGTGGAAAAACATGATGATGCTAATCTTTTCTAATTTTTCAGTCATTAAGGGTTATAACTATCCTAACCTTTTTTTTAATTGCTTCAATTCTTTTACTAATTATGAAAGAAAGATCAAGAGGGAAAAAAAGCAAATTATGTATTCTGTGAAAAAGGGTTAACTTTTCAGACTTAGTACTATATTAAGGTTGCCATTGAAAGGACTGGTCTTAGCTAGACAATATATGAATTAAGAACCTAATGAAAGTAATCATATTTTCTATACTGCTGGCATTTATTTCCTAATTTAATTGCCAAATTCTTAATCTGGTTAGAGCCTGATAGGGAGCAATATGGACTTTGAGGGGGAAAAAAAAGTAGATAGAGTCCGTTTTCCTTTGCTTATGTACAAGTCATACTAAGTGCCATGCCTCTTATGAGATTAATGGTAGTGTTTTAGTCCATTTTCACTTTATCAAAGGCCAACACATTATCTTCCAGGAAACAGAATGGAATAGTACAAGCCACAAGTCCAACCATAAAGAAGTTCTTGAAAATAAAGCCATCTAGTTGAGCTGGCTGGAAATGAGCTGGATAACAAGTCATGGTGGTGAAACTATAAACCACATCCACATTGCCCGTGCTCCTGGGCATCAAATTCTCACTACCAAACCCTGCTGTTTACATTTCTATTTGCTCTGCTAGATATTTCTCTGGCCCAAGGGCCTAAAGTAGAATATTCTCACTACATTGTTCCCAATTTGTTTCATTCATTACTCAGATACTTATTCAAGTCCTCTTATTTACAGTCACTCACTGTTCCAGATGTAGGAAATGTAGCAGTGAAGCAAAACAAGGAAGTCCCTGTCCTCCGAGGAGCCATTAATATTTCCACTTGAATGTGGCTATCTTCCCTACCCTTTTTCAGGGGATGGGGAGGTAACTGGGGATTTTACCCCTGAGCTGCATCCCCATTCCTTTTTTATTTTGAGACAGTGTCTCACTAAGTTGCCTAGGGCCACCCTAAGTTGCTGAGGCTGTTCTTAAACTTGTGATCCTCCTGCCTCAGCCTCCTGAGTTGCTGAGATTACAGTCCTGTGCCACCATGCCCTGCCCACCCTCCCATTTTAAAAGTGCTTGTTACATTTCAGATTTGTATGAGTTTCAGAAATGATCTTAAATATTTAAGAGTAAAATGATAGGAAAGTAGGGCCATTTCTGAACACAAGAATCATCTAGAAACCAGAACCAACATGTATATCACGTATATGCTTCAGGCACTGGGTTCTGTGCCTTGTATCCAGCACTTCCTGTCATCTTGACAGCATGAAATTGCTATAAAATTGTTACTGTTATTATTGTAACAGATGTGGTAGCAGAACTTAGAATAACTGTCTTGTTCAGTGTTATCGGACATGTAATAGCACAGAAAAGAAATAACCAAAACAAAACAAAATGAAAACAAAGCAGTTGATGTCCCACCTTCAACACCAAAAAATAGTTGGTCCAATCTGGCAGGAGCCATGACAGAGTTTCATGTAAGAAATAAGACTATATTAACCGAATATCCAAGTGAGACCCAAAGAGGAGGAAAAAGTGATTTTAGAAAACTTCAGATCTTATTCCCATAATATTTTAATATTAATATTAACTTTAACAAGCAACATTTTATTAATAATTAATATATTATTTAATATTAATATTGATATTAATGTAAAATATAATATACAATTATGCACATTTTATATTATGTATAATATAGTAAATACTATATAATCATAATAATACAATATAATATATTAAGTATATAGAATTATAATGCATTATAATATATAATAATATATTTAATAATATTAATATTAAAATATTGCTAACATAATAATAATATCTGAGCTTACAATATTTGTGAGAGATCCTTTTTCCAAGACTGAGTAGAGGTTGTCACTTTTCTGATTTTAGCATGAAGAGCTTTTCCTCTGGACAGAAAGTCCTATGTCATTAGTCACTGATTAGGGGATGGCATTTATCAGCTTTGGTTTATAAGGAGTAGCTGCCACTGGGTATCATGACCCATCAAATGATAATTCCTGACTTTCCTGGAAAATAGTTGTTCATTTTGAGAGTTTCTGAGAACATGTAAATACACGTCCTTTCTGAAGTGGGAAAAGTCAGTTGAGAGAAGCCTTCTTCTTTTTCTTTCTTTCTTTCTTTTTCTATTTTCCTATCTAGGAATCAAGACATCTGAAGGGAAAAAGAGAAGAAATGAGAGTTAGTGAATGCAAAGTTGCTTATATGTTTTCTCCTTTCCTGGGATCTCATCTCAATGAATCTCCAGTGGCAGTATTTCTCCACCTGTGTTTAAGGGGAATGTTGGCATCTGCTGGATTCAGTCCCCAGCTGTTTGTTTTCCTTTCTGACTTGAATACTTGTAGACATTATTTCCATTGTGACATTGACAAGTAATGTAATCCCCGAAGGTAATTCTGGGATGTTTCTTGAATGTTTATTTTTTTTCAACTGTGTGCATCTTCTTAGGTGACTTGGAGAGTTAGGTATTATTCTTTTATCACTCTCAGGATTCCCTGGGAATTCTACAACATCTATGGGCTTTATGTGACTTTGTAGAAAGTGAGATTTGGGGTCCTAAGTAGGACCAGCACTTGGAAGCCTCTAAAGGAATAGGTGATGCTTCCATGTCTTTAGGTTTCATCACTGAGAAGTAAGGAGAGTCAATTTGTTATATGGTAAATGCTTACCTAATACCTCCTATGTGGCAGGATAGGAGGAGACAGTCATTATAAAATAAACACAGTCCTAGCCTTCCAGACTCTGATTCAATGTAGAAAACCACCATGAAACAAATTAATAGTCTGTATGATCCACATATTAGCTGTTACCATGTATAGAGCAAGGAACAATGGCTGTTCTCATCTACTATAAGGAAATAACTTGCCCAAAGAATGTATTTTGCCTAAAAAACTAGGAGGGCTTTTATCTCATAGGAAACACCATTTTACTCCAAACCTCCCCACTCTATATATCTTCCCCAGTCTCTCACCACCACATACCCACAAGTTTCCTCTCCCGTTTTGACACTTCTCCCACAGAACCTCCAAATCTCTCCAACTTCAACCCCCCATTTCCATATCTTTCCTTGAGTATCTTATTCCCTTCCTTTTTTTTTTTTTTAAGGTAGAACAAATTAATTCTGTATCAACTGTTTCCAACTTGCTTTGCTATAGTTAAAAACTAAATTAGAGAGCAAGTCATTAATTACCAGCACTCTCTCTCATCAGAAGGTAGGGCCATATGTATACCTACATATCTCTAGCCCCCACCCCACCTGCTGCAGTGTCCACTGCTCTTTGAAAAGGCCTCTCAACTTGCCTGAGAGTTTTCGAGGGATATATTACATGTACCCACACAGGGCTGTCAGTCACTTGGTAGTATTGTCTACCTTTTTTTCTGATGTAGCCCCTTGTGGTATTTCTGTCTTTGCTGCCTACATAGTTGAGTGTATTGGCTTCGCTTCAGCACACAAGAAATGTTCTCTTGTTAGAGCTGCTGCTTCCATAACCCTGATGATAATTTTGATCCCTGAAAGCACCAGAGCAGAGTGATAGTATATGGACTCCTGGGCATGCTGAACCACACTGTGCTCAGGCCAAAGGGAGGAGGCTGTCCCTGACCTGCCATCATAGAGTTTTGTATGAATACCAGAAGAATGTTTCCTTGATTTTAGTTCACGATGAGGTTTTTCAAAAAGAAACTCTTTTTAAATTTTCATAGTTTAATTTTATTTTAAAGTTGCAATGTCAGTCAAGATCCGTAACAGATGTTATGGCAAAGACTAATCATTCAGAGTGAATTCAAAATACAGGCAGATCAATCAGGTTGTCTATTGAAAAGCAGGTGGGACAACCACATGGGTGCATTCTGACCTAATATTAACCCCGTTTTGAGGGTGTGGGTAAGAAGAGAGGACTAATGATAATTATAGGTGCCATGCTGTTCCTGTTGCCCAAATTCCAAGAAATATTTTGTATCTATTTCCTAACACTGAAATATACCTGTAAGCAATATAGATCAGAGTTACATGAATTAAGGAACAAATTACTGCTCTGCTATATAATAGATCATAGATCTTGGAAATTCCTCTGTATGTGCCCCAATGTTCTCATCTGCAAAATGGGAATTATAATAAGACCTAATTGTGGGAGTTCTGTAAATATTTAGTGAAAAAGCAATTTGTTAAGGGTAAAAAATACTATTATTTTTGTACATACTACTATTATACTATGTACTATGTTCATACTATTATTGCACTAAGTACATACTACTGTTGTACTGTGTTCTTGTGTCTAATTCACTCTTTAGAATTATGGCCTCATCCCTTATCCCTTATGTGTATAGGCTCTAGGCAAATCTCCCCAACAAATGCAACAGATATGGCCAGTCTGTAGTCGTCAGATAATCAGAAAGCTACACCGATTGAAAAATTAGTCCATTCACTCACTCATTCATTCATTCATTCATTCATTCATTCTTTCACTCCTACAAAGGGAATGCGCACTGAGTGTTGGAAATTAATGATGAAAGAGAGTTCACTTTAGAAGCTCACAGATACAGGGGGAGACAGACTAACAACAAGAGCAACAACAACCCCCCAAAAAAACAAAACTGAAAAAAAAGAAAGGTACCATCTAGGTACCATCACTCCCTGATTTAGAAACAGAAAGGTGAGTTGTGCTATATTGGAGATAAGAAGAAAAAGTTGTTAAAAGTCAACAGAGAGAGTGGGCCTCATTGAAATCAGGAAAGTGTCACATAGGAAGTACAAAAACTGATTCTTAAGACCGATTTAGAGCCATTAAATTCCCATATAAATAGTGTTCCTGGTCCCACCGGAAACTTCAACATTGACCACGACAATTTGTAGATGTGAGTCTAGAACCTTAAAGCACTTTCTGATTCTAGAGTTCTCCTACTCTAACAACAATGTAAAGCATTAAAAACAAAAATCAAGCCACCTCAGAATTCAATTAAATAGAATTATTTGGTTCTTTAGAATTTTTAGTTTACCTTTTTCATAACCGTGGTTATGAAATTTTTTTGAATTTTCCCATTCTTCCCATTTTTCCATAAATTTCAACATCCCCAACTCTTGCACCATTTCTGAATAATCAGGGTCAGTGTTGATCCCTGACCCTGAAGTGTTTTATCCTCAGTGAGTGGAGACACTGGAATGTACCTACTGTGGCCCAGCTGGAATTCCAAAACACAGGAGTTGATCCTGCACATCCTTCCATATTCTGATTGTTTAAAATTGATCTTCAGACATTTTTCCAGGTTGACCCTAGGGCTTCCAGTATTATGAATTCTGTTTTTCTGGCAAAGAAATACATCAGTCTATCATTTTCTCTTAGTCTGCCCACCTCCACCCCCTTTTGTGAACTTGTATTTCAGGCTTTCCTTTCTTGGTTGTCTATGTTTCCCTCAGGAAATTGTGCATTCCTTCTTCGCATTTGTTCAGACAGGAGAAGCTCACGTGGACAAGCACACAGAGGGACAGATTTTCAACAGTTGCAGCTGTTTGAAAAAACAGGAGCACTTCCATAGAGACTTTGCCACTCATCCATTAGTTTTCTGCCAGTTTTCAGCTGTATTTAGTTCTTAACAAAACACTTATAGGTGTTGGTTTTGGACTGTCTTCTTTCCATGGATAATTTTCAAAGCAAGCAATGCAGGAAAGCATTCTCAGACACTTTGCTTTTCTGGACCACTTATCCTCATGGATGTGCATGCGATGGAAACCTGTCACTTTTTTTTTGGTGGGATTGGCATGCAGAAAAACAATTAAATGACTTTGGAAGTAAACTGAATTTTCAGTTCTTTCTTTTCTAGGTACATATCACTCCCCTGATTTAGGCCTGCAAATCAGTTCAGCTGGAGCCCTTGGGGATTGCTTTCATTTCTCACAGAGGACTATAAAGGTTGATTGGCTTGTTCTTTAGAAACATAGGCTCTGGGTCCCTTTTTGCCTGAGTTCATGTATAGGCAACATCACCTGTCAGCTATGTGAATTGTGACCTATTAGCCTTTCTGTGAGTCAGTTTTCCTATTGATAAAATAGGGTTAAACATAATGTCCATGCCTTAGGTTTGCTGGGATGATTAAATGAGATAGTGTGTGCTGTGTGCTTATCCTGCACTGACAAATAGTAAACTCTTAATAAATGCCATTATTGTTGCATAGCAGTGATACCACACAACAGGGAGGCATGCGACCACACAAGAGGAGACTGCAAAAGTGGCTGAAAGGTTTTTATTGCTGTGTTTGGCCTAACTTGCTTCCCTATCTGTCCGATCAGAAATTTGTTAATTGGTGTAGAAAGGACTGATGAATCTCAGCAAGTTCCCCTAACCCCGAAAGTAAATTACATTCTTTCTGGAATTTGTTTTGACTTCTCTAACTTCTCCCTAAAGGCCCATCTCCAGCCACTCCTGACCTTCACCCACTGCCCTGCTCCCATTCCAGGACATGGGAGAGTATGCCCTGACTTCTGTTTGCACACTGTGACTCCACTGAGGGGTCTTGTTGCTTGAGAGCCCGCCCAGTTCTGGATGAAGTCTCCTGATTTCTGCTCACATCCAGTAAAGTTCTCAGTGCCATACTCTAAATTCTATAATCATCACCTGTTCTGCGTATTTTACTGGTTCTTTTGCTCAAATATTTATATTATACATTTGGGAAAACACCTTCTGATCATTTTTCTTTCTTCCTTAATAAAACCACAGAGACTTCTCCTGTTCAGACCACTGGCACACCTGATAGATACTTGTTCTCAGATGGTTTGTCTCTGCAGCCACAGAGGATTTATGTGGAATTTCCATACCAGTGTTAAAGACAGACATAGCAACACCAAGAAGGTTCTTGTGAAATATATGATTAGCACGTACCACAGGAATTAATAATTTCAGGCAACTGTCTTAAACTGTAACCACATTGTTTTTCTGGGGAAGTTGCTCAATTTCTATACACAGAGCTTCCATGAAGGGTTGCATTTTGATCAAGCAACCAGCTTCATTTAAAATCCATATCCCCAAAGTATTTTGATACTTCTATTTAATATGCACATGCTATATTGCTTTGAGTGACAAATTAGGGTAATTTTCTTGATAATTTAATCCTCTTTAATTCCTTTCTCTAACTCATAAAATTCTAAGTGAACACAATAAAACAATACCTCTCTAAAAATAGTTCTTAATACATTTTTCCCCAGAGTCAAAAATAAAAGGTTTTTTTTTTGAAATAAATGTAATAATTATACAGATTTATCATTCACTGTTAAAAATAATTTCATTGGACATTGTGCCCACTTTTTTCCTTGGGGTTTTATATTAAATAGTAACTTTAAAAACATACAGCTGGTTTGTTGGATTTTAGTAGGTCAGCATACACACCAAAAGTGTATTAAGGTGGACTGCTCTATTTATTGATTTCCCGTGAATCTGCTACAGGCTGAGGGCAATTGTCTGCGGAAGGGGCGGGAGGCCCATACATGATCGAGGTCATGCGCATCTAGCCAATTTGTAAGACGATCCGCCGCCCAAAGCCATCAGCAATCCTTAGCATAGGGGCACACTCATGCATTCCTGTCAAGTCATCTTGTGAAAGGCTGCCTGCTTCCAGCTTGGCTTGGATGTGCAACCTTAATAAAACTCACTGAGGTCTGGGAGAAAATAGCAGATCTGCAGCAGATAGGGCAGAGGAAAGGGTCTAGAGTATGTACAGGCAGCTGACTCAGGCAGGCTCCACGCTGAACGGTTACACAGAGAGGAAACAATAAATCTCAGCTACTATGCAATAAATATCTCAAGTTTTAACGAAGGAAACTATCATTACAGTGAAATAAAAAAAAATAACATTTGAGAACAAAGCTAACAAATGGCTAGTTTTCTATGATTCTTCTGCAAACGCTTTCTTTGAGGGGGAAAAAGTCAAACAAACAAGCAGTTTTACCTGAAATAAAGAACTAGTTTAAAGGTCAGAAGAGAGAAGCAAGTTTTGCGAGAGACACGGAAGGAGAGTGCTGGCAGTACAATGACAGTTTTCCTTTCCTTTGCTTTCTTCGCTGCCATTCTGACTCACATAGGGTGCAGCAACCAGCGCCGGAGTCCAGAAAACGGTGGGAGAAGATATAACCGGATTCAACATGGGCAATGTGCCTACACTTTCATTCTTCCAGAACACGACGGGAACTGTCGTGAGAGTACGACAGACCAGTACAACACAAACGCTCTGCAGAGAGATGCTCCACACGTGGAACCGGATTTCTCTTCCCAGAAACTTCAACATCTGGAGCATGTGATGGAAAATTATACTCAGTGGCTACAAAAAGTAAGTGATTGCTTTCAGTTTCTTAATTGCATGGAGCCTTTTCTCTTCTTGCTCTGCAGCTAACTTAGCGTTCCTTAGGGGGGCATTTGTGTGTTTACCTTTTGCTCCAGGGGGGCAGTGTTTGCAAATGCAAGCGGGCTCTCCGGTTTGACTTTCTGAGTAAGCCAAGGTTTCTGGGCTTATGTAAGCATTTGAATGCAGGGCGCTCCCCACTCCCCGGATTTGTGCATCTAATACTGGCACCTTATGACAGCTCTGCTTTTCTCTTTTTAAAAGTTTATCTTGAGTGTTTAGTCTGTCAAAATCCAAATTAAAAAAAAAAAGAAAGAAAAAAAGAAAGCATGCACCTTTTAAGCCAATTGGTGGAAAAAAGAAAATCATAATGACAATATTTATTGAGGATCAAATCAATTTTACACTAGAAAATTTTGTGCAGCTAGGATTTTGCAATTGCCACAAAATGTCCATTTTTTCAATCTTTATAATATTTATTGGTTGAATAAATTGTATGAGTAGAGGGAACTGTTAATTTCAACAAGTGGCAGGATATAGAGGACTTATTTCTGTCATCTAGTTCTTCTGTGCTTGAGAAAAATCAAGAAAAAGGTTTAATGTGGACTCATCAGGAAGAGATTACTTGTCACAATGAGAGGAGAAATGCAGCCAGCAGTGGCTGTTCACAGACACATGCACCTGCAGATTTAGACTGAACACTTTAAGCAGGCTCTGCATATTCCTGAAGTACCTCCTTTCCCAGGGATTTTGTGTCAGAGATAGTGCCATTTGGGAGTCTCAATATCCAGATGAATGTTGATGTTGGATATGCATTCAATCCCAATTTATAGAAATCAAACTAAACCACTGAAAAGTTTGCATTGAAACTGTGCCTATTAAACTATGAGGACACTTTCTGCAGACCTTTCTCTCTTTACTGTCTAATTGTGTATCAGGTAAGCAGCAGTAAGCAAATTCAATTGAATGGTGGTAATGTCCCTGCCTGTGAAAAGCTTCTCCCCCGGATCATTACTAACAGATTCACTTGGTGCATATAGACAGGGACATGAACGGGCTTCTTTAAAGGTAGTCTGTTACCCTTTAAGAGGATAAAAGATAGGGATGGGACAAATGCTCTTTTTTGTTGCTGTCTGGTCACAATCATTTAGGTCAGCCCTGCTGAATCATGCCGAGTAATAGTTGTTCTACTTTTGTCCACTAGGGACTGAACTAAGATCACTGTTATTTCATTTGACACGTTAACTGGAACTTGGTTGTTCTAGAGTTTCCAAATTCGGAATTGCAGTTAGTCTTCTTATTACAGACTACAGGTGAAATATCAATAGGTGGGAAGAAGAAAAGAAGGAAAATAGAATTCTGCAGTCTTTTAAAATCTGTAGCTTAATTTTCAGGTGATAGTAGTTACAAATAGAATGTCAGTTTTTTTTCCCTTTGGCAAACCTTATTTCCATAGTAAAGAAATGAATAGCTTGGTTGAACAGCTTGTTATTATTCTTAATATACTATCCCATCTAGTTTTTTTAATGAGAATCAATCATGATAAATTGGTCTAAATTCTTTCAGGGGGACCTAGAGGGAAATTTAGTCCCAAATTGTCATGAATGATCTATTCTACCAAAAATGTAATGTTTTGTTTGCTTAAAACATACAATGAAAATGGTGATTCAAACATAGAAATGCATATTTTGTGTTGCTATGCAATTATTCAGCAGTGACAGGGTAAACACATAATTCTACTGGGCTTAAGTCATGTACACATTTCGTATGTTAATTTATTTTGTGAAATAAATTTGATTCTTGTTTACATTGTTCTTGGTCAATGATTATGGCACAGCTCTCAGAATATAGCCAAACATAACTATTGAAATGTTCTTTGGTTATATGGACCCTTGCAAGAGCGAATCAGGCTGAATACTTGCTGAAAATGTCTCTCAGTTGGTATGAGTCAGAGCAGTTTGGCTTGACTATTGTCTGTTTAAATTTGCATATCTTTTGTCATTGTTAATGTGATTGGTTGGAGGATCAAGAAACCAAATAAATGCATTCAGCAGAGAATTTGCTAAAGGCTCTCATAAATTTCCCTTAATTAGAGGTTTCCTTCAATCCAAATTCTAAATTTCTTGTAATATATGTTTATTTTTATCTATCAGATGGACTTTTTTTTTAAACTGTAACCATTTGGTATATTCTAGACTGCCACTTGTACTACTTATATTTTTATTCAAATTAATTGGAATGGGTAAGAAGCCATGCACTGCAGAAACCCAGGCTATCAGTGTATGTAAGTGAAATTAATTCATCCATTTATTCGACAAAATAATTAATCAAAGCATGGTGATTATTATGCAGCACATGGCATCACTGTCAGGAACGTTTCTGATGTAGAATAAATGAGTGTTACCAATGCTAGTTGATAATTTATGTTAATCTGTTCTCTTCCTTGAACACTGGTGAAGTAGAGTTTTAAAAATTCTTTGTAAGACATGAGCCATCATTAGAAGTCACTTTAAGAGACTTACATTCTCAAATTTCATTCTGCCACTTCTCTGGTCTTACAACTGAACATGAAGAAAAGTATGCAAAGGGGCAAATGATTTACTGGTCACCATAAACACTGGAATTGTTATGGCACTGATCTACTGACATGAGGGATTTAATTGAGAAAGACTAACTTTCCATGGGAACTTGTTTAGTTAACATGAGGTAGGCTGACAAAGTTATCTTGACTTGTCAGATTGCAAAGAGGAGCATGACATTGATGCCCAACATCACAGTTTTATTGGGTGAAATACCTGGGTGTGTGTCTGAGTTTGACTTTCTTCTATCATAGCTCCTTTTCATATTATTAGCAAACGTATCACTTGTCTGACAGTGAATACATCTTGGATATGTAACAATAAATATGAATGATTATTGTGTGTTTGCCCCTTTGTCATGATCTCTTCCTACATTTCTACGACAGAAAGGTATTAACATCCATATCTGTTATGGATTGTTATTGTTATTTTCCTTTTATATGTCAAAGTTTTACTAAGATGCAAATTTTAAATATTTGTATTTAGAATATAAAATGTTCTAGAATGTTTAGAAGGTGTGTTTTGCTTTTACCAAATGTTTTGCAGGCTGGTGACTGTACAATATTAAACCAGAAAGGATATGCTTGTGTTTTATTTTCACGAGGGGGGACTTTATTTTCATGAGGGGGGGACTTCCTAATTGTGTGAAATGAGTAGAGAGTAGATGAGTACGTTTTTAATAATTTGTCTCTAAACTTGAAGACATCTTTGATTTGTGCATAGAAATTGGAAAAAGTGGCAATTGCCAAGAAAAGTCAACAGGAATGATTTCTTTTAAATCAGGTTTGTGGAAAAGTCTTTACCAAATTCCTTTCAAGAACAGAACCTTGATTTTTAAGCAAGGGAGGAGCCCTTCAGAATCTGAGTTAATTTTTCAATCAATAGTTAGGTTTTATTGTTTTTTACATTTTTAAATCAAAAGATCCAAGAAGGAATAGACACCATTTTGGTCCTGGAATCTGGGCAGTTGGAGCTGTCACAGCTTATGAGTTCTCCCCAGCCTGTTTTCATTGATGGAGCTCAGGTTTTAGAGCTAGGGCTGGTGGGTCCTTTCCTGTGGGTATCTGCAGACCTTCTTTACCCCTGACTCTACCCTTTACGTTGAGGCTTTTAAAAACAGTGCTCATCTCATATACAGTTATTGGTTTAATTTAAAATGAATAGGAATGTGTCCTTTGCTTTCTTAACCCCCCCCCCCCCTATAGTTTTCCATTATATAAGAACAAAATCCAGATTTCTTACCAAGAAGTCCTATGTGATTTGCCCCACAACCCTTTAGTGGCCTCATCATTTATTACCTTCAAACGACATTCCAGACACTCAAATGACATTGCCCTTCTTGTTATTTCTCCAACAGACAAGCTCATTCCTGCCTTGGGCACTTTACAAGCTATTTGCTCAGCTCAGAAAATTCTTCCCCCAGCTCTTACCATGGATGGCTCCTCCTCTTTATTCAAGTTTTCATGCAAAAGTCTTCTCTGAGCACCATTACTTCCTACCTTTCCTATTCTGCTGAATGACTTGCTATCATATTGTGCTATTTAATTTCTTCATGACATTTACTCCTGTGTGATGTTATATTATTCATTTTCTGTCTATTCCATCTTCCTCTACTAAGAATGTGAATTTCACTAGCGCAGGTTTCTTGTCTATCCTTAGCATTCCTTATACCTAGAAGAATGTGGAATGAGTGACGATATTCTTGCAGACTCTTAGCTCTATGAGGTAGGGACTATACCCATATTGTTTACCAGTTTTTATTTATGACTATTTATTCCTTTCGGTAGCAGATTGACCTCTAGAATAATGTCTAGAGCAGCGTTAGCAGAGAATACCGTTGACCCTTCATTTTGCAGATTTTGCATCATCTAACTTAACCCACCTAAAGTAAAAAAATATTTGTTTAAAATTTGTGTCTACACTGAAATACTGAAACACATACAAACTTTTTTTTGTCATTATTCCCTGAATAATATAGTGCAATCTTTAATATAACATTTATATTATATTAGGTATGATAAATAATGCAGACATTTCAAATACATGGGAGGTGTCATGAGTTACATGCAGATCCTAGCTATTTTATGTAAAATTTTAAGCATCCACAGGTTTTGATATCTGTGGAGGGTCTTGAACCAGTTCCCCATTGACACTAAGAGATGACTATGCCGTTTTTGTTTTTTTTTTTAATGAATAGAGAGAAATGAATTCCATGGGTAGATTTGAACTATAATTAAATATATATTTTAAAATAAGACCCAATTATATTCCACATGCTACTTAGCTATGTAATGTGAGAAATTTTTATTAATATTCTGAGTTCCATCTTCAATATCAAGCAGCAAACTATAGCCCTAGAGCCAAATCTTGCCTGCTATCTGCACTTGTAAATAAAGTTTTATTGAAACAGAGCCACATTTTTTTGTTTTTGTTTTTGTGATGCTTGTTGATGCTTTTCTCCTACAAAAGCAAGTTGAGTCATTGCAATTGCAATCAAATAGCCTACAGCATCTCAATTTTTTAATATCTGGCCTTTAAAAGAAAGTTTGCTGACCCCTGCTCCCTGCCCAATATCACAAGAAGAATTAGTATTAATACTGGGACCATTGCAAGGTAAACTGTGGGGATTGTTGTGTGGGAAAAAACATTGCCCTTCAGGAGGCCCAGTAAGTTTTAGGTCCCTGCCTAAAAGGGAGAGAGAGCCTGGCGGAGAGCCTGACTAAGCCATTTCTTGGCTTGGTGCCTGGCATGCTGTGAGGTGACATTTCAGAAGAGTACAGACAAGGGAATTTCATGTCTTTTCTTTCCACTGCCCATCATCCCTTGAACAAAGAAATATTCCCAAAGCAGATATATGTCAGAAAAAAAAAAGCACCTGAATAACGATACAGGTCCCCAATCTCTGGATAAACAGGTCTGGACTCCATGGTCCCCTGCTTCCTGTACCTGTTTCATCCTGTTAGTTGCAGCATTAGCAAGAATGTTGACAAAACTCTGGAGACATTCTGTTTTCTTAGAAATGGGACTTCAGCTCAGCCTCTTGCATTCGGTATATTTAGAAACTTTTTTGTCTCTGTCACTTGTTTTAGATAGAAAGATTAGAGAGAAGTGTTCTCACCTGTATAGATGATGGATCAAAGAAGCAATAAGAGAGGTGTTCAGCTACAGATTACAGAGCACTGGCAGCCCCCATGCGATAATTTGCTAATTTAGGGGGTTTTGCTTTCATTCTGCAATGGTCTCTGTGCAGACACATTAGGGGTCTTTTCCTGCTTTGTGTTCCTCTTTTTTTTTTTAATACCACAAGCTATATTGTATCATTTGCTCTAATGCACAAGCCTAATTACATTCTGAGTCATCCTTGACTCTTGTTCCAATACAAGATCATCTCTTGCAGTGAAGTTGGGAAATTCCAAATCCCCTTTGGTTTTGGACCCTTGGTCTGTGGGAGGGAGGGCCTCTTAGTGTTTAAATCTTTTTATAATGTGTACACAAGATGTACCCCTCTGTTATCAAAGGAGTTTCTAAAGAATGAAGCACTCTGTGGTGTGCTTTTTATTTGGGGGCTATTTATACCTAGGGTCTGTACCTGAATACTCTTCTCTTATTCTCATATAGAAATACTAGAACTGAGAAGCTCTCAGGCTTATTTGGTCCTGAATAACCTGGATTTCTTTGTTGATGTAAATGATCTGAATTTCTTCCTTCCAGTGAGTGAGTGAGTGGAAGAGCAATTTTTAAAAGAGAAAGGGAAGTAAAACATACAATGCCAAATACAGACCTACTGGTAGCTAAGAATTTCATCAATAGTACATCTGGGCTTATGTGGGTTTTTTTTCTTTCATCAGTAAGTATTAGAAAATGTAGAGTAAGATGAATATTACTTATTTATACTATACAGTCTGTATGGGAATGTGTTTCTTAAGTTTGCCTGAACTATTGAATGATCATGCAAATTAGCACAGATATCAACATGTGTCTAAAGTAAACTCACAGCTGAATGTTAAGAAAATGTAAGCACAGTGTGAATGTCTTGAATCCTTAGTGATAGAAACACATCAGCCAATGTCAAATGGTCAACTTGTAAATTTCCAGGCAATGACTGGTGACAATTTTGAAAGATGATGTATTTTCAAGTTTAATTGATAAGTATATATTAATTCATTAGGGGAAAATTTATAGATAGGCTTTATTTTGTTTCTTAAAGCTGAATGAGTTACATTACAGTAATACACAATGAAGGATTTTTGCTTCCCAAGAACCAATAAGTACTCTAAAATCCCAAGTTAGCTGAGTAAGGTGATGCACACCTGTAATCCCAGCTATTTGGGAGGCTGAAGCATAAGGATCATAAATTTGAGGTCAGCCTGGACAACTTAAAATAAATAGGGCTGTGGCTGTTGCTTAGTGGTAGAATGCTTCTCTAGCATGTACAAGATTCTTGGTTTAATCTCCAGTATACCCCACCCCCACCTCTACCCATACAAACAAACAGAGGAAAAAAAAATCTGATTCAGGCCTGCGGATATAGCTCAGCTGTGGAGTGCATACTTGTTTCATGTTTGAGGACCTGGGTTCAATTCCCAGTACAATAAACAACAACCAACAACAAATAATCATCCAAATTTCATTTCCCCTATAAACCCTTAAAGATAGTCCTGGGATTTTGTAAAGCATTTTAACACTATTCTTATCTTCACTATTAATATACAGCAGACTTTTATAGTCCAGTGGGTATTTATTACAACTCAAGATTTGTTGTTCAAAGCAGGTCTTGGCATCACTTGTCTTAATTATGCAGATGTTAAGATGCAGAGAGTGTATCCTCATCACCAACATTACCAGTGTTATCATCATTTTCCTATTTCACTCACTTTTTTTAAAAAAGAATAGAGCTATCCAGTGACAGTCACTTCAATATTTATTGAATGAATCAATAGGTTTGTTTAATAAACTGAGTATTTAATGACTTAAAATGTAGAGTAAAATGACATATGTTGTGCCTACAACATTACTGCTGGTTTTGAATTCCTGGCAGTACCATTTACTTGCTGTGTGATCTTGGGCAAATTCCTTCACTTCTCTATATCTCAGTTCATTATGAGTTAAATTGAGTTCATAACAGCACCAATAATTAAAGGTTATTGCTAAATGTAAACATAATTCACATAAATTACTTTGTGTAAGTTGTATCATACCATAAATGTTAAGTAAGCATTAGTTATTGCTAGGGACAGTTCTAGGTTTAGTGTTAGTTAACTGTTGGAAACTTTTTCTCAAACTATTAGAATATTCTAATATTAGAATACTTAGAAGAACTTTACATGTTTTAATTTATTGACTACTTTTAAAAGCCAGAATGAAGTAGAAAGTATTATAATTGAATGAATCACTTGCCAAATGAAGAAGCTGAGGGATGGGGAGAGGACACCACTTTTCCACAATGGCTAAATTGCAGGCCAACAGCCAACCTGGGGCTGTCTGACTCCATGACCTATGCTATGAACCAACCATGGGATTAGCAACAGCAACTTTAACCATGTCTCCTCCTGTCAATCCTCAAACCATTAAGTCCATTTAAATTTTTTTTTTTTTTTCTGGAGTTGCCTTTGTGTATAAATCCTTAATTCTTTCATACTAAATGAGTTGCCCTTTTCTCAAATTCTGTTTCAGACAACCATTTATCCACAGCCCAACTCTAAAGCTGCATGGTTAAATTGGTCATGGCACGCAGGTTTTGCTGCTGTTGGAAGCACAATAGCCAATTCTCTCTGCCCTCCCACGGTCTGTTGACAGACCAGGCAACCCCATCTGCATTCCCTCCCACCTCTCTCCATAGAAGCACCATCTTCTTGAATGTATAGAGCTTAATTGAGTCTGACTATTTATCTGAAAATTTCTAAAACACAGAGAAAGGCTTACAATTGCTTTACATGGTGCGAAGCTGCCTCTTCTGAATATCTTCCATTCAATTGAATGACCTCCCTCTTGGATTTATCTGCAGGCAATCCTGTTTGGAAAAGAAACAGCACATTCTGGAACTTAAAATATTATTTGCATGCACTTTATTTTAGCGGGTCAATCCGAGAGTTGTAAAAATGAGGAGAAAGGCCTTGTTTTCTCAGGCAATGACCTTTTATCTCACTTCCTATTTTATTTATCATTGTCCCTATTAATTAAAATATTTCTGGTATTTTGGACCAAGGCCAAGAATGTTGCTACTTGCAGGCAATTGTGACAGATCTTCTCTTTTCTTCTGCTGGGTGGAGGCCTGAACACTCACAAGCCTTGGTTCCATAGCTGTCTCCATAGCTGATGAAGATCAACTACAGCAGATGGGAAGACTCCAGACAACCCAACTGCCTTCTGTCCATTCTTCTTCATAGAATCACCAAAGGAGGGAAGACAACACAGGTTAAAGACAAATTTGAATTCAGTTAGGATTTCCATGTACTTTTATATGGTGAGATAGACTAAAACACATTTTAAGAAACCAGACAACTCAATGTGTGTCTGTTTGTTTGACCTCCGCTTTCCATTAAATGATGAGAGCCAGCAGTGTGTGGCATGTGGACACTGTAGGGGCCTGGTGGACACTGCCAGGCTGTACATATGCCTACATGCATGCTGTAGTGCTCAAGCTATCTGGGGCAACTGCATGGTCAGTGAAGTGGTCTGAAGGATTCTAGTGCTGATGCTGAATGACGGGGTCTTTTCCTGAAATAGGAAACTGTAGATCAGGGAGGACTCATTTCTCAATTTTAATTTTCTTTATTCTTCCTCTCCCCTCCCCATCCTTTTCATCTTCTATTATGTCTGCTGATTTTCCTCCCTTCTCAGGAGATAGCTGAAAATATAGCAAGTACATATTCATGGAGGCTGGGAAGTGATCGCTTATGTTTAGTTGTACAGTTTGTACTTTAGGAGACACATAATTATGGATTGATGTCATCCATATAACACAATCTGAAAAGAGGGGAATAGTTGCTGGATGTTCTGTCATCAAAGGAAGTATGAAAAAGAATAATGGCGTTTAGTAACAAATAGGGCGTTCCAAGGTCTACTTTAGTCTACAGTATCATCCTCCAAATAGATAAATACATGCATTTTTTTTTATAAATAATGGATATATCAAAGCAATTTTATAGATAAAGAAACTGAGGGCCAGTGGAATCAAATGATGTTTAGAAGTTTGCCTGTCTACTTGGACACAGATGTAAAATTTGAACTCAGACTTTCTGAATGGGTAAATCTGAGAACTCTTTATTATTTTCTCCTCTTTGGAATTTTCTTTCAAAAATTAAAACAATTATGAATGGTGGGGGAGCAGATAAAAGATTAAAATGAAGCTTTTCTTAAGTTTTTGGAGGATATGTCCATAATAAATAACCTTCATTTGGCAATCAGAAGAATTTTCCATACATGGATTTTAGGTTCTGTAAGATGACTACTCTTCTTATGATTCTTTCTGTCCTAGAACAGGTTTTTTTGGTGTGTTTTTCTTTTTAATTTAAAAAATCTGTCAGTGGCAAATAATTCCTTGATATCTTTCCCCCAAACAAATGAGTTATTTAGCCATATTACCTCATGTTGGGGTTATTTTGATACAGATAAAGATAGTGTCTTAAACTATTTTATCTACATTTTTCACTTAGAAGCACTTCATTGTAGTATCAAGTTATATTTCTTTCTGCTGAAGACCAAATAAGAATAAAAATATTCAATAGAAGAGATCCTTTACCATTTCAACATTAACGGATTAGGGTGCTGTTTGTGCAAAAATTATCGTTTATTCCATTTAAAAAGACTACATGCTATGTATGTTTTGACTTTCAAAAAATATTATTTAGTATGTGAAAGTAGACTTGAATTCAAGTCCAAGCTTTAAAAAAATCCCAGATAATTAATAAAGACACCTGAAAGTGACACTGTCAGTAGTATCTCTTACTGACGGTCAAGGTATACTAATAAATTTAGGAGATCTTTATTCAGATAAATGATTAAAGCTGACACTAGAAGTGGAAATCCCACAATCAGCTCTTCACTGAGAATTTGAGAATCAAATGTATATATCAGACTATGAAACCTTCCTATCAGAGAGAAAGGAATTTTTAAAATTTTGTGACAATTATGTTTCATATGGGACAAAAACTCGATCAGTTTGCAATGAAAAAAGTTACTTTGGAAATGAATTATCCTGAGCATAAGTTATCTCTATATATTATTAGCCTATTATTTTGAAATAACTTCCTTTAGATCTGATTTTAGATATCATGGCCTTAAAAGTATCAAAGACAATTAAAATATTTAAATAAAACCCTGTAAGTTTATTAAACATTTTTTATATTTCAGATAATTCACCAAATATTTTGAAAAATCTCTCTTCTGTTAACTACAAAATATCCCCTGAGGAAAATGAGGTTAGCATGTGTTTAATCCTTCTCTGATTAGTGGGCACCTGTAAAATCAATGGTAAGAAGGAGATTTTATGTCAGGGAGACACACACTGCTATTTGTCCATGGATGGGAGTGTAGTTTGAAAAAATTATAGACAGTTTTTAAAATTTAGAGCCAAAAACATCCTTGTCATGTTCAAGTACTACTACTAAGTAAATAAAATTCAGCTTTTTAATTTAATAAGATTGAAAAGGTACAAGTAAATTATATAGAGTATAGAACTTGGAGAACAATCTTGCATTTTCCAAAGATGGTTATAAAAGTACCTCTTGTCTTACATGCTATCCTCCTGTAAAGAATTCCCTTTGCCTTGAATCTTTCTAAAGGAAATTCCATTTTATCTTGTTTACCACGACACTCACATTCAGAGGCCTGAGCTGCCATGTTAGAAGTCCACCATGTTGTGAGGAAGTCAAGCCATATAGAGGAGGATATGTGAAGGAGCTCTGGTTAGTAAGTCCTCATATCTGAGTCATCCTAGCCCAGTCTGTAGACATGTGAGTAAGAGAGCCTTCACAGGATTATAGTCTCCACCCATTTAGTTTCTTTAAGCTTTGGAGCCAGGGTCCTTCTCTTCATGGAAGAGAAGCAATCTATTGCTATTTTACCCTGTCTGAGACGTTGACCCATAGAGTCTGTGACCCAATGAGCATAATCAATTGATTGTTACAAGACACTAAACTTGTGGGTAATATATTGAACCCACAGTTAGGACTGGAATGGTCACCAGATACCTAGGCTTACAGGACTGTGCTGCCTATCACTATGCTTGTCACTGAAGAACAATGCATCCGACATGGACTCTGCATTCCAGAAGCTTGCACTTCAGCGAGCCTTAGGACATCATTAGAATGTCATAAGTGCTGTATTGGTTCTGAAACCAGTACTTTTTCTTCCTTTACTATTCTTTTAAGTTAGATATTTCAGTTTTACATAAATTTAGTAAGATTCAATAGATATAACTTGAAGACAGCATATACCTTTGTGGTCCTTTGAATAAAATTGTTTTCAGTAAGAATTTTTCTACCTTCTCCTTTGCAAGAAGCCTCAGGGACCAACAAAACTTGGAGTAGACCAGTATTCCATAATGCCAAAATGATATATGAGTCTTATAGATAACATTGTTTGTAGTTTTTCTGATCACTTAAAAAATATGAAAATCTCAGAGAATTCACATTTTTGAGGACTCTAGGAATTAAGCTTTTTTATAATCCTACACTACTTAACTTGTCATGTTCAGGCTGTAAGTTTAAATCCAGATGTTTCTGAAAATTGTTACTGAGCATGGCTGACTGGTGGTCTCCCAAATGTAAAACAAGTTAGCTGCATCTGTTTGATTCCCAGTGGTTTGGAATTCCTGCAGTAAAATCCATCCTAGATTCTTCTCTTTTCAACTGATGAGCAAGGGATTCAAACTTAAATGAAACAGGTATAGGAACATTCTTAAATGTATGATGTGCTTTGCTTATTACATTACATACTGATTGAAACTTACTGGAAAACAGCATAATAGTGAGTACAAAAAAAAAACACAAAACAAAACTAAGTACTTTTATATCCTTTGACTCAGTAATTCAACTTCTGGGAATCATTCCCAAGGAAAACAGTTTGACAGAGGGAAAAAGCAATATACATGAAGGTGTTCACTGCAGCCATCAGAGCAGAAACACTGGAAATCATGGGTGTTATTAGTCACTAGGTACTTACTATGACACCTCATACACATGATCTCTAATCCTTCAAAAGAATTTGAAAGATAAACAACATTATTTACAGGCTGAAAATGAGGAAACCATGTACAAGTTCCCCCAGGCCATAAATGGCAGGATCAGTAGACCCTCAACCCAAGATCCTCTGGTGAAAGGCCGAGACTTCAGTGACCCACGACCACAGCTGTTAAAAACGAAATGTCCACAAGATGTTGAATGAACCAGTAGGTGATATGCCTGAATAAATTACAGTAATAAAATTAGAAGCCAATATTTCGACCATTTAGTTTACACAAAGTTCTGGGTTGGATAGTTTAAGTGTGTTATTTCATTCTCACAAATCTGTACCTACATACTATTACTTTTCTCATTTTTTAAAATGCCATGAGCATGTTATAGCTCTGATTGTGTGGGAGGGTAGAGTGGGAGGTGAGGATGAGTTTGTAAGTATATTTATAAAACTGTCAACAGGGAATATATTGCAGTACTATTAATAACAGAAACAATATTCACAGTGATTAATTTAAGTGATAAAATTGAAGAATATTTTTTATTTTCTCTTACATGCTTGCTGTATATATCATGCATTATGAGCTTGCCATTTTTACAATCAAAGTAAGGGAAGCTTAAATTTTAATTTTTAACTAAAAATAGGTCTTATAGACTGAGGTTAATAAAAATAGCAGGAATGATTTGGAGAAAATGGGATCATGCAGACTTGACTGAATTGCCATTATTTTTCAGAGTAACTGTTCTTAGGGCAAAAAAATATGAAGGGGTCTTTAGAAATAGTAGCATAATCTGTAGGAAATAAAATCTAGGGGAAATATTTTAGAACAGAGAGTTTTCCCTTATTTCTCCAGTCTCATCTTTCATAGTTTTCTCTCTGTTCCAGCTCTTTCTAAATCTTGCAGTTCTGTTACAATATTGTGATTTCTTTTCCTTCCTTAAATATGTGCCTGCTGTGCTACAGAGAGTTCTAGAATCCCTCCTGCCCCATCCTCCACACAGTGTTTAATAAGTGGAAGGATGGAAAGATGGATGGACGTATGAGGTAAATGAATGGATAGATTGATACAAACCCTTCAGCTCACTCCTATGCAATGGAGTTTCCTGAAGAAGGTAACAAATAAGATGATGGAAACTTACTGTCAAGTTTTTAATGGACTTGGACATAAGCAATAATTGGATATAGAGAGAGCAGGTTTAGAATTTGCAATTCTATGAAAGGGTGAATGACCAGATGCTGTGACAATAGGGAGAGTGACCTTCACACCCCAGACTCTTCCCTAAGGCAATAAGATAACAAGGCAAACAGATAAGGAAAACAGGTAGATCATCAGGTAGCAGGTACAGTTCTGCCATAAAAAAAGTAATTCAGAAGTGTTTGTCAAAAAGATAATACTAAGATTTAAAACTGGGGATATCACAACAAGCATGCTTTACTCAAGTAATAGATACTATGAAAAATGCAAGTATTTCTGTATTCGTATCCTATAGAGCTGTTAATTTCAGGCATCTTTAAGGATAGTTCTTAACATTATGTAATGTGAGATTGAGTCCATCTGTCTTCCTGAGTGAGAAAGGAAAGGACAATCATAAGGTCCTATAAATTTATGAATGCAGAGGTAAAGAGCCCTTTCTTTCTCCCATACCTTTGTGTATCTTATGCATTTGCAATTTGCATAGCATAGAATATCCTAGGGAATTGAGTCAAATTACTCTCCTCAGGTCCATAAGTCTTACATCGTGGTCTCTATCTATTTAAAATTACACACTTGTACTGTCAGGCAGGATATATGCATTATACTCTTCTATTTGTGTTATATATGAATGCTTTCATAAATGAATGCTTTATTCTTTGAAGTTTGTTTGATCCTGGGAATTTAAATGAATCCTCCTGGAAAAAAATCTCAGTGGTTCCATTTTGAAAACAAAGGCATTAAATATTTTAGGAAGAATCATTTCAGTACCAAGAATCTGTTCAGAGAAGCAATAAGGTACACTAAATGATATTAGCTAACCAATGGGTCTCATGTGGCCCTTTTTTCTTGAATCTGATCTTGTGTTTTCAATTGGGTCATTATACACTTCTAAGAATATGCATTTTATAATACAAACTGTAGGTAGAATTCTCTTCAGCATTTATCAAGTGGCTCATGCCTTACAATGCATTCTGTGCCTTTTTATAGCACAAAGAGATTCCTGGTTAATATTAGGAGTATGCATGCCCTGGTAGTCCAGCAAGTTTCAGATAAAATATGAGTAGAAATCTGGTTCTGTGAAAACATAGAAATTCCATGTTGCTGAGCAAGAATAACAGTCCTGTAACATGGGCCATGTGGATATTTAAGCAAACACATATTTATGCCTAGAAATAAAATATGCTCACTGGGAAACTCACATCATCTTAAAAATACACACTCCTCTTATATTCTCAAGACTTTACATCATGGAGTCTTATTGACTCTAATGACCCCAATCCCTGGAGACCCCAAACCAGGTGATATTGTGGTATTAGGAATGGGGAAGCCATTTACTTTCTTTATGATGGAAATTAGAACTCTCCAATGAGTCAGTTCTTCTGTTCTTTAGCAACATGACAAATCACAGTGTTTGTCATGGTTCTTGATTTTGCTATAGGGGAAGGTGTTATTGCATAACACATAATGCACGTGTGTATGTATTTTTGTGTTTATGTGCATGCATATAGTTTTGCTTTCAGCATGTGATGGATTATAGATGTGAACTAAACAGGATTTGACTTCAGATTTCTTCATTTATGAAATTTAAAAGTTTCTGTAGTTGCTCTGCCTCAAAGAAGGGAAGCATGATTCCCCATTCCTTAAGGCTGAACTGCACAGAGTCACACCTTCTAGAGAGTGCTGTCATGAAAGAGGGGAAAGGTAACTTTACACTAGAGAGACTTAACAACCACTTCCTCAAACTAGATGACTAAGGTCAATATCAACAGTGCTAAGTCATTTTGATAGTATTTCCGCTTATTAGAACAGCACAGAATGTCACTTTTCTTCTGTGATCTCTTTCTTAAAGCTCATAACCAGTCTCATTATGACAAAAACATCCAAACAATCTCAAGTTAGAGATAGTCCATGAAATATCTAACAAGTACTCCTCAAAAATGTTCAGGTCATCAAAAAAGGGTGTAGACCCTAACGGGACATAATGAGTAATATGGAATCTTGGATGGGATCCTGAACAAAAAGGACATTAGGTAAAACTAAAAGCAGAAAAGTGTGGACTTTAGTTAATAACACACAAATTCCAGTGAAGGATTTTCCTGCCCTGAATTCAGTAGACAAGCATGGTTATATAGTGCAATGGATTTCTTACGAAGCTATATCTGCTAATTCTGTGTAATATGAATAACTCTTCTCTAAAATGAGAATCTGAGAGCCACTTGGCTGGGCATTACCCATAATGCTCTTTATGGGTAGCTTCTTGAAGAAGAACAGACATGCAAAACAATGCATTCTGACTTCTCGCATCTGAAGAATCCTCTGAAATCTTCTTAAAAACAAACAAAAAAAGGCTTTTCCTACCTGCCACAAAAACCTGGGATACTTCCTAATGTTTACAGGGGACATGATAGCTACATGCAAGGAAATTTATAGCTTTGAAAAGCAAAGACCTTTGTGAGTATAGAAAATTGAATTGGCCAGATCACTGAGGATGAATTAGGTGCAACTTGATGTATTTTATTAGCCTCCTGCAATAATGCAAATGTAAAAAAAGTAAATTTGTTAATAACACATACTTAAAATAACATTACAACCTCTCTAAATATCTTTCTTTCAAGTCCTTAGGTTTCAGGCTTAAAAACTGAGTAAGAATGCTCAGGCTATCATTTTCTTTCAAAAAGCATATTAATTTCTTTTGTCTATCACTGAAAGAACTACAAGTGGTAGCAGGACAAGAATTCAGAGCTATATCATCATTTTATTGAATCATACACTGTAAAATAAAATATTCTCTAACTTTTTTTATTATATTCCACTACATAAGTACTTTGTTTTGTGAATCCAAATATGGTTTACATGCCTTTTTTTTTTTTTTTTGTAACAGCTGCAACAAACATTGCACAGATTGTACACAATCAATTGTAGAATATTCTCTGCTCACTTGATCCTGTAGAGAGTGGTTAAAGGCATTATTCAAGCAAGCCAGAAAAATCTGCATCATGTTATCTATTTGTATTGCCTAACAAAAAGGTATTTTTAAGATGTGGTATGGTGGTGGTGTCCATATTGCCTGATGTCAAATCTTATCACTTGGTAATTTGTGACAAACCTGTTGTGTGTTAGCTAAGAGTTTATGAAGTACAATTGGAAAAGCCAGAAATCTGGTTTAGCGAGAGGGAGAGGGAGAGGGAGAGGGAGAGGGAGAGGGAGAGGGAGATCTCTGTGAATAAAATTGCATCAATTAGGAATGGAAACACATTCTACACTTTGGCCAATTTAAGGCTAATTCATGAGCTGTGTTTATTGCCTTTCTTAGTTTTCAGAGATGACATAATTAATGATATTGTCCTCCTACAGCATGATAGTGGTTTTGCCTAAAATTTTTTTGAAAAGACATTCTTTGTGGATCATAAAATCTGCCTAGATTTTGTGTGAATGGTTATAAAGTCTTAGTTAATGAAAATTTGCTCTCCAAGACTGCATTAATTTTTTCACTCACTGAATACTTGTTTATTGGTATCATGTGTTCACTCCAGCATTTGTTGGAATACTGGATACAAAGGTGAAACAAAAATATTTTGATTACCCAGTGTCCATGATCCAGCAAGGAACTGGGTATTCACCAAGCAGTCACACAAATAATTTTAAGTTAACATAATGAAGAGATACACAGGATGATGAAACTATAAAAGAAAGAATTGAACGTGGTCAAAATAAAAAAAAAACAACTGTTTGGGTACTGAAAATATGCATTTATAATAATTGGTTCACATTTCCCTTAATTACGAGCCCTAGATATTAAGGAGTGATTTTAGAAGCCATTCATATCTGCCAATAGTAACTATGACACACTATAGACCCTATGAAAATTTATTTTAAGAAAAGGAAAGAAAAAGAATGAAATGAATGAGCCTAATTGGTATGGCTATACTCTATGTCTTTGTGTTTATATAAAGGAAACCCTAGAGTTTTGTGGTTCAAGCCACCAAGTAGCAAGTACTTGCTAAATTCTACCAGCTTCATCAAAGTTGTGTCATGTACATAACCCATAATTATTATTCCCTTTTTTTGTAATCATTTGAATTTGACTCTCAAATGATTGACAAGTATTAGGGAGGAAAACTGGTCATCTAAACTGTCCTCCATGAGCCAGTTGGATAGGTAACATTCTCTTGTAAACACTTCACAACTTAATCTTAATTTTAAGGATTCTTTTCACTTACAATAGGCCTCATGTAATATTCAGGAGTTTTGATCTCAAGAAGGATGCATGTGTAAGAAATGGTAATGTAAATGGTAAATTAGTTTCCAATGCCACACTTTGGAAAAGATATTTTTTGGTTTATGGTATAAATATATTTTCAAAAATAACTTGTTAGAGGTCCACTCTGCTCAGCAGCAGTACCCTCTGCATATGCCCAGTGGAAGCAGCAAGAGATTTTGAAGTAAGTGTCCTGTTCCCTTATGGTTCAAGACCCTGTTATTAATCTGGCTCCTTGTGCAAAGCCCACGGCCCATCATCACACTTACCATACTGTTTGCTTTCCTGTCTTTCCTCCTGGAAATGTAATTATTGAGGATTTATATATTCCAGGTTCTGTCTCTGGGTTTTACATACATTAATTCAGTTAATCCTTATAATAAATTTACGGGATTGTAACTATAATTCCCATTTTAAAGGACAGTAAACTGGGAAACTAAGCTAGGGAAATTGTCCCAAGTCATAACATCCTAAGATCCAGAGTTTGCTCCCAGAGTTTGGACTCTTAACCACTGCCCTTCTGCTTCTGCTGCTCTCTAGCTCAGCTCCTCCAAGTCAGGAGTGGGCTTTTATCTTAGTAGACGTCAGTCAGCTATGTGTCCTAGAACATAGGATGGACTTGATAAATAGGTATCGAAAGAATGTGCTTTTTCTTCTTAACTGGAGCACTTTCGGTGATAGAAGAAAAAATGGGTAAAGATTTTAAGGCTTGAAAGGATTTTTTAAACTTTTCTTTCTTATACTCCTATATGGCACCTGGAAAAACCATTATACACAGAGGTAAGTCATATTCATATGATCCCTTTTGTAGATTAGCCAGAAGTTGTGTTTACATTCTGTCATATGCCAGAAACTGTTCCCAATGCTGCATGTGTCCTACCTCATTTAATCCTCATCTGAGGTGGATGTATTTTCATGTTAGAAGTGAGGAACCTGAAGCGTGGAGATTGTCCTTGTCTCATAGCTGTTAGGTGGCAGAGCATGGAAAAGAACTAAAGTTGGCTGGCTTCTTTAGATTTCATGTTCACACTAACACAAAAACAATTATTTTAACTTTATCTCCATTTGTACCTGGTCTAAACTATATGGTGCACTTAATAAATGTTTTGTTTAACTTGAGATTTAGAATCCCTTCTGTATATTCACAAAAGTTACTGGAGGAAATCTTTATGCAGCTTTTAAAGGAATCCTTTAGTTTTTTCCTAGAAAACTCTCATTTTTAAAAAGGTTATTTATGAGTGCCTTTAAACTGTCAACAGCTATACATGAGTTGCTATATATATATATAATATATATATATATACACACACACATACACATACACACACAGATATATGTGTATATATATGATTTCTGTATTTATTAAATATTTAATATATTACATAATATATAATATTAATTATACACACACATCTATAATCTTTAATTATTTGTTTGTTCAAAATAAATTTAGGGCATTTGTTCTGGAGCCATAGATTTCTATTCAAAGAAACTATAAGGGCACAATGACAAACTCACTGCTTTTCCTTTATTTATACACAGCTACAGTTTTTTGGAAAAAATATTGTTAATGGAATTCCTGTTAATTCTAGATGAACTGGAATATCTTATAAATATCAAGAGAACATGTGAGAATTGCGTTAATTTTCTATACTACATAATAAATTATCCAGAATTAGTCAATTATAGCAATGCACTTTTAAAATCTAAAAGTTTCTGTGGATGGGGATTTAGGTATTGCTTGAGTAGGTCTTCGGCTTCAGTCTCTCAGTAGGCCATAATCAAGATATTAGCCAAGGCTCAAATTTCCTCTGAATGTTCAACTAGAGAAAGATTGGCTTCTAAGCTCACGTGGATTCATTTCCTCATGGGCAGTTGGACTGAGGCTCACAGACCCTTCCACGTGGTCCTGTCCAGCATTCAGCTTACCTCATTCTAACCAGCATGCTGAGAAGGCAGTAGAGTCTATTAGAAAGATAGAAGTATAATTATTTGCAGCCCTTATCACAGGAGTGACAACTTTGCCATAGTTTATTAGAGAAAGCCACTCAATCCAGCCTGTGTTCCAGGACAGGGGGTACACTGTGCATGAGTTTTAGGATACAGGGTAGATTGGGCTATCTTAAAAGACTATCTATCACTAAAACAGAAATGGAATATTTATTTTATGAGTGTGAGGGACTGAGAGGGAAATACAGCTTAACTTTTCAGAGTTCATTTTGGGGGATGATTGGCTGGTTGAATAGTTGGTTGCCTTATGTTTGGTATTAGCCTACAGATCATAAAATCATGAAAGTTCCTTCAAAGCCTGTTATCTTATGGTGAAAGTTGTGTTGAACATATAGTTGAACAGCAGCAAGAAATTTCTTTTCTATTCTGATTCATAATTTCTAAATCCTTTTTAACTAAATGGCTCTCCAAACCCAACAGTCACATTTTATTCCTTTTTCTGTGGAGTTCCAGCAATGGCAATCTGATGATACCCTGAGAGAGGGGCAAGTGTGCCAGCAATGTCACACTGTAAAGGTCTATTGCATTCCACCCTTCCATTTCTAATGTCCCTTCTGCTCATGTGCTCTAAAAACCCCATATCTGAATCTATAGCTTTCACACTACCATGATGATCCCAATGCATTTCATCAGGCTGAGTGAAGGATCTAGTCTATGTCGGCTCCTCCCTATGTGGCTTAAGTTATATTTGTTCTACCAAGAGCTAGTGTATGTTGCATAAGAGATGGTAATAAAAAGTCTAATAGAACCAATTTAGTTTTGGCCTTTAGCTTTTGTCTGTTTTCTTCTCCTTCTCCACATCCTCATTGCCAAGGTCATTCTCATTGGCATGGTTATCTGGAACCAGCATGTACTTGCTTTTTTTGTTTTTATTTCTTTTTTTCTTCTTTTTTCTTTCTTTCTTCTTCTTCTTTTTTTTTTTTTTTTTTTTTTTTTTTGGATACTGGAGATTGAACTCAGGGGCACTGAGCCACATCCCCAGCCCTATTTTGTATTTTATTTAGAGACAGGGTCTCCCTAAGTTACTTAGCACCTCTCTTTTGCTGAGTCTGGCTTTGAGTTCTCAATCTTCCTGCCTTGGCCTCCTGAGCCATTGGGATTACAATTGCACACCACCACGCCAGGCACATGTACTTGTTTTTCAATTAAATAAAGTGCTGATAATTTTACCTAATTCTCCAAAAATAGAACTAGAAAGTCTGTTTTCTTGAAGGTTTATAGTTAAAGGCAAAACATTTGTGGAGTCATTACATAGTTGTAATGAAAAAAAAGTCATTATGTAGTCATATAGAAAAAAACTGACCACGTAATTGTTCTTAGTCAGTGATTTGTTTATTAAACTGAGACTTCTGGCACTTGTTTTCTTTATTCTTTAATAAAAAATAATTCCTAGCTGAGCACCGTGGTGCATGCCTGTAATCCCAGCAACTCGGGAAGCTGAGGCAGGAGTATCGTGAGTTCAAAGCCAGCCTCAGCAACGATCAGGTGCTGAAGCAACTCAGTGAGACCTTGTCTCTAAATAAAATACAAAATAGGGCTGGGGTTGTGGCTTAGTGGTTGAGAGCCCCTGAGTTCAATCCCCAGTATCCCCCAAAATAAAAAAACTTTTAAAAAAGAAATGATAATTCCTGGCTTACTTGGAAAACTGAATGGCATCTGACACATTTGTATGTTTTGGTATGTAGAGAGAGACATATATACTATCAGTATAAATTTATTTTTATATTCTATCACTCATTTATTTGTGAAATTTGAACCATCAACAAGAAAAGTACAGTTAGCCTCCAGAATTTATTATTTATGGTATACTTTGACCATAACATATATCCTATTTGAATACTGGCTAAAAATGCCTGGACTTTAAAGGATAGGCTTGGTAGCATTAAATCCGTAATTAAGTAGAGTTATGCAATTATTTTTAACATATTTATTGACTCTAAGATACAAGTGATTACAAGCAGTCTCATTATTTTAGTTGAAAAAAATCAAAGTACTGGGTTGGAGTTGTGGCTCAGAGGTAAAGCACTAGAGCACTTGCCTGGCATGTGTGAGGCACTGGGTTCTATCCTCAGCACCACATAAATATAAAATAAAGATATTGTGTCCACTTATAACTAAAAATATATTTTTTTAAAAAAATCCAAGTACTGTCAAATAACTATGCCACCATTATTTCTTATCACTTTGACTGCAAAATATCCTTTGACTTGGGAGAGTTAAAATGCAATAGTGTTGAACTCTAGCTGAGTGATAGTAGTAACTTAGAGATGAACTAACTCTGAGCTGCTTTGCATATTGCTATGAATGCAGACAAGTGGGAGAGATCTGTTGCTTCCGGAGATTGACTAGTATGGGTGTCTTTCAGTACAATTTAGTTTATGTTAATCACTAGGATTTCTCTAACTTTCCCATTGAAATGCTCCCAAGGAGAGAGAGAGAGAGAGAGAGAGAGAGAGAGAGAGAGAGAGAGAGAGAATGAAGTCCCAAAAGTCCGAAGGTATATTCTGGAATGCTTTGGCTCAGCTCCAAATTCAGAAATATAAAAATAGTGAGAAATATGATAAATTGTTTTTAAATATAAAATAATTATTTTGTTTATGATTTTTAAAATAAAATTAATTTTCCCTAAAGATGATCCATATTTTCCCTCTGACTTTGTGTATCCCAGGCACACTGCAGCGTGCCTGAGGGTCATGCAGCCCTGGAGACTCAGGCAACCAAAGACAATATCTGGGCTTAGCAAAGGATCCTCATGATTTTTGATTGCCTAAAAAATCTGACAAAAGGCCAAAAATAAATTGCCTCATTTCATTAAATATCATTAACACAAGTTTTCTGCACTGGAATCTATCCAGAGTTATGAAGAGTTAGGTCTGTGAGGATTTAACTGAAAATTACATCGAAATGAGAGATATCTGGAATTGCCTTGTTTGATCATAAAAACTGCCTGTAATTGAATTGAATGCTGGTTTTCCTTCCTACCCCCCTGTGCATTAATCAGGCAGCAAACTGACTCGCACATTGTGTTCTGTTCATAACTATGTGTGTGCTGAAGAAATATGTACTTGGCTAGCCTTTCTCTTTCTATAGCAAGGATTCAAACTAACCAGAGATAAAAACAGTGGCAGAATTACATCATAATCTGTAGTTGGTCATTTTTCCAACAGCAGAGAAGTACTCATCCCTGCATGTGCAAATGCACTAGCTCACTCTAGTTTGTGATGGATCAGCCTCATTGGATTTTAATTTTATTCATGACATCCAAATAGGCAGCCTTTTATATGCATCCAAAGATATGATCTATATCCACAGCTTCTGCTTAAATTTTTCCATCCCTTGTCCCATCGCTGTCTGAGCCCCATTCCTTTACCAATGTCTCCAGGCTATAGAATATACTTGTAAATACAAATTAGAAATAAGCACTTTACACTCCCCACATGTGGGAATTGTTGAACGGTTTTACCCTGAGGATGCCTGGAGTGTTTCACCAGATTTGGACTGCAAAAGTCTTAGAAGTGTCCTTGTCCCTGGAATGGAAGCATAACATGGAGACATAAATGTCTAAAAACAAGTCATGAAGTTATGGTGATGATTTTGGTGTGTTTTCTTGGGCAGGTCAGTTCTGCTGAAAATCACTTGGAGTCCATTAAGTTTACGACAAAATTTTTTTTGTCACATACTCACCAAACAGCCCTTTGTTCTCTTTTGATTTATTTCTAAAGCAAAGGGCAGAAAAATAGGTTTCAGAGAAAATTTATATTTTCATTTAAATCTGTGTACTGTTCATTTGATGTGTCTTTGGAGTCCACCATTTTTTTTGCCCTCTACTAAAATGACATTCTGGAAAGTCAGTCAGGCATGTTTTAAAAGGTTTAGGACTACCTACAAAAAAATTACCTTACTTAAGTGGTCTAAAACTTATGATGGTTAATATAAAATGAAAGTGGTCATTTTGAGATATGAACACCGAGTTGCAAACATTGATTAGTAGGGCATAGTGAGTAGGTTTTCTTATTAATTCCCAGTTCTCTCCCAATATGGGTTGAATTCTAATCTGTTTTACACATTATTGACTGGAAATTTCTTGATAGGTTGAAATGTTTCATACTGTATGTCCATGTAGTTACTGAGGATCTGGAGAAGTGTGCTCCTAAAATATAAGATGAACCCAAAACCAAAAATGAGAGGGAGAAAGGGAGAGGGGGAGGAGAGAGAGAGAGAGAGAGAGAGAGAGAGAGAGAGAGAGAGAGAGAGAGAGAGAGAGAGAGAGAGAAAGAGAATATGAATATGAATCAAGGGTAAAGTGCAGAGGTGCATGTGCCTGGACCCCTTAAAATGGACTGAGCATTCCAAAAATCTGGTATTTGTTGAACAGAGTTCAAGGTGTCTTCAGATGGAGTTACAAACATGGGCTTTAAAATTCAACTATCCTGGGTTTGAATTTGGGCTCAGGCATTTGCTCACATTGTAATTTTCTGCCAGTTACTTAACTTTTTTGGACCTTAGTTTCATCATATGTCATATGTAAAGGAGAACAATATAACTTAGTGGATAGTGTTATTGGGAAGATTAAGTGAGATAATAAATGAGAACAGTTGACTTAGCATAAAGGAATGCCTCAATTAATATTAAACATCTGGACCTGTGTTCAATATGCTAAATATATATATTTAGTGAGTAGGCAGAAAAATATTTAATAAACATTTTTGTTAAAATTTTCACTTTATAAATAAGAGATGTATTTCTTATTAAACATGACATTTGATGTGTTTGGAATTTTCTTTTAATATTTTCTTACTCCTTAGATACAAGTAATTATTCATATTTATTAGAAAAATTATCTACTAGATGTTATTATAAGCCATGTTCAAAATATTTTAAATTATTTTGTTTGATTCAGCTTAAAATATTTTACTTTATGATACTTCTACATATTGATAGCAGTATTTCCAGCTTATAATTAGGTTAAAGAGTTCAGACTTTTTGACATGGGCAACCCTGAAAACTTTTAATGTGCATACATATTTATGTTACAATCAGACTTGAACTCAGGTTTTTTTTTTTTTTTTTAAAGAGAGAGAGAGAGAGAGAGAGAGAGAGAGAGAGAGAGAATTTTAATATTTATTTTTCAATTTTTGGCAGACACAACATCTTTGTTTGTATGTGGTGCTGAGGATCGAACCGGGCCGCACGCATGCCAGGCGAGCGCGCTACTGCTTGAGCCACATCCTCAGCCCGTCAGGTTTTCCATTAGCAGTTTTTTTGTAGTTATTGCAATAAGAAAAATAGCAGTTATTAGAATTTCAAAAATAAATAAACTCATTGTTTATTCCTGTATACATCTTGCATGTTACAATATCATAAAATACTAAATTAAGTCCAAAAGGCCAGTTAGCAGACTACTCTAATTAATGTCAACAGCACCAGTCAAATACTATTTATCAGTTCATATCAGAATTTCAACTACCACACATAGTAACTGTCAAATAACTATCACAATCCTAATTTGGCCTTTAGTTTCAGAAACTTGAAAGTATTTATTGGACAGAACAGAAATCAGACAATCAGAACAGAAACCCTCAGTGTGAAGATTGTTTTTCTGTACAAAGCAGCTTTTGTAGAAAAAGCTGAGACAAATTTACTTACTAATTCACTTCCATCCCCAGAATCAATGTCCAAAGAAAAATTCCTCTTAGTCTCCCCCCTCCACCCCCGTCTTGCTTGGTGTGTGTGTGTGTGTGTGTGTGTTCGTTCGTTCCCAAATGAGAAATTTCTTGGGAGCCTTAGGGGTTTAAACTTCGGATAATGAAACACTACCTGAATCTGGTAAAGATTCATCCACATACTATTGCTACTTGCAATTCAGCATAACTAGGAGATATACAAAACTCAGCTGCCCGACTTCAAGGTTAGTGGTACAGTCAGCAGTTGTCATTTGTAACATACCTTTCAGAAAAGAGAAGTTAGCATTGGGGAAACTTTACTATTTTAAATTTCTGTGTAATGGCACCAATTTGGATGGACTAGAATCAATTTTTACCTCATCAACTACCAAGGAGTCTATGTGAAAATTGAGTTAACAGTTAATTAGATTAGAATATATTCCAGTGATGTTCAATTCCTTGTAAAAATGGAAACTTGGTGGGTTGGTTGACGACCTCATTCCTTAATATAACTTTGTTGTCTATTATAGTATAGCAGGAGTAAGGTGATTGTCATTATTTTCAAATCAGGGTAAGACATAAATGTGGTAATTATGTCTTTTGGCCATTTTTTTACATAAGGTTATTGGGAGCATCCCACACAGGAGGTCTAGATTTGTGGATATACCCAAGCACATATTAATGCATAATGAGCCATCACAAAGTGTATATGTGATAAGTTTTATTGTGTAATTTTCCTCATACGGGTAGAGTTATGATACTAATGACACATTAAGAGAACACATGATACAACTGTACTGTGCTGAGGAGAAATCACAGTTTGTGGCACATCTCCCATTGGCTCAAACAGAAAGAAATAGTTTTCATCATAAAATATTGCTTTATTAAATGCTGTCTTGATCGAACTCCTGGGATGTAAGATGTTAGAAATAAATATAACTCAGAGATTTGAGTTTTATTTTTTACTTTGGGATTGGTAAGTTTTATATTTCTGTTTTTTAAAAATAAGTGTTATATCATATACACTTTGAGACTTGAGACTTATATTTTGGACAAACGCCATGAAAGTGGTAGGCCACATTTAACATTTTTATTTCAAGGCCTTGAGAAAAATTATGCAAGCAGATTTTATAGTGCATTTCACCTTCTCCTTTGTTCAGTATAATGATTTATATTGTTTATATAAACCTCAAACATTTGAGAAGATTTTGGAGAAGAAATGGGGCTAGATAACTAAAAGTTAAATTCTGAGATTTGAGCAAATTCTTTTCATCGATGTGACTTTAAGTGCATCAATGTGACCTCATCCATAAATTCTTTAAAAGAGAAATCAAAAAACTTATGACCTTCTCTACATCTCAATTTTTAGAATAGGACTTTTGACTTAAGATGCTTTTTATTCAGGCCTTGAACCCAGAATACCACTGAGCCTGGAGTTTCTTTTTAAAGAGAAATATGCATGTGGAATGTTGTTGCTACAGAAAAGATTATGCAAACATCTCAGCTTTGCTCAAGACATCCAAGTTCACAGGAAACTATTTGTGACTTCAACTGCTACCCAGCTTTCTGTTTTAATGTTGGTCAAATAATGTTTGGCTTATTTAATCATAACAGCACAGAGAACATTTTTGAACCTGTAATGAGAATTTAAAGTTTTTTGTTCATAAAGCAGAGTGGCAGAGTGAACCCTGTTGTTAATACAATGATGTCGCTCTGCCACCAGCCCATGTGCCCAGGATCTCTGGGTACATTCCACATGGTAGGCAGAAAACCAATGAAGATCAGCTTTCTGACTCCTTGTCCTTAGAAAAACATGCTTTTTGTGGCTTTATTCCAATCCCAAAGTCATGTATTTTGTGTCTTTTTAAGCTGTTGCCATTCTTGAAAATGTTGACAAAAGAAACTATGGGAGAGGGAGATTAACAAACCATATTCTTTCTTGAAGATGAAGGATTGATTGTGGGTTTTGTTAGGCCCTACTGCCTCAACTACTGGAAATATTCTAATTGCAATATTTGCCACAGGTACAGGATATTTAACAAACACAAGAAATCACAAAGGTTACCCATAATGAGTCACGAGGAGAAGGCAGGAATTACCATAAATATCCATTTTCTTCCTTTGCATCCCTGGGACCAATTCAAAACATGAGTTGGTTACTTTTGCATTTACTTGATGTCCAGTCCTGGGATGGAAGGCCAAGGTTAAACCACTTAACCACCACATTGCTAGAAAATTCAGTGATAGTTATTAATCATGGGATGTGGGGAAAAGGGAGACATTTGCTGGAAATGAAGCACAGAATTCAATTAAGACATTTAGCAAATGACTTGATGTGCATTTAAATCACTTGAAAGTTGAATGTATGAGACAGCTCCCATCTAAAATTAGACAGACATTGACATCTAATCTTAAACTTTAAGCCAAAGAGGTTGCTTGAGTTTTCAAACATTATTTATAAGTAAAGTTAAAAAAAAAACAGTTATGTACAGTTCTGAACTATGAACTTGGAGACAATAAAAGGACCTGCTACACAGTGACTTGTTCTGAACCGAAAAAAAAAAGTTTTGTCTTTAAGTCTTTTGCTCTGTCTTTCCTAATCAGATGACCTCAGTGAGGTAAGAGAAACTGTATAGTAAGGTAGCAAAACATCTGGGAGCTATTTTTGGGTTGAGGAAAAGGCTTCTGAGGGATTATTTTGAGAAGGTGGCCAGAGAGGATGACATATGGGAGCCAAAGGTCAGTGGAAGAGGGTGAGACCTATTTCCAAACCACTTCATTTTACGAGCACATCCTAGACAGTTAAACCTCTTAGACAGTTCTCCTATTGTATCTTCTTTGCCTTCTCAATAAGAACATACAAATATACTTAACAGATTTCTTCAACTCTGGAGTAGATGTATGTAGGTATGTATGTACTTAAAAGATGGCAAATGCTGCTTAGAATTAAAGAGCTAGAAATAAAGTTAGGTGAGATTTGTCAGCAAAACCTAACTTTCTCATCCTAAATTCAAGTTACTCTGAAGAGAATACTGAGGGTTTACATCTCAATCCATTAGCATGTTGTTTAGGTTGGCTAGGAAAATGTGTGCTACTACTGCTAAGGAGAAAATGTACCTACTTCCTACTTAGAGTGCATGTCTATACATGTAGGAAGACATGTAGATATCGGCTTACTGTAATAATTTAAAAAATAAACAGTTAAAGGTTTGTATCAAGTTGCCTATATAACATTACCAGATAATCAAAAGTGAAGGAAAACTGGCTTAAGTCTTGTTCTAAGTGACTTGTTTGAGAACTGATTTATATTATAACAAATAAACAGAGCAGATAGTCTTGTCCAATAGTAGCATGTACTGAGCCATTGAAAAAGGATAGAGCCTAAACATTGCTAATGGAATCATGAGACTCCTGGCTCTCCCCAACAAACTCCTTCTCACGTATTGTATGTATGTTTGCACCTTTAAGGCTATTCAGTTGCATCTATTAAAGAGAGAGGAGTCGGGAATGTGAAACACACTATATGCTATGCTCAGTCCTTTTTAAAAACATTTTATCCTGAGATATACTATCAGTGAAGAGAAACCAGAAGGCAAGTAGAGAGGAGTTGGACTTTAGGCAGAGTTCTTTGCTTTTCAGTTAATGATTCTTATTACAAAAGTAGCATGTGATAAGCATTGAAAAATTAGAAAATCAGTGTTTCGTATATAAGCCAAAAAAAATCTAAATCACCTACCAGATTGGAGAGTCAACCATAGCCATTCTTCACAACTTTTAAATAAACTCTCCCATGTTTTTTTTCCTTCCACAGCTTTGTGAATTTACTCATTTATTTTTTAAAATAGGGTCATTCCATGTATGATGGATTCAAGATCTGTTTTTATCTAATAGTATACTGTATAGATTCTTTCATGCTAAGAGTTGTACTTTGCCAACTTGTTTAATAGTCATTTCAAATTCAGTTGTTAAAATGTATTCTACTTTAGTCAACCATCTACTGTTGGATATCTAGATTCCTAGCCAATTTTTAATATGATAAATAGTACTGACATGAAGATCTTATATTATCCTTAATTATCTTTTAGTCAAAATTCTTGTGTATTGGATTATACGTCTTTCAGTGTTTTTTTTTTTTTTTTTTAAATCACTATGACCAAAAGACCTGACAAGAAAATTAGAGGAGGAAGAGTTTATTTTGTCTCATAGTTTCAGAGGTCTTAGTCCATAGATGGTCATTTCTGTAGCTTTGGCCCATGGTGAGGCAGAACATCATGGCAGAAGAGCGTGGTGGAGGAAAACAGCTCAGGACATGGCCACAAGGAAGCAGAGAGAAAATTCTGTGCACCTGGGACAAAATATAAACCCCAAAGTCATAACCCCAGTGACATACCTCCTCCAGACACAGACTACCTGTCTACAGTTACCACCCAGTTATCCATATTAGTGGGTTAATCTAGTGCTTAGTTTTAGGCTTTTGTAACCCAGTCATTTCACCCCTGAAACTTCTTGCATGTTTCACACATGAGCTTTTGGGGGACACCTCATATCTAAACATAACAATAGACAACACACAGAAGTCCAGAGACAACTGGGGCTAAGTTAATGCATACTCAATTAGCATTGTGTGAGAATTAGCACTCTTTAACACATAGAAATGCACACAAAATGCACCTTTCCAACTATTGGGCAGTATTTTAAAAAACATTAATCACCATCTTTTAAGAAATTGTTTTAAAGCATGAATTTACTATTTAAAATCATCAAACATCTTAACAGCATCATTTTAAAAATTTGCATGACAGCTTTTTATTTTTTTGAGCTTTTAGTTTCATTGTATTTATGAATTCTTTTTGCATTACAGTTCTTATTACACATATATAGCACAATTTTTCATCTCTCATGGTATATAAAGTATGTTGACACCAATTTGTGTCTTCATACATGTACTTTGGATAATGATGTTTATCACATTCCACCATCCTTGCTAACCCCCTTCCCCTCCCACCCCTCTGCCCTATCTAGAGTTTGTCTATTCCTCCCATGCTCCCCCCTCTTTACCCCACTATGAATCAGTCTCCTTATATCAGAGAAAACATTCTGCATTTATTTTGGGGGGATTGGCTAACTTCACTTAGCATTATCTTCTCCAACGCCATCCATTTACCTGCAAATGCCATGATTTTATTCTCTTTTATTGCTGAGTAATATTCCATTGTATATATATGCCACATTTTTTTAAATCTATTCATTTACTAAAGGGCATCTAGGTTGGTTCCACAGTTTAGCTATTGTGAATTGTGCTGCTATAAACATTGATGTGGCAGTGTCCCTGAAGTATGCTGTTTTTAAGTCCTTTGGGTATAGACCAAGGAGAGGGATAGCTGGGTCACATGGTGGTTCCTTTCCCAGAGTCTGCGTCTAATTGAAGAAAAAGTAGGCCCTAATCTTAATCATGTGGGATTAGGCCCCAATGTCCTTAATAAGACTCCTATAGCACAAGAATTAAAATCAAGAATCAATAAATGGGATAGACTCAAACTAAAAAGTTTCTTCTCAGCAAAAGAAACAATCTGCGAGGTGAATAGAGAGCCTACATTTTGGGAGCAAATCTTTACCCCTCACTCATCAGATAGAGCACTAATCTCTAGGGTATATAAAGAACTCAAAAAGCTAAACACTAAAAAACAAAACAAAACAAATAACCCAATCAATAAATGGGCCAAGGACCTGAACAGACACTTCTCAGAAGAGGATATACAATCAGTCAACAAACATATGAAAAAATGTTTATCATCTCTAGCAATTAGAGAAATGCAAATCAAAACTACTCAATTTCATCTCACTCCAGTCAGAATGGCAGCTATTATGAAGACAAACAACAATAAGTGTTGGCAAGGATGTGGGGAAAAAGGTACACTCATGCACTGCTGGTGGGACTGCAAATTGGTGCAGCCAACATGGAAAGTAGTATGGAGATTCCTTGGAAAACATGACAGATTTTTAGATGGAAAGTTAGGGTGAATTTCTCCCTGCATGTCTGGTTCCAATTCAGAAAAAATAAATAGGCTCACCTATATTCTTTATCAGCATTTGTTTATTAAATCTTTTCAGAGGGTGTGTGTTTAATGGAAATCTAGTGAATGGGGTTTTCTGTGAGTAAGACCATGAAGGGGACAAACATTTATTGAGCCTGCACTGTGTGTCAAATTTATTTAATCTTTGCAAACATCTGGAAAATAAATTATTCTCTTTTCAGAGAAGTGGAGGCTCTTGCAGGTTGGGCTATGTGTGCAGGCTGACACAGGCAGCCCAAGCTAATATGGAATGGGGCAGCTACACCTTTTCAGCTGGGTGAGTCCCATGGTCTGTCCCACAGAGTCTTAATTATAAAAGACAGAAGGAAGTTCCACTGCTTACATTGTATTTAGTTTCATTTTTTTACTTAGGGGGAAGAAAACTTTGTACACATCTCTGCATATGGAAACTAGTAGAATATATGCTACATAAAATATGATGTATCAGGATAGGCCTGGTTACAGAATACTTGTGGATTTTGTCCCTCTAAATGTTAATACCCTGCTTTTTCTATTCATTCTACAAAGAACTTGGTGTCACTAAGACACACATATACACACATACATATATGTTTATATTTAGATATACATATACATTCACAAGACATTAGGAATTAGGTAAACAGGACACAAAAGTTAGGAAAATTACAAAAATCAGCCTGATGAAATTACATATGAATAGTTCTTTAAAATTGTTAATGGCAAATCAAAACTAAGCTGTAAGTTTTCCGGCAGTCAGAGCAAAAGGTAAATCAAGTGTAAGAATTTAGGAAGTCAGCAAAAACAGTTTCCCCAAGACTCAGGTCAGTAAAACACTGTCCTTTGTTTCTTGAGCTCTAGGGATAGGATGGCACGGGGTGGCAGAAGCATCCCTGTGGTAGTCTAGTTTCCATGTCTGTTTCCCCATTAAAAGCCACAGGAAGACCCTCACAAGGTATGGGTCACATGATGGGTTGCATAACAAGTTCCATATTCAGAGGAGTCACTCATTTCAGTCACTTTGAGAAAGTGTGAAGTGAAGAGAATTTGCCAAATAGATGCGTGTCTGTTGCTGTCTTGGCAAGGCACTTACCGGTGCTAACAGTGAGCCAGTGTCTTCTATTGATCAAGTTCTTCCCTCATTATAAATAAGGCCCCTATATACCAGGTAAAGCTTAACTCTTAGGAACAAGGCACCCTTTGACATATGTGGAGCCTAGTGTTTTAAGGTTAAACAATGTGTGTATATATGGGAGTGTGTGTGTATGTGGGAGTGTGTGTATTTGTGTAAGTTTGGGGAGAGTATTTTCTCTCCTTATTTTTAATCCTTTCCCTAAACCAGTACTTCATGAGTAGTCAGTGCTCAGTTAGTGTCTAAAGTAACCATGATTCTGGAAACAGATGACAGGAAAGAGTTAATGAAAATCCTAGAGGGATTTGTCTTTTTATTTAACAAACACACACATGAAGCCACTTTCATTAACCCTCATTAGAAGTAGAGCCATTAAAGTGGGCAGTGGGATTATATGTGCGAAGTAATTTTTATTTAAATGAAATGTAACTTGAATAAAGTATCACGGTGCATTTACAGAATAGTCTAGTAAATATGCAGAAGACAGTCATAAATTTCCTCATCTGTAATATAATACTAATTGCATGGGGTTATTGCAGGAATTAAATAAGGTAAATGAAGTGAAAGCGATTAGCAGAATGCCAAGTACAGAGTAAGTGCTCAATAAATATGATTTATTCTACTATTACTGGTATTACTATCATTTTAATACCTTTCTGTCATTTCCTGCTTTAAAATAGGAATACATATATACACACTTATTCCCATTTTCATATTCTTGGCAACACCCTTGTAAATATTTCATGTGGGTCAAGCAATTTTTCAGTATATTTTTTCTTAAAATAATATTAGACTTTGTTTTCATTGGTTTTGCTTTCTTTTTGAATACTCTTGGCAATTTCATGTGTAGTTGTTATTCTGATCCAAACCTGGGAGGAAAATATCTCATAACACTGCACAATTTACAAGACCACACAGTGATTTATAAGTGTCCCCTCCCCCTGAACAGAGATTTTAATGGGAGAAGCCCATCTATATTGCAGTGTCAAGAAATCAGCACCTTTATCACATACCACAGACATAAATGAACCATATGAAAGCAAATAATCCTTAACCCCACTACAGGAAGCTAAAGCAGAATTTGAGCTTTAGCAGATGCTCAGTATGTGTGATTAGCTGTACAAATCATGAAATGTGGATGCCAATAGGAAGTAATACAGTGAGTTTTTCTAACGCAATGACTTTTTGATGCTTTCAAAAAATCAAAACTTTTCCAACAATATCTACTAATCCGTATGGTTCCACTAAGCCCAAGTCATTTTTAGTTGTGCATCAACATTACTTGGTTCAGTTGAACACTTCTGCCACACTGTGTTGTTGAATTTTGAGCCTTTAATCAAAACACTAATCTGATACATTTTTTCATATTTTAAAGATTCTAATAATTATTCATCATTTGTATTCACTCCTAAAGCCGGAATTCTAACATCAGATATAGAGGCTTCCAAATTTTTCACAAGTATTCATATTATGACAAATTGAGGTAAGATAAACTCAACCTGTGCAAATTATTTGATCTAGAACTTTAATATATTTTCTTATCATTTAGGGTAAATACGCAGAAAAGTACATGTAATGCCAGAAGACTTACATAAATTAATATACATAAAGAATGAAGAAGAGTGCTTTCACCAACAGAGGAAATCAATAAATATTACTACTTGACCTAAATTCAAAATGCTCTTTTTCTAAATGCAAGGAAGGTATGTAAGAATTGAAAGCATATCACTTTCAGGCTAATATATACCTGGCAACATGGTTTGATGCAGAGGTAGAGAAATAGGTCTTGTTTATATTATGTAACAGAAAAATTACATTATCATGTGAATAAATTTTGTTTATATTCCAGTCTCTAAATACTGATGTTTACCTGTTCCATTCTCTTTGGGCCTCAGAATCTCAAGTAACTTTGTTGAACTGGGATCTTATTCTTATTTTTCCTTAGGAACATCAAAACTGTTGTTTCCTTTTGCTATATTAATAAGAAATTAATGAAGCCAGCAAAAAGTTGCCTCTACTCTATGTTGAAATATATTATGCTCTATAAAGGTAACTAAGTTATGTCCTATATGCAAAAAATTCACCCGCAGCATCACTGAGGAGCTTCTCTGTGTTATATTCTATGTTCCACTGATTTTTCCAGTGTCGGGATCTGTATGGGTTTCCAGTACCTATTTGATGAAGGAAGGAAAGAATGAACAGATATTACTAGAGTAATAGAATGTGTCTTGCTATTGGGAAAATGTTCTTTGATTTTACCAGATTAGGGCTAAAGGAAATCATTCTCTTCCTTTTTTTTCCTATGGATCCTATCACTTCTGCCAGCTCCCAGGTCCTCCTCTGTCCTTCCAGGCCACACATGGACACACAAACACATGCATTCACAGCAGACACAGAGTAAGGAAGGCTTCACTTTTCTGCTCAGCAATTCTCTGAAGTCATGTTATTTTATTGCATGCTTATGTCTCCCCACATATTTAGATTTCTGTACTCCAAGGAAGAAAAAGGAAACAGAAAAGAAAGAGGCAAGCGAAGAAGAAATTAAAGAATCTGTTCAACTGTTACACCCTCAATTTCAGGAACGATTTTCTTGAAAGATAGAAGAGTATGTTACTAATTTTAAGGAACATGGAGGAATTGATTTCCCTATAGAATTCTGTGAACAATTAGCAAAGAATCACTAAACTGATGAGATTTGTTTAAGTCACTCCTATAAATGGAATTATCTTCTGATTGAAGTTTGACATTGATGACAATTATGGATAACAGTGCCATTCATTCATTCAGAACTCACGTCCACTGCCTTTCATGGAAATAGCCAAGAGCAAATGTCAGAGATCCAGCACTCACATAAACACCAAGTTCAACTCTGCCACGAACTAAGCCTGTCACTTAACAAGACATCAACTGTTTTATCCAAATCTAAAGAAAAAATAAAGATTCAAATTCGTGACTTTCAAAATTGTTTTAACCTTTAAAATCCTTTGTGCAAATAAACCTTGCCTAGGAGTTTAGAAAGCAGGTAATCACTTGATCTCCTTTGGTGGAGTGTGTGTGTGTGTGTGTGTGTGTGTGTGTGTGTGTGTGTGTGAGAGAGAGAGAGAGAGAGAGAGAGAGAGAGAGAGAGAGAGACTGGAACTTCACTGTAACATAACCCCATATTTCTGTCCCACTAAGAAATCCCTGAATATCTTTATTTCTCAGAGTATCATATGAAGACCACTAAATTCCCTTCAAATTTGATTATTCCTGATTGTATAGGTGTTATAATTTGCCTATATATACACATTTTTCTCAACCTTTCAAAGTAAGTTGGAGACACCTTGCCCTTTAACACCTAAATATTTCAGTGTGCATTTCCTAACAATAAAAACATTTTAAAACATAATTTTTACAGTAATAAAAATCAGGAAATTTAATGATTGAGGTTATATTCTTAATCTAACCCAGAATCCCTAATTTTATCAATCTTTCCAATAATGTCTTTTCTACTTATTTTGCTTTCCTTGCCTAGCATTCAGTCAAGAATCATATATTGCTTTTTGTCATCAAGTTTTGCCAGTGACCTTTAAGCTGCAACCTTTTCTGTGCCTTTCTTTGTGTTTCTTGATCTTGACACTTTGAAGAGCTCAGGCCAGTGGTGTTAGATTTAGGTTTTCTTTCTTTCTTTTTGAATTAAATCAGATTATGAACTTACTTAAAGGAAAACACTCAAATGAAATTCTGTCTTTCTTAGCATTTTATATTATGTGTTTTAACACCTGGATAGGTCAGTTTTGTTGGTTGTGGTGGTATATGCCTATATATTGCAAGTTCAAGGCCAGTGTCAGCAATTTAACAAGGCCCTTAGCAATCTAGTGAGACCTTATCTCAATATAAAAAATTTAAAAAAGGGCCGGGTGGTGGTGGTGGTGGTGGTCAGGTGTAGCTTAGTGGTTAAGTGCCACTAGGTTCAAGCCCTAGTACCAAAAGGGGAAAAATCTTTTTTTTTCCCCCAGTGCTGGTGATGTTAACTTTGATCTCTTGATTAAGGCGGTGTCCACCAGGTTTCTCATTTAAGAAGGGGACATTTAACTTGGAGAAAACAAAGGATTTAGCCATGCCAATAACCAAAAAAAAAAAGGAGTAGTCCAGGCAGATGGGGCATCCTGTGCAAAGACCCCGAGGCCAGATCTCTTCCACACACTCCACTGGTCAAAGACACGAATTTGCCCAAGCCCAGAGTTAGTGTGGAAGGGATGTGTGTTCTGTTTACTTTTGTGGGAAATCCTAGAAATTCACATGACAAAAAGCACAAGTGTTTCATTCTGTTCTATAAATAGAATGATGGGTTAGGAATAGTCCCTTCTGCCATGTGGGCACATTGGTTCTGAGTGAAATGGGGAGCTCTTGAAAGGCTTCAGGTATTATTCTGACTTCAGTTTCAAAAGTGCCAGCCTGGTTCCTGTTTTGAAAATATACTCCAGGGGTCCAGAGTAAATCCAGGGGAACAGGCAGGAGGCCAACGTGCTGAGGGATGATGGTGGCTCAGACCAGTGTAAGGACAGTAGAGTAGATGTGGTTAGATTCCACATACGTCTTAAAGGTCTAGTCAGTAGGATTTCCTGAAGAGAAGAAAGAAGTTTCCAGTCTGAGCAATTAGACTACAAGAAAAAAGACTGAATGTAAAGCAGTCTGAGTGGAGGCTTAGGAATTGTTTTGTTGTTGTTGTTTTGGGGTTTTTTGTTTGTTTGTTTGATAGCAGGGATTTAACTGTGTAGCCCAGAGGTGCTTTACTACTGAGCCAAACCCCAGCCTTTTATTCTTCTTTTTTTTAATTTTGAGACTGGGTCTTACTAAGTTGCTAAGGACCTTGCTAAGGTGCAGAGGCTGACTTTAATTTGTGATCCTCCTGTCTCAGCCTCAGGGGCTGATGAAATTACAGGTGTACACCATTGCACTCTGATAGAAATTGGGTTTTTGTTATTTTCTGTTAGAATTGCCTATCAGGCACCCGAATAGAGAGATCAAGTATGAAGTTGTCAATTCTAGAATTTAACAGAGATCTGGGTTGAAGTGTTAAATTTGGGAGTTTTAAGCACACAAACGCTATTTAAATTAATCTCTCATAATATTTGCAATAGCCACATGATTCCTCTATTTGGTTCTACGTTTTCCGTTTTCCAATGTGTCTTTCATCTTGCCAATATTTATCTTTTGAAAAGCAAAACTCTCATCCTATTTTTTTCTCTATCTTTAAAACCTACCCATAGCTTAAAAGTTCACATTTGATATAGAGATTCCCAATCAGGTCAAAATCCACTGCCAGTTTACCTAATAAAAGTCATGTTTATAGGCCAAAAAACAAACTATTTGTTCATTTTTCTTTATGACCCAGCAAGAATTAATCTTTTTTCTTTCTGTGTTTCTCAGAATTTGTTGTGTTATCCAGTATGGTGGCCACTGGCCTGTGTGACTACTGTGAACATGAAATATGACTAGTTCAAATTGAGATGTGCTGCAAATGGAAAATCCACGTTATTCAAAACTTAGTATAAAAATATATAAGATGAATCATTACATATTTGCAAAATGGTAATACTTTGGATATATTGGTTAGGTAAAATATATTGTTGATTCTACTCATTTTATTTCTTAACTGTGAATCACTAGAAATTTCACAATTATACATGTGGCCTCTCATCTGTGGCTTGCAATTTACTTCCACTGAAGAGCCCAAGTTTAGTGCATGCATCCTGCTGCATAATGATTAAAACTGCTAGTCATTTTGCATCTGTTTTTCTGATAGATTCTATGTTTTAAAAACAGAAGTTTTATATTTTTGATTCCTCTTTAAGAGATCTGGAAGGATTGTGACCAGATGCTCATTAAAAATTAATTGATAGTTTATGGACTTTTGTTTGGTTTTCATCCTTCAAACCCCAAAACATGGACAGAATGCCTATAACATAAACATACATAGAATTTGAAAATGAATCAACTTTAAGAGGTCCATAGTATATATTTAAGAAACCCAACTAACTATTTTGCCAAAGCCAGCCAAAATTTTAGCTGACCACATATAATTTTTAAACTTAAAATTATAATTTTTGAAGGAATTCCAGGGACCCAGGAACCTTTCCAAAGGATAAAAATAAGGGTACTTTTGTCCTTCTTCCATCCCCATTGTTGCCAAATACCCCCTCTGATTTTGAAAATAAAATTTAAATTGAAAAATGTCTGCTAAACAAAGAGATGAAACCAGGATTCATTAGAATGGATAATCCAGTATATCATAATCTAATGGAGATAACAGTAAAATACTTCCTGAAGCTTTTCTCCTTTGAGAGAAAAGACTGTGATATTATAGGAGAGGTGATGTAATTCACCACAGGGAACATTTGCAGAGAGAACCGGTATTGTAGAAAAGGCAAAGGTAAAAGAGGCCAATTAGCATGTACTATCAGTCCTGCCCTGGCGGTTTTCTAATGACAGTCCTATGTGTCTAGACAGACATACCCCTGCAGGGAAGAAGAATGACATCTCAAGTTATGTTAATTTGATGTAAATCTTCTTTTGACCTGCTGAATTTTCCCTTTATGGTTCATTCATCAGGGTTTTGGTTTGATACTTGGTCTCTCAAGTGCTGTGCCATTCAGAAAAGCAGCAGAAAGCACAGTTTACTCCCATGATAAATAGACATCATCTGACCTGCATTGTCTTATGTGCTCTGTCAGGCTAAATCATTTTCACTCTCATAATTATAAAGTCATAAAACTGGTGCCTGAACTTGAGACGAAAGGGAGTTCCTGTTAAAACTCATCAATATTTAGGAAGACTCAGATACACAGAGTCTGTTGGCTTCTGTGTGTTTTTTTTTTCTATTCCTTATCAGCTTGGATAATAATCATTAACCAATTTTTGAAGACTCTTCTGGACATTAATGATGACAACCTCATAATATTTTACCCTCACAGGCAAAATCTTCTTAAACCTTAACAGAGCTCTTTCCTGTCAGAACAAGGATGAGACTTAGTCAAGGTCATTTGCATACTCCATAGTTATTGTTCAAAAAACACTTTGACTGGCTGGCATAAACAGAAGAATGTTGATCCATTACCTTGACAAATAAATGTGTCCTTGAAGAGTTAGTGGTTCCTTTTATCCTCACTAACTGTGCCTGGCTGCTTTGGGAGAGAGAATAATGCTCAAGGTTCAATTTAATACAAAAAACCTGTCCTTTCCCCTAGGTATCTGAGCCAACATAAAATATGCTTCCAGAACTTCCAGCATTGCTAAATATCTTGCTCAACACTTAATAGTTTGAGGTTTAGGGGTTTTGTTTGGTATTAGGTCCTGGTGCCAGTGATTCAGACGTGGTACATCCACATATAACCCATGGACAATTGAGCCAGATTCTTCCCGCACAGAAGATATTCTGAGAGAAATTTAGACAATTTTGGAAGGACATCGACTATTCTTGGACACTCTTAATATCATTGCTATCAAGCATAGTAAATCATAACCAAGTAGTCTGACACTGTAGCTAGTGGCTGAGAAGATTTTAAGCAGAACTCATTTTGTGTTCATCTGTGTTGCAACTTCATTTTCAGCAATACCAACAACCCAGTCTCATTGCATCTTGTCCAGAATGGTATACTCTCAAAAGTCTTTTATTACTTCCACCACATTATCATGTAGCTTGTGAAACCTTGTCATGCTAGAATTTTAGATACAAAAAAAATGTTAAAGGTGACATAGCTCAATCTCTTTATTTCGGATGCCCTCAGAAGTTTTCTAACTTTCCCCAATACAATGCTTAATAAGAGCTAGGACCAGGTCTTCTAAATTCCAGTCTTTCCACTTTGTAATTTTGGCCTTAATAATCAAACCAATAAGATTGGTTGGAAAGGGGAGAATCATTTTAAGGTAGGTACTATTCTAGACCTTTGGGATGATGAGGATATTTTCCTTTCCCTCAGAAAGTTTTATGATTTAAAGACGGAGTCAGCTAAGAGCAGAGCCTTTAAGTTGTGCAGAACTTTGAACAGAAGTATGGTAATTAGAATTTGGGAACACAGGAAAGAAATGATCAATTATATAGGTGGGCAACTGGAAGATACTTAATTTTCTTTTCTCTAACATGTTCAGAAATGTGGGTGCAGCTGAAAGAATGCCTGTTTATTTGCTCTATGCATAAAATATGTGGTCCCTTCTTAGAGACAGATGTTTAACAGATTGAGCCTAAGGCTAATGGGACATAGTGAAATTTAAGGGCAGTTCCAAGAGCATTTCTACATTATAATACTGTGTGTGTGTGTGTGTGTGTGTGTGTGTGTGCGCGCGCGCGCGCGCAGGTGCATGTGTGTTCTGAAATGCAATCATTGCCATCTTTCAATGCAGTAGACTGAAGCCACTATACTTGAAGGATAGGAAATAAAAAAGGTAAAAGACTAGTGTGAGGGTCATCATGAGATACATGAAGTCAACTCAAGAATTTCCATTGTCTTACAGAAGGCAATTCTTTCAGAATAGAAGCCTCTCACTCTTAGACAAGATTTTAATGGCCTTAGCTTTCTGATTCTTCATTTCTATGTAATATGTTCCCTAGTAATGAAATATAAAATGGGAGATATGACAACTGTAAAACCTTTAAAATAAGAATAGATTAAAATAGGAAGCAAAGTACAATTTGAAACAAAGTTAGATAATAACATAACAAAATTTAAGAGTGAAGCATGATCTATACTAGTTTTGTATACTCCGGCTTAAACTAGCTTTTGCCAAAATGCATTATTTTCCTTTTTTATATTTCCTCTAATTTATGTTGCCAAACCTGTTTGGTGGAAATACATTTGGTGACATCACACTGATGGTCTTTTTATGGAGGAGAGGATACACCTATACATCATGAAAATATTTAAATAGACTTTCAGGTGTCCTTCCTTTCAAGCTAACGCGTGTTATCTAGATTTAAGAGGTGATGAGAATATCCCTTTCATCTGCAGAAATCTGACTCTTCTTTTGATGGGGGTGTTGGTTGGATGGGAGCTGGACCAGGAACTAGACCATTTGTGATCTCATTTAGCCTCTACAACAGACCTCTGAGGAGATTATTATTTCCAACTTGACAGATAAGAATACTGAGGCTCAGGGTGGTTGAATAAATTATGTAATATCAAACAGACTGTTAGAGATGAAGTAGAGATTCAAATAAAAATCTATTCAATTCCTGAGCTACAGTGCTATACCGCAGTATAGAAAATCCTAAGTGTGGAGGGAGACAAACTGATGGAGCAAGGGGCTTAGGACAGTTTCTAGGAAGAATATCCTGGGTACCAGGAAACTCAAGGGGAACCTGCTAGCTCTCTTGAAATACTGAAAGGATTATTAGGCCAAAAGGAGTTATCATGATTTCTTTACACAATTCCTATGGGTAGAATATAAAGCAATATCTATGTGGAAGTTTAATGGAAACATTGTTACATGGAAAAACTTTCCAGCAGAGATAACTGAAGATAGACAACTTACTTGAAAGGGGGTCAGTTTTCTGCCATTAGACTTATTCAGTTATAGGCTGTGTAATCACTTAATGGTCTATTACCAAAGAAAAAACAAATATAAAACTCATAGCTTAAAAAATTTACCCTTTCTTTACTCTGGCTACTGACAGTTGAATAAAGTGTGCCATTAGAGGAATTATCAAGAGAGTGATTTTCTAAGTAAACAACCCAAAGCTAACAGCTAATATTATTGCCATGCTGGGTATGTAACATTTATTTTGTTTTCTTTGTGGTTTTATCCAAGTGCATAAATGGTGATTTGGAAATTGTACCTCTTTTCTCTAGAGAGTCAACAATATACATTTTGAGCTAAGCATACAATAGAGCTGGGGGCAACTATAAAAAGCCAGAATTTCAGCTGGGTGTGGTGGCACATGCCCATAATCCCAGCCACTCAGGAGGCTGAGGCAGGAGAATCACGAGTTCAAAGCCCAGCCTCAGCAAAATGGGCTAAGCAACTCAGTGAGACCCTGTCTCTCTAAATAAAATACAAAAAAGGTCTGGGGATGTGGCTCAGTGGTTGAGTGCCTCTGAATTCAATCTCTGGTACCCGTGCCCCCACAAAAAAATAAAACAAAACAGGAATTTCAATTATTTTCAAATTAAGTTTAGAATAGAATCCTATATCATCTATAGTTATTCTAAGTTACTTCTGCTAAATTGAGGAAGGGTTTCTAATGTGAATATGTTCAGATACCATCAGCTTGGTGTTTTTAAAAGGACACACTGTTTATATAAAAACTTTGTTTTTCCAATTATGGCATTTTATATGACTTTGGGTCAATCATTTAAAGTATGCATATTTTAACTTAGTGCAAGAATGGCCCTAAAATTACAGTCTTAAAAGATTTGGTGATTTTTAAATAGAAATACATGCCAATATATAATTTTGAATTATCCCATATTTGCATTCATTGATATCTGCCTGTTTATACATATTGAATGCATGAGCAAATGGAAACTTATTTGCTCAATAGCTGAACTGTGAATTCAATCCTCAAGACTTCTGCCTGTCTCTAAACTGAGGGAATTGGATCAGAAATTTCTCAAATTTCTTCCAGCTCTAAATAGCCATGCAAAATTTAGTACTATATTAATCTCCAGAGAGAGTTCAGGAGTACTTTAAAAATAAGTGTAATTAAAATAGCGTTTTTAAATAATCTTCTGTGGTTTGCAAGTCATGTCCTCTGAGCAGTCAGGATGCTTGCACCCCTTTTATTTACCACCCACCTCTGTGCAGACAATTTCCAGATCTTCCTCTCTTGCCCTGACCTTTTATATTCTCCCCAGTTGCAGATTTCTTTCTGTTTATGGAACATCTTTACTTAGATGTTCTGCCATCACCTAAATCTAAACATGTGGGGAAGGAAAAGGAATTCATGGTCTCTGCTCAGTGTGTCTATTTTTCTACTCTTGAATCCAGGTTCCCGGCACAGACCCTGGGCTTCAACTCCTATTCCCATTCATCCACCTTCTCCAGGCTGGGACTAGTTCTGCTGATCCATCTTAATGTGTTTTTATTATTTTACTTCTGAATTTTAACAATTTCAGCCTGGTGCAAGCCCTGGATACCCAGATCTCTTAAGAGTTTCCTGGTGAGCCTACCTTTATTCTTTCATTCTTGCATAGAGTGAAGAGCCACATAATATTATTCTTCAAATGCCTTTTGAACAGCAAGACAAACTCCTTTCTCGAGTCTAATTTAGCAGCTGGTATGTGCCTTCAGGATGGTATTTATTTTTACATGGAAATTTGAAACAAATATTTACTTATAAGTTCTGTCTCTTTTATTAGATGAGGTTTAACACTGGAAGCAGGTCCTTTTCTCCTTATTTTTACAAATTTTATTGAATACAGTGTACCTAGTTGTAAAAAAAACTCGACCAATCCTTTCCAAGCTAAAAATCCAGGTTGAATATGGCTCTTGGTCTTAGGGAAAGTGTTCCTATTTAGTATTTAAGAAAGAAAGCTAAAAATTGTTGAGCACATTTAGGCTCTGAGTTTAGGCCATGACATGAATTATCTCATTTAAACCTTGAAAGCTTTGTACAATCAAGTTGTTATCCTCATTTTTCAGATGAGGACAAAAAGGTAAGAAGAGGTCAGTTAGTTTATCCCCAGTTCTGATCTGAAGCCTTGGTTCTTAGTTCCCCTGGTTCATAATGGAATCTGTGTTTAATAGCTCCTAAATTAATGGCATTTCCAGATTACTCTGGTATTAAAGCAAGTTAACAGTTTTCTAAATTGGCCCAAGTGATCATTTAATACATCTTTAAGTTTTCTTTTTTGAACCCTCATAAATAAGTGCTGCTGTGGTTACTGAATGAAATGTTTATTATTTATACCATAAACACTATCATAAACAGTATTCCATATTCCACATTACACAAGAGACTCCATATGTGTGAACAACCCTATAATATAATAAAATGTTGTATTTGGATCTCAAAAAATCAAGTCATTAAAGATGTACACTTTTTGCATATATAACTGTCCTCTTCTGTTAATTCTATTATTTATGAATTCCTCCCTTCTATAGGCCTTGGTAGAAATATTTTAGGATGTTAGTCTTTTTTTTCCCCTCTAAGATCACATGATGCATAAAATGGACTGTGTCTGGGGTAGTTTCTGTCAACAAACTTCAAAAGAACATGTCAGATGATTTCTGTGATAACCACAGCCTAAAATCTCTATCAGGTTTTGATTTATGTAAATAGTAAAGATAAACATATGTGATTGTTTCCTTTTTTCCTGCCTGCCAGTTCACTGCCTTCTAGGATGACTTTAATAAATAATTACAGTGTTGGCAAAAATTCTTGTTTCCTTTTAGAATAAAACTCCTCCTTCTCTACTAGGAACTTATTAGGCAAAAAACTGATGGTTTTGAGTTTCAAAACCAGAAAATTTTGAAATATAGATTCAATATGCATTTAAATGTATTTATATATTACTGAATAATCTTTTTATTTTAATTTTTTAAGAGAGAGAGAGAGAGAATTTTAATGTTTATTTTTTTTTTAGTTTTCCGCGGAGGCAACATCTTTGTTTGTATGTGGTGCTGAGGATCGAACCCGGGCCACACATATGCCAGGCGAGCGCGCTACCGCTTGAGCCACATCTCTCCAGCCCTATGACTGAATAATCTTTACCAGGAAATAGTACTAAAATTATTTCAAACAAAAATAAGACTACCTTCCCCAAAGATGAATAAAGATGGAGACAACAAAAAAGATAATGACAAAGTGGAGGAAGAGCAGGAGGAAGAGAAAGGAGGGAGGGAGGGAGGGAGGGAGGAAGGAAGGAAGGAAGGAAGGAGAGACAGGAAGGAGGAAGGGAGACTAAGAATGTCAGCTAGCAGTAGGCCTGGTGCATACCCCAGTAATCCCAGCACCTCAGGAGGCTGAGGCAGGAGGATGGTAAGTTCAAGACCAGCCTTAGAAATTTAACGAGGTCCTAAGCAACTTAGTGAAAGACCCTGTTTAAATAAATAGGGAAAGAGAGAGAGAGAGAGAGAGAGAGAGAGAGAGAGAGAGAGAGAGAGAGAGAGAGAGAGAGAGAGAGAGAGAGAGAAGGAAGAGCTGGGGCTATAGCTCAATGGTAAAGTACCAATTGGTGCAATCCCCAGTATTAAAAAATAATAATAATAATGATGTCAAAGGTAAATTGGAATTCCACATGGACCATTATTGACAGAGTGTTCTATTTTTTTCAGTTCCTTGTCTTTGCATTGAGAAGCAAATTTGAGACCTTTCTTCTTTCCCAGGCTTGGGTAACATTGTGGAGAATTACAGTGTTTGGTACTCTCAGAGCTAGATTCAGTATGGACTTAGAGGCTGCATTTTATACTTCTGTATGACAGATAGCAGAATGGGATTTTCCTCATGCCAGACTGTCATCTAGGTCCAGCAGGTCTGAGCATCCTAGAGGGAAATGCCCACCTGCAGTTCCTACTGCTGAGAACATGCACTTTGCTGTCCTCTACTGCCGTCGTGTTTCTGCTTTCAGAGATAACGCAACTGAAACACTTAGCTCAAGATGAAAAGGTACCTGCCTATCTCTTGATGCCTGCTCCAGTTTCTCGGCCATCATCTGTAATTCCTAATGATTTATCACTTCTGTAGCTTGTCAGTTAAAAGTGCTCACAAAGACAAAATCTGCAATAATGTTTTAGCATGTTTAACAGAGTCTGGTTAAGTAAACATCCTGAACAAAAGCAGCAAAAGAGCTTAAAATAAACAGAGCTACTGTGCCAAGTTCATAATGACTTACACATTTAGCACTCTGCCCCTCTTCTAAGCATGGTCATTAAAACCAGATTTGTGTACTTAATATAATTGTCCTGAAACCATAGCTATTCAAATACTATAGGCCATTTACATACTTGAGCCTATTTTCTTCTTCTCTTTTTTCTCCTCTGACTTTATAAAACCTGGAACTTGTTTCACAAACCTTATGTCAAGGTAGCCTATGGGAACATTATGACAACATGGTTCTTATAGAGATCACCTACATATTCCTTGGGAAGATACAGGCTTGTTCAAATTCTTCAAATCATGTATTCTTTGGAAGAGTATGAGAAGCTTCATATTCCAAATTAGGAGTGTAGCATGGTTAGTTTTCTTAAAAGTTCAGTTATAGTGACAAAGAAAAACATGTATTTATTGAAGCAATATATAATTTTAGAAAAATATGAGCTTTGGACAAAGTCCTAGAAATGTCAGCCTACCTCAGTAGCCCTCAGTTTCTGTCCTTGCAGTGCGTGGCAGTGGTGGTAAGAAATGTGACCGCATTGGGAGATGATTTTTAAAATGAGAGATACTAAGGGAGGAAAGAAGACAGGGAAAGAGGAAGTACTATAGATGGAAGTAGAACAGCTTATATTCCATGCATGTACAAAATGAATTCCAGCATTATATATAACTATAATGCACTGATAAAAACAAACAAGGGGTAAAAATTAGGTATGATAATAAAATTAAGTGATTGCCAGATTCATGTTCATTAAATATTGTTGTTTAAATATACTACCATAAAATTTCCCCCTTTATATTTTTTATCATCATTCATATTCATGCAAATCTTTTGTTGATTTTCGAGTATTTCTTCCATGAGCATCTAGGAATTTACATGCTTATGTAAACTTCGGCGGTTTGTTCTTGTCTCCATACCAGTATTTAAGCTAAGACATTCCGTTGGAGGAATGGATGATTGACATAAAATGAGCATAGCATCTGAAAGTCTGTCCTCATGGGTCAATCTTGGTTTTATCCTGTTTAACAACATCATTAGTGAGCTGAAAAAGGAAGTAAGTAGCATGAGAATTGTATCTGTAGACGATAAATGAAGATGAACTTCAAATTCCCAGGAGAGAAGAGTATAAATAGTTCCTCAGAAGGTTCCTGAAATTGGTAGCAAAGAAAAGAAAGAAATGCCAGACCTAAATAAAACCTTCCATATAAGAACAAGAGTGCTTTAATACTGTGAGACCCAGAGAGAGGAGTGCCCCAAGCTAACAAATACTCAGTACAACTTGCCAAGTGCGCCACAGCCCAAAAGAACATAGTATTCTGTGATGATAAGTGCAATATAAATTTCCCTCTTCTTAAATCTGACAACGAAATTGAAGAGGGTCTAGTGTAGCATAGTGCTGAGATGAAGTTCTAGATTGGAGACCCAGGCCAGGAACTGTGTGGCCATGGATAAGTTCCTTACCTTTTGGATTCTCATACTCTCCTTTAAAATGAAGAGAATTATATTACATACCTCATAGGATTATGTTGAGAGTGAACTGCATCTAGCACCACATTATAAACTCCATGAAAGAGTGTGATCATTCACATAATCCTATATTACATACCTCATAGGATTATGTTGAGAGTGAACTGCATCTAGCACCACATTATAAACTCCATGAAAGAGTGTGATTCATTCACAATTATATCTCCAGTACCTATCAGAATGATGGACATGGTAGGTGATCTTAAGGATAGTTGTTTCATATATATATATATACACTAGGGATTGCACCCAGAAGTGCTTAACCACTGAGCTATAACTCCTCAGTACTTTTTAAAATTTTTATTTTGAGACAGGGTCTATTAAGTTGTTGAGGCTGGACTTAAACTTGCAATTCTCCTGTCTCAGCCTCCTGAGCCACCAGGATTACAGGTGTGCATCACTGCGCCCAGCGTAAGAAAAGATTTTAAAGGGATATTGAGTCTTAGGGTTTTCTGAAGGCTATTTAATATGTATGAGAAATTATCTTGAGCTTTTATTTGTTCACTTGTTTATTACTTGCCTCCTTATTTCTATGAGAGCAAGAAAATTACCTTGATCCCTTACTGTGATCCTAGCACATGGGAGTATGTGGAAGTCTGTGAAAATGGTGGAATTATGGACTAGCCCCAGACTTACTGAGTTAGAATCTGCATTTGCTATCTTCTAGTCATTCTTAAATACATTAAATTTTGAGAAGCACAGCCTACAACATACCCCTCTAGTAATTATAGTCTGATATTAGATAACTGTGATTGCAAGTTTTACTACCACATATAGCGAGTTTAAAAATCCTTAATATGTGTACATTGAGATTTTTTTTTGAGAGCTTTATTGGGGTATGATTTACATACTCTAAAATCCAACCATTTTAAGTGTATGAGCCAAAGACTTTTAGAAAATTTACATAATTGTACCACCTGCATCATAATCTAATTTCAGAACATTTCTATTGTTTCAAAAACGATTCTTTGCGCCACTTTTTAGTCATTTTCCTATGACAACCCCAATTGCAAATACTATAGTAATGTTCTTTAAACACACACCTCTGCTATTCCCCCCTTTCAGATACATAATTGTGAAAAGGTGAGCACATATACCTTTTCCATTCACATTTCACTAAATAAGTGATTTTTGAATGGGATACTGTGGTTAAAATAGTCATTAGCCATTCCTAAATGGATTTGATAAACAATTGAGTTTACCAAGTTTGACCCAAGGGGGATGTTTACCACGTTCAGAGAACACAGCATTTTCAAATAATTTATTTTCTGAACTTACTGGGCACACGCTTAAAAGCAAACATGGTCCATCTAACAAAAATAGAAGACACAGGAGTTTAGACTTTTCCTTTAATCCATTAATTACGGGTCATTGCTAATCAGGGTCATTGCTAATCATGACTAATCAGGGCCAGGCCATGGGCAGCATATATCCTTTGACTTAATTAAATTGCAATTTGAGTTTTTTAAAGTTTTTCTTTAAAAGTCTGACCAACCAGAGACTGGCTATCTTTGGGAAAACTATCTTTTATGGTTTGTCTTCTCTGCTGAATTCAGGTCCTTAAAATGTTTCTCATGGACTTTCTGAGAAGGCTAATAAGTGATTTCACTGATCCCAACACTCTGGCCTTACCCCAGCACTCCCATCTCCCAATCCCAGATCTTAAAAGTCTTTCACAATTGTTCACATAACGGAGTCCAAAATCCCTAGCGTGCATTTGGTCCAGCTATTTTTTTCCTCTGTCTTCGCTTGCCATTCCCACATCTCACCCAGTCTATTGGACATGCTGCACTTCTCCCTGTCCTCAGAACTTGCCAAGCACACCACACGTCATGTCTTTGCTAAGGCCATCCCCTCCCTGTGGAATGCTATCCCCTTTTCTCCCCACGTAGATATTTAAATCTCATTTGGACACTACTCAAATGCTTCCATGATCTCTTCTCCAGTATTCACCCCTTTCCTCCATTCAGATTGTCTCTATTTTAATGATCCCTCACTTGATATGGTATTTTAAAATTTAATATGTGAGGAAGGACAGGGACTATGCCACAGTTAACTAAATTGCTACTCCTTTTTATAGTATCTGGGATATAGTAGGAGCTCAATAAAGAGCATATAACTTTGTGAATGGAATGAGGGAATCCATGGTACCCTGTGTTGGGTGATCTTTTTACCTAGTAGTGACTTAGACAGCTGGATGAGACACACACGTCTGGTTCGCCAAAGGTTGACCATCTAATTTGTATTTTTGTTTATGTCCCATTGTGAAGAAGGTGTCTTGAAAGTTTTAAAATTTCTGTCAGGGATGAGGAACAGCATGCCTGGGACACGGTGCTTGCAGAACTGGTCCTAGATGCCTGGCTTCTGATGAAAGTTAATATACTGTTCATCCTTTTAAAATCATAGACTGCAGTAGCTGAAAGATAATTTTTTTCTTCAATCCATTAGCTTTCCAGATGAGGAAAATGCTGTCCAGTGTCACTGTTTGTGTTATTTTCTTTTCCTTTCCCATGGAAGGAGACTGGGGTAGTAATCCTTTTGTTTTTGATTCTTTACTCAATGTCTCCCTATTGATAACCAAATTAAAAGGTCTGGAACTGTCCTTTTTCTATATAGCACAGAAGGATTTCATTGGGTAGATGTAGTTTCCCAGGGAAGATCTTACTGCTAGCATCCCATTGCAATAGAATGTTTCTGCCCTGAAATTTATTTGCCACTTAGTATTCCTTCGATTTTGTGTGTAATGAAAACAAATTAGCTGGTACCCAGTAAATGGTTGGAAATTCAATTTTGGTGGTGCTCCTTTTGTACCAGTTCTATATTTGAAAATAACTTTTAAAAATGGCAATAAAATGAGACAGGTTGCTATAGCACGCACAGGAGTGCTTAACTCAACCAGAGGGTGTTACAGAAAGCGCCACATGAATGTTCTCCTGCATTTACAATGTTGACAGGACTCTGTTATATGCCATTTGCCACTCCCCCCATCAGTTTTCTATTGAGGAAATAGTAATTTCAATTTTAATTTAGAATCATTTTCATGATTTTTATGAAATTCCTAAAACATCAAATATTACTCTAGAAATTAAAATGCTTTCAAGAAGTTTTTCTATATATTGAAATTTAAAAAATTAATTTAAAAATGAAAACTCATTGTAAATCTTTTTCAGTACATTCCAGAAGTCAAATCCTAATGAAAAAGTGGATTCACATATATGTTACTACCTAGCCTATTACTCTTATTGAAAAATGACTCATGTGGACCCAATGGATTTTCTTATTGACCCAGCTCTCTCTCTCTCTCTCTCTCTCTCTCTCTCTCTGTGTGTGTGTGTGTGTGTGTGTGTGTGATGCATGCATGCATGTTTTGGTTACCTTTTTATTGCTTTTACTTTTATGGTAATCATCACAAATCACCATATTGTCAATGTGTCCTAAAACAAAAGTTTTTTGAAAGCTATGTTTCAAAAATAATATTATTCTATAGATAACTCCTTAACTGCATAATAACAGTAACCACACTCTAGGAATTTTTCCCTCACTGGGACAAAAGCAATCCAGAAACTCACTAGTTGCTGGGAATCCCACAGAGTCCATTCTTCCACCCCTCCTGGAATTCAGCAGTAGGCTTTCATACTTCCTTCAAGCTACCATTGACTCTGGGGAAAAAAGACAAATAATTAACCCTGAAGTAAGCCACATTTCAGTGTAGTCTCTTCCTGCTGGGTTAACAAACATCTTTTGGAAAGAGAGCTCCTTGGGAGTGTCATTATTGATTAGTGACCCTGTTCTCTTGGTAAAGCCTTTGGAAACCTACTTCAAGGGGGTTTGATAATTAAGGATGAAGTTTTCAGTTGCTTTTTTGTCCATATTTGCTAAGTGAACTGTTAAGGGATGAGATGCCCTTTAGAGGGCTGCCCTGGGAAGTCCTGGCTTCACACACAAACTCACCAGTCTGATTGCACATGTGGCTGACTATGTGCCATGTTTTGAATGATTCCCCTCCCCTGTGTCTCTTGTGGCCCTGCCAAGGTCACGGTATCATTTCACAACTTGACTTGTAACATATAAGCACCTATTAATTAGAGTAATTTGTAGCCAGTTATCCATAACCAATTCAGTTAACTATTCCCCCACTGGTTTTTGCTTTTGTTTTTTAATAGTTCTCAGATCATGAAAATATGGCATGATGCATATAATTTAGAATTGCAAAATTTTATACCAGAAGTTTTTTTATAGTATATTTTGAAATGAACTCATGTTTTCAAAATGCATAAAAGGCAGAATCAAATGAATAGCTTTCATTCATTTCACTGTACCTGAGGATTTGAGGAAAGACAATAATGATATGATGAGTGCTTTTGAAAATGTCTTTGGGTGAGTTGGAAACTTTGCCAACATAGTTGGAGAATGAACTAAGTGGCCAAAATGATAAGTGAGAGTCCTATAAAGGTGAGAAAGCAATTGTGACTCACGATCACTAATTACTATCAAAATGTGTGGCTTTGCTTAAGAAAGCACCTGTCAGGTGCATGTGATTGTTCTTGTTCAATCGCAACACCTGGAAACAGAATGAAACAACCAGCAATCCCACCACAATGAAAAGACCAAGAAAACCCCAGTATCCTTCTAAAAGAGTATGTGGGATAACCAAAGAACCAAAGAGATGGAACCTTGGGACAGCCTGCATTTTTTCACACATACATAGTAAAAGCATCATCCTGTTTGTTTCTATTTTAGTAGGCCCCTAAGATAGGATATTACACTTTGCAAAGTCTGCTGTTGCATGCAATGGGAATGGACACTGTTTCCCAGTGTCCTGGATCTTCTACATCTTTTCTAATATCTCAAGGTGCTTAGTGTGTGCTAGACACCCAGAACACATTCTGCCTGCACTGAATTCATATGTACTGAGATACAGGCAGTCAGCTACTAGGTGACCTAAAAGGCAAATCATCTGGGAAGGACACCCACATACCATATTTCATGATTGTTGACTTGCAGGAAAACTTTTCTGCTCCCTAAACTTCAAGTCCAGGTGTTTTCTGATAGGTTATAAATGGAAAAAGTCCAATGGGAAGGGGCAGATGGAAATTATAATCCTGTCTGGTCCCTGAAAATTTACCTCCTGGGCAAGCTGATTTTCAAAATCTGGCTTTTGCAGTCTATGAAGTGGAGGAGGTTATTTTGCCTTGCTGTAGTCACTATGTATACCACTCAGGTAGCCTAGCCTCCCCCAAGTCCTTTGATTCCTGCTTAGCTAAGAACTGCCTTTCTGAATTCAGCATCCAATTTGGAGAGCTACATCTTCCCCATAAAAGACCCTGGGAATAAATGATAATTAATCTCCTCTCCCTTCCTCTTGGAAGAAGATACTAACTCTTATCCACAGGAATTTGATCTTACCATATGGCCATACCTGGGATCCACACCAGAAGGCAATCTAAAATAAGACAACATGGACTCAGTTTCAAACTTACAATAGCAGAGAGATCATCCCTTAGTGATTATACTTATTTAGGAAGATCTTACCCGGGCAAAGGGAAAGTCAAATAGAAATATTATGGATGAATGGGATCAAAATAGGTAGAGAACACTGGATGTTGACCTAAGAACAGGGGCAGATGCGTCACACTCTGTCCTGAGGAGACAAGAGCATCTTCAGGACAGTATCTACAGGTAGATAGAGAAAGAGTAGCGACAACAGATGGCCAGTATAGGGCAGAACAGAGGTACTTCAGCAGATAGAGGTGTCTTCTTCACATAGCCCAGAGCTGACTCCCCAGAACATAATGGACTTGACATTGTCGACAACTCTACAGGGCGTCTATAGGCAACTTACAACCTTACAAGGGACAGTGCAGGAATCCAACAGAATCCTAAATCCTTCTGTTGCAGAAATTTCAAAACAAGGTTTGAAAGCCTTGGATGCTAGACAGTTCCCAAACCTCTACTGTTCCAGAGCACACACAAAAGTGCCCTTTACAATTTTTTTTTTAATTTTTTTATTGTTGGTTGTTCAAAACATTACAAATTTCTTGATATATCATATTTCAATTTGAAAACCAGAGATCAACCTTTCCCCTTTATTTGTAGTATTGACTAAACTAAGCTGGTCCTGCCTGGTTCACCAAGCTCACTGTATCCCTGGCAAAGTGATGATGATTTTTCTTCTATCTGAATCAGGAAAAGGGAGTGTTATGGAAAACAGGGTTTGGATCTACATTCTTTTTCCATATGAAAATTCTTGTGAGACATCTATGAAAAGTTGAACTTTCTTATTTGACTTTAATTTGTAATATATCTTTATAAAAATATTTGGAGTGTCACTTTTTTCCCTCTTGATTCCCATTCCTTTCCACTCAGCACATTGGTGAACTCTTGGTGACATAGGTCCTATATTGAAAAGGGTAGTGTTTGTTATTTCTGTTAAGCTTCTTGATGTCTTAAGGATTTGGTGCAAGAGAGAGAAGCCCTGTCATTTGTTATTGTTGTGCTCCTTTATTCTTCCTTTTTTGAGTGCTGTGTTTATTTTAAGGACAAGGACAAAGTATTGGGATTTGGTGGAGTATCCCAAGAATAGAAAGCGTATGCTGCACATAAAAATCCGGGAAGCAGAGCTTTGAAGTCTCCTCCCTCCTAAGTGCTCAAAGGGCAGAGAAATGACAGAAGGAGGAAGAAGAGCAGGGTGAGTGAGGGGAGAAGCAATAAGTTAGCAGACATACTCTAGGATGATGCTATGGGGCTTCTTCTGATTGCCACCCCACAGTTACCTTTCCTTCTCATTTGTCTTCACGGTTAAAAAAAAAAAAAAAGATAAGCTTTCTCAACTGTGCTGTTCTTCCTTAACCCAGTAACTTAGTACAAAGAATTTGCAGTCTTGGATCCCTGCCCATTTCCTGGGTTTTAGGACGTTAATCATCCCTTGAGTGCTTACCCCTCTGAGAAGACTTCCTGGTACTAGGGCTGCCCTTTCTCTCTTTATTTTTCCACAGTACTTTAGACATTAGACATTTGTGCTGCTGGAGGCACATTGACCTTGAAGCTCCTGCAGCCTGAACTTCGGGTGCCTCTATTGCATGGGCCTCTTTGTGCCCTAGGAGTTGCTGGTTGTTTTAGAGAGGTCTTTGTGGAAGGGTGGCCAGTTTGCAACTGTGAAGAAGTTTTGTGTAAGCACTTCTTGTAAATTAGCAAGATGTGACCTTTCAAGGGTCTAGTAACTTCTATTTTGCTTTGTCTTCCCAAACAAATAATGGCATTTAGACCTGCTTGTGCATTTACAATTTTATTTTCATTCTCTTAAGAGGATCAACTTTAGTCTCTGTAAAACTTGGAGCTTCTGGGTGGTCCTATATTGAAGGGCACCTTCTGCTGAAAGCTTGGAGAAATTCCATTCAAGCTTGTTGGGTACCCAGACTTTTCCCAGATCAGTCACAGAAACCAGCTCTTGGAGGTTCATTGATGAGAGCTTGAAAACCATCTTTTGATTATTCCAGAGTGGGAAGATAACTTTGTAGCCTTGCATTCATATCATTCCAGATCCAAAAGGCAAGAAAACTTGGTTGGGACAATCTCAGAATAGGCCTCTGATAGGCTCAGCTGGAGATTGAGGTGATCAGGGATTTAGTTTCTGTCACTGGTACAACACCAGCAGAGCAACATTGAAGGGATAATGAGGATAAAAGATGTGGAAGAGCCCTGTGATGTTATCTACAAAAGTAAATACAGTGTGCTCAGAAGATGGAAGATGTCCACCAAATTTCCTCCACTCTGAATTGCATTTTCTTTGTAACATGTATGCCTCTTCCATAGCTATGGGTTCTAAACGAGAAATAACCTTTCATTATTTCTCTTATTTTCCTCAGTGCTTCTATAATGTCTTGCCCAGAGTTGTCTGAGTAAATTAACAAGGAAGCAAATGAAAAGGATGAACTTAAGGTAGATTCCCCTTAATTAGCATATATTGATATCTGAGCCCAAATTCCATACCAGAAACTGTATTTTTCCTTTGAAAAATCCTACGAAAGGAGAGCTTCAAAAATGGCAGTTCTAATATATTTGATATATTTTCCTTTGATATATGACCAGTCTTTTGCATGATTATGGCTTAATTTTGAAAAGTTCCACAGAGGATCCCAAGAAATATTATATTCCCGATAAGAGAATTAGTCCCCTGGTAGTCATCCTGACATCCATGCATAACAGAATGTACAAAGAATATTGCTTTACTGGATGGCTGTGAATGACTGCCCAGTGTTTTTCAGCTGTGGTTGGCATTGAGTTCTCTCTAGAGGGACATTATGCTTGGGTCCTATGCAGTCTCAAGAGGGGAACGACATGTATCACATTCAGTTTTTTGTTGTTTGAAATTGCCAGTTAATCAGACTCATCCTCTTAGTCATCCTTCTGGGAACTGTGATGGTATAAATTTTACTTTTAGATTACAATGGACAACTCCCGAGAGCCATAACTTCTTAGGACTTGGATGTGTTTAAGGACCACCAACCTAAATCCCTTTATTGCCCAAGTCAAGTTTAACCATTTTCCTGACCCTTAAAAGGATTTGAATTTGTACTTGCCTTCTTGCACTCACTCCCCATCAAATTCAGCATTTTAAAGGGTTAATTAAAGTCATAAATAGCCGTTATCCTGTTGTCCATAGCAGGTCCATTTTTCAGCTTAAAAAGAAATGGTACCTGAAATCATTTCCTTCTATGTCTTAACAACTAGATTGGAAGATAAGGTACAGCATGAAAATAATTACATTTATTGACAACTGACATTTATGAGCACTATGTGCCATGTAAAAAGTTACATGCCTGTCTAGGTCAGGTTCCCTGGAAAACAGCCTCTGGGTGGGAGGTATTTGTGTGGGTGTTTGTCTACAGGAGCAACACCTGTAAAAGAAAGACAGTGGATGCTAGGATTGTGCAGAGGGAGAAGTTCCACCATGATGCAGTTCTAACAGAACTCATAGCCAAACCCACAAAGAGCTCTGAAGCTGGAATAGCCTTTTGGGGTCCAAGTCCTTGTAAATTCACATCCATCAAAGCATCCAATGTGGAAATGCCTTAATCCTAAATAAGATGCTTGAATTAAGGGCAAGTCACAGAGAAGGTGCACTGTGGGCCACCAGCAGTCAGCTCTCCCAGTACCTGGAGCAAGGAGGACACACCTCAGTATCTATTACAATGTGTTATCTTCTTTCATCAATGTCATGCTGATAAATGTTCAATATCTGGATCTGAATAGCATCAAGAAAAGGCAGGCTTCATTTGGAATTTGTTCATTTTCATAGTGAACACATTCCCAGCATGGCCAATTTCAGGTTATCAACTTGATGTTAGTGCTAGTGAACACAATGGAGCAGAGATGTGCAGACATAGCTCTCTCACAGAAGTATGAACAGGCTCTGACACATCACCACTTTAATCTTTGAAAGCCTTTGGTAAAAAATAATATTAATGCCTTTTGTGAAATGGGAACGCATACAAGAAATACATTGCTCAATTCTTCTATATATACAAACTGAAATCACCAGGTAACTACAAACATTCCTACAAAAATATTTACTATAAAATCACTTGCAGTGGTGTTTAAACCTGCCTGTACCTATTCCATTTTTCCTTCATATGTGTATTGAAGTAAAACTGCATTATTTTTTCCCCCAAGTAACATCTATTGATTTAGGCAGTTCATTCAGTGGTTTAGGTTAGATAAAAGGTTTCAATTAGATGAAAACTAAGGAAACTCAAGATGTAAGATTAGTCCAGGTCTTTTTGTTCCTAGTGTGATATTTAGAATTTTTGTGTCTGAGACCAAAAACAAACTCATAAAAGTAGGTGATCATGTTAAAAACTTTTATAAGAAGCTACTGAAAGATATTCTGGAGCCACAACGCAAGATTTGAGACCCGATTAAGAAAACAAGACCATATTATCTGGGCTTTAAATCTAGTCATAATGGGTTTCTCATGGGTCCCAGAATACACTTATTCTTTTGTAAAGAGTTATTAAGCTGAAGTTTTTGTGTGTGAATATTTTGGGGCAACCATCATGTGGTATAATGAGACAGCTTTAATTTTATGGACAGATTCACTTTGGAATATTAACTACATGTCCTGGGGCAAGTACTCAAACTCTCTGATCCCCAGTTTCATCTGAAAGTAATACCTCTTTTATAGGTCATTGATAAGGTAAGCAGGGTATCAGATGGTTTGCCATACAACTGTGCAATAAAGTATAGCACTTCTTGTTTTCAAAAGGCAAACATTTGGAATTGAATATGGAGGTTTCAATAACCCGAAATAATTGCTTTATATTTGTGAAAAAGGGAAAAAAACATATATAAAAAACTTAGGTTAAATTTAACAGAATTTAAGCAAAAGATGATTTGCAAATCTCAGGTCCCTCAGAACCAGGGCAGATTCTAAGAATCCTGGCCCGCAACAGGGCTGTCAACACTAATGGACAGAAAACAGAAATGAGGTACAGACAAGCTTAATTGGTTACAGCTCTGAATTTTGCCTTATTTGAATCAGTTGGCCACCTGCAAATGACTGAAACTCAGCTGCTATAATTGATGGAGACTCAACTATTTGTTACAGGAGAATACACCTAAATTAGGCTTTCAGTTAGTTTACATACTAAGTTAGGCTGCAGTTCCCTATGTAAGGATTCAAGTGCAGAGGCGTCCTCAGGCCAAATTTGGTTGAATTTAACATGCTTTTTGGAATTACCCTTCAGAATTAGGGTAAATGATTTTCATTTGTAGTAGATGATATTAGTAAACTCCTGAAATATGTTTGGGCTTTGCTCTCTATAGAATGACTCTGAAAGAATGAATTCTAATAGGTGCTTAACATGGAACTCATTAAAATTCTAGAGCAGTGGTCCACAAATGGAGCACAAACAATGAGTGGCAGCCGGTACAAATAAGAACATCTTGGAGAAAAATCACATGGATCAGACGAAATATATGAATTTTTATGCTTAGGACAATGTTTAGCAAATTTACTTTGTTTTCAATGCACACATTCAAATTCTAATAAAATGGCAAACTTAACCACTTCTTTCTTGCTTTGCTGAAATTAGCCTCCCTCTTTTCTAAAATAATGCAGTATTGTGTTCCTTGTGAAAACCCATGCTGCAAATGTACTGCATTCACTGGGAGATCTTATTAAGCAAACAATTCAAAGAGCGGCTCTGCTTTTGTACCAGTCTGATATTTACAGATGTTAACCTTACCAGCAAGACTCCTCTTTTGTAGACTTCTGATGGAGAAGGAGGATTTCTTTCCCTTTCTTGGTTTGGAAGAGGACTGACAGAGACACCAAAGTTGAATTTCTCTTATTCCTCAGTATATCTTTAGGATGCTTGTTAGTGGCACTGAAAAAAGTGAGACTTTACTGTCCTTGTTTTTTCCTCCAGTTTTACGTTGTTGGGGCTGGTATCGAGTCTATATCATACTTTATATCCTTACAAAAACCCATTGGACATTTTTATTAGGCTTGGACAGAAATGTTATTTGACTTTCTTTTATTGGCAGATTTCCATGCAAACTGTGATGAATACTGCTGCCATCCTTATTTGATGAGAGAAGAAAAGAGAATTTTTTACTCAGGTTGAGAAACATTGGTCATTATTACACAAATAATAGATATACTCTTTACTTTCCCTTGCATTCCTAATATTCTTGATACATAATGGAAAAGTTTAAAAATGATATCCAGTAATCTAGAAAATTGTATTGCAAAATAGAATAGAATATTACCTGCTATTTATAGGAACAATTAAATTGAATTGTCAGAATTTATGACTTCCTTAGAATAATTCCAAATAGGAGAATTACTCTGAGACTATTTAAATAATTAAACATTCAAGATCACTTTTTGTATATTTATAATTTATATATTAATAAGTATAAATGCTAGAGTATTAATGAATAAAACTATAGTCTTCACATGAGATTGTTTCTTTTAATGATTAGTAGGGTGGGGACTTGGTAGATAGATATATATTTTAACATAGATGGGAGTAGTCCTAAAATTACAAAGTATTAGGACTATAAATACTTTTATTTTTAGTTTTTTGAACTACTTGTGTGTTTCTGTGTTACAAAGAGCACTTCAAAACAAAGTACCTTGTGATTCATTCTCTATGGACCATATATGAGTGATGATTTCAGTGACAGGTTGATAACAAAAGTTGGTCAAATTGCAATTCCTCTAGGGTGAACAAAAAGAGTAGTGTGTGTTCCAGAGGGTGTGAAACCGGGGGCTCTCCTCCACCTGATTCAGAAAGTACACAACTTAACAATTTACCAACTTTATGAGTGGAAAATTTGAGTCAATAGAGGAGATACCAAAGACTAACAATGAATTTGTAATGTTTGCTTTGGAGACAGGCAATTATAATATTAAATCCTACTGATTCCTTTTCAGAACAAAACAATAGCGTTTTTGTTGTTTTGTTTCCTCTAAGAACTCTTGGGCTGTATCCTGTAAAGTATATGGATATTTCAGTTCAAGATTTAAAATACTTTTACATTTGGACTGGGGATGAACAAAGTCCAGGTGATTTTCTTTGGCTGCTCATAAGAGGCCCTAGGTTACAGGTTAGCAGTTTACTACCAGTTCCTTCTTTTTACTCCTGTAAACAGTTATTAGCACCAATGATTTCAGATGGCAAGTTAAATGAGCAATTAAGTACTTGTCAATTAAACTTCTAGGAACCATGGGTAAGTATCAATGCACAAGAACAATCATGCTGTTTATTCTGTAACAGCTTCTTGGTTACTGGCCTTCAGAGTCTAAGTCAAACCCAAGTTGAAATCCTGGCTTCTGCCCTAATCCTCTCTTAACCTAAAATTTATCTCCATCTGTAAAATGGGTACATATTAACTTATGAAGCTATTGTAGAGATTAAATGAAATCATAAACAAAAGCTAATTAGTATAGTGATTGGCATAAAAGAGGAATGCAGTACATGATGGTAGATTGAACATCACTAAAACAAAAATCTGAAATTTGAAATGCTCCAAAATCTGAAGCCTTTTGAATGCTACAAGTGGCAAATTCCACACCTGAACTCATGTGATGGGATAAAGCCCAAAAACAATGCACTAAAAATATCATTTAAAATTATATCTTCAGCCTATGTATATAAGGTGCATATGAAGCATAAATAAAATTTGTGTTAGTTTTTATTCCCATTTCCAAAATATCTCACTGTGTATGTATATATATTCCAAAATGCAAAAATCTGAAACCCAAAACACTCTGGTCCTAAACATTTTAGATGAGGGATATTCAACCTGTAATGGTAACTAGCATTATCCCATGAAACCCTATGATCTTAGTTAAACCTAGTTACCTGACCCTTTCACATCACAAGAAAAACTTGGAAATAATGCCCTGTCTGGATTGAAGTCTGTCCTGTTGGGTCAATTTGCATGTTCTCTCCTTGTCTCTCTTGTCTTGGTAGTGGAGGACAGTCAACTCAATTTAAGGCAGATTAACAGGATAAAATAGCATACACATTTATTTAATAAATTTTAGGTGGTACAGGAGCCTTTACTATGAAGATCCAAAGATACAGGTAAACGTGTATTTTTATGCTTGGTTTGATAGAGTGGAGAATTATGATTTGAGAACAAAAAGGTATTATCTAGTGGTCATAAACTGGGAGGAACCCAGCAAGTCCTGTTTGGTTCAGATTCTTCTTGGTATTTCTGTGTCTCTGAGGGTAAGAATGCCTCCTTTCCTCTGGGTATTGGGCTGGCACCTCTGGAATGAAGGTTTTATGACCTACATCAGAGAGGTTCAGAGAATTCTTTTATGGGCTGCTTCAGAGGAAGCCACAAAAGGGCAGGAGGTCAAACAGAGAGTCTTATTTCTGCAGTTTCCTCAAATGCTAGAGTACCACATTTTGAACCCTATCAAAATATGGGTTTTAGCATGTTCTGAATCCCATCATTTCTCTTTGTGTGTCTCAGAATCCTTCTATCTCTTTCTCCATGTTTACATGTGACAGGATAAAAGGGGAAGTATCAAGACTGACTTATATTTAGAAAATATGTCATTGAAATTTATGAATTAGCTTGACTTTAGTGTACTTGTTTAACTTTCTGTATCAGAGGAAAAGTGAAAACTGTGCAAAGAATTGAACATCAATTTAAAAGAAAGAGTCTTTTCTCTTTATTTTGAGAGAATTGCTATGCTCAGGCAGTTTTACAAATTTGTCTGAATAGAAACAAATTACTGTTAATTCAGAAAGCTTGAAGGGAGCTCTGGAGCACTCCGTGGCCGATGACAGAGTTTGACATTTTATCTTTGCCTAGCCTCAGATGACTTTCATTATGTGGGTGAACTGCTAGCTTCTAGATTGGATCTCTATTTTTCACAAGCCAGATGTTTTATCACTTTTTTTTTCTCCCCTGTCATTTACATATGAACTATTTCTTTACTTACACTTTCAATAGTCATTAACTGTTAAGATGTCACTCTCTTTCTTATTGGACTTTTCAAGTAGCTTTGGTGCATTCAGGAAATATCGCACTTCATCCTTACGGTTTCCTACAAATAACTAGACAAAGGTGAGCTTGCCAACCGAGATTAGCTCAGTGTCTCATCACATCTGTTGGCTTGTTTCAGGCCAATACCAAGTTCAGTTGGGCATCCTATAATTACTGAGAAACTTGGTATCATCACAGACATGCTTGTGCCCAGTTTCTCTGAAGTTCTTTCATCAGATTTTTTGGTATTCGATAAAGAAAAGCAGCTGCAATGCTTTTGGCTGAAAAAAAATTATATTAGGTTCAGCTAAATGAAATTATCATGAAAAGTGATAGAATTGAAAAAGGGGTTATCTGGAAAAGATAATGTAAATTATTGTTTATTATTTGATTTGGTTGAATTATATTTGTTGCATATTTTGTCGTAGGTTCTCTGACTTTAATAAAAGGAATATCAGTCTTCCTTCTAACATAAAAAAAAAACTGGTTCATGCATCTCACACATGAAGGAAAAGTATGTCAGTGTGCTTCTTCCTCTTGGAGAGGCTGTGAATTTTTACTGTCCAGTGAACCATCTACAGTCATATACTACCACAAGGTAAACATCAAAATGCCAGTTTGTAGAGGCAGAACAGTTCTATCTGCCTTGCTTGATATATTTATCATTTTTGAAAAACCATAAGTGTAACCTGTCTATGCCCCTCACTTCACACTGTAGAATTACATGATTTAAAACCCTGATGGTGTTTAGCTCCTGTTTAAAGAGCTCAAGATGGACGTGAACTGATCAATGTCATGGTCACAGAACATTTCCTCCTCATGTCCTCACTTTTTGCTTCATGCTGAAGAGAGAAACTAATGTGCTCTTCAGAATATTTCCTGGCCAGATTTGAGTCCTACAGATGAATTTGTAGCTTTCTTTAATGAAAGCCTTGCTGCCAGCCGCCCCTGTAGCTGCTCCTACGATGTTCACAGTCTATTTGAAGAAAAGGTAACATTTAAGTGTAGACAGATGTGGAATTCTCTTTCCAGAAGTGAAAATAGCAGGGGATGGGAAAAACTGATCCGGAGAGATTTTTGATTGAAGGAGACTTGTGTTAGAAAGCTGAAGCTGGAAGTCATCCGATTTCAATGACGAGAGATTTGGCAAATGCTAACATGGATGCTCTTTAACTCAAGGTGGAGATTTGTCCTGATAGACCCATTGTAAGTTGCAAATCTCATAAGTGAAAAAGCATTTCAGACACTTAACCTATTGAACATCATAGCCAAGCCTAGTCTATGCTAATCTTGCTCAGAACACAGCACACAGTGGGGTCAAATTGCTAACACAAAGCCTATTTTATAATAAAGTGTTGAATATCTTGTGTCATTGATGGAATACCTGTATCAAAAAAGCACTGGGAAGATAGACCATTGTAGAGAATCAGTGGTTTACCCTTGTTACTGACAGAGCTCACTCCACTGCCAGCACTGTGGGAGTATCATTGCATGTATTGCTAGCCCAGGAAAAGAACAAAATTCAACATCTGTATTGTATCACTTTTGTACCATTGTGAAGTTGAAAAGTCATAAGATGAACTATCATGGGTTAGGCATCATACTGCCCTTTCCCCCCTTGTCTCCCAGTTCTACATAAATTGCTAGGACATTTCTGGACTGTGACTTGTGATAACAACGGTGGTAGCTTTTAACCATTCCACCTGAGTATGTGTAAATGTTCCAAAATGCAAAAATTTGAAATCCAAAACACTTATATCAAATCATGCTCTCAGAGATACAGCTCTGACATGACTTCCTCTTAGCAAAAATCTATAATGGTTACCTTGGTTTACAAATTAAGTAAAATTCTTCACTCTCTTATCATTGCCCTTTACAGTATGGTGACCACCTTCTTCACTTTGCTCCTGTTCTTTATGTGCCAACCACAGTGATGATGTACTGCATCTTAAACACAGCCTTCATTTCTCCATCTCATAGCACCTCTTCCAAGCCCTCCTTTCACCTTCAGGATTCTCTTATTCTTTCAGATCAATGTGTTCTCTCCTTCACTTCTCTTTGTGTTTCCCTTATGACATTAGTCAGGGATCTGGAGTCAGAATTCCTACATTTCCTAGTCATAGCCCTTTCCCTTCTACATTGTCAGTTATTTTGAAATAGGGATGATTTGTCTTTCCCAGTGGCTAGTCCACAGTTGCAAATGCTTTTTCAACAGTTCTATCATAATAATGCTGTAAGGGGGAGCCCATCAGGGCGGCCTAAGGCTGTGTATGGGAAGCCTTGACTTCGCAGTATGGAAGGATTTGACGTGCTAAAATAAACTGGATTGTTGAGGCCTTGTGACAGGGGAACAGACAAGTATCTTTTCATTTCTGTCTGGAATAGGCTAAACTGTGATCCTTTCCTGGATCAGCTTCGCCTTATCATTGACACACTCTGTTGCTTCCATTGAGAAAGATTTTTAACTTTCTGGTTAAAGCAAAGCATGGACATTTTCATACTTAAATTACATCATGTAACAGGACACAAGAGATACTTGATATGCATTTGAGTAGGGTTTTAATGGGCAAAGTAAACCTTTTCTGGCAACGGGGAATACCTTAATAAACTCACACATTTGGTCTGGCCTACAAATCTCTACGATGGGAAACTTGAGCATGGTCTTTAAAAGGTTTCAGGTTCATTTTATAAAATCATCAATGATTTCCACTTAGGCTAGTGTGTCACTAAAAGAAATCTAAGTTGACTTTAAATACAAACCTAGATAATGCTAGAAGTTCCTGTGTTCTTTCATTCCAGTCACGGTTAAATTTGCTCAAAAGTTTTGTTTTATAAGAAAACCCCTCCAATTAGACATAACCTTTTCTGTGTGACATGTCCATGGATGATTTACCATATAATCATGGTGAACAGAATCACAGGCAGACAACTAATTTTAGCACGCCTCCTTTTATACAAGATATCTTTAAATCATACTGGTTTTGCATGATGCAACCCACATTCCTTAATCTGGGTGGTGAAAACTGGATTTGACAACCACTTAGTTCAGCAACCACTCAGAATTAAAGTTCCAACAGGAAGTGTATTTTAGGCTTGGAGTCTGTGATAATCAGTCTATTGTGTTCAAAACAATGTGTAATGCTAATATTGGAACCAGTCTGACACAATTTGAAGAGAGGAAGCCCTATGGAAGATGACCATTATATTCTTCTCTTTCTTTACGCCTCCTTTCATATCCAGTGGTTATTCACAGATGCTTTTCCCGTTAGCAGACACATGGGATGTCCAAATACTGAAAAGATTTATGTCAGATCTCAGAGGATGATGTTAATTCAAATGATCCTATGGAGTTGTCTGGTTTGTTTAAGGCTGCTAGTTTCCTATCCGATACATGCTTTCTTGGAATTTCAACTCTAGAAAAAAAAATACAAATTTAAAAAATAACATTTTCTAGTCTCTTTTTCTCAGGCAGGGAAGTTCATGTAGCTCAATTCTGATGGATGGGATGCTAAAAGAAATATTATCAGCTTTAAAGAAATGTCCTTTGGAAACTGTAAATTTGTGCTTTTTGTTTTTTCTTCCCTTCAGCCTCTTTCTTTCTCTTTGGAATTTATATGTGATAGTGAGTGTTCTACTTGGGACCATGGAAAAAGAGGGTTATTATCAGGGATGACCAGACAGAAAACTGGAAGCAATTTGAGTTCTTAGAATTCTCTTAAGCAGAGCTTCCTTTAGAGTGTTAAAATATAATCTCCTATTTTCTTAATGACTTTGTTATGTTTGGTCTCTGTTATCATTATTCATCCTGATGTACCATATAGATTAGTATTACACTTAGTGGAGAATAGATAATGAACCATAGAATAGAGTGACTTAACAATGGGAGGGTCTTTGATCTTGTGTGTTTGGTTTATCATTGCATTCTCAGTACCAACAACAGTGTCTGGAACAAGCAATACAGAGATACTGAATGAATGAACAGGTGAAGAGTCTACGGATTATAATTTGTCTCCTTCTCTTCAAGTGCTCTACTTCTTATTTTTATTGCACATCTTCACTTGCTAGAATGTCTAAGACAGTGTGGATTTAGGTTTTCTCTTTCTTGTATATAAAATGTGTTTCTAGTACATGTTCTCTTTGAGGAGAGCATTGGTGCTTAAATTAAATATTTCCTCAAAGGAAATGGTTTTCTATTTTTTTATTTTTATATAACTGTATTAGATTTTTCAAATGCAAAGATTTACCAACATCTTGTGATAACAGACCTTTTATCTTAGGCATTTGAATTTATCAGTTGAATATATTCCATTCTTAAAGCTCCCTCTCCCCCAATATATACATTTATATTTTGAAAACAAATTGCTCGGAACTGATTGTTATTGATTCATCACATATTGTTTATTACCCCTAAGTTGAAAGTATTTAGATAGAAAACATTCTAGAACACACACTGACACAGAGATTAGAAAAGAAAAATGTTTGGAGACTAATGGTTCCCAGGGAAAATTGCCTTTAATATAGATACAAGAAATCCAAGCAAAACAGTAGATTTTTCATAGAAGAAATTTTATCAGGGAATTTATTTATGTGGTTCATTAATTCATGTACATGGTTAATAAATATGTATGGTTCATCACAATTTTAGTAAGAGCAATTTAAATATTTAAAGACGCTTTATTTGTTTCAATTATCTTAAAAGTTTATATCCTAGAAATATAGAACAGAGAATTAAGAGTTTTTAGACAAAGCTTCTCAATTATTATAAGAATTTAAGGAAATCATGACCAAGATTATTACTGAAGTTGATTTGTAATATTTTGAAGTGTTGATCACATAAAAATGTTTCTCTCTCCCCCATTCTAAACACTCTTACACCAACATAATTCACTTATGAATTGTTATTAACTTGCTAAAACTAATGTCAATAGAAAACAACTTCTGTTTCTTAACAGTTAAAAAGGCTTAAGATTGATTACTCTAAGACCAGGACTCTTTGCACTATTTCCATAAATATAATATACTATCTTCTATCACACCTATACATTAAGTTAAATTCATTTACCAATTAACCACTAGATATTGTGACTAGTTCATTTTGGATGGTGTGGCTCTGAATAATATTGTTCATAATCAGGTATTTTGTTGTTAGAATATTGATATTTTCCTGCAGCCATATAAGAGAAGTCTTCTTTCCAATATTTTATAACAAATTGTATTGTAGCCATGGTCATCTCACTATCTACTGATAGGAGAACCTTGACAAAATGCTAGGCTCTTGAAATGTTACAAAACAAAAAAAGGATGTCAACTCCACTGTCTAGCCAGTTGATATTATTTGTCCTTAACCTGTGACACAAATACCTGAACTCTTAGTCTTTGCCAAAACTGATGACCTCTATATGGCTACAGTGTGATTTTTATTACAATGTCAACTGAGTGAAACAATATGAAAACGAACTATAGTAATTGTAAGGAAGGAAGGTTCATGCATTCCTTTAGCTGGTCTACTTTCTAATCCCTGAATCAGACCGGAAGCTGTGTACTTTGATTTCCGTGTTTTGGGGCCCACTCATCTTCCTGCCTCCTAGATCCTCCCAAGTTGCCTCTATTGAGTGTTCTCCCTTCAGGCTATATTGAGGGTCCTAGCAGAGTAATCAATGTGGTGAAAGAACTGTGTAACATGCCCTTTGGACCTCATGATCGAATGGAGGTTTTCCAGTATTGCAATTTCAATTTGGCCTGAATTTCATCCTGAATTTACTTTCACCATCAAACCTGCTTATCTTTCTGCATTCCCTTTGTCAATAATTGGTGTGACTGTGCATCTCACCACATTTCGTCCAGCCATGTGAATTCCACATCTATGGACTATCTCTAAAATCTGTTCATGTTACACAAGCCTTATTACTCTGCCCCACTATTTCCTATTATTTTCCTTTTGCCTCAAGATCCAGTGTGATTCACCAAGATACTGTCACTGATCCTGTTCCTATTTACAATTTTAATATTTTGTTCATTATGGATTTTTAAAAATGATTTTTATTTCAAAAATATTACATGTTTTCTTATTTATATGGACATTCACAAGTTTTAGTATAAAATTTATAATTAATTGATAATATTTTGCTGAATGTTATTTATCTTGGTTACTGAGTTTTTGGTTAAACTTTATTCCTAAGGTGTGTACCTCACTTGATTTACTATAGTCCTAACCTGGTTCCCTAATCCCTTCTGTTTGGCTTTAATCAGCTTTCAATTCTACTGAGTCAGGCGTAAACTAGCTAGGAAGGCCTAGGGAATGAGAACAGAGGGAGTAGGTTCCTCCCTTTCAGCCTGTAGCTTTACCAAGGGACAGGGAAGAAGACTAAACACTAAGTCAGGCTTAATAAGAGTTTCAATAATTACCAAGGACCCATCACTTACTCTGTATTTGGATTAAGACTGTATTTACAACTTGAAGTCATCACGGGCTGAGTAACCTAAAAGTAAATGGAATTGTCATATTCCTTTGGGGTGGAGTGAACCTCCCTTCTTCAACTGAGTATAAATAACAGAAAAAAACAAACTTGTTTTCTTAGCTCTGTTACAATCCAGGCTCATTTTACATATCGACCACATCTATTTATTTAACTGTTAACTATTTCTTCCCTCTTATTTTTCACTGCTTTATCCTTAAAAATTAGAAGAGTTTCTAGTCCAGTGGGAGCTTAAGGCATTAGCATCCATTCAATAAATATTTATGAAAAACCTACTAAGAGCCATTGTTGTGGTTTAGAGGTGAAGTCCCCCAAAAGCTCATGTGTGAGACAATAAGAAGGTTTGGAAGAGAAATCATTGGATTAATCCCTGATGGGATTAACTGGGTGGTAACTGGAGAGGGGTGGGGTGTGGCTGGAGGAAGTGGTTCCTTGGGTGCACGGCTATGGGGTATGTATTTTGTATCTGGAGCGTGGAGTCTTTCTTTCTCTGCTCGCTGATCATCATGTAAGCTGCTTCTCTCTGCCACACTCTTCTGCCATGTGTTCTGCCTCACCCAGAGCCCTGAGGAATGGAGCCAGCCTTCTGTGGACTAAGACCTCTGAACCTGTGAGCCCTTAAATAAACTTTTCCTTCTCATACTTTTTTGAGGGGAATACTAGGCTTGAACTTAGGAGCACTAGACCACTGAGCCACATCCTCAGCCCTGTTTTGTATTTCATTTAGAGACAAGGTCTTACTGAGTTGCTTAGCACGTCGCTTTTGCTGAGGGTGGCTTTGAACTCACCTCCTCCTGCCTCAGCTGCCGAAACCACTGGGATTACAGGCATGTACCACCACTTCTGGCAAACTTTTCCTTTTCTACAGTTGTTTTGGTCGGTTTTTCAATTGCAGTAGCAGAAAAAGCTTGACTAAAACAGCCATTCAGTTTTCTATTTAAGGCTCATGTGTTAAAGGGTTGGTCATCAGCTCATGTTAACGGGAGATGATGGCACCTCTAATTGGTGGGGTGATTGGAGTCTTTGGTGATTGGAGAATTGGGCCTCTTCTATTTTTTTGGTTTTAACAGTTGGGAGGTGAGAGTTTGATTCTGCATGACAGTTAACCAAACAGACTGACACTTCTAAAACAGTGATTTTTATCTTTATAAGTTGATTATCTTAGTTATTTGTTACAGTAACAGAACGGTGACTAATACAACTACCTTCCTTGATCCTCAGGCAGGACAACATTATGTTCTCATGGTACCCAGCACCACACACTTTTGGTAGTGACCCCCTTGCAAGTTTGACTTCCATATAGGTTCCATGAAAGCAGCGAATGTATCCATCTTGGGTACTTCCTTTTCTTTAGCACTTAGTAGCCAGGCATATGGAATACACACAATGAAAACTTAAATGAATGAGCCAACCACCTTTCTCAGTATTTCATCTGTGTGGTAGCTTATGATTTTTATCAGAATCATTCTTGTTTGTCCTAAGGAATGTTTTTTGAATTTTGTTGATTCCCAAACCTGAATCCAGTGTCCTTTCCTTCCTCCTAATATAGCTTTGATTTAATCCAGAAGTCCACCCTTCCCTGGATAACTCACAGGATTCACAGGAAGCCGATTCCTTCTCTATTGCCGGAGATTTGACCTAATTAGCCCTAATGAAAGTATTCACGATCTTCTTGGCAATGAATCATTTAGATATGGCCATGCAATGTAGTTAACTTTCATCCATGATGTTTTCTTGGGGTATCTGGGAAAACTTCCTTTTGCTTTTCATGAAAGTCATATATATATATATATATATATATATATATATATATATATATATATATTTTTTTTTTTTTTTTTTTTTTTTTCAGTGGTTCTTAACTTTGGGCTATTTTGCTTACCAGGAGACATTTAGCAGATACTAGAGATGTTCTTTATTATTACAATATGGGAGATGAAACTGGTATCTAGTGATTGGAGACCAAGGATGATGCAAAGCATACTACAATGCAAAGGATCCACCACCAAAGAATTACTCAGTCCAGACATTAGTACTGTCAAAGTATAGAAACCCTCATCTCACATGAATCAGAAAGTACTCAGCCCTCTCTGATGGCCCTTTCCATTATGCAAGTACAGGAAAACTAATTTTAGGATAAGTCTCTTATTAACTATAGATTTCTTTTTTCACCTGCATATTTGTGTTAAAATTTTCTACAAAATATTTTGTTAGTATTATTTCCATCTATTTTCCTCTGAATTTGTTTAGTACATATTTTGGAAAGTGTTTTTTATCAATTTTATTGAATGACATAGGTGAGATAAGATGTCTGATATATAGCAAGGAACTAAAGATTCATATTTTGAATTAAGAATAAATGTATATCAAACAATAATATTAATGTGATTTATATTTCATTGATTTTTAGGTGGTACTTGTATATTAAAATAATTTGCAGTTAACATAGAGCTCAAAATCTCATTTATAAACCATTGCTTTAAGAGATTTCTGCCTCTAAATTTATTATCCTTTCTTTTTATGTTTAGATATTATCTTTTTGAATGTTTAGATATTATCTTCTTGGGCAAAAGCAAACACAGAGGAATTGTGTTTTTTTAAATATATATTTTGCATTTTATAAACAGACCTTTAAGTATTTGTCAAATAAGTCAATCAAAGCTTTAGAATTTTGTGTTCCTAACCACTTGTTTAACAATTTAATATTCTGTGATTTTGTTCAAGGTCATGGAAACAGCTTTGTTTATTCATGATATGTCTAAGAGTGGCTATGGAGGCTTTCAGAAAATTACAATGGAAATTAATTGGCACAAACAACTATATAATATTTTACAAAGCTGAAAACATTAATAATACTGTATCAGAGATAGACAACTGGGTAAAGTTTTTGAGAAACAGTCCAAATCATCAAAGTCTCATTTTAAAAAACTAAGCTTTTATTTCAATTAAGGTATGATAGAAAAATATTTTTGCTGACTGTATATTTGTGCTAATAGGAGAAACTACCATATTTTCTATTTGTTCACTGTGTCAAGTAACATATTCTGGGATTTTAGGCATGATCCAGAAGCTACTGTTGTGTATAATTAACACAGCACAAATCAACTTTAGTGTCTTTAAAACTATCTCATTTTTCTAAGGGTTAAATAAGCACCTTGCTCTTTAAACTAGACCCTCTCAACTATGAAAACGACACGTGTCCAGTTGCAGAATGAAGGAAACAGAGGTACAGAAAACACTGAAGACTTGGCATTCATATGTCACTTGTGGATTACAGGAGTAAAAGGGAGTCCTCTGGCATGTTGCCCTCTGTAAAAGAAAGCAACAGTGGGGACGAAGGGAATTACAGAGCCTTAGGACCCTGACCTAGGGACTTTCTCCCCATTTTCTAGAAGATCAATGCTAAGAGCTGCCAATCATCATGGGTCAGTAGTGGGGGAGGAAGTTATAGTGTTAGAGTGTCAAACGCCTTCTTAGCAGGGTAAGTATTAGAGCCTTGAAGATGAAGGTAACAGTTTTAAATGCTCTCAAAGTTGTTGCAAGTGTCAGGAGCCTGTGATTTGTGAGCTCTGTCCTTGCTCTTGCATCACCCCTCTAACCCCTGTCCAGGGCTGGCCTGCACAAGTGTGTAGGCAGCTGCCAGTTGAGTGTGATTTGAAGGGCATCAAGAGGCCCACTTGGCTCTAATTATTCCCCCCTGGGTCTGTCATAACCTCTCCATTACCTAGCAGAACATCTGGGTCAGTAAATCTTCTGGATGGATGGATGGATGGATGGATACATGAATTTATTCAGCACATACATGTTTAGGACTTGCAGGTATTATTTTGCATAGGACCCCAAAATAAATCTAATCAATAAATTTCTAATTTTCATGAGGCCCATAGTCTAGTTAGAAAGAAAGTAAAATAAACACAATTTAATGGGGGTTCTAAATTTTCGAAGGAAAAGAAAAGAATAAAAAGAATGCTAAGGGTCACAGTCTTTAGGAAAAAATCTTCCAAGGAAAGCATTTCTGATACGAAAAATGACTGCAGTTAAAATGTAAGCTATTGGAAGAAATCTCATCATCTCATCAACCCTGGATGGTGTTTAGAAAGGGTGAAAGTAGAAGACTAAGAGAACCAGGGACTTTTGAAGGAGGGAAAACATTTCAAGGAGCATCTGAGTGGCCAGACTTCTGTCCCAGCAGATGTGATCCTGAGCAGAGAATGAACAGGGAAGGCCTGAGCAGACGAAGGCAGAATCACTGAGCCCAGGAACAGGGACAGAGGGCCTTGCAGGGCTGTCCAGAACCAGCAGGCCAGAGACAGCACCTGATGGGAAACTGACTCTGGGAATCCAAGCTGAGCAGACAAGCTGCACTCACTGTGACATGTGGTAAGAACTCTGTGAAGGGCTTTACTTTTTCTTTTCTTTCTTTCTTTTTTTTTTTTTTTTAATGGAGAGGTACGAACCTTATGTCCATCTAGGAAGATGGAATTGACTTTGGAGCCACTGGTTTAGTGACAGTTAAGATGAAAGCCTTGAGCTATTTTAAATGAATGATTTTTGCTTTAGATTAGACTATCTCTTGTCAGTTCTGGAGTCGCCATTTAACTTTCCATTTATCTGTTGCTTTTGGATTCATCAGAGAAGAGTTGCATGAATAATACTAAAAATGAGCTTCCTATGTGATCAAACTCAATCTTTTCAAATTTGAGGAGCTACTACAGAGAGCTGAATAATAGCTGACTGACTAGATGAGTGAATGGAAGGAATGAAAAGATTTATCATTCTGACGCCTGTGACACAGTCATACTATGTTTTCACATCTTCCCCTAGCTCTCCTGACACTGTGCTGGTGGGAAAATTAAAACAAAAAACAACAACAACAACAAAAAGAAATCTTACCTCAAATCACTGGTTTTTTTTTTAATAAAGTGCTATACTTTTATTTTCATACGAGATTAGCCAGACCTCTAAAGCTGCATTATGTGTTCTTGAAGTACATAAGCACAGACGGACCTATAAAAGATAAAAGTTCAGCTTTGGGGGTAAGCCTTAAACTAAATTTGCACTGCTTCCTGGTTTCTACTTTAAAATTCCAAAGATAAGAGTCCCCCGTATTTGCCATCCATTATCACTATTTAAACATCTCTCATTGCTGAAGTCACGCTTTCATGGGTTGACTTTGAACAGTAGCAGTTCATGAAGACAGCAGAGGCCTCACCTCCCAATCCTATCTCCTACTTTGTTTTTTCTATTTTCAGCATGAAGACTCTTTTTAGTATCAGATGGAGGGACACGTTTTTCTCTCTGAAGACATGAAGGCAAAGGAGGGGAAAGAAAACCTCAGAAGCAATCTTTTCAAATTTGCAAAATTTCCCTCTAATAAATAACTGCTTTCTAACAATAGCCAAAGAACCTTCTTGAACATCAAATTGCTCTTGCAGAATGACATTAAAAAAAAAAAAATGTTCAGTGTACCCAAACCAGAAACATATGGATAAAACAGCAAACATTTAGAAGTGAGTGAATTAAATGGAAAAACACCTCCGAAAGCACATTGTTTATTGTTATTACAAAACCACAATGTTACTAATATTGAATAAATTCTGAAAACAGCTGGATTTTGACTTTCTCTAATTGCATCTGACCTGAATTGACTTTTTTTTTTTTAAAGACAATAACATTTCTGTGCGTTACCCTTCGTTTCAGAACTAAGTTCTGGAATATTCCAAAATGCTTACTGAATTCACTTTCTCCATGTGAGTGAATAAGTAAGAGTGAGCTTGCAGCCCATGGCTGAGGCTTTCATGATAATGGAGGAACAATGGTCTTTGAAAGTCACAGATAATCCTCAACTCTCCTGGTGGTCATCTGTTTCAACCCAATCTTTCTCTGCAACAACCAGTAAGATGCAAAAGTGACTGATGGTTCTCTCCCTTCCCCTGCCTGACCCTGGGTACACACCCCTCTCCTGGAGGTGCCCAGGAGCAGGGAAGTAACCCAAGTCAGGGAGTAGAAGGGACAAGAAAGAAAAACAAACCAAGTGAACAACTCGAAATGACAGAGTGTTGGCTGTTTCCTATTATTCACTCAGCTGAGCTGTCTCAGATGTGTGTTTTGAGAAGACTTTCATGTTGTGTTTTCTTTCCTCTTCAGCACTCACCACCATTTTCCATGCAAGGCACAAGGGGTGTAAAGGACTTGAATGAGGTCCAGGTAGGCTGCCAGATCATCTCCCCGTGCTCAGAGACAGCATTTCTACCTTTTTTTTTTTGGTTTTGTTTTTCTTTTGAAAACAGGCTTTTAAATGGTGCAGGAAGCTATGTCAGTGATGAGCGAAACTGAAAAAGTCACCAAGTCGGGACTGAAAATTCAAAAGCAGCTCATCAATGCCTGGTAGTGATGGACAGCTCTAAACCCAGGGAGATTTTTAAAAGCTTTTTGGTGTTTGGCATATCCACTTCCTAAAGAGCAGCCTGCAGTTTATAAACGATATGATCCTCAATGAGTTCTACCCTCTCTATCAGAAGGCTTTTACATTCTTGTATCATGAATTAAACATAGGACAATCTCATCCATTTAAATAAAATCCGCCTACTGGGGCCATATGTATGGCCTGGGTCAATTCTGTGGAAGCACCATTGTGGAAAAGAACGCCCTCCGGCCATGTCTCTTCTGTTTCAATTGTCCAAGGCTAAGAATGAACACCAAAGAGGAAGGAACACATCAATCTGAGTCACTAACACTTCAAAGATGCTTGCTCTTTCTCAAAAGACCAATACACTGCAGGCTGTCAGCAGACATAAACTAACTTAAAGAGAGTTTCCTAGAGCTCGTAGACTTATGTAAAACTGCTTTTTGTTTGTTGAAGGATTTAATGGTAGAGAGGGTTTCTTTGGATGTAGAAAATTAATTCGGAAAAGTCATTATGATGATTTATGGAGCAACAATTTTGTTCCAAGCTTTATGCTAAGTGCTTTACATCAATTACAAGATTGAATTATTTTGAAAATCTTGTGAGGTAGTTATTTTCCTTATTTATCATCTATATTAGTACAATTAGCAAAAAGGAAGTGCAGACTAGTGAAGTATTTGCTAAAACTCACACAACATCAAAATTTGAATTTCCTTTATATTATGAGATAGCACATAGATTGAAAGAAGACAGACTTGAATATTTCATTAAGATAGTTGAAATTTTTTCAGAGTCTACTAATATTGATGTAGTTTGATACAAGGCTTTGCAAAAAAAAAAAAAAAAAAAACATTTCTTATAATTTGACTTTTTATGTTCTTTCCAGTAATGTGTCACCATAGGGTTCATATTGCCTTTGTGTATTTCAACAATTTTAAATCTAGCACAATTTTTTCAATATTTGTTTTCCTTTTTTATCGTCACAAATTTTTGCTTAAGTTATATCTGTACCTTCTATATATGTCAATTTAGTAAAGAGACAAATGTGAAAAAGTAAAAGAAAATAGAGATAACTATTTTCTTTACATATATAAAGAGCTTTAAAAAATCAATATGAATATGTAGAATGACTGAAAAGAAGAATGGACAGAGAACAGAGAATTCAATGGAAAATAAATAGAAATGATTATACTTTAAAACATATAATAAAATGTTTGCTATCAAAAGAAACTAGAGGAATGCAAATTAAACAATTTAATATCTTTATTATTGTAAATAGTTAAAAACTATTGTTTCATACCTATTTTTTGTTTCAAGGACTTAGAAATATGGCCACTCTCAAACACCTGATGAGAGTACAAATTATTAAAGCATACACACATATGGAAAATTTAAATATAGTAGAAATATCAAGATTTAGAATGTTTATAATATTTGAATTGATAAGTGTACTTTGAGTAATTTATATGAAAAATGGAGAGAACCATCAAATTTTAACAACTAGAATAGTTTTCTTATAAATAAAAATTTAAATAACTTATAAATTCAACACAACATAAATGCCTAACACATTTTTGATATAGTCTTTTGACAGCTATAGTTTGAAGACTAATGTGAAAACAATATATTTACTTATATCATTCATATTAAAATGCAATACAGTGCTCGCTTTGGCAGCACATATACTAAAATTGGAATGATACAGAGAAGATTAGCATGGCCCCTGCACAAGGATGACACGCAAATTCGTGAAGCGTTCCATATTTTTATGCCTAAGTCAACTGTTTTAATAAATTGATTTCTGAAAACAAAAAAAAATAAAATGCAATACATTTATTTACATTATATCTTTAAGGAGAAAAAGAATACATATGATATGATCTCAATTTTAAAAACAAATATTTTATATATATAGTTACACAATATATTTCATATATACATTATATATGCATGAATCTATATACTAGAACAAGATAAACAATATTATCTTAAGGTGCTTGAATTATAGGTGATTTTTGCCTTTATATGTTTCTGCATTTAAATTTTTCTACAGTTAAAATGTTATTTAAGCATTTAATAAGTCATAGTTCTCCTAAAGTAAAGGTGAGTATGAAATTAGGAATGAAATCAGGAATCTACCATGGTGTCAACAAATAATAGCCCAATATAAATTCAAGGTACTGCTGTAAATATAAATGGTTGCTTAAGTAAACACAAGAAAGAAGTTTAGTCTCACTATTTCTTTCGGAAATATAAATTAAAACAAGTATAATGATTTTTCTCATGTCTATTTTCAGTGTTGCTAACATGGAAGTAATGGGCATTTGAAAACATTGTTGTTTGGGAGGCAGTGTGTCACTATTAAAGTTAGTATCTTCAATTCCAGAAATAGATTCTACAATTGAATAAAATCAGATGTATGCAGCATGTTTTATAAAAACAAAATGTTAGGGGTATCATAAATACTCATCGAAAGAAAATGTATAAATGGAGTTACCAGCTGCTCAGTGTATTAGGAGAGACGTATCTGTAATAAAATAGATAACTAAGACATAGTATATGAAAAATTTAAAAGGTACAACAAAAATTTTAAAAATCTGAATATGTAGAATATACCTGAACAGATAAATCCTAAATTTACAGTGGAATAGAACCAAGTTTCACTGGAGGGACTGGAATAGGAATTTTATTTTTAACTTTTATCCTTCAACAGTGTTTGAAGTTTTTGCAGTGGGAAGTATTCATGTATAATGTGCAATTAAAATGATTAAAAATGATCAGTGGCCCAAGAAAAGTGTCAGCCATTTGTTTTAACCAAACACTAAAATATTGGCAGGTATCATCATGGTGTTAGAACTGTGAATTACTTTCCATAAAATATGACTATTTTCCTTTTCCCCTCAAAGTATTTTAATTTTTGTGGCCAGCACAAGGCTGATCTTGGCAAGAGTGGAAGGTATTCTCCCAGGAGAAGAAATCCATAGAGCAATGTGTCCAATATATTAAATTGCAACAGTCATTTCTTTAAGGTTTTTGGTTGTATCATCGTCTCTTAACAAAACATTTTTATTTTTCCAATTTTAAAACCCTCCAGTGACCATTTTGCTTGATTTCTCTTTTGTCTTTCTTTCATTTCTTCATGACAGTAATGCAAAACAAATTTTGATATAAATGTCTTATGCACTTTTTGACTGCTCAATTCTGCTTCCAAGTAGAGCCAGAGAACATTAATATTTTGATAGAAAATAATTTTTCTCTTTGAACTAGATTGTTTTTCAAAACTGAAAACAAGTCCACTTTTGTTATAAATGTAATTGAAGCTAATTTTAAAACAGATGATAAATGAAAGTGCAACAAAAGCAAATTAATACTTTAATCCTGTCACAAGAAGATAATCCAGGTTAGTATTTGGGTGTGCATGTGTTATGTGCATCAGGTTTCTTATAACTTGACTTTTCCCCCATGTGACGTACTCCTTATCCTTATCATTTGTAATAGTAACACAGGATTCTACTATATTGGGAATTCCATTGTTAATAGCCTCTCCTTCCTCATTGAAAATCTTGTCACCAATAACAGAGGGCTGAATATGCTAGTTGTTCACATTCTCAGTTTTGTTTGCTGCTAAGGTGTGGGCATAAAGCCCAAACCTGGCCAGTGGATCCAAATTAATAAAGTTGCTGGAATTGGCTTTCATCCTTGAGGAATTTATAAAAAAAGGTTCTTGGAGAAACAATCTTTCTTCATGTATCTAATTGTATGAGCTATAATGCCTGGAGCTGCAGGAGCCTTTTTGTGACCATGAGGAATGAAACCCAAGAACAAAGCTATGCCAAGAACAATAGAGTTTGAAGACTAAAAGGTTCTGAATCTTTGATGATTTTCCTGAACTGCTGAATGACTACTGGCATTCCTTCTCAGGAATTCTTGTGGGCTAACAGATTACTACTGTTTAAACCAATTTAATCAAGTTATTGTGTCAAGCTATTGACAAACAATCTATTTATATAGGATTATATCTAATTCTCAAACAAAATTGAAATGTTCATTTTTTAAATGTACAATTGTCTAAGTTTGTCCAGATGATTTCTTAAAAGAAATTCTTCATCTTGGGATTCCTGGCAGAAAAGTTAGGGTGACTTTAAATATAAATTTAACTTTTATTTTAAGAGCATATTAGCTAGAATTTATTATCTCCTTCCTTGTTCTTCTATTCCTTAATTGTGGAAGTGTTTTTAGTTTACTTATCTGTAAAGCAGATGAAATAGTACCTACTTCCTTGTCTTTCTGTGAGGATTAAATAAGTCATCACCTCTAAAACTATCAGAACTGTCTAGCTAGCACTGGAAGCAGTAGTGAATTTCTCTGTGTACCCTCATATCCTATCCCAGTAACTGACTGTGTATTAGTTGCTTAATTAATCTTTATCAGAGAAGTGAAGAAATGAATAATAACTCTGAGTTTTTTAATCCAGCCTAGTGTTGCATAAGGGTCTCTGGGACCCATTCTGTTCACTCTTACCTCTGTTATTCCGTCTTTTGCTGGAACCATAAATTGAGCTGGAATATAATATGAGTCAGGCTATAAGTCAGGGTAGATTTTTAATACAAAAGATGCTCGCTCCGAACCATCCTTAGGGTTGGCATACTGGGCTACAAAAAGGAGCTTGCTCCACAAAAAGTATGCGCTTTGAAAATCATGGACTAGAAGCACTGAGTCTTCAAGGAGAAAGATTTTGATGGTTTATGTAGTTCTACTGTATTCTGCACCATGATTATTGCAGATTTCATGCCAAAATGTTTTGCAAAAAGGTGAGGTGTGACCATTACATCCATTACATGAAACATTTTTTAAAATTGTGCTGATATAACTAACTCAACTGTCTGATGCAATAATAATGTATAACTCAACTGTCTGATGGAAGATTAGGCTGCACAGAATACTTGTGAAGGTACATGAATGTAGTGGCAATGATCATCTGATCATAATCCATCTTTCAGCCAATGAAGCAGTTGTACCTCTGGCCATTCAACACAGTCGATCATCTACTGTCCCAGTGCATTTTTCTGCTATTACATTTAAATTCTGAGTTGGAGGGGATGGAGGAGAAGGAAAATTAGAATACCATGGATTGAATGCTAGTTTATCTAACCTAACCATTAAAGCAAAACAAGGGCACCCTATTTCCTAGATATTGAAGCTTTGAGCACTAATCACAAGTTACTTTTTAAAAAACAATTTTTGATCTTTCCGCCAAGATTTTTTAGAGAATAGAATCTGTGAAACGGACAATGAGCAGTGTGCAAACCCATGACAGATTTTTTGTAACTATAAACATGTTTGTTCCATGTACATACAAATATGAAATCTACAGTGAATTTCACCACATTATTAAGTGCAAATAGAATAATCCTGCATCAAAGGACCATTGAACTTAATGGAAGTGTTATATGAAGTCCAAATATCTTACCCCTTGGCTCATGACTATCCATCAACCCACTCGAAGCCGTCAGTTATGTTTTATTCTTTGGAGGATTTAGAAGCAGGTCACTTCAGATCTTTACTGCATTATCTCATCTCTATAATCTACTCAGGGGTATATAAGGCCACCAGAAAGAGATGACTGTTCCAACCTGTAGAAACAGCCAGTGTTGCCACCACCGTTGTTCTTTAGAGGTCTTGTGAGAGTATTTTTACTTGGGCCAAGAAAGAAAAAGGGAAAAGTTGAGTTTGAATATTGCAGTTTTAAAAATACAACCCATAGCAAGAAAAGGAAAGCAAATGCATAATCTACATTTGATTTAATGAAAGATGATCAAATACTATTAATGGATTATTTGGAATAAACTGTGGAACAGTAGAAAAAGTATATAAGAACAACAGAAGCTTAAAATAAGACTATTTTGAATATTTTAGCTAGGTCTTGATCACAAAACACTAAAGTCTATGGACTGAAAAGACTGCCTGTCAGCAAGCTACAAAACAGATTGCAACAGCACCAGAAACACACTCCTAAAAGTAACACTTTACAGCAGGATTAAGAGTAAGAAACTGGTGTTTTCAGTTAAAATCAATCATTTGGGGCAGGGACAGGAGCACAGGGGTACATTCATGTGTTTTTGAAGAATAAGTGTTTCCTAATAGGGTCTTGTGCAAATCTATCCATTTTCCAGCTATTTTCTTTTTTTAAGTTTCAAGTACAAGAATGTACTAGTGCTGTTCCCTGCTTAGAAAGCACCAACTGTATCTTACAAAATATTCTTCTATATTTTCTAGTTGATAATGAGTGCTTTCCAATGGTCTATGATGCTTGATCTTTACAATTGTAAAACACTTTCATTCATTTACTTATCAACTGCTTATTAAGGATCTTCTATGTGTGGGGCACTGTTTAGGCATCCAACATACAGCAGAGAACCAAGCAGATGAAACACTTGGTCTCATGGAGAATTACCAATTTGTTAACTTTGTTGAGGGATCAGGGTGTGTTTGATATCCTAGTGTGGTATGCTTTGGGGTAATAAGGACTTAAATTATGAAATCTATTTTGGAATATATTTGTGTAAACAATTTGAAAGGAACTGTCTTCCCTCTTTCCTGATCTGCCTTCTTTAGAATAGAGTTTTGTTCAGGGTTGATATCTTTTTGTTTAATAATAAATGTTTACAAAATTTAGAAAAAGTTCAAGTCTCCTGAAGATGTACAGGTAGCGTCCCCATGTTTCTAGCAAAGGTAGAGTCAGGAAGGAGAGAGAAAATATAAAAATAATTTATATTTTCATGCTGAACTCTGTCCTGAAGAGGGCCAATCTTTGTGTGGGAACAACCTGACCATCTGAAAGTTTTCCAAGCCCTTTCTTCCTTGCAAGTGAGAGACCTGGATCCTTGAGTTACCAGTGAGATTGGCATCTTAAGGCAATGGTAGTGTTTGCTTATGTTACTGGATATTGTAAGGCCTCTTTCAAGTCATGCCACTTTGCCAAGTGGGTTATCAGGACTTGTGGTCTCAGAGGGGTAGAGGGAAAAGTATTTAGAACTGGTATCTAGGGGTGTTCCTGGGAGATGGTGGGTAACTGGAGCTTGACTCAGCCACTCACTGCAGCAAGCTCTTGTGCCAGCTGTACCCTCCCTGTCCACAAAGGATCATGAAAGATATGTACTATTTCATCTCTAAGAGTCTCCAAATTACCTATATTTAAAATGGTCCACTTTGTAACGGGACAAAATTAAGAACCTGACACAATATTGGGAGAGAAACACATATTTCTTTCGATTAATATCCAAAGCCTTAGTTTTTAATAGTACAATAAAATTGTAATTATGTATTTTGGTAACTCATTTGCTTAACATGTCCTAACATCCTTGGAACCAACTATTGTTTTCAATTTTTTTAAAATGCCAACTATCTCCCACTGTTTGAATCCCCTGCCACAGGGCGGGGGCTTCTCATAGCCCTTGACTTCCCCTCACTGGCTTTGCAAAAGACTCTGGTGATGGAGAAGGCAAAGGTCAGAGAGCATGCAAAGAAGCTTCTGGACAACATGGAATGAGAATTTTGTTCCTAAAGTTGTCCCTCTTTTTTTCTTCAATGAATGTTGACCTCTGGTTACATTCATTTGCAATATATATTTTCAAAATATGCAAATTAATTTGATCCAAATTAAAATGAAGCTGAGTATTTTGGAAGAACAATGGGGGTTTTTAGATTTGTTTGTTTCTTCTAAATCCTTATTCTTTTTTTCTGTTACATTTTATCCCATCTTGTTATTTCCTTATTTGATTACTATATCTACTGAAATAACTGACTCTTTCCCACAACAGCTGGAACTATGGAATAATGAAAATGTCCCAGTAGCTTCTCAGGTCCTACTTCTTGGTGGTATAACCCTTGCTCTTCTTCCTACTGGTGGTCTTGCCTCTTTTCCCATCCCATTCCTGTAGAGGCAGACTTATAAAACAGAATAAGAAACATTGCTTTCGTAATGATATGTGAATGGATGTTTGGTTTTCTCTGAAGATTAAAGACAAAATTTAAAGCTGGGTATCACTCTGTCCAGAACAGTTTTGATCTATGTCTGCATTGAGATTGAAATATGGATTATCTGACCACCCAGAGACAGCTCATGTTTGTGAATTTGTTTTTGCACTCAAAAACCATCACATTTTAGCTCTTTGACTCACAGGGCATTTTCACAGAAAAATTTAAATTTGTAAAAAATTTTAAAGCTTACAGATGATTTGACTTTGCAATCAAGTAAAATCTTTTTTTTTTCTTTTTTTTTAAATTTTTTATTGTTGGCTGATCAAAACATTACATAGTTCTTGATATATCATATTTCACACTTTGATTCAAGTGGGTTATGAGCTCCCATTTTTACCCCATATACAGATTGCAGAATCACATCAGTTACACATCCATTGATTTACATATTGCCATACTCGTGTCTGTTGTGTTCTGCTGCCTTTCCTATCCTCTACTATCCCCCCTCCCCTCCCCTTCCCTCCCCTCTTCTCTCTCTGCCCCCTCTACTGTCATTCATTTCTCCCCCTTGTATTATTTTTCCCCTTCCCCTCACTTCCTGTTGTATGTACTTTTGTATAACTCTGAGGGTCTCCTTCCATTTCCATGCAATTTCCCTTCTCTCTCCCTTTCCCTCCCACCTCTCATCCCTGTTTAATGTTAATCTTCTTCTCATGCTCTTCGACCCTACTCTGTTCTTAGTTACTCTCCTTATATCAAAGAAGACATTTGGCATTTGTTTTTTAGGGATTGGCTAGCTTCACTTAGCATAATCTGCTCTAATGCCATCCATTTCCCTGTAAATTCTATGATTTTGTCATTTTTTAATGCAGAGTAATACTCCATTGTGTATAAATGCCACATTTTTTTTATCCATTCATCTATTGAAGGGCATGTAGGTTGGTTCCACAGTCTTGCTATTGTGAATTGTGCTGCTATGAACATCGAAGTAGCAGTGTCCCTGTAGCATGCTCTTTTTAGGTCTTTAGGGAATAGACCGAGAAGGGGAATAGCTGGGTCAAATGGTGGCTCCAAGAAATCTCCATACTGCTTTCCAAATTGGCTGCACCAATTTGCAGTCCCACCAGCAATGTACAAGTGTACCCTTTTCCCCACATCCTCGCCAGCACTTGTTGTTGTTTGACTTCATAATGGCTGCCAATCTAACTGGAGTGAGATGGTATCTTAGGGTGGTTTTGATTTGCATTTCTCTGACTGCTAGAGATGGTGAGCATTTTTTCATGTACTTGTTGATTGATTGTATGTCCTCCTCTGAGAAGTGTCTGTTCAGGTCCTTGGCCCATTTGTTGATTGGGTTGTTTGTTCTCTTATTGTCTAATTTTTTGAGTTCTTTGTATACTCTGGATATTAGGGCTCTATCTGAAGTGTGAGGAGTAAAGATTTGTTCCCAGGATGTAGGCTCTCTATTTACCTCTCTTATTGTATCTTTTGCTGAGAAAAAACTTTTTAGTTTGAGTAAGTCCCATTTGTTGATTCTAGTTATTAACTTTTGTGCTATGGGTGTCCTATTGAGGAATTTGGAGCCCGACCCCACAGTATGTAGATCGTAGCCAACTTTTTCTTCTATCAGACGGCGTGTCTCTGATTTGATATCAAGCTCCTTGATCCATTTTGAATTCACTTTTGTGCATGGCGAGAGAAAGGGATTCAGTTTCATTTTGTTGCATATGGATTTCCAGTTTTCCCAGCACCATTTGTTGAAGATGCTATCCTTCCTCCATTGCATGCTTTTAGCCCCTTTATCAAATATAAGGTAGTTGTAGTTTTGTGGATTGGTTTCTGTGTCCTCTATTCTGTACCATTGGTCCACCCGCCTGTTTTGATACCAGTACCATGCTGTTTTTGTTACTATTGCTCTGTAGTATAGTTTGAAGTCTGGTATCGCTATACCGCCTGATTCACACTTCCTGCTTAGCATTGTTTTTGCTATTCTGGGTCTTTTATTTTTCCATATGAATTTCATGATTGCTTTCTCTATTTCTACAAGAAATGCCGTTGGGATTTTGATTGGCATTGCATTAAACCTATAGAGAACTTTTGGTAATATCGCCATTTTGATGATGTTAGTTCTGCCTATCCATGAACAGGGTATATTTTTCCATCTTCTAAGATCTTCTTCTATTTCTCTCTTTAGGGTTCTGTAGTTTTCATTTTATAAGTCTTTCACCTCTTTTGTTAGGTTGATTCCCAAGTATTTTATTTTTTTTGAAGATATTGTGAATGGAGTGGTTGTCCTCATTTCCATTTCAGAGGATTTGTCGCTGATATACAGGAATGCCTTTGATTTATGCATGTTGATTTTATATCCTGCCACTTTGCTGAATTCATTTATTAGCTCTAATAGTTTCTTTGTAGACCCTTTTGGGTCTGCTAGGTATAGAATCATGTCATCTGCAAATAGTGATAATTTAAGTTCTTCTTTTCCTATTTTGATGCCTTTAATTTCTTTCGTCTGTCTAATTGCTCTGGCCAGTGTTTCGAGAACTATGTTGAACAGAAGTGGTGAGAGAGGGCATCCCTGTCTTGTTCCAGATTTTAGAGGGAATGCCTTCAAGTTTTCTCCATTCAGAATGATGCTAGCCTGAGGCTTAGCATAGATTGCTTTTACAATATTGAGGTATGTTCCTGTTATCCCTAGTTTTTCTAGAGTTTTGAACATAAAGGGATGCTGTACTTTGTCGAATGCTTTTTCCGCATCTATCGAGATGATCATATGGTTCTTATTTTTAAGTCTATTGATGTGGTGAATAACATTTATTGATTTCCATATATTGAACCAGCCTTGCATCCCAGGGATGAATCCTACTTGATCATGGTGCACAATTTTTTTGATATGTTTTTGTATCCGAGTGGCCAGAATTTTATTGAGGATTTTTGCATCTAGGTTCATTAGAGATATTGGTCTGTAGTTTTCTTTCTTTGAAGTGTCTTTGTCTGGTTTAGGTATCAGGGTGATGTTGGCCTCGTAGAATGAATTTGGAAGTTCTCCCTCTTTTTCTATTTCCCGAAGTAGCTTGAAAAGTATTGGTATTAGTTCCTCTTTAAAGGTTTTGTAAAACTCTGCTGTATACCCATCCGGTCCTGGGCTTTTCTTAGTTGGTAGTCTTTTGATGGTTTCTTCTATTTCCTCAATTGATATTGGTCTGTTTAGGTTGTCTATATCCTCCTGACTCAATCTGGGCAGATCATATGACTTAAGAAATTTATCTATGCCTTCACTATCTTCTAATTTGTTGGAGTATAAGGATTCAAAATAATTTTTGATTATCTTCTGTATTTCTGAAGTGTCTGTTGTGATATTGCCTCTTTCATCCCGTATGTTAGTAATTTGAGTTCTCTCTCTTCTTCTCTTCGCTAGCATGGCTAAGGGTCTGTCGATTTTGTTTATTTTTTCAAAGAACCAACTTTTAGTTTTGTCAATTTTTTCAATTGTTTCTTTTGTTTCGATTTCATTAATTTCAGCTCTGATTTTAATTATTTCTTGCCTTCTACTTCTTTTGCTGTTGTTTTGCTCTTCTTTTTCTAGGATTTTGAGATGAAGTATGAGATCATTTATTTGTTGGTTTTTTTCTTTTTTTAAGGAATGAACTCCACGCAATGAATTTTCCTCTTAGAACTGCTTTCAATGTGTCCCATAGATTCCGATATGTTGTGTCTGTGTTTTCATTAATCTCTAAGAATTTTTTAATTTCCTCCTTGATGTCTTCTATAACCCATTGATCATTCAGTAACCTATTGTTCATTCTCCAAGTGATGTATTCTTTTTCCTTCCTTCTTTTATCATTGATTTTCAGTTCCATTCCATTATGATCAGATAGGATGCATGGTATTATCTCTACTCCTTTATATTGTCTAAGAGTTTCCCTGTGACATAATATATGATCTATTTTTGAGAAGGATCCATGTGCTGCTGAGAAAAAAGTGTAACTGCTTGATGTTGGGTGGTATATTCTATGTATGTCAATTAAGTCTAGGTTATTAATTGTGTTATTGAGTTCTATAGTTTCCTTATTCAACTTTTGTTTGGAAGATCTGTCCAGTGGTGATAGAGGTGTGTTGAAGTCTCCCATGATTATTGTATGGTGGTCTATTAGACTCTTGAACTTGAGAAGAGTTTGTTTGATGAACATAGCTGCACCATTGTTTGGGGCATATATATTTATGATTGTTATGTCTTGTTGGTGTATGGTTCCCTTGAGCAGTATGTAGTGTCCCTCTTTATCCCTTTTGATTAACTTTGGCTTGAAATCTATTTTATTTGATATGAGTATGGATACTCCTGCTTGTTTCCGAAGTCCATATGAGTGATATGATTTTTCCCAACCTTTCACCTTCAGCCTATGTATGTCTTTTCCTATCAAATGCGTCTCCTGTAGGCAGCATATTGTTGGGTCTTGTTTTGTGATCCATTCTACTAGCCTGTGTCTCTTGATTGGTGAGTTTAAGCCATTAACATTTAGGGTTATTATTGAGATATGGGTTGTTCTTCCAGCCATATTTTTTTATTTATGTTACTAAACATGGTTTGTTTTCCTCTTTGATTATTTTCCCCCCTTTAGTGTCCTACCTCCCACTGTTGGTTTTCATTATTATTTTCGATTTCCTCTTCCTGTAATGTTTTGCCAAGGATGTTTTGAAGAGATGGTTTTCTAGCTGCAAATTCCTTTAACTTTTGTTTATCGTGGAAGGTTTTAATTTCATCTTCCATCCTGAAGCTTAATTTCGCTGGAAACACAATTCTTGGTTGGAACCCATTTTCTTTCAGTGTTTGAAATATGTTATTCCAGGATCTTCTAGCTTTCAGCGTCTGTGTTGAAAGATCAGATGTTATCCTGATTGGCTTACCCCTAAATGTGATCTGCTTCCTTTCTCTTGTAGCTTTTAAAATTCTCTCCTTATTCTGTATGTTGGGCATCTTCATTATAATGTGTCTAGGTGTGGGTCTCTTATGATTTTGCACATTCGGCGTCCTATAGGCTTCTAGGATTTGGGATTCTGTCTCATTCTTCAAGTCTGGGAAGTTTTCTCGTATTATTTCATTGAATAGACTGCTCATTCCTTTGGTTTGAAACTCTGTCCCTTCCTGTATCCCAATGACTCTTAAATTTGGTCTCTTGATGTTATCCCATATTTCTTGGATGTTCTGCTCATGGTTTCTTAACAGTCTTGCTGAGCTGTCTATGTTCTTTTCAAGTTGAAATACTTTATCTTCATTGTCTGATGTTCTATCTTCTAAGTGTTCTACTCTGCTGGTAGTATTCTCAATTGAGTTTTTAAGTTGGTTTATTGCTTCCTGCATTTCTAGGATTTCTGTTTGTTTTTTTTTTGTAAACTCTATCTCCCTGTATAGTTGATCTTTTGCTTCTTGGATTTGTTTATGTAATTCATTGTTGAAGTGATCTTTCATTGTCTGATTTTGCTGTCTGATGTCTTCCTTGAGACTCCAGATCATCTGAAGCATGTATATCCTGAATTCTTTATCTGACATTCCATCTGCTGCAGCTATTACCTCTTCTAACGTTGAGTTGACCTGCATTGCTTGTGGTCCTTTCTTTCCTTGTCTCTTCATACTGTTCGCGTTCCTTTCTACTTGGTGAAACTGTTGTGCTATTGAATTTTCCCCCTATATATTTATATTGGTCTTGTATAGTTGCAAAGTCTCCCTCGCAGGCGCGGGCGGAGGCTCTGCCCCTCCTCCAATTGGGGCAATGTGCCTACCACGCCAGCAGGCCGCTGGGCCTGCTCTGCCGGTCGGTAGCAGGTCCGCCTACCTTGCAGGCGCGGGCGGCGGCTCTGTCCCTCTGCGGGCCGCTAGGCTTGTTCTGTCGGTGGTCGCAGTTCTGCCTACTTTGCAGGCGCAGGCAGCGGCACTGCCCCTCTGCAGGCCTCTGGGGCTGTTCTGCCAGTGGGTCGCAGGTCCGCCTACCTTGCAGGCGCGGGGGGAGGGGGCGGCTCTACCCTTCCTCAGGCCACTGGGCCTGTTCTGTCTGTCGGTTGCAGGTCTGGCCTGTTCTGATGGTGGTCACAGTTCCGTCTACCTTGCAGGCGCGGGGGGAGGGGGCGGCTTTGCCTCTCAGCAGGCCGCTGCTCCTCTTCTGCTGGTGGGTCGCAGGCCCGCCTATCTTGCAGGAGTGATTGGAAGCTCTGTCCCGCCGCGGGCCACTGGGCCTTTTCTGTCGGTGGTCACAGTTCCGCCTCCCTGGCAGGCGCGGGGGGTGGGGGGAGGCTCTTCCCCTCAGCAGGCTGCTGGGCCTGCTCTGTGGGTGGTCACAGTTCCCTCTACCTTCTCAAGTAAAATCTTTGAGTAAAGTCCTCACGCTTTCTTGAAATAATAGAAATTAAAGGCATTTTTAAAAATTTTTGGATCATATTTCCCAAATTTACTTGATAGAAATTTTGAAACACACAAAAGTAGTATCCAGAGCATAATATAAAGTGTCACTTTGTAGTGCTGAGTAGGCAGTCTGAAATTATTATAAGAATTTCCATTACTATTCCAAACATAGGAGTTCATGAGTAAATAAAAGTGGGATTGTTAAAATGACCACAATTTATTAGTATGTTAGGTGATATTATTTTATGTTCTACATGTCTTGTGATAATTAGGAACTATCAAGCTTATGACCTTCAATGAAATCAAAGTCCTGACATAAAAAAGAGAACTTAATTTGTGAAACCTAGTTTTACTGCTTTGGGCATTTTGACTATGTCTATTCAGGTACCTGCATGTTTCAAATATATACACATCTGCAGAGACACCTAACCCTCCCATCCCTCCATAACACTCACAGGGGCGCCATCAGCACCCAGGAGCAAGTCAGTTCAGGAGAAGGCCTGTGCCTCATAATGAAGAGCAAAAATTCTGCCAAACCCTGATAATCTGATAATAATTTGGTTTAGTTTCATTTGAGCTTTGGTATTTAAATTACAGGACATCAAAGCCCTTCTGTACATGGACAAGTTGGTCTTCTGGGCATTTGGTGGATTTGGTGAGCAGAATGAAATGTTTTGAGTGAAAAAATAGGATTGTGTTAGTTGGGTTTCTATGGGGCCTTTGAAGACTGATAATATGACTTCAAGAAACCCCAAAATAAGATCACAGGATCAGAAGGAAATAGGACAAGTGGATTGGTTATTAACTGGTTATTAACTGGTTATTGGTTATTAACTGGTTCTTAAACCTGACAATTCTTTTGAGTACCTTCCTTGGTCTTCCTAGATGCAACTTAAGGTTGGTTGGAAGAATACATTTCCCTTTTATTAAGGGGGAAAACAGCCTTGATATGATCCTAAAAATGGGGAAATATTTTTGTATGGCCAGAAGCACAGATGTCCCTTTATTCTATTTGAGCCTAAAGTTTTCCTACTGGCATGATTTTCATGTTGCTGTCCCTAGGTCTCTTACATATCCTTGGCCCCATCCCCTGGGGTGTGTTTCCAGAAGGGAAAAGAGATGTGAAGCAAGTGCGGGTGCATTTCCTCCAGGAAAGAAGTTTTGTAGTGTTCTCATCCTAAATTAAGAAACAAAACTACCCTCATGTTCCTTCTGCAGGCAACTAAAGTCATTATTGAAGAAGTAAAAAGCAAGTGATGCAAATGACTTTAGGGTGCCCTTTAGGGTACAGCTGCTCTGTAGTTCCCAGAGCAGGTCTTTATTTTCCCACCCAGAGTCCCGTTCTTCTTTTGGGCATCAGCATCTCTCCAGTCCCTCATGGCCAATTTTTGCTGTAAAACGAAGAGAAGAGGTGCTGAACTGCCAGTCAACCTCTTCTGCCTGCTTTAATTTGATTACACAATCTATTTAATAGGAAATAAAACTGCAAGCACTGTTTTGGTCAGTGTTTCAAAAAGTTTTACCCCAAAGAGATGTTTTTAGCTATGTGTGAATTTCATTTCCTTAGATATCTCCATTATCATTCATTTCTAAAGATAATGGCCTATTATGATAACTTTTGATTATTATCATGTGGCTGAGAATCGGGACTTAAATGCCTACTGGTGTTTAAGGCAATACCTACAAGGGACAATGTGCAGAGCTGAATGAAAATGAACTTGTCTAAGTGGATAGGATAAATAGCTATAGCAAAGATGGACTAAGGCCTGTCCTGCATTTCCTAGCATGAGGTTTAGCAATCTCTAGTTCTCTTGTCGGGTCACTAAAGTATACAAGAGCTAGTATCAACTGATAGATTAGTTGATATTGTCATCAAGTTGTTATTATATATTCACCCTAATGTTACCTCAGGCATAAACAGACCATGGCCTCTTTTAAACAGTAACTGAGGAGGCAACGCTCCTCCGTACCTTTCAATCTCTGCAATGCTTTGTATCCCAATAACCAAATACTGTTTCTGACAGCATAACAATACATACATTTTTGTTCTAATACTGGAGAAAGTGTACACTAAACAACAGGGAGGAAAAATGCCATTGATGACCTCCCTGAGATCAATTTTGTTATTCTCAGTTTCTAGATCTGAGCACATGATTAGTAATGTACTCACACTCTGGCCCTTCTCTTGCCAATTCTAATCATTCTCTTCCTACTGAAAACTACTGACTCATGTGCCTTTTGGTGGTATACACTGGCAATGTTAAAATTAAATCTATATGGTATGTGTCAAAGAAATCAATGAGTATCCACATTTTAAAATTTATTTCCTAGCATACAGAAGTGTCAAGGATTTTTTTTTTTTTTTTTTTTTTTTTTTTTTTTGTGATGGATATCCTGAAACCTTAAGTTCAGGTCAAAGTGAAATGTTATAAGAAACAGGTATTTGCCTTTGGCATTTTTTGTTATGGCTTTCAAAACTCAGTGCATACTTGTAAATGTGTTTACTATCATCTTTAATTAGCAAGAAATTATTTATACTAATAAAGAAAAAAAATCATGAAACTAATTAATTATTTATGCCCTAGTGCCCTCCACTGGAAATTCTTAATAAAAATATAGAAAATGGAATAAAAAAGCATAGAAATAGAAGAAATTTTAGAAATCACTGCATCCAGACCTATCTATCTGTATAAAGTCTCTTTATTTTACTGGTAGGAATCTGCAGGTACTTGATACCAATAGTGAATGAATGAATAAGAGAAGGAAAGTATTTAGGTGCAGCTCAAATGTTTCTAGGAATTCCTTTCAGAAGGTGGTTTGCTCCATCATGAACAGTTCTAGCATTTAGAGAGCTCTTTTCTCTATTGCCTGATAACATTTCTTTACCACTTATTACCATCACCTAGATATTCTCCTCAATATAGAAAGTTCCCATTTACAAGTGATAATCAGACCACTCGGTAAAACTTAATCACTCTTGAACATTTTAGGGGACAAAGCTCCATAGCGAAGATTTAGGAAGAGTCTATTTTATTCAATGGTCATTTGTGTTCCACATTGCTTTAATATACTGCTATTTTGTTTAGATAATGAAGTTCAAATTCAATGTAAATATAAACGCAAAAGAGAAAGCTTGGCAAAACCATACTGAAGACTAGAAAGGTTGTGAAATAAAAAAAAAATCATGAATTTTTTTCTGCACTTTAGGATAAGTGGCTAAAAGGCATTAGTGATAATCTGTTAGTTTAAGATGGCTCCTATCATTTTTACCTCCAGATAGCCTACATTTTCACAAGTGAGAAAAAGCAGACACTTTTTCATGGTATCTGTTAAACCTAGCCTCCTTTCCTACCCCTCCTAATTCTGACTCTGAAAGTTAACTCACCTAGGTTAAACCCTGATAACATTAAATCTGGAGCTTCCAGCAGGGCTGCTTCAATAGATCACTGTGCCCAACCTCTTGGCCTGCTGTCCAGGACTTAGCCTGGGCCTGGCTTTCTGCAGAACTGCTCATTAATCTCCCCTGCCTCTGGTCTCCTGTATCTGAGAGATGGCCTCAAGTGTTGTTTGTATATTCTAGTGAGAGTCAACTAGGAGAAGAGTTTTCCTTGAAATGCACTCATAAAAAGTACAGAAAGAAGGAAGCAGAAGACTGTGTAGCTCTGTGGTCTGCCAATCAAACTTATCCAACCTCAGTTTCATCAAAGTGGAAAATTCCTGCTTGGATGCTGCAGGGACCAACCCTCCTGTTCTAACCGCTAACTTTAGGAAAGAAGCAGTATTTTTCACAGCTCTTAGAATGCTTATTGGGCACCGAAATGAAAATCTGTGCACCAACAAGAGTAAATCCTTTCTTCAGGATGGACAGTCCCCTAGTGAGGTTAAAGCAGAGCAAATGTAGGTGACTTCCAAATTCAGTAGAAATGCTTCCGGGGTAGGAGTTTCCACATTTTGATGTAGGATTCTGCTCTTTTTTTATTTCTGTGTATTGCAGGAAGCAGAAAGAATTACATTCCCCTCATAAACAATATTTCCTACTCATACTTAATGGATTTTTAAAAGTCAGTTTATTGAGTCAGTTTATGAAAGTATCATACTTTTAAGCGTACTGTTTGATTAACTCCAACAAATGTATATATGTAGTCATTCGACCAGCCCCACAGTCAATGTGCAGAGCATTTGCCCTTCAAAACCCTTGTAACCTTTTGCAGTCAGTATCCATCCCAAACCCTGGCAACCTCTGATCTATGTTTAGTCCCTATAAGTTTATCATTTAGAATGTTCACACTTAGATTTAAGAAATAATATTAATAATGTTACAGGTTTTAAAAATTAAGAGATCAGAGAGTGCTGATGAAAAAAATAATAAAAGAGTAGTGTAATTGGTGTTAAAATTTTCATTTGATAGTATCTGAACTGTACGTTAACCTTTCTCCTCTACACTGTGCACAACTTGTTCAAGCATTCATTACTACCCAGTACTATGTCCCATTTACCAATAATAGTACTGAAGCTGCCACCAATACAGCCCAACTGTATCAAAGAAATACAGTGTGGTTTGGGAACAGACAAAGAGATCCATGCAATGAAATAAAAGGGCCAGAAATAAATCCACACATATGTGGGAACTTAATATATGGCAAAGGTGGTATTTCAATTTGATTAAAAAAGATTGTGATCAAGTGGATATTTAGCAAAACCAACTCTTCTATGCTAGTGAATAAAATTATTTGACATCACACATGACAACTGCAGATAGATCGGAATTTTAAATGAAATTCTAAAGAGAATTAAGGAGAATAACAGAAGTAGAGGAGATATCCCTAAAAAGAACGGGAAATCCAAAAGCTGCACATATCAAGCATAGATATATTTACATGGAAAAGGTGACATAAATGAGCTGAAAACAAAGGTAGATTTATGATAAGGGATTGATATCTTTCATATGCAAAAATTGCCTAGAAATTGAGGAGAAAATATATTCTTACCATACATTCAAATGTCATAAGTTTGTAACCCCAATGACTAATACACAAATAAGAGCTCATCCTCATTATTAGTCAAAATAGAAATTAAAAGGACAATAAAATATACTTTTTTTCTTCCATCAGATTGGCAAAATTATAAAGGGGATTAATATCTAGTGCTTTCGAGTGGGAAAATATATATTTTAATACATTGGAATGAGTGCAAATAACTTCCATTACTTTGAAAAGAAATTTGGAAGATTGAAATTTTACACACCATCATGGGAATATGTCATACCTAAATCAAAGTACTAGTACTCATAAAATTATACGAGATGATTTTCAAAAATAGCTATCACATCATCATTTGAGGGACAAGAGATAAGTGAAGTTCAAGAGTAAAACAGTTGAATAAATTGTGATACATCTACAATGTGAAACATGATATACCTGTTAAAGGAATGAATTATATTTATCATTTGACTCATGATATCGGTATGCTCTTTTGAGAAAGAAAATTTCACAGTAATGAATATGGTATAATCTCACCTTTATAAAGCAGCATACACGTATCATAAAACAAACTAATATAAAAACAAACTAATATGCGTATATGTATATGTGTGAACATAAAGTCATGGAGTTATGCACACCAGGATGTCAACCTGAGTAGAGGAAATTATTTTGAAAAAAACCCAAATTTTTGGATTATCGTACCTATTATAACAAGTACAGTATACATTTTGAAATTAATAAAAGATAAATGGGAAAATAAAAAGGCTAGACCAGGATTCCAGGTGACCTGGGGCCAGAGACAAAAAAAATGACTGTCACAAATACTGAGAAGCTGGCTCCCCATGTATAGGACACCCAGCCCACATCACAATGGGAGCCCTGGGTGCAAGGAGGCACAACATTCATGGCCACAGCAGTAGACAAAATGCTGGCCTTGAACAGCTGCATTTTTATGTTAAAGTATTTCTTGATATGAGTCAATTCTTTACTTAAAAACTCTTCAATGAAGTGGTACCTGGGAACTGATATATCTATATGCAACCTTTAAATATAATAGCAAATATTAGACATTGGAACTCAGAGTCAAAATAGCCTTTTGTTCTGCCATTCTATTTTAATAGTGGATAGAATAAAGAGCAGAGGCAGCAGGCACAAATTCTGGAGTCATACTTGCTGGATTCAGAACCTAGAGCAGTCTTTTATCTGACCTGTGATGTTATGCAAGTACTATGACCTCAGTTTCTCCATCTGCAACATGGTTATGACAGTTGTGCCCACCTTGGAGTATTGTTCTGAGAATTATATGAGTTGTCATTGGTAAAACATCTGAAATTATGCCAGGAAAACAGAAATAGCCATTTATGCATTTATGGAATAAATTAATAGCAAAATTCTCCTCCTGTTTTCTCACCATTCTTTATCATTTTCTGAGCAATCCTTCAAGGATTTATTATGGATCGATCCTGTGTAACTATAGATACTCTGAGGATTTAACCCCCTATTTGATTTTCATTACCACCTCTGGACAATAACAGTATCAACCATTTTATGAGTTGAATGACAGCATCTCACTTTACTCATCTTTGTAGCCATATGTATACAAGGCAAGTTTCGAGCATTCTGAACCAAATTGAACTTGAATGGCCCAATCATGGTAGATTGTATTCTGCTTTCCAATCACAAACAGGTGCATTTTCTCCTGTATTATAAGTCTGTTAGGTTTCAGTGTGCTCACGTTCAAAAATCTCAAGTCTATATTTGCAAGTCATTTTCTAATAATCTGTGTGTATTAGAGAGATTTGAAATAGAAATAAGTTTCTAAGCATGAGATTAAAAGTAAGGAACTCTTGAATTTATTGGAGAGTGAATGATGTGTTAAAAAAATTATTGTGGGAAGTTTATTCATGGTGTATTTGGCCTTAAAGGAAATGAAGTTACTGGGTTTAAATTTAAAGTCTTTGAAATTTATAATCTACCACACATTTTGAAAAGGAAATGGGAACCATGAGATGTTGATTTTTATGCCCTCAAAGTGCTTGCTGCAACATGATTTTTTTTAATAAAAAGAGCCTTATACTTCAATATTTCTGGCATGTTGGAATGTACAGAAGTATATTATAGTATCCTCACCACATTGCTTTGGCCAAAATTATTTTTAGATGGAGGGAGTAGTCATAACCATTTTCTACAACTCTGAGTTTACTCTGTGCGTTATGTATGTATATGTGTATATGTGTATATATATATATATATATATATATATATATATATAAACATTCTTAATTACGTGTGTGTGCATATATATGTATATATATGTATATATATATGTATATAAACATTTATAATTAAATTTTTAATGTTTCTGAAGAGCTACAAACCCACTCTTTTGCACAGACGTTTACTTTGGCAGTATGCATTTGTTTTTATTATATGTTATCCTCTGTTTGGCCTTACTGTAAGCTAAAGCAGACAAAAGATGTTCAGGAAAATGAAGCCAACTCTCAAGTCTGGGTATGTGAAGAGTCCCTGGTGGAGGATTTGCAATGGAACTGACAGAGATTAAGACTCCTCTTTAGTTTGCTATCCTGTCAAGCTTCTTTTACATCCATTATTATGAAACATAATTGCTTTACAAATCAAATTTGTTTCTCCCTGACCCCTACTGAATCATCACTTCAATTACAAGGCTAAACTGACTCTGACCTTGGATAACTTAACTCTAACATGTTTTACATGGTAAACCTAGATATAATCCAAAGAAAAGCAAGGACTGATGATGGTTATTTGTACATACAGCCTTTCTCATGGTCAAAACAAGCTCATAGGTAGGTAGAGAACATGCATTTCCCGTTTTATACATGAGGAAAGTAGGGCCTCTATGTTACAGTGCTGGCAGGAGCAAACTCATGACTAGAACCCAACTATCCAGGTTCAATAATTCTCCATTTTTGTGCTACCATAATTTTGTTCTAAAAAGTCATATTAATACTGAGTCATCATGATTATACAAGAAGCAGAATTGAACTATTGAGTCCATTTGGCTCATCTGAATCCCCAGAGACTATGTCTATCTCCCTTTATGGCTATATTTATACATAGATCTGCAAATTAAATAAATCATAAGGCAGCCTCCTCTGAACCAAAGTCTATAATAATTGAAAATGCTCTACCTACATAGCACTTATTATTTCATGTCAAATAAATTAAAGGAGTTCCTTCTATTATTAATTTGATCTGTATGCAGAAAGAGTTCTTGGCAGCAGGAAAACAGAATACAGGAGGAAATCCTTCGGAATCTCTGTCAATTCATGTGTACCACCAATGCCCACCAGGCATTTTACAGAAAGTTATTGCCTTAATCTCTGCATAGAGTCTAGATTGTGCATTGAAAATTCTGTAATGCAGGCAGCCCATTTTAGAGACTATGCTATTTAAAGTCCATCCAACTGGTTGGTACACAGGAATGGTATCAGGCAGTTTTGTTTATCCAGATGACAATGGAGTAAAGAAGGGCTCGGAATTCATTTCTGTTTACAAATGGAACTTGACTCCTTTCAGGTATGTTGGTCCTTGGCCGAGATATTCTGTTTAATATTTTCGTTAAGCAACTTTCACCACAGTTGTTGAGATCACTCTGCATTCTTCGCAATTATGTTTTTTATGCATTTGATGTGGCAAGAAGTTAGGTTGTTAAAATACAAAGTAATTTCTTCTAAGAAAACTTCCCATTTGTAAAAATTGAACAAAGTTCCTGAGAAATAATATGTCACTAATAATTGTCTAAGTTATTCATGCTACTAAGTAGGAGCTGCAAAATAAGAAATATATAATAGATTTTCCAGATAGTCTTTTTAAGACACTGAAAATTTAAGAAAGGAGTTGAGGTACAGGCATTTTATATATTATTATAAAATATAACAATTTATTTTTTGTGCTATAAAAAAGTAAAGTTTCCCAGGCAGTACAAATTCAATCTTTAAAAGGCAGATATGATAGTGTTACTTAATGATCAAGACTTTGAATTGCAGGGATTAATACAAACAATGAAATTTGAACTTGAGAGTATCTTTAGGTCATGACATCAATGCTGCTGGTATTCATCTTGGATCTACAACATGTTCCTTTCCTGTCTCCAACCACCTTGCTAAAGACTTACTTCAAAAGTCACCCTCTTTTTGGAGCCTTGCTCAATCCTACAGGGTATATTACCTCTGTTTCCTTATCACTGAATTATATCCCTAGTTCTTTTTTATTTGTTATTTTGAGACAAGGTCTTGCTAAGTTGGTAAACTGGCCTTGAATTTGTGATCCTCCTACCTCAGTCTGCTCAGTCACTGGCATTATAGGCATGTGCTACTGCAAACAACCTCACCAGGTATCTTAAAATAAACCAAGGGGCTGGGGATGTGGCTCAAGCGGTAGCATGCTCGCCTGGCATGCGTCGGGCGCTGGGTTCTATCCTTAGCACCACATAAAAAATAAAATAAAAGATGTTGTGTCCACTGAAAACTAAAAAATAAATATTAAAAAATTCTCTCTCTCTTTAAAAAAAAATAAACCAAAAGGGGTTGTTGTTGTGGCTTAGTGAAAGAGCACTTGCCTAGCATGTGTAAGGCACTGGTTCAATTTTCAGCATCGCATGTAAATAAATAAGATAAAGGTCCATTGGTAACTGTATCTATCTGTCTGTCTGTCTGTCTATTTCTCACAAAATATGCATATGCAGATATTTTTAGCTCTTTCCAAGAAAAATTAATTCAGAGTCTCTGGACTAGACCAGAATATTAGTGTTTTTGTAAACACTTCCAGTTGATTCTAATGTGAAATAGGGCTGAGAATCACTGGGTTAAACGAATCACTCAAAGACTTACAAGCTGAGCCTTAAATAACATACTTCTGACTCTACTGACTGTGGTAGGCTATGTCCACCTCCTTGAACATAGCCACTCTTGGTATCTTCTTCTAGAGATTACTGACACCCTTAATTATGTTGCCACTTGTACAATGGGAGGATTCTTTGTTCATTCTTAAGAGTACATTTGGATGAACAATATCAATTACTGATGGCCTAAATTGCCTCCTTCTGAAAAAAATCTCATTTAGTTTATAGAAAGATGAGGTACCATGGGAGGTCTGTGGGAAATACACAGAACCACAATCTCTATCAGCTTCTGCATACTTCCCAGTAAACACTCTAATGAAAAATAGCACTTTGCTAGGCAATGCCCTTAAAGAGAATTCTAGTACTTCTTTCTAAAAATCAGTAGGTTCCCAAACTCTAATATATAAAATTCTGGTTTCCCCTGATAGTCTACCGCTTTTTAAGTTTTGATGTTGAAATGTCCCTTAGGTATCCCTTCAGGCCAAAACATTTTCAGGATGTCTGTGGGTTTCAGAGATGTTGTGGGTTAGTAAGCGCCCACCTTTAAAGTGATTCTGCACAATTCCAGTTGAGGCTGGCCGTCTGACAGTGCCTTCGTTCAACCACCAACGGGACTTGAAGCATGACTTGATGCTGCTCAGGTTACTGCTGTGACAAACCTTGAACTGCATCCAACAAGAGTGAGTCCTGCATCTCGATAAGCCCAGTTACAGCTGTTCTCTCACACAGCTGTATTTGCTTAACTTGTAAGGCTGGCCTCCTGCTCTGGCTGTGATTAATGCCAATTCTGGCGTGCCAGTTCTCCTCAGCTTTTGCAAACTTAACTCCATACCCATCCATTTCTGGTTCTGCTTTGAATCACTCTCTTCTGGGCTGAGACATTCATAACCCGTCTAATGTTCATTGACTGCCTCTTGTGGTGGCCTACTCACACCTTAACTATGTCTGCTCAGGCCCTGGTTAGGATCTTTATGTAAACTAGATAACCACATGGGGCATCTGACACCACAGCCATCTGTGCAACTAAACTCTGTCACTCTATAGCTAACAGTCCTGCTGTTTAATTAGCAAATATTTTTAAATGTCTCTGTTTTAACATCTAGTACAATAAATATCAGCAGGAACAACCCATGTGGACAAAAGGATCTGATAGGGCCCACTGCTTTTAGGCCTGTGGTAGGGGTGCTGGATGGAAATGGTAGAGAGCATGTGGCAGAGTTAAGTGCTCACATCCTGGCCAGGAAGGGGAGTGGGGGGGGGAGGAGGAGAAGAAGAAGAAGAAAGGAAGGAAGGAAGGAAGATAAAAATGAAAGAGAGAAACAGAAGAGAGGAAGAGACTGTGGTCCTGAAATCCCTTTTAGGGGCATGGCCCCAATAACTTATGAGCCTCCCATTAGACCTCAGGTCTTAAATGTTCCACCACCTTCTGACAGCACCACACTGAGGATAAAGCCTTTAATACATGATCCTTTTGGGGGCATTTAACATCCAAACTATACCAATGATGGACTCTGTATCTATGTCAACAAATTTTGCACTCTGTTTTATTAAAAACTATGAGTTTAACACTTCAAATAGATCAGACAGTGGTCATTTGGAAGATAATGGTTACTAAGTTAGATCTTCCAATCATAATATAGTTCATTATACAATACTAAAAATTCACCTTTGTTGGGTTTGGAGTTGTGGCTCAGTGGTAGAGCACTTGCCTAGTATGTGTGAGGCACTGGGTTTGATCCTCAGCACCACATAGAAATAAATAAATAAATAAAGGTGATGTGTCCACCTTAAAAAAGAATTCACCTTTGTTAACATCAACACGTATTACATCAGAAGCCTTTAAATGGCAGTAAGGTATGATGTGATTGGTGTACAATAGTGAATATAAAATTTTTAATATTTTAATTTTCTCCTGAAAGTTTGGATTTTATCATTCACAGTGAATATTGTTAGTGTGTTTCCTTAAATAACAGATTTCACACATTTCTGAGAAACTATTCCAAGTCTGTATAATCATAGTTTGCCTATCAGCCATTCATTCAAATAAAAATGGGACTCTAGAAAAGAGGCAGATTCAGCCTGAAAACAACACAATTTCAGAAGTGCCTTTCCGTGAGACAACCATGGTCTGTCTGTCTGGATGCTGTTCAAGTATTATATGCACATTTCCATTTATTCACAGAGTATTAAAAATGTATATTCAAGAGTCAAGATTTAATAAAATTGACTTTTCTCCAGTGAGTGCATCCTTAGAGGAGAACTGACTTGTTTTTAGCTACCAGTTCATGATTAAGAAGAATATTATATTGGCTGATCTTAAGGGTAATGTTTCATGCACAAGTGTTTTTGCACCATCAAAGCAAATCTCAACACCACAGACAAGGAAAATACTGTTTTAATTTTATCACAGAAATAATCTTAACCTCCTAGACCTCCTGAAAAGAACTCAGGATCTCCTCAGGAGCCTCCAGACCATATTTTGAGAACCAGTGTTCTAGATCATGTCTGAAGGAGCCATACCTGTGAGGTCACTAAAATATGAGCTGTCCCATACTTTTCTGAGATCACCAACATCAAAAAAATCTTGAGAGTGCAGTGCAGTTAGAAAGACAGGGATCTGACGTTTAGTTCTCTTGAGTAGTAATTGGTTCTTGTACAGTGTCTGTTTGAGCCCATAAGTTTCCAAATGACATAGGAGATGTGGGCAGGTGGGTTCAAGGGGGAGAGTTAAGGACAGCTTTCAAGTAAATGTCAGTGCCTGCCTCAATATATAATATATTCGCTTCTCTTATTGTTTTTAAAAATATAATAACTAGCTGATTATTGTTGTTCAAACTAAAAGAAACTCTTCCATTAATTTATCTTGTCTTTTGAATAGATGGATTTTCACTGTGATTTGAACCTGCACAAGCAGATTCATAAGTATTTTAATGTAAAAGAAAGCCCTGGACTAGTAATAATGTAGAATAGCTACTCTCAATTTAGATATTCTTGCTTGGCTTTATACAAATACATCCACCTCAAAGACTCATGTCCTCCTTCAAAAAATTAGGGGTTTGGGGTAGGGAATTTTAAAGCTGCCTCATAGCTCCACGTGTATGGATGCCTGGTTGGCATGAGCTCACAGGAGCCAACTCTGCACATCTTTTCCCAACTCTGTGTTTAGTGACATCAATTGTTAGCTTGAAATCTGTCATGGTGGGAATGTTTTCACCACAGAAAATGGCAAATACTATAAATAGAGACATATTATTTTTCAAAGAGCCAAATTACCAACACAGCATGGGTAGATATCTGTAATAACTTGACACCATGGAGCATACACACAAGAACTGCAAACTTGCCACCGTGCCCAGCTCATGGAACATCACAGAAGATCCATCTTGTGACTTGTAAAGAATTCCCACTTGCTTCAGCTCTTTCTTAATTACTATCTGTGGTTTAACTAGATTGTTCTGCGTTCTTGTAATCTAATTTTTTGAAAGAAAGGAATAAAAATGTAATAGGAAATTGAAAGTTTTTTGAACTGTTAAAATTTCATTTTTGTTTTTCAAGTTTATCACCTATTGACATATTTCTTCCATTTTATATTATTTAAAAATTAAGTTCCCTCATTACTGTTGAAAGTAAGTGACCAGTTGTTTTGGGCCAATTCAGGATGCAGAGACAGAAGTAAATAACTGAGTCAATAATTTAAAGGAAAAAATTCCTGATATAAATTAGGCTTCCAAGTGTTTCAAAATTCCTAAAGGTTTATCTTCTATGTATTTTCAAATATATATACATTTTCACTCAGAAATGGAGAGGAAAAAAAGCAAAGAGCTGGAAAGAATTGGGACAAGCATTCTAATCCACAACAAGTCTTAGCTAAGTTTAAAAACTAATACCTTATAGGGCATAGTTTGGTTTTGGAAAAGTACTTTCCCATCTCCCATTCCTCTCATGCCCACTGTCCCCGTACCCAGTTGTTATAACATCCTAGTCTGACAGGGAAAAATGTTCTCGTTTGCTTTTGGAAATGTGATTCAATCTTACTAGCAGGGATTCCTCTGAAAGATCCTTAACCCATTCTCAGGATGCGCTCAGTTTGCCAGAATCAAGCAACAAAGGAGATGGGATTTCACAAAGAGAGAATTCAGGAGTCTTCGGGAGAGTAATTCCTATTTGGGGCTGCCCTCGCACTTCTGCCAAGACCCAGCAAGGCGCCTTCACGAGGGCACCTAGTCTTCTCTTTCAAGCAGATCCAATTACTCAGGCTCCAAGCTATGAAGCAGGGGTTCAGCAAGCATAAAGTGGTTCTTGGGAAACTCCAGAGAGCAAACATTGACAGGTAATGTCACAGCTGCCTATCACTATCCAACAGGGTCGATCTCTGGGCAAGTTCCCGGTACACACAGTGTTGCTTTTAAGTCATGCTGATTTGGATTCAAGTTTTTCCCCTTTTAGCATTTTGCCTGAAGTTTCTGTTTGACTTGGAACTCCCCAACCACAAAATTAAGTGAAAGGAGCATGATAAAAAAAAACGTTCATTGAAATTTACCACAGCCATTTGAAGAAACTTCCAATGAAACCAGAGACAGCGCCAATGGCCATCTGCCCAGTGACATAAAACAAAAAGCTGCCCACTAGGAGATGAAATTAAAACTCTAAGGAAACCTGGAATAGAAGAATCCGACTTTGCTGCAGTCTCTACTTATCTGAACTTCAGGCCTTCCCAGGAATCCACCAAATCCATCTGGACAGAGAGGAACTTGCTGTTATTTTGCTAATGACAAAGTATTAAACATATACGCACACAAACTCCCATCCACAAACACAAACCAGTGAGTGCTGGGTCCTGTAAGTCTCTGGGTCCACAAGGAGGTCACTTTGCTGAGGAAGACACAGGTTTCTGTGCTTTGCAGCTCTGTCTCACTTATTAGAAATGGAGGTTAAGATGGGTTGGATATGGGCTAGAAAAGATTCTCTTTTCAAAATAGTGATATCCCCTTTTTCAGAGACATATGTCTTGCTTGATAAAATGAGAAAAGTTTGGCCTGCTACCAGATGAGTTGGATAAAACGTTAACTTCTTGTTGGGTGTGGTGGCGCATCCTGGAAATCTCAGCCACTGAGAGGTTAAGACAGGAGAATCACGAGTTCAAGGCCAGCCTCAGCGACTTAGCAAGACCCTCAGCAACTTAGTAAGACCCTGTCTCAAAACATAGAAAAGTGATAGGGATGTGGCTCAGTGGTAAAGCACCTCTGGGCTTATTCCCCAGTAACCAAAAAAATAAAAATAAATAAACTCCTTAATAAAAGGAGCAGCATAGAGAGTGAACTCACACTGGTTATTTCTCTCACTTATAAAACCAATCAATTACCTTAAGAAATAAAATAAAAAAGCAAAAAGACACATTGAGTGAAAAATAACCCAAAGAGTTAAAATGTCATATAGCTTCTAATGTGTTTTGTATGTATGGATGTGAACATCTGCCCACTGTGTACATGTGTGTGTTTACCTGTGTGTATACATATACACATATTCACATACCTATGCACATATATGTATACATAAACAATACACATTTATCTCCTACACACAATAAATATTCATTAAACATTTGATGATGAATAATTGGCTGATAAATGTATTGTATAGCCTTTAAATGCTGCCTTTGTAAGTTCATTATCGTACACAGATTTTAAGTCCGTAGCACGTAATAAATTTTAGGTAATGGTATTTCTTCTCTATTGTACTTAATTATTGCAGAAACATTTTCTAGTAATTTTTCATAGTTATTTGTATTTTCCTTCTCTCTCAAACTGCATTTTCAAATCAAGGATATCCCAGGGCTCTGGTATCTGATGATAAAGCACATTTGCTAAAGCGTTTGCAAAAAATACTTATGATTATAATATGTATATGCTGTTTCTTGGATTTTTGTGTGTAAGTTCTTTTGTCTTTTTTTTTTTTTACCAGTATCCCTTGGGGATATCTCAGGACCCCAACATCTGGTTAGTGGTTTTTTACAAAGGCACATTTTTACAATACAAAATGTTCTTTTTCTTAAAATAACAACAACAACCCAATTTGCATGATTTTAGCAGCTGAAGAGATTGAGTAAAACTCACTTTTCCTTAACAAATATCAGCTTCTCTCTTATCATAGTTCAATACACCACCTCTGAAATAACATGAAGTTTGAGGCTAAAAATATGGATGCAAATAAATTCAGAATTCAATGTGCACAATACAGAAAGAGTTGGATTACTCAAAAAAAAAAAAAGCTAAAGAAATAATACAGTGGTGGAAACATGGGTTACATGAGGTGGGATGGAAAGGGAGAGAAAAGGGAAATTGCATGGTAATGGAGGGAGACCCTCATTGTTATACAAAATTACATATAAGAGGTTGTGAGGGGAATGGGAAAATAAACAAGGAGAGATATGAATTACAGTGGATGGGGTAGAGAGAGAAGATGGGAGGGGAGGGAGGGGGGATGGTAGAGGATAGGAAAGGTAGCAGAATACAACAGTTACTAATAGGGCATTATGTAAAAATGTGGATGTGTAACCGATGTGATTCTGCAATCTGTATTTGGGGTAAAATTGGGAGTTCATAACCAACTTGAATCTAATGTATGAAATATGATATGTCAAGAGCTTTATAATGTTTTGAACAACCAATAAAAAAAAAAAAAAAGAAACTTAGAAAAAAAAAAAAAAACACGTGATGTGAGAGTTAGCTTAGGTCCAAGTTCAATGTCCTTAGACTATAAAACCCAATTGCATCACTTTGACATTCAGCAAATTAAAAAAAAAAAATCTTTTCAGAGACTTTGTTTCCTCATCTCTGAAACTGGCAGCTTCCTTAGGCTTTTCCCAAATATCATTTATTTATTGGAACCAGAACATAAGGTTTACTCAATGCTAGGCACTGGGCATTCTAAGGAATTTTGAAATCATTACTTTATTGAATTTTCAGTGCAGCCTTATGGAAAAAGTACTTCTAATTCCACTTTAAGATAAGGAAACAAGATCTCTAAACCTGGTGACTTTCACCTAGCAGCCCTCAGTCAGCAGCATACCAATGAAGGGGGCCCTGCAGGTGGTCCACTCTAGGGGCAGGTGGTTGATGTCTGCCTTTTTAGGAAAAAACTTGAAAATAATAGCAAAACCAAGGAAAAACAAGTCCATACTTTATCATCATTGAGCACCAATAATTCTAAACAATTTTAGTGATAAAATATTCCTCCCTGAATTCAAGGCAGATTACTCCCTACCTTTACTTCAAAATATCGGTTTCTTTCAATATTTGTAATATCGTTTTTATAATACTATAAGAAAAAGGTATGTGTGCATATATGTACATGTATGCTATTTTTCTTTTAGGTTAGTTAAGACACAGGCATCTGAATTTTGTCTTCATACTATATACACAAGATGTTCACTGGTCTTTAGTGTTTGGTAAAAATTTTAACTGCACTTTTCCTGTGGCATGATTCTCTTTCAAAAAAATGTCAATAAATATTTTCAGAATAAATTTCAGGTTAAAGCACACAGTTCCTAAAAGCACCATTGTACACAACAATGACAACAAAAACAGGATGGAAGAGGACTTCTACCTTTTTTTTTTTAAACCAAAAGATTAAAGTGAGGTAAAGCCCTATAAAGTTTGTTTTAATTGAAGAGTGACTCTGTCTTAGATTGACTTCAAAATTCACGTGAAAAACTTTGAGGTTATTGAGATCGACTAGTTATAGTTAGAAATCTGCTGGATAGATTTTTATCTGTCCAATTGGCCATGAGGCTGGGTCACCTGGGACACTGGGTGACCCAGCACTGGAGTCAGATCTGGTAACCCAGGTGAATTCTTAAAAAGAAAATATCAAAGCTTATTCTGGATAGATGTCACCTTTAGGAATTAAGTACATCTAAACTAAAATATTAGTTGATGTTTATAAATATTAAATTTTGGGTCATCTTTTCTTCTGTCCCATCCACTTCTCTGTTTTTCTACTTTTCTTATCAAGGCTGTATAAGTGAAAGCTTTGCCCTTTGAGTCAGGATTTTTCAGGTTCAAATCTCATTTCTACCACTTGTAATGTGACATTGTCTCTTACTCACTTGAGCTTCATTTTCCTAGTCCAGAAATAGCAAAAACAACACTCACATTGCAACCTCTGAAGATTAAATGGGTTAAATATATAGTCTAGTTTTTGTGGTTACCAAATTCTCCTCTCACATCTTCCTCCCTCCTTTCACCTCTTCAAAGACCCAATACTTTAAAATATCATACCAAGTAGCAATCTTTGAATTTTCCCCCAATGTGTTGCCATTTTTAGGAGATAGATTAGGTAGGGTTTGGAGATAGATTAGATCTCACAATCTTCTGGTGAGACTTACCTATTATGCATAGCAGATTCCTATGGAAAGGCTCATGATGAGGGATCTCTGTTTTCAGCTTTATTTATGTCAATGTCACAAGGCAAACTGGGGAGGAAATTCATCCTGTTCATTTTTGAGCAAGACACCAAAAAATGTCCAGTATGCTTATTATATAGTTATTTTGGAATAAAGGACAAACAAAAGCTATATTTCAACATTAAAAAGATGTTGATATATACTTAGAATGTTTTGTGTGTGCCAAAAGAAATAGAACATTCCCTTACAAAAGTGTGTACTGAAAAGAAATGAAACAAATGGCCTTTATTTATTTATGTAAGGCTAGACATTGGGTATATTGCATCATTTAAGCTTCATCCTCACACTTCATTACCTACTAAAAATGGGTGCTGCTTGTATTTGTATAATCAGTGATGAGCTGTGTTTTGAGACAGAGTAGTTTAGATCAAGAATTAGAAGGGAAAAAAAAAGAAAATTGCACTTGATCTTTTGGAACATTTAGAGAATATTTGCTTCAGAATTAGAAATTTCCTCAACTCCAAGTTCAAAAACCTTAGACATACTGTATTTTTCAGACATATAGAACCACAAATCACATGTTGATAGCTTGGAAGTGATATTTCCAATAGTTATAGAGTATTTTTATATTATTTTAAAATTTATTTAGAACCCAATAAAATTCAGATTTGAAGGCTTCTACCCTTGGATTTTCTCTTTTTTTAGTGGGATAAAATTCAAATTCCTTCAGCAAACATTAAACACCTGCTGCTACAGTTTGGCTGGGCTCACCATATTTCTCACTACTTTCTAAAGGTTCTGGCTAGAGTAGAATATTCATTGCTGTCTCCTACTGTGCCAAAAGGAAGCATGCATTAATTTTTTGACTTTTTTTGTCATTGTAAAGCCTGTTTTTTTTTTTTTTTTCTAATGGGAATTCCCTCTCTATTCCTCCCTAGACATTCATCAGGATTGAACTTAAATTCTACCTTTTCCATGAAAATTTTTCTCTTTTCTGCAAATTACAGAAGTCCCTCCTACAAATGAACTCCTACAATTCATATACTTCCATATTGCCATTTTTTTTTTGTTGAAAATTTTGCTAAACTTTGCCATATACCAAATCCTGTTATTCCAACCACATGGTATAAAATTTGTGGCAAGAAATATGACTTTAGTCTTTTTTTCAATGTGCACAGTATTATTGTATGCAGAAACATAGGCACAGAAAGGTATGGATGGAAGGGAGCATTATAGTGCTGTACTCTGCTTTTTAAGGATATATGCAAGTACATGAGGGTTTAGAGGAGTTTGAACTCTTGAAATGTCTGTTTAAAAAGGTAAGTTCTGTTTGGACAAGAGGAATAAGAGTTTGAGGGACAGAGATTCAGCCTACATAAAGAAGACAGGAGGTTTCTTCTTAGAGACTCTTCTCTTGTGGCTCAATTTCCAGAATAGTTAATATACTAATCCAATTGGGTCATATTTTAGAACAGTGAATGGTATATTCCAGATGATGGAGACGGACTGCCTTAAAACTTTGCACACTTGAACACAGTTCATTTCCCAGCCTCTCATTTGCTCCTACCAAGTAGTTCCTTATTTCTTCTGCTCCCCCTTTCTTGTGATTGGAGCAATGGCCTCTAAGTGTCCACCAGCAATAAGACTTGGAGATTGCTGCTCCAACCACATGGAAAGTACCAGCAATCTTTCCTCTCTGTAGTCTTCTATTCTTTCCTTCACACATTCATGATGCTGAATCCTACCCTGGGTAGGATGTTCCAATATGGGGCCTGACAGTTATTCACTCCTATTCCTTTCACACATGAGTGCTCAGCACATATATGAGTTCTACCTCCTGTGATTGATAGGAGGATGGTGGGATACTACCATTTAGTTTTATTGAGGGATGTGCTGGCCTACCTACATTTCCGTGCTAGACTTTATCTGAGAATACTGTATTGGAATTTGGCATAAAAGTCCAACTAGTAATAACAGAGAACTTACTTTTCCCTTTACTATTATCCTTTGGCTTTATATATCTATAGGGTGGCTCAAAGAGACAGACAAAAGAAGGATTTAAGGTTTTCTTTCTGTGTAGCTAAATCCAATCTGATACTACCCTGATTTCCACCAGAATTTCTAAAAGAATAGGTTTCTCTAGACCCTTTAAGGGGTCATGCTGGGAAATGCAAGTCAATTCTTTGGTCTATAGCTCTGTGTCCCCCTTTATGTGATACAGTGTTTGTAAGAAAAGATTGTTTCTTGACCATTAGATGGAAGGTCATTTGGAACCATAAGCAGTCCAGAAATGTCCATGACTTAACCAAATTCGATTTCTTATAGAACAAACAATGCCCAGCTCCTACACCAAGCATTGCAGTTTAGAGAGCTAAAAGTGCATTGGACTTTGGCATGCCTGTGGCTGGGTAGCGTTTTGGGGACAGATCCTTCAGGACTCTGTGGTGACTTCTGGCCAGAACATACAGTGCATGTGAGCATGTTGGTTTGATTTGTTTGTCTTTTTTTAGGGCATATTTCCTCATGAGAGCTGCTATTTCATAAAGTACAATTAAATGTAAATATTATACTTTCTAATCTTATAATAATTTCCTGATAAATATACCCGATAAACTAGTCTGTAGCATTATATTACAGCCTACTGCCATTGCTTTCCTGGTCTCAGATTTACTTACCACAACTATATTTAATCACACATTCAGGATAGAAATAACCTGGTCTTAATCCATTCAATAAAAAAAAAAGGTTGGCAAGCTTCTTTTATGAGTAAATGGAAAGGGTTTTGCAAGGCAGTATATATAAAAAAGAAACATTAATCCTAACCCTTCACTCTCTTTAACGGGAATTAAGGTCAACATTCTTAGAGCAGCCAACTGAAGTGGTGCTAAGTTCAGCGAGTCTTTGGTAGGGAAACCAAACAGCTGGCTTTCAACTGGAGAAACAAAACATTTCAAGAGCTGGGTGCTAGAGCTGGTGCTATCTTTCCAAGCCACTTCTCTTTAATTAGGTCATTTCTTTTCAGAGAATAATGAGAGGGCATTAAAAAAATCATCATGTTCATCTGTTCCATTCTTTATTCCCAATTAAGTTCTAATTCATTATGAGACACAAATAAGTCAGATTTTTTCTGAAAGCCTAGGCTGTTCCCTAGGGGAATGCTAGGCCTTTAGAAATACATGGTAAGTCTTTCAGTCCATCAGAAATCACTGATGCACTAAATATTATATTCAAGACAGTCTCCAGAAAGAAAAGCTTTCAACAAAATGGAACTTATCAGACTCTTCTGTTTGAGGTTCAAGTGATAAATAGTCATTTTTTTCTGGAGAGAAAAGGCTTTCATGAATAATCCCTCTTAGACTATATCATTTCACTCCTTAAACTGCCATCCCTCACTTCCAACAAGACAGACACACACACCACAACAGTGTCTGCTAGCCAATTCCCAGAGTGGTCAGTTGTATGGTTTCATGTTCCTGCATAGCTTAAAATCCAACTTCTGTATCTTATGTATTATGTTGTTATTTACAAGTGCATTGGCAAAATGACAGAATTCCTTCAAAAATCATCTGTTTTCTTCAGATGTCTCCCAATATGTGATCCAATTCATGAAGATAAATCTATTTCAAACTTGACTAAAAATAGTGCTAAAGTTAATTCCCACTCAAGAGAGTAGGGAATTGAGATACTGAAAAGAACAGTTAGCAAATGGAAAAGGATTTACACTTTGTCAAAGAGGCCATTTTTAGCACCTTATCACAATAACAATAAACTCTTTGTAAATTTAATTCTGACAGTATTGGGATTATCACTTCTTCTATCTGAAATCAACTGTAGCATGTCTTCCCCATTTGTATAAATGTCTCACAAGTTTTAGCATGAAAATAAGCTAAATTTTTAATTACTTGTGAGAATTTACAGAACACTGCATGGTCATTTGGTGGTATTATACCCGTGATAAGGATGAGGAAACTGAGGTAGAGAAAGTGAGCATTATACCTCAGTCACCCAAATACCTTGCTAAGCCCATAGTCAAGTTCAAGTATTCTGCTTGGTAGCTGTAGATATGTACATAACATGCAGACCCAGGGGGAAAATGTATCATAGGTGGTATTGGTGAGCTATTAACAAAGAGGAAACTACCTTTTGTTATGCCTACTCATTGGACAGCAGATGATGGTCATAGATCTGGATTCTAGTTCTTACTATACCACTGAGTCTCTATGAGATCATTCTCTGGGACTTAATGGAAAGGATTTTCAGGAAATGGCTGCCATAATCATTTCCAGTCAGTGTGTGTCTTTGATTCTAATTTATAAGTTTGGCCAAATTTGAATTAGATGATAAGTTAAATAAAAGAGTTAACATAAATGAATAGTTTTATTTTCTGCCTTTTATTAGCATGCAGGATAAGAATAGGATGAGCACATTTGTTTCTATGGTACAACTGTAAATTTAAGGGAGCACCAGGAGAGTGGTTTCTTCCTAAATGACCTCACATTTCCCCAAATTGTTTTCTTATAGCTTTTATTACATATATATATACTTGCTCAAATATTGGAAGTAATTATTATTATTACTATTATTTTTTTTACCAGGAATTGAACTCAGGGGCACTTGACCCTGACCCACATCCCCAGCTCTATTTTTTATTTTTATATAGAGACAGGGTTCCATTGAGTTGCTTAGAGCCTGGCTTTTGCTGAGGCTGGCTTTGAACCTGAGATCCTCCTGCCTCAGCCTCCCAAGCTGCTGGAATTCCAGGTGTGGCACGGAGCCTGGTGGAAATATTTATTTTTATCAGTAATTTTCAGCTGGGGATGGTTTTTCATCCAGTGCCTATAGATGCAAACAACTAACACACACAGGATGTCTACCCATACACCTGCACGTTCTTCAAACCATTATAGTTGTTTTTGCTCTAAGAGTCAATAATTCTGAAATTAAAATTTTTATTTAAATTTATGAGTAAGAAAATGCATTCCTAATATCATAAAACAACTTAAAATTTTCTAGTAATTTCAGTTTGGCCCATATAACACAGGTGGGATGTATGTATTCAATTTTGAAGTCTCCAGTTGATAATGCTCCTTGAGATACAAAAAGTCAAGAGTTTAACTGAATAAACAGTCTTTTAGATAATTAAAATAAGAGTAATCAGTTGGAAACCATTCATTTGTGCCCTGTGTGAACTGAGGCAGTGGGAAGTCCCTTTGAGGAAGGAAGGACAAAGCTGGGTCAATGCCAAGGAAGAAGGGCACAGGGAAGTAGAAGACAGCACCAGAACCCTGGGCACTAGGAGAGAGGGAATTCAAGAAGGATGATGGTGTCACTTTTGCCAAGTTTCACATTTAATCCACCTGATCCCTGCCATAAGTCACAGAGAGGAATAGGTTTTCAATTTCAACTCTCTTCTTTTTTTTTTTTCTGGTTCAGCTTCAAGTGGAATGTGAGTTTTAAAATATCCACTGATTGGGGAGAGCAAGAGTAAAGGAGATGTTGACAGATTAATAGATTGGCTGACATATTATTTTATTGGCTACTTGGGATTAGGAGTCTCAGCGATTCGTAATTCGTTTACTAACATCTAGACTGCACTGTGTCGATGACTTGAAACCCTAAAAGTAAACTATCAGATTTTGTACACCATTCATGATTTTGTTTTTTTTTCTTTTTTCTTTTCCCCACTTTTCCTTATATTTTTCCTATCGAGTATTCTGTTACTTGATTGTATTTTTCCTGTTAAAGTTTCTATCCTGTTGTAATAGCATCCTGCAAATTTCAAGCTATAACTATATAAATTATTTGCTGTTGTCTAACAAGTTGTGTCAACATTTAGTAGCTTTTTATTATCTCATATACTTTGAGAGATAGGGATCTGGGGATTCCTTCACTGGGTGATTATGTTTCTGGGGCTGCAGTCCATGAAGATCTGACTTCCCAGTTACATGGAGCATCCATTCCAAGCTTGCTCATCCAGTGTGAGTAAGAGGCTTCATCTCCACTCCATGTGAGTCTTCCTAGGGCTTTTTTCAGTGCAGCTACCTCCAAAGTGAGCAATGAGTATAAAAGAGATAGAGACAGAAAGAGACAAAGAGAGGGCATACTGTGTTTTATGACCTAATATGTAAAGTGACATATCATCTGCCCTGCCACCTTCAACTGCTATACATACCAAGTCTAGTGGAATGTAGGAGGAGAGATACCACACGGATGAGAATTCCACGAAACCAGGATCCTTGGACCATCTTAGAAGCTGATATGGGCTTTATTTAGTAATCAACTGGAGTCCATTCAATACAAAAATAAACTTTGCAATTAATAATAACAATGACAACTTACTTTGTTGGGGAAAAAAAGAGTCCATATTCTTTAAAAAAAAAAAAATGTTAAGCTGGGTGCAGTGGTGCATACCTATAATCCCAATAGCTAGGAAGGATCAGGAGTTCAAAGCCAGTGTCAGCAAAACCGAGGCAGTAAGCAACTCATTGAGACCCTGTCTCTAAATAAAATATAAAATAAGACTAGGGGTGTGGCTCAGTGGTTGAGTGCCCCTGAGTTTAATCCCTGGTACCCCTCCCCCCACAAAAATATATTGAGCATTTTAACTTTATAGTTACTTGCATATGATAATCTTTAAAAGACATGCAGACTCTTTTAGGTTCTGCCAGAGAAATAGCTTTTGTGCTAATCTAGTAAGGAGTCTGTCTAGTTTCCCCTGAAATATCAACTTTTTACTTGTTGGCAACCAAACAAGTATAATTCTGGAGAATTGGAGAGAGTGACATACAGTCCCTGCTCTTCCATTTCCTGGCTGCACAACCAGAGCTAAATTTTAATCTCAGATGCTTCATTTATAAAGTAGACGTTGTAGCTCCCATCTCTGATGTTGTTTGAGGACTCAAGTGACACAATGAGCAAACTATTTAGCACATTGTCAGGCACATAGTGAGAACATAATAAACAGTAGTCATGAACATCAGCTTCTAATCCAGTGTGTTTAAGCAGAACATTATGATCATTAGTAAATTAGAAAATAAGAAATGCATTGAGTCAAACCTTCTTACATAAGTGAAATAAATAAAATCAAATAGTGTAGTCCCTATGAGGTTCAGAGATCTGAATTTTAGGCTTTACCGGGTCACTGCAATAAGACTGTTTCATGAAACCTTTCTTATTTGTGTACACATGAATACCCATGTGTATGTGTGTGTTGTCCTTGTCCCCATTTTAATTAGGCTTCTGACTGTGCTTCACAGGCAAAAGATGAGACACTCTTTAACTCCACTTTATTATACGGATGTTTTCTCCTCAGGAGAATTAAACATATTCTGTTTTAGTGTCTCTGAGCATTTTTAGGAAGTAGGAATATTTTAATTTCTCTTTGTTAGAGAATCCCTTCCGGTTTAGAATCCTATTTAAAGATGAAATCCTAATGCTCACAGAGCCTTGACCTTTCCGTGTTTCGCTATTAGTTGCGCCCCAGGCAAGGACATGGCTCATTGCTTGGTGCCTAATAGCCTCTGGTTGCAGATGCATTGATGGTGAGAGTCACAGGAAACTCAGAAGTCTCAAGGGACCTTATTCATTTGGAGTATTTTTCTATATAGAGCAAGCAGCTACAAGGATGTCTTTGGTTGTGTGATTAAATAAAGAAGTGCTAAGCCCCTGAGGTTTAAGAAATTCTAAACATCGATCTATGTTAGCAGAAGCACTGCTTCTCATGGAGCGGGGAAGCACTGGAGGCTGCTCAGATTGTCCAATTTTATGGTAGTGAACCACACAAATAAATGCTCTTTTATGATGTCATTGTCATATTTGCATTGTCTTCACTTGGTGTTGGTTGTTATTATCAGTGACTTGAAATGTTTCAGTTTTAATTTATCAGTCTATTTAAAAAATATTGGGGGGGGGATCCCCAAAGCAAAATACCTTAAGCATTTGCAATATTGTTCTTTTCTGGGCCTCTGTAAATCAAACAAAAGTGGTGAATATTTTTACACTCCATCTATTTTAAATCAGATGTTTAGATAATTGAGTTAACCAAGATGTTTAAAATATTAAAGGAAAAGATTCTCCTTCTCTCTTTTTTCCCCTCCTGCAATCTTTCTCCAATTTCTGCCCTTACCCCCAGACCCTACACAACTCACAATAATTCTGTGAAGGACATCTGAGAATTTTATTTACTTCAGTCCTTACTTTATTCATTACTTGGCCTAGCAATTCAGAGTCTAATCATCTATCTTTGAAATCATAATCACAGATATTTCTGGTTAAAGTTGCTCAAGAAAAGAGTTCCCTCTGAAGGTTCAAAAGAATTAGCACATGTTGCATAAGATAGCTTTCTTTCTTTATTCCTACTGGTCATAAGTCTGAAGAAATTTATATATATTCTCTCTATATATACTACATATATATGTGTGTGTGTGTGTGTGTGTATTCTCTATATATGTATCTTATATGTATTATGTATATATCACATATATGTAATAAATGGCTTTCTGAAAATTATATTAAAATCCAGTGAAATAGTGTTATGGTTTAGATATGAAGTATCTCCTCAAAGCCGGGGGATTGTCATATATGAAACAATGCAAGAATTTTCAGTGGTAAAATGATTAGATTATAAGAGGTATAAATTATCAGTGCATTAATCCACTGATATGGATTAACTGAGTGGTAACTGTAGGCAGGTAGAGAATGGCAGAAAGGAGGTCACTGGGGTTTATATTTTGCCCTTGGTAAATGGAGCTGTCTGTCTCTGCTTCCTGGCTATTATTTCTTCAGCTGCTTTCTTCTGCCATTCCCTTCCACCATGATGTTCTGCCTTATCTTGGGCCCAGAGCTATGGAGTTGGCTGACCATGGACTGAATCTCTGAAACTGTGAGCTCAAATAAACTTTCCTTCTTTACATTGTTCTTGTCAGATCTTTTGGTCACAGTGATGAAAAAAAGTCAAACAAATATTATCTCTTTCCATGTGATGCTATACTAAAGCTTATAAATATCCTGAAATAGCATTAAAGGGAAAGACACCTATACTTCTTTAATAATGAAAATTTGCAAAACTTTTTAGTATTGAACAGGCAGCTGATCATGTTGACACTCAACTGTAATCCTAGCAACTTGGAAATCTGAGGCAGGAAGATGGCAAGTTTGAGGCCATCTCAAACATCTCAGCAAATTATCAAGACCTTTTCTCAAAATAAAAAATAAAAAGGACTAAGATGTAGCTCAGTGGTAGCGTGCCCCTCACTCCCCAGTACCAAAAAAAAAATTTTTTTGAGCAGGTAATATCATACAGGGATCTCCACTATGATGCAGTAAGTCCTTTATATTTATATGGCTATGGTTTATGATATAGTTTCATTCTAACTTGACAAAACTGCTTTGACAGAGATATAATTATCTTTACAAATGAGGAAACCTATGCTCAGAATGATTAAGGGACTTTTTGTAGTCACCATTTTAATAAGTGTTAGGATTCTGGGCTTTTCAAAATGAATCCCTTATAAATGTTTTTCAAATTCCCATACCATCTTTTGATCCAGTCCTACTGAGTAAGTTTAAAGCTATTTCTTTCCATTACAACTTGTTACCTTATTTGTCAATGGCAGTGTAGTCATGGCTTTTCTTGTTGAATCCTCAAACCATACTATGACATAGGTGCATTATGTTTCCCTTTTTCTAGATTCAGAAGCTGAGGTACAGAGGAGAAAAGAAACTGTCTCAGAATCACAGTTTATCAGTTGCTAGCCTAGAGCTGTCAGAGCCCAAAGCTTACTCTTCTGCTCATATACCACTTCTCACATAGCTGTAAATGTGGAGTTGGCAAAAGGAATGATCTGAGAGTTAATATTAACTGTTGAAGCAGTCAGAACAGGGCATTCACACTTCTTATAGATGCCCAAACTGCTTCTCTTTCCTAACCACAGCAAAGTGTAAGCATCTGACACAGCCTGCCAGGTATTCAGACACACATTATTTCTTTTTGATCTTTACATCAAACTTTTGAGATGGTTAGGGCAGGTATAATTGGAATGATGATATTCCTGATGAGAAATATTGATCTCACAGATGTAAAAAAGCCTTAAAGTTCATATGACTGATAAGTGGGAAAAAAAATCACTGGGATCCCCTGATGACACGCTCTGGGATCTCTCTACAACACCATGCTAAAGATAGCCCTGCAAGCTGCAGGATGCCACCTGCCTGTGAGAGTTCTCCAAGGCCTGTTCCTCACTTGGGAAGAAATCAGGAGACCATCAAGATTTTTGACTTTTGATGTGAGAAACTCTTGCAACTGGGCTGATAGGCATGGTGTGTATTAACTCCATCATGGGTAAGACGTTCTGCTGTGAGTCCCATTGAACTGTGTGTCGTCAGGGAAATTATTTATTTGACCCTCCATTTTTCTCAGATTATAAAGTTGTGGGAAGTGTGAAAAAAAAAAAAAAAACAGTGTCTGATTTTCTTGATATAATGGTGGTTTTCCAGCAAGCTTCCCAGACTTTTATATTTAACACATCTCATGCTGTGATGAGAACCCTTGGTTTCAAGTAGTTAATGGTCAAGGCCTCAGTGACTTCCAAGGATCTATAGTGTTTAGGTCCATGGATTTCTGAACATCATGAAAACGATATATTTTCAATATAAAAGAAGTTCCTGATGAAGCTGTCAATGCTGAGAGCACCCAGTTCTGTGTGGGAAGGCCAAAGGACTGAAATGAGGCCAGTGAAGAACAGAATTCCCCCAAATTATGTCTGTGCTTGGTCATGCTGATGGAGAACACTACCAAACTGACTTCTTCTCTATGAGTGTGTGGAATGAAAGTGTTGTGGATTTCACGAATTTGGGCGTATGTTTCAACATTTTATACAGGATATCTCTGTGCTAATGGTACCACCTCGTAAGGATCCTATCTGTGCATGTACTTGTCTTTTTCAGAACTAGGCCAGAAGTGTATGTCTTGCATCTTTATATCTCCACACCACCAGGCCTGCTGACATGGAAACTGTACAAAAGTTTCTTAGTGTATGTGCATTGAACTGTGTTTATCTCATATAAGAAAATAATACACATGCTACATATATACACATGTATACTACAGATATACACATATATATATATAATAGAATCTTGATTATATATATACAAAGTATGATTGTATATATACATATATATGTATAATACATGTATATATGTAATATTCAAATTTCTGTAAGTATATTCCTCTATAAATATAATTTGCTATTAACAACTCAAAACTTTCAACCAAAAATTATTTTATTTTAGCAGTCTGAATTCAGATATGGTTTAGTATGCATTAATTTAGTGAACGAAATATTATTTCTAAAGAACAAAGCTTATTTAAATAGAATTGATTCAATTTTGTTGGTTAAGTATTTAAAAAAGCAGCTTCTTAGAAACCATTAGCTAAGAATAAGTTTTATATGGATATAAGTGAATATATGATTATCAGACATTTTAATTTAACATTTATGTTTATTTGAAAGGGTGATGGTGTAATGAATTGAAGAACAAGCATGATACTAATCCCTGTGACTAATGAAGATGTTATCCCTGTTCTGATTGAACAAATGAAAGAAAGCACGAATGCTTTTCAACAAGGGTAATTAATGTGCCTATAAATAGCATATTGCTATGGTGGTGAGGAAAGAATAAGTCAGCTTGTCATATAAAATAATTACATTACATATTTATGCTGGGTTAGGAAGGTCTCGAAGGTCCCAGTGTACACTGATCTAATCAGTCTTTCAGTATTCCTAAGCATGAGAGAGAAATAAATTTTTCATTGATTTTGGAACGAAAAACCAGTATAATGAAGGCTTTTTTTAAAAAAAAAAAAAAACAGTTAGATGCTGATAATCAATTATTAGGTGTCTTTATTTCTTGTCCCCAACTGGTGACAAGAAGATGCCTTTAGGATCCTGACAACATGGCAAAGCCCTGTGTTAAAGGGGGTGGAGAGAAGAGAAGAAAAGAAGGAAGGAGTGAAGGAAGGAAGAAAGGAAAGAAGGAAGGGAGGGAGGGAGGGAGGGAAGGAAGGAAAACAAGAAAAACAAACATTAGTGCTAGCTCAAGGAAACATGTCAGTGGACACATTGGGGCAGGAAAGGGCCTATTTGTGATCTTTGCATGAACCAAGGAGCTAGGGCCAATTGAAGTGAAAAGAGAATGAGAGGGACTTCAGAGAGACTTGAGTTGGAACACTAACTCCGATGTTTGGTTTCCATGCCTTTCACCCCAGGACTTGACTTCTCAGAACTTCTGCCTTCTCCTGCTTCTGATATGGTAACCATACCTACTACACATATTCCATCTGCATCTAAAACCTTAGTTCATTGACTGACCCACAGGAAGGGTTCAGTAAACAATGGCAGCTTCCCCTTTGGTAGACACCACCTGTAGCTGATTCTGCTTTTTTTTTTTTTTTTTTACTTCCATGAAGTCCAGGTATTGCCATGGGGGATGTTGAAAGGTGGCAAGAGAGGAGGGAAACTTCTGGGTTAGTGGGTTACATCTAGGGACAATAGCAACCATTTTCTGGAATTGTTCTGCCTAGGCCCACCCCTAAACTCTGCCAGATGTTCATAACTTTCCCACCACGAATGAATGCACTCTAAGCACATTTCTTTCTCTCGTTCTTTTTTTATTAATAAAAAAATTAAATTCTCACTTTCTTACAGTGAAAAATGCCAAACCATTTCAAGGAGAAAATATAATTCACCTGTACTTCCATCAGCCAGAGATAGGCACTGTTCACAATTCAGTGTTTCTTTTTCCATGGCACATAAATGTGGGTCTGTATACACTTACCATAATTGAGAACATACTAAATATATCATGTTGTATACTGCTTATTATGTTGAGCAGAAGGGTTTTTTTTTAAGCCGTGGAAAACTAGCATTTTTTAGTCATTTTGTACCTTAAAATCTGGACTACAGAGTCTTTTCAATGGAAGGCTGCCTAAGAAGTTGGGAGGGCTATCTTTGTAACTGTGGTCTTGGTTATTTTAAACTCTTAGTGTAGTAATTTATGTTTGAGAAGAACTATAGAATCAATTTTTAGTTCTGGTAACTTGTTTCCTTTTCTTTCTCAACCCCCTAATTGCTCTCTCTGGGAAATAGCTATTTGCCAAAAATAAAAAATTATTCATTTGAATTCTTGAGATATAGCCTTTAAATGGGGGGAGATTCATCACACAGCTTTCTTTCAGCTCCTTAGTGAAGAACCCCCCCGGGGTTTTGTGAGAGTCTGAGAAATAATCGGTTCCTTCTTGCATCTGAGCTAGAATTTAGGATAGCAAGAGTCTGATAGACTTTGTACTCTTCTCCAGAGAAAGTCAGGACTTAGGGTACAAGAATATTTTATAAGTTTTTAGACTTCCTAAACCTAACTTGTGAAATTCATAATAAAGCCACACTGCTAATGTGTTTAAATCTCAAAAATATAATATCAGTTTAAAATAACAGAGCTGAAGCCATGTCATAAGGTGATGTTTTTGTAAATGTGGAAACACACTAAGATAGAATGGCATATCATTGAGGGTATATACCTATCTAAAGCACATGTGTCAAAGTGTGACATCTGTTCCATATATGTGGTAGCACCATATTAATGTATTATTAATTTTATGTGATTTAAAAATTGTTTCTAAGAATCCAGGATTTAGATGTTACAATGAATTAAAACAATCGTATAAATATTAATGAAGAATGTAAGGTTTTTCAATTGCTTACAGCTTGTTGAGGATGGGAACTAAATCAGGAAGAACTCTGGGAGATGACCTACCACTCCCAAACTAGTTTAATGAGTCTTTAAAACTGACTTTTACAGAAAGCATAAAATTTTCTAGAGTGATAGTACTCTGGCAGCACATGGAGTAATGGGAGCAGGTGTTTGCAGTTGCTCATGCTTGGCTTTATTCTCCTATGGTAGGTAGTTAACTTTCAGAGAGACTAATTCACGACAATGGTAACTTGCACTCCTGTCCAATAACATGTGAGGTGTATCAAGTATCACCAGGACACCAGGAGCTCGTGGTGGAAGAAGAAACAATGGTTGTGGTGGAAGAAGAAACAATTTAAAGCACTGTGAACAAAGTGATTTTGTCTCATTAGGGATTTTGTCTCATTTATGAGATGTGAGCAATCATCATCCCTTTCTTAAGCTTTGAATGACTATTTCCTTCCTAGTAATTCTGCCAAGGGTAATTTAAATAAGAACTACTCAAGAATATTGTTCAGGAAAAATTCATTGGACCTCACACATAATGCATTGAATGTTTATCATACAATGACACTGATAGTTTTATGCCTGTACATATTGTACATTCTACTGAGTAATCCCATATTGTAAGAGAAAGAGCATGCATGCATGTACACGAGCGTGCACGCACACACACAAACACACACACACATACATTTTTGCTATTTGTTTTGTGTGCTTAAGCAGAAGAAATAAATTTCAAATTCCTGTAAACCTAAGAGATATCATAGAAGTGAAAGATGACAAATAGAGCTTTATTTCAAGAAAAGATTCTTCTTTTCATGAAGGGCAAGGAAACAGCCCTAAAGTCAACATGTTAAACGGAGGTTTTTTTAGAATAATATTGGATTTTAAGTGCTGATGTCTTGCAAGTTCAAGGAAGGCATGATAACAATTTCATGTGAAATATCAGGTTAAACTGATGGCAGTGTTTTACCTAGTAATGATATTACTGAAAAATCTACAAATCCTTTAATTATTAAGGCTTTTGAAATTCTTTTATTAAGTATCGTACTTCATCTGCTGAGTATTTGAATTTTACAATCCGTCCTGCAGTGTTTTATTTAATACAGAAGGTTTCCTTTAAAAGCTCGCCATCATATGCTATTTGTTTGCATCATTGTCATTTGTTATTGGAGGGAAAAATGTAGTTTGCAGAAGATGCTTCTTAGACAAATTATCCCACAGAGAGTCTCTTCTATCCCATGGATCCCCACAACCTACTGTCTGCTAGGGTGGTCTGTAGTTCAAATGTCAGAACTTTTTTTTAAGTGAACCAGAATATATTTTGAGTGGCATGCACCAGGTTAAGTTGCATAAGCAAGATAAGCAAGAAGCTGAAAAGTTTTAAATGAGAGGCAGGCATCGTTACAATTTTCTGTTTGAAATAATATCTTGTTTGGTTTTAAAAGATCACTTTTATTGTTATAAAAACAGTGTCTATCAAGTTGCTTTGTGATTCTTCCATTTTTCTGTCATCAAAATTTAAAGTTGGAATTTGGGAATAAGATTTCTAGGTTGTTAGGCAGAATACTGGAGCTTCCCATGATATTTAAGTAGGCAGTTTCTACAGTAATTAAATATTATTGTATGTAGTTGTTCAAAAAAACTGTTCAGAAAAAATGAGGATTTTTAATAAACTGCAATGAAATCAAGAGATCCACAAAATATGGATGTGTCACCTGCCCCTCCTAGGTTGGGAATCTGGGGTTATCACACATATATGCATATGTAGGTATGGGGTATATATGCATGCATATATACATAAACAGCGTGCAAGCTTATATATATTATTAAACAATTGAACTTTATGCTTGGTATGTTTAGAAATACAGTAAAGTGCACAGAAATTATTTTCTTGAACTTTGTACGTGGATCTCATATTAAGACTCCAACATCATGCCTTTGCCCTCTGTGTGTGGTCTCAGTGATATGCCCTTGCTTCTGACTGAGTTATCTTTTGATTTCCTGAGAAACACATTCCAGGAGGGCACAACCATCTTGTCCAAGCTAGTGTAGTTCCTTGGGTCCTTTTTAATTGTCCTTTCTTACCCCCACCCCGCCAAGTTTCCCAGGCCTAATTTTTTGATATTAAGGGAGACATAAGAAATGTTTGCCCTCTCTTCCATACACATTTGGGACTGCCTCTGGGAAGACTTCCTTGAGTCCTTCATTTAGAGGGTGATTCCTTCTTTTATCCTATCCCATCAGGCAGGATGGATATTTGAACCTTCATTCCAAATGCAAGACACTTACTTTATAATTAGTTTTGACCAACAGGGTTGAGTTTTACTCATTCTTTTGCTTTTTCTGTATGGTGCAGTGATTACTACACAGTTACTTTTGCATGTTTTCCCTGAATTTCACTTAATTTAAAGACTTTCTCTACATTGAGACGATTGAGAAGAGAAATGGAGAGGATCACAGTAAGACAATGACATTATATGATCCAAAATGTGAGGATACTTGATTTAGGCCTAGGTACTTTTGTACCATTTGTATAGTCTCATTGCCATTGGATTGGTAATAATTGCTATTATGATATTTCTTATTTACAAAATCAATTGGAGATTATTGGTATTTTCATGTAAAAACGCACTACTTTATGCATTAGTTTATTTATCTAGTTTGTATTGAGGACCCACTATGTGCCAGGCAGTGATAGTGAAGTAGGACAGACCAGGCTCGACACCAAGGAATAGCAGGTAGTAGGTTTACTGGCTGCAGTCAGGTTCAAAAGGGAGGCTTTTCGCCTCTATCAAATCACCCCTCTGAACCCCAAGTTCAGAAAACTTTAGAACTTTATACCCAGTGTGTAATGGGAGGGGCTCAGAGGCTCACAGTCTGTAGAAGTTCACATAAAAGTAGCTTTTTCCAGAACAGTGGAACCTGGGTCTGGATACAAAATCAAGGACCAGGACAGGGAGAGTTCTCCTCCTCTTCCCTCCTGCCTGCTTGCTCCACAGGATCTGAAATGCAAAGGCCTCTGAGGAGGCCTCAGTTTAGTATTTCTTATTGCATCCTGCCTCTGCAGTACACCTCAGGCCTATAAACCCTGTTGCAGAAGTTCTTGTTGATAGTCTAAGAACAGTTATGGTAGGGGGTCTCTGGAGAAGCTTAATTAGATTTTCCGTGGAGGACGGGGTGCCAAGTTGAATGGACAGTGTTCACCCTAAAAGAACTAATGGTGGACTGAAGTGATAGGCAATGCGGTTATAAAAGAAGAAAAAAAAAATAAAAAGAGGCACAGGATGTTCTAGAATACAGAAGAAAGGCATTGCAGAGAGAGGATTCATAAAAGGCTTCTGACAGGAGGAAGCTTGAACTAAGTTTTTAAAAATAGAACTTAGCCCCAGAAAAGGGAGAATAAGGTGGGCAAGAAACATTTTCATCAGAGCAAAGTCATGTATAAAATGAGTACTGAGCAATTAGCAATTAGCAATTCGTTTTTGGCTAAATACAAATAACTTGGGAATTTGGTGTTTCTAGAGCACAGAGTAGAGAAACAGAGTACAGGTTGCCAAGAATTTTCTATGCTAATTAAGGGATTGTGTCTTGAAGCACAGGTAGTAGAAACCACTGGAAAAGTTTTAAAAATGGGATAAGAAGGCCAAGTTTGTATTTTAGATAGATCCCTCTAGCTAGGTTATGGATGAGGGGTTGGAGGGAGCAAGGCAGGAGTCAGGAGACCAGTTATGGGGCCATTAACAAATCCAAAAAGAAAAGTTATGAGTCTGACCTTAGTCATTGGCTGTGAGGATAAAGGAATATGGTTGAAAGAGGGGGAAAGGCAGAGGAAGAGACCTAGGCAAACGTCAAGAAGTAGAAGCAACCCAATCTGGTGTTGATTGGATGCAGGAAAGGAAGGTTCTAGAAGAATTGTCAAGATGACTCCCTATGATTTGGATGAATGTATAGGTGGCAGTGGTGATATTCATGGAGAAAAGAAACATGGATAGAAGACTGAAGACATATGAAGAATATATTTTTGACCGAATGGTGCCTTGGAATGAAGCGATTCACAGATGCTAGCTCTTTATCTTAAAACAGATGTGCCTGCTTTAGAGACTTGAGCCAGGACTTTTCTATTGTGTTTTTGGTATCAATGTTTCCTTACTGCCGTTAAGGATATGTATGTTATATACGTTCATATTTCAATTTTCTATAAAAATTTAAGATTTAAATCTTATAGCCTATATTACTTAATAAAGGAAGTTTCAAATCAAGGAATTTGAAAGCTTCAAGAGTTCTTAGAAATAATCTAACCCAGTCTCTTTTATTTCATGGATGAAGACTTTAGACCAACCTTATGTAAATGATTTACTCAAGTTCATGGTGTAAATCTATGATTATTCCTGCATTATCTATATCCTGACTCCTGGCTGAATGTACTTTTCCTATATCATCCACCTTTAAAATTATGCAAAGAGAAAAATTGAACAGAAAGAAATGTTCTTAAGAGTTCATGATGGTTACACTTTCCTGGTGTGAGAAGGTGGATATAGAAGAGAGATGCCAGGCTAGTAAAATATGTTTTGGCACTGGCAACCTTTCATTTGTTTATACAAAGAGAGAATGACTTTTCTGGGTCTTCGCCCAGCTCTAGGGCACTGCATATGACTCTGGCAACTTTCAGCAGCCACAAAAATGTCATCTTGAAAGAGTCATGGCCAAGAAAAATGATTGCAAGGGAGTTTGTTCATCTAGGAAATTCTGGGATGCCCTTCACAGTTTCTCCTTATGCTTCAGCAGAGGTGTTGCTGGGACGCGTATGTAGGTGATAAAACCAATGTCTGCTCACATTTTTAACATCAGTAATTGTGAGTGTTTCCCTATTCAGCAGAGAGAAGAATATGGAAAGAAATATAGACAGTTGGAGGTATACTCCATCACATTCACCTACTCTAGTAAGATGATCCATCCATCGGTGCACAACTATTTCCTAGTAAACTCAAAACGTCTTGATCTTGTAGTATCTGGCACCAGGTTCAGGTCACAGTGTGCATTTCTTACATGCATGCCTAGATTACACTGAGCCTACATGGGGTGTAGAAAGCCTGGAATAACTTAGGAGTTTGGTCATGCTTTTTGCCACTTGTTGGAGTGATGCATATGAAAAAAGAATGAAATCAAGGGGTTTCTGAAACTCAGTGACTGAGGGGCAGCTAGAGGTATTGATGCTAGTAAGCTGAGTCCAGAGAGGGAAATCTGGGTCCCTAAAACTGATGAAGCATGAACTGGTATTGTGAAAGGGGATCTCCAAATCAGGAGCCAGTAGAAATTAAGCAAGTAGCAGGAACCAGGGAATTGGATAAGAAATGCAAGGCTGGCCAACAGTATTGGCAGCTTTCCGTTGGCTCAGCCTGCTGCTGTGAGTCTGAGTTTCCACACTCTGAGTGGCCACAGCCTGGCATCTGGCATTAATTAGCTGTTTCACCTTGCTTTCTATAACCTCTCTGAACCTCAATCACTATGTCTATAAAATGAAATTCTTGGCATTTATAACTTTGAATGTCTCTTTTAGCTCTCTCTCTCCTACTAATGGCTTCAGATACCAAAAAGAGAAATGAGATCCATTCATGGACACCAGCACTGAAACTGTTTCAAATGTTAGCTAACTAGATCTATTGTCTAAAAAGACACTTATACTTTTCCATTTGGTAAAAGAAACAGTATATTGGAGATCTAAGAATAGAAATTCCTGCAAATAATGTACTTGGCCTCAGCCATCTCTTTTTATAAGGTCATAAACCCAGGTAGAGTTGCATTTTCAATATTACTACTGATTTATGAAACAATGATATTAGATAAAACCATCAACATGTAAGGCATTTTTTGCATTGTTTTACCTTTTTATTGTTTTTCCATATTTAACCTTTTACTTTATTTCATGGTGATTTTGCCATACCTGAGTAATACCACATGCACCAACATTCAGTGAGGGTCTACTTAATCTATGACATATTTTAAGCCAACAATGCCTTTGTCAATTTTTATAGGGTTTAAAATGTTATTTTCTTAAGAATTACATGGAGAAATTATATTCTTTGTGTATTCAGACATGCTCTGGTTTGAGAGATTCCTTGAAGTATTCTCTTCGAGTGAAGTGACAGAGAATATATTTCACCTGCAGGCCATGTCATAGTCTGACAGTCTCGATCTATGAACATGAAACACAAAGGATTTTGAGAACCTAGTAAGAGAGCTCCCCCAAACTCTTTTTTGTTATTCTCTAGTAGTCATTCAGCAAAAGACAAGAGACAAGTGATTTAGGAGTGAACTACAAATGATTGATAATCTTGATTTCTTAAAAACTCTTTTTTCTATTTTATAATATTGCATGTCACATAGTCAATGGGATATTTGCTTTCTCACTACCTAAAACATTTTGCAGGATATTATGTCATCCATCAGTGTACAAATGTCTAAACAACTTAAACATTATCTTTGAAACAATTTCACCTTGTTGTTTCTATCACTTTCACTTTTCATATTCTGTCTGAATACTGTCTGCTGTCAGAATAAGCCTGTAATATTGGTGGCAGTTTGCTGGTATTTTACCGGTGATTTTCTTTTTTGGATGAAGTACAACTTGCTCAGCAAGCTGGCCTCTTTCAAAGCACATACCAGCTCCGCCACCCACTTGCTGTGGGATCTTAGACAATTGACTTATCTTCTCTGAGTCTCCATTTCCATATTAGTGAAATGAAGAAATCAATATTTATAGCACCTAGATTGTTCTAAAGATTCAACAAACTACATATTTGCAAGTCCTGGTACCCATTTAGCCTTAGTAGAGGCTTAGTGTGTCCTCATTCCTTTGTTATATTTTGTGCTGTTTATAAGAAACAAATAAACTTACATTGCTAAGAAAAATGTCCTCTTAAGACAACTTTAAAAAAAGAGGATTCTTTGTATTAATAGTGCAGCAGAGTGAACTCTCCACATGCCTGGGTCTGGGCCCTTCATCTGACTTCGCATCCACCTGTGTAGCCCAGAAGCGTGAAGGTGATCACTTTCTGACATTGCCTGTTTCTCTCAAAGGAATAAGTAGATGAATTCTCAAGAGCTGACTACAAATTAAATCACCCAATTATTCAGCTAATGCACCAGTCAACCAGTCCAACAACAGAGCAGGAACCATGTCCTGAGACATGATCTCAAGTTATATAAGACCTCTGATTCTTGAACTATAATGGACTCAGTACTCCCTTTGTAGATCTGGTGGGAGCATCAAGTCAGATTATGTGTAGGAAAGCTCTCTGCAAACAGCCATTCATTTCACAGAGGTGATACTACCTCCTTTCTTAAAAATCATCATTTCATCTCATTTAAAACCACATGCTACATCTCCTTCTGAGTCTTTAGCCAATACCTGATAAAACTCTGGAGTGAGACACTGAGCAGAGCAATATTGTCAAAAAATTTTATGATTCAGCTTCAAAGCCTCCCACTTTCTAACTCCTCAGCTCTTGTGGTCAGCAATGTCTAAGCTTCAAATACACCTATTAGATGTTTGAGGTAGCCGTATTTTCAGCAAACATATTTTTTAAATCACTAGGGAATACACAAATACAATCAAATTTGTTACAAATCTTTCCTGGACCTGGCTGGTATGGTACTGTCAAGTTGGGTTTCACAGTTATACATCTACAGAGGAATGTCTAGAGATAAGATGAAAGCAACCCTCCTTATTAATCACACATTGTATATTTGACTTCTGCCTCCCTGCTCAGCCTTTAAATCAACTACATCTGGTTCTTGCTACTTAAGTGTGCCATTACCTTTTGCATTAAAAGGCAGGTACTCCTAGAGAAAGCAGCCCCATTTGATTAAAAAATAATTAACTAGAGTTATATTCATGGCAGCTTCAATGAGAATTTTAGGATTGGTTGGAGACCTACTTTATTTCCACAACAGGATCAGCAGACTGGGAAGCTCTTTGTGGTTTGATCAATGTGTACATGAAACAGCGATTTTCCTTTGCTTATTTTAACTTTTATAGTTATAAAGAAAAGCACAGTGGTACTGAATGGTCAACAGCTGACAGGTCACAGGGATTGAAAAGCAACTGTTGCTTGCTGTAGTCGCCTTATGCCAGAGGGTGTCCTCTGGTAAGCTGGGGACTTATGATTGTTTTTATACCCAGAACATGTTGACCTCTGGCAACTGACTGCATAAAAAATTGATGTATAATTGTCAAGTAAATTATGCATTGGAGCTCACTGATTAGCAAATTCTTTCTCAGGAGGGAAATCTGCATAAAAATCAAATTATAATTTTGAAATTTTATTTTCGGCAGGAAATCTGACACATCACGGTTAAGTCTGATGGTCTAAATAAGTGCTAAAGAAGTTTTATCCTTTTGTGAACAAAACAGGAAGGTTGTACTAGGATGTAAATTGAACATTGTTGTCTTCATTGAAAAAACCTTGTTTATATATATGGATCAGGTGAAATGTGCTTAGCAACCCTACTAATTTACATTCTGGCAAAAAACTACTCATTTCACAAACAGTTCTCATATAGGAAGTTGTTCTATGATCCACATTTTGAAAAGCATTTATCCTTTGGCTGAATCAGAATTATTTTGGAAAGCTGTCCTAAATACATGCTATCCTAGTATATGCCCTTAAAAACGTATAGCATGCGGTAGGTACCTCTGAATGCATTCTGAATATCTCCTCACGTGCTCCCGTGTAGTTTTAGCAAACACTGAAAGTTAGGAGCTATGTAATAAAATGCACAATTAGGTGATGCTTGGCTAAGTAAGTCAGTTGTTAAGAAAGTGGGTTTTGAACTTGGAGGTTGAGTTCCTGCTTCTTGTTGAGCAAGTTGTTTAGTGGTTTCTAAGCCTGTTTCATCTGTAAAGCAGCTGTAACATGTGGATATGTGAGGTTAAATTCACTGTGACACTTTTATTTATTAAAGGACAGTGCTTAGCTGTCCTGCTGCAGAACAATGTAATTGATAAATGTCTACTGTAAATGGCAGGGTTCATCTTCTCAATGGAAACTTGTCTACCATTTCTTAGGATATACATATTTATAAATAGCCCTAAATTCTCTGAATAAGCAAGGAACATACAGCAAATGTCTAGCTGCCTGAGGCTTCTTTTGCTAAGCAGCTACTGAATACAGCAGTCAAAATTATTTTGGTTTGTTTGTCAGTGTTGAAGACATAAATAAATTTGACTGAAGGAAAAGCAAGACTTGGCGGTTCAGGGGAGATTTAGTTTACACAATTTACAACTCCACGTCCAAGGGAAGACCTGACTAGAAACATCATGGCTGGATGCAGGTGCTTGAAAGATATCCTGTTATCTATATCACACCTGGGTCACTATCTATCATCTATTTCTCATTATTTTTTTTTTCTGGATTGTCTTCATTCTTAGGCTTGCTTTAGTTTTTATGGTGGCAAAATTGGGCATCGTCAAGCATCTATGTTACCAGCTATTAACCACAGAGGAAGAGGAAGTTCTTGTGTAAACTAGTTTGACAAAATGCCAGAACCAAGATTTAATGGCCTTGCTTACAATATCTTTCCATTCCTGGACAACCCACACTTGCTAAGTAAGAGTAGAACATTGTGTTTTGCCAGACTTAAATATGTACCCTCTTCTAAAGTTAGAGTGGATCAACTCTACCCAAAGCATCTGCTTTGAAAAAAGAAAAAATGATAATTTCCCTTAAAGATGTTAAGGGATGTCGCTAGGAAAAAGGATACAGGGATGTGGAATCTAAATGATAGATGTTTACTACTCTGACCGACCCTCATTCTTCTACCCTTCCCATGTTGCTTACGTATGTTCATTCAATTGGAATGAAGTCAAGATTTGGTTTAGAGATCTTCCATTTTGTTAAGATAATTTTCAGATATTTCTTCTGATCAATTTTGTATCACAATATGAGCTTCATACGAAGCTTCCATTTTTGTTAGGTTGGGGCAGATTAATATTTGATAAATAGAAGTAAGCAAGAGATGATGTTAGAAAGTGAACTGCCAAAATTTCGCAAAGGGGAATTTACATTTAGATTGTATTTATTACATGATAATAATGTTACTATGGATTATAAAATAGTGGATGTATTATGGTTCACTAAATCAGTAAAAAATCACGTAGCTGTTAATGATTTGGAACCCGGCTCACTAAGCACGACTTGGCAGAGCTATCAAGTGGTTAAAAGTGTTGGTATGAGTTAAGGACTTCGGCACTCAGGTCCAAGTCTGGCTGTTTTTGTGGTGTGTGGCCTTGGACCTGACTTCTCTGGGATGCAATTTCCCCATATGTGTAATTTGGTAATAAAATGCAGTCGCCATGCAGTGGTGGGGGAGAGTGAAGTGTACTGACAGGGAGATACAGACTTCTGCACTTTTCAAACCCTGCATGTGCTCAGCTTTATTCTCCCAGGTGCCTAACAAGATCCCTTGTAGTAATTCACTTAATCATTCCTTTGGCCCCTGTGGTACCATTTATTTTACAACTTTAGTGTACTCTTAGATGGCATCATAAAGGAACCAATTTTACCCCAGGCAAGTAGGGCAAATGCTGCTTTATGGGCTATACTTTCAGTGCCTATTTTTGAGCTTGCAAAAGAGCACAGAAAATGATTATAGCTCACTCTAGGGATCTTCAGCTCATTTGACACATCTTTGCCTATGTTTTAATATTCCTTAAAGGCTTTCATTTTGGGAATATACTTTCCTCCCTCTCCTAGTCCATTTCCCCAGGGAAGTAGGATATTTTATTTATCATTACAAAAATGGAAGGGGTAGACTGAATTTCTCTGAGATGAGTGGGCAGCATGGTATAACTAGAAGACCAGAGCACTAAGATTTAGACTGAAACTATTTGCTAATCTGGGTGACCTGGGGTTCATCCATCCCTTTCTCTCTCTGATTTGGTTTCCTCAGCTATAAAATAAAAAGAATAAGGAGGCCTGTTGTGCCTAGTTTACATCTTTGCTGTGAGGGTTAAATGAGATCATGTCAATAATAGGAAATCACAGTTCAAGTGCATATTTCCATTATGATTGTGATTATTATTTATATTTATCAGTATATTAGGAGTTTGTTAGCAATTGGATTCCTGTGTGCTCTGCTTCCTTTTTCTCCAGCTCCCAGAGACAGAGAACATCCCTGCCAGATGGCCAGTTTGCCAGCTGTGTCTTGTTTTGTCATTGTAAATATTACATGCCCCAACTGGGAGACTTTGCTTATAATCTAGTATACTTTGTCCTTTATCTCTTGCAGCTTGAGAATTACATCGTGGAAAATATGAAGTCGGAGATGGCCCAGATACAGCAGAATGCAGTTCAGAACCACACAGCCACCATGCTCGAGATAGGAACCAGCCTCCTGACTCAGACTGCAGAGCAGACCAGAAAGCTGACAGATGTTGAGACCCAGGTACATACCCTGGGCTGGAGTCCACACACTCATCCAGAGGGTTTTTTTTTTTTTTACCCCCCTATCCTTTAGCTTGCTCGGTAAACACAGAGCACATTTCAGCACAGAGATTGGGGAAGCATATGCATTTTTGTTTATTGGTAATAACAACAATGACTGCTTGACATGCTATGCATGTTTCTTTGGACTTAATGAGGATTGGTATATTTAGCTTTGTGTGTGCTTGCAAAAATAGGGATAGTAAAAGACCTAATCAGTGTTTAAGTTCAAATAAACACTGCAGCTACCAATTGTGATAGGATATGAGTGGAACAAACTAACCATTTCAGACAAATTAGTGCCTTTGATATGCTTTTAGGAACTGTCTCATTTAACACTGGTAATGCTTCTCTAGCTGTAATGGCATCTGCAGAGGTTTTGTGCATTTATTGGATTGAAAGGAAAACCTCAAATGAACTGATCAGGAGTGTATATATATTTACAGATATATCCTCCCATTAGGGTCAATGACATACTTATTTGAGTACAAAAGGGTAAAATCTAAGGATGCTTTTAATTATTACTGCCACAAAACCAACCTTACAGTTTACAGCAAAGGGCAAATACATTTTTGATGACTAGAAAATAATCTCTATGGTGCCTCTGAATCATGGAAATGGCTATTCCAGTTATCATTCTGAAACTCAGGGGCTGATTCTGTATCAATCGTAGTTGATTTTTGAATGAAATTGAAGTAAATAAATGCAAAATTTCTTTTTATTTTGTCTGGGTTAGTGGCATCACAGATCATGCATTGAAAGATCATGATCATTTGTATGGATAGAGATCATATGACACAAATAAGACTCCATGTACAAAGGATACTTGTTAAAACCATTTAGAGCAGGCAAATCAGCGAGTTTGATTGATTTCTCCCACTGATACAGCTAGTGAATAGAATTCAGGGCTCAAACTCTCATGTTCTCGTCTCTTTTCTATCCCTCTTGATACTAATAATTAACCAATCAAATAGAACTTAAATGTCCAATTGCTTTAGAGAAATAAGTCACATAGCCTTCAGAAAATATTTTTGTTGCACAGTGTCATCAGCTAACTATGGGGAAATGGAGGGAGGAAAAACCACATTGTAATAAAAAATTACATGACTTAATCTTTTATTGTCACAGTAAGTGTGGTGATCTATATGCTTTGACAACTTATGGTATAAAATAATGTGACCATATTTTTTTTATTCTTATTATTATAAAATGCTATCTCCTCCAAAACGTTTTCATATGTTCAGAAATGGAAATATGTAATATACCCTATTTGACTGCACACTTCACTTCTTTATATAGTTGTTATAACTCTAATGACACACATGACAGGGGTTTGTTGTATTCTTTCATTTCCCCAAGCCCTCATCTTAAGTTGTTTTTATTCTCCTGCCACTTAGGAGTTGGAGTTGTGGCAGGGATGGGATCCTATTGTTAGCATTTCAATCTCTAACCTGTAAAGTTGTATGTGATATAAGGTTTTAAAAGATAATAACATGTTCTGTGTCTAAGAGCAGGAGATAAGGACTTTATGAAAAATTGTACAGAAAATCCTAAGAAAATATAATGAACACTCCTTAGTGGAACAGCTAAAGTTATTATTAAAAGCCAATCAAATCTTATTAGATATATCAAGGATGATTTTAAGATAGCCAAATCCTGAAAAATCTCAAAAATCACAAATCCATCAAAAATAACAATGGGACAATCGATTAAACTTTGTCCTAATTTGTGAAAAGAAACCCATGTGTTCATTTCATCTTCATTTTAATGTCTTCTAGTTGTTCATGCTATTTGTAGCTGTGATGTTTTAAACCTTTTCTATGTAAACATATACCCATGCCATGCCATCATGCGTATTGGAATTATTGCATTAGGACATGTTCTGTTGAGAGATCTTACTACTGGATTCCTGAGGTAGGGCCAAGTTTACAAAAGGAATCCTGAATTACTTTTTAAAGACAATTACTTGTATTAATTTATAATAAGCACTTATAAACCAAAACATCCTTCTGTGCTAACCAGGTAACCTCAGTTGGTTTTGCTCCTGTGTTTCCCTAACTTGGCTTGGTATGTGTTGCTTTTCCTAAGACTGACTTCAGGTCCTCAATTATCTCAAGAACTATGGCAGTGGCTTTCCAATAAATTTTAGTGCCCTGGCTTTCACATGATGATGTTATAAAGTTAAGTAACTTATTTCTTTCTAGTCCTCTACTGACCTTCTACATTTGCAACTTAAACAAAGGTGGTACAGCCATGGTTTTATAGATGAATGGATAAAGAAACCATGCTATATATACACAATGGAATATTACTCAGCATTAAAAGAGAATATAATTATGGCATTTGAAGGTAAATGGATAGAGTTGGATAATATCATCCTAAGTGAAGTAAGCCAATCCCCCAAACCAAAGGCTGAATGTTCTCTCTCATAAGTGGATGCTGATCCATAATGGGGGGGGGCATGGGAAAAATGCAGGAATTTTTATGGGGCAAAGGGAAGGGTGGGGTTCGGAGGAGGCATGGGAGTAGGAAAGATGGTGGCATGAGATAGACATTATTACCCTAGGTACATGTATGACTGCACATATGGTATGATGCTACATAATGTACAACCATAGAAATGTAAAGTTGTACTGCAATGTGTACAATGAATTAAAAGCATTCTACTGTCATATATACCTAATTAAAATAAAGACAGTAACAATAACCAAAAAAAAAAGATTCTGTGTTTGATAAGCATCATGATCAGAAAAAAAAAATACAGGATCTACAATGAGCACATCTAAGTAACCTTGTTGGCCATGGTGATGAGAATGGAAAACCAACACCAAACCCTTTCTTTCATCATTAGTCTGGCTGAATATATACTTACTCTATTGTCAGTTTATACCAATATCTCTTCTCCTTCAAGTTACTCTTTTCAAGTATGCAATATGAAGGCGTTCATTTCAGGAATTACTTTTGTCCCTCCCTGATATATAATTCTGTTTCTCACTTCTTCCCCAAGCCCATTTCAAGCCCATTTCAGTTCGGGGAACTCTCAAATCCCACTAAAATTCACCTCTAAATAATTTGCACATGTCTCTGCTTTAAGTGATTTTACATATGTTCACTATTTAAAAATAATAATACAACCAGTGGGGTACATAACAGAATCTTTTATTAAGGTTTAGATCTGGAATGTCACCCAAAACTCATGTGTCAGACAATGCAGCAATGTTTGGAAGGGAAAAGATCATTTATGAGGGCTGTGACTTCCTTAATGGAATAATCCATTTGATAGATTGATAATTTTAATGGACATACAGGGAGGTGGTGAAAATGAGAGGCAGGTGGGGCATGGCTGGAAGAAGTAGGTCACTACATCTGTCTCTGGCCCCTTTCAGTCTCTCTGTTCCCTGGCTGTTAGGAGCCCAGCATCTTTTCCCTGCCACACCCTTCCCCAAACACTTCCACTATGGCTTTTCTGACTTGCCGTTTGCCAATAGGCAAACCATGGACAGAACCTCTGAAGCCATGAGCCAAAATAAATCTTTCCTCCTCAAAGTTGTTCTTGTCAGGTATTTTGATCACCGTGATGAAAAGCTGACTAACGTACCGTCTTCTTTAAAGATGAGGAAACCAAAACACAGAGATGTGAAGCAACTTGCCCCGGATGAAAGAATGGTGAAATTTAGAGCAAGAATTTGAAGTCTGTCCATCTGTCATCAGAATCTGCATGCTTTACTAGCTCTTTCTCAATGCGGACTCTCTCCTGTAGTTCCATTCTTTCTTTAAGGTGACAGAACAGCAAATGGGTCCAAGAAGAGGGTAAGATGGAAATCTGATAAAGCAAAAGGTAATGCAGACTTAATAGCATCCCTGGATGCCTCCTCTGAATGACAAAGATGCTGCCACCGCCCTGCCAGTGAAAATGATGGTTCCACCTACTAGTACCCTTATGCCATGTGCCAGGGACGTCATCACATGTAACCCCAGGACCTTGTGGTCTCCAGCTGTGTTAACTATGGGAAAGTTCTGTAGACATACAGGCTAAGTTTTCTCCCACCTCTAGTCATTTATATGGTCACTGTAGTGTTAGAACTGAATCAAATTTGAAAATATATTTTGAGTAGTTCCTTGATGCAAGATGTTTTTAATAGTTCCTACAAAGACGACAACAGCAAATAAAGCAGTCCTTATAGTCAGTGGGTTTGAGTTAGTGTGGCAAAACATTTTTAAATCCTTTCTTAACTTTTTGTCAAATTAATTAGCTGTGGAGATTTTCTTCACAGCCATAAAACTGTACCTTTCCATTCTACTGGGGTGGGTGTCATTGACCAGTGGCCCCAGCTGCCGTGCTCTGAAATCCATCACTGTGCTGGTACACAGACCACAATTCCCAGTGGCCACTTCCAGGCAATGAGTCACTGTGGCAGGGATACTTACTTTTGCTCCTGGGAGCTGTAGGACTCTGCTGACACATGACATTGCCCTTGCTGAACTTTCTCACAGCTGCCCTCAGGGCTGTGACTTCCACAGGACCTTCCTTCCTTTACTCTCTTCTCTGTGGTTGGACCTGCATTCCAGGCTGAAGGCTCTCCTGGCCTCCTTTGTCTGATTCCCGATTTTCCCTCACAGGTATTTTCCCTAATAAATTTTCTGAATGTCTAATCCCCTTTTATCATCTGCTGCTCAGAAGTCACAAATTATCCTACCTGGTGTTGGACCACAATTAGAAATTTGAGGCAGTTCACAGTTTGTTGAATGAGCATGAATCTCTGGGAAAAAACAGATCTGGTCTCATATCTACTCTCAAAGGGCAACTCTTGGAGTTGAACCTTTAACTTGATGAGGGAATTAGTTAAATAAACATTTAGCTAAACAAAATGGTGGTAAAATAAATTAGCTAGGTGGTTATCCAAAGAAAATACCCTGGTTATTAATTTTCTACAATGTCTGGAAATGTGTTTGATAAGCCACTAGAAGACTCAGTAAGCTATGGCTTACAATTCGTGTTTGGCTGGCTATTTCTTTTTCTAAATAAAGTTTTATTGAACATAGCAACACTCATCTAGTTATATGTCGCCTGTGGCTACTTTCTTGATAAAATAGCAGACTTGAGTAGATATACTAAATACACTAAGGCCTGCCAAGCTTAAGATATTTACTGTTTGGCCCTGTACAGAAAAATCTAACCAATTCCTAAAAAAAATGATAATAAACTCTGAGAGAGCAGGGATTTTGTCTATCTTGTCCTTGTCTACTGCCCTGTCATTAGGATTTAGAGCAGAACCTGATACATAGGAGGCTTTCATTAAGTGCTTGTTAAATAATAACTGATGTTAGTTCCTTAATGTCTCTGGATTTTAACACAATGAACCCAAGTCCACAAGCAATATACAAAGGGTTGTGTTGATGGTAAAATATATATGCACAAATAGCTGGTTGATCAGAATATGACTTTGAAGAGAAGCAGCTACTACAAAGATGTTATGACTGTCAAAGAAATTGCCTGAATATATTTCTCTACTCCAAGGAGCATGAGAAATTTGTACACTTCCTGCCTCATAGTGCTTATTTAGTTTGTGCTTGGAAAAAGAAGTGTGATGCTATTGGATGCAAAAAGCAGAAGAGCTCATGGTGATTTGAAAGAAACCATTTTGATAACTGTTTGTTTTGGTATCAGAGATTGAACCCAGGGGCATTTAACCACTGAGCCACATCCCTAGCCCTTTTGTGTATTTTATTTAGAGACAGAGTCTCACTGAGTTGCTTAGAGCCTTGGTAAGTTGCTGAGCATGGCTTCGAACTTGTGATCTTCCTGCCTCAGCCATTCAAGTTACCAGGATTGATAGAAATTTTTATCCACTAAGGGAGGCACCTTTCTTAGTATGTGGGAAGGTTCTTGTAATTTACAGTCACATGAATTTATGCGAGATAATTTAGACTCTGGAAATTGACTACCAAGTTTCCCTTCTGACCCTCATATGTTTTAGCTGTGTTGAAAGAGTTATTTCAACCCACAATTTCTGCATCTGTGATATAATTACTATCTCTGAACTTCATAAACAAATGAGTTTATTGCATTAAAAATACATTATAAAATTGTATTGTTATAAATGTAATTTATATTCAAATATAATAAGGTTATTATATTATAAACATATTACAAGTTATATAAATATAAAATATTATACATAATTATTATGTGGTATTAATTTTGTATTATTGTATCATAATAAAGATTAATAATAATTTTATAAGATTATCTAATTTCCATACTTTTGTTTTCTCAATGGTTCCACCCGAAATTTTGTAGATGTTTGGTTTTTCAAGGTTTAAGAGTTCCATTTTAATTTGGGGTGGTCTTCTTCTTTATTTTCCTTGAGATTCACATTGTTTAAAGAAACTAGGATGATCATTAGGACACTTGTCTCAAATTCTAAATTGATCTGAACATTTATTTTCATGTCCTTTATTTATTCTTTCTTTCCGTGTTGTTTCTTTAGGCTGGAAGTTACCATATCTAAAGGGTAGACTGGGTTCACTTGAGCACTGAAGTAGGGTACTCTGTGGAATTGCGGCTCACCTCTTGCCTCTCCTCAGGAGGCAGGAAAGCCAGCCTGCTACACCCTCAGTGATGCAGAGGATGAACTTCCTCAGGGGAGTAACCTCCCTGTCACTCTACCCTGATGGTTCACTTTCCCTGAGGAAATTAACAAATAACCTTGTTGTATGATTCTTCATGGCATTGCCCATCAGTGACCAAAAAGTCACTTCATCAGTTTGGCAAAGGGTGATTTTATAGCCCTTCATTTCCTTCATTGTCAGCTTTCACTCTGCTGGAAAAATCTAACTCTGCCAACCATCATATTTTATGTTACATTTTTTGTTTAAGAAACGTAATTAAAAGCAAATAAGAGCCTATAAGCGAGGCCAATTTCAAAGTTAATGTGCTGTTCAAAGAGACTTCCTTTCATGCTCTGTATTCTCCCTCAATCTCTACCTTTCTTTCAATGGCAATGTTAATTTAAAGGCTGGAGACCCTCTTAAAAATATTAAGGGGGGCAGGTGTGGTGGTGCACACTTGCAATCCCACTGGCTCTGGAGGCTGAGACAGGAGGATTGCAAGTTCAAGGCCAGTCTCAGCAACTTAGTGAGACCCTAAAGGACTAAGGGAGACTTTGTCTCAAAACAAAAAAAATAATAATAATAATAAAAATAAAAAGGGCTGGGGATGTGGCTCAGCGGTCAGTGGTTAAACACCCCTGGGTTCAATCCCTGGTACTAAAAAAGGCAGCAAATGAGTGAATGAGCAAGATTATTTGTGATAGTGATGATTCCATAGGAAAATAAAACACAGTGACCTGATGGACAGTGAGGGGCGGGGGGAGGGGAGGGAGTTACTGTACAGAGCATGGCCAAGAAGACTCAAATGATGAAAAGATATCTGCATATGGGAATTCCAGGTAGAGAAAGCTATAGATGCAAAGTCCCTGCAGGGGCAATGAATTTGGCATGCTGAGGTGACAGGAAGAAGGCTGTGGAGCTGGAGTATGATAAACAAGGAGGAGAGTGGCAGGAAGTGAGATGTGGGAAGTAAGCGGGGTCCCAATCCCAGGGCCTCATAGGCCAGGCTGAGGACTTTGGAATGTAACTAATTGCAAAGGGAAGCCACTGGCACATTGAACACAGGAGGTGGCTTGATCTGATGCATGTTTTTAAAAAGAGCCCTGTGGCTGCTCTGTGGGAATGGACTAGAAGTGGGCAAAGAAGCAGGAAGGCAGATTAGGAGTTGTATTGGTCTCCAGAGTCAGATACAGCAGCTTCAGTGTCCATTTCAGATGGATCCATTCAGTTCTCACTGAAAGTGGAGAAGAACTGTCCTTTGTAAAATAAGACATTTTGGTGTTTGAGGATGTCAGGAAGTGTGATCAGAGAATGCAGTGAATAAAATAGAAAACGTCTTTTGTTTAACTGATTCAGTTAAACTGATTCAGTCACACCGTGTACCTTTCGTTCATGAACAAGTCCCAAGAGTCTTCTCTGTGCCAAGCACTGTTCACCACAAGATACGAGGGTTTCACTGTTTCATAAATTGCCATTCAATAAGCAACGAAATAAAAAGCTTAACTGGATAAAAATATGTTTATTAATTGACAGTTGCATCTATGTATCCTCAGTCTTTACATTCTCTACCAAGTTTTCCCGAGTGGGTCCTAACTCTGTCTTCTACATAGTTTTTCCTTAAATGAAATGATGCAAAATAGAAAATTGTACAAAAAATTCTAAAATATTCCACAAGCAAAATATGATATTAGTAATAATTTTAAGATTGGCTTTTAGAAGTATATCAATAACAACTTAAAATATAAATGAATCATAACAACTTACACTTTTTAAAGTACACGTGTCTCATCTCACTATTTTGTGCCCAACTCTCTCCCCAACCCCATCCCATCACCACATGCCTTGCAGGGCTAGAACTAGAATAAGGCCAATGAAACCAAGGGAGACTGAATCATGTATGTGCAGGGAGACATCCTATCTTTATTTAAAAATAATATTCTCTTCAATGTGGGTTTTACACACACAGTATATTATGTATCTGTGTGTGTGTGTGTGTTTAAATGGTGCATTAAAACATCACTTATATGGATTGCCCAGGGTTGTGTTTTGTTTTGTTTTTTGACTTATTTCCATTGCTTTTAGAGTTGTCTGTCTCCTCATCCTAGTTCCTACTTGCCCACCTGCTTCCCCTTCCGTTTCAACACCCTACAGCCCAATCACAGTATATGTGAAAAGACTTTCTGTGAGCATCTGAAATAATGCCAAATTTAGACCTGCCATGAGAAAGGAACATTCTGAAAGTGTCCTTTTTAGAGGGATACCCTTTACATTAATACTGATCTTGCAAAAGTTTTCTCAGTCTCCTTTAATAACTAGATCCAAGGAAAGTGTGATGGCTATCAATGATTTCAAATTATGTAGGGAGCTTTTAAAACTAATTTTCCGTATTTCTTTACCTTTATTCCTCTGGTAAGGAGGGAAAGGCAGGGAGGGTTGAGGCAGAAGAAGGAGCAGAACAGTGACACAGTTTGAAGGCATCTTCTGGAACTGTGGTGTGTGTTCTTTACCTGGAGAAGGAGAGGTTTGGGTACATGGCTCACAGATTCATGTCGTATTAACATCTGACTGGCAGCATGGGTCTTTGTGATCCAAAAGGAGGTTAGCACTTAGAGATTCTGGAGGATCCACCAATGTAGTGGAGTTGAAATGATAAAGACAATCTGTCTCTAGTACAATCTGAATCCCTGATCACTCATCTCCCAAAATTAAGGGTGCAAATGGTTTGATTTTCCTTCTCCTTCGTTTTCTGTGTAGAGCAATAAACCAAGTCAGACTTTTGGTTTGAACCTCAGCTATTCCCTTGGTTCTTCCGTGAATTGGGGGCTCTCTCTGAACCTCAGTTTCCTCTACCATAAGGTGACAATGACAATTTCTCTTTTAACTGGCAGCCACATCTAGAAAGCGATATGACATTTAGAAGGCTTGGCATGACCTGTAATAATGGATGTTCAAGAAATCTGTGATTATGAATCTGTTTAAACAGTGTCAAGGTTATAGCATATCTATTTGGTTTTTGTAAGGTGATAAGTTTAGGAAGGTCTGTTTTACATGCCTATTAGTTATTCTAAATTATCCACAGTGTCTAAAACCTTGTGCTAATACCCACTTTGCATTTGTAAGTGTTGGAGATAAATATGGAAAGCAACTCCATTTGAGTATCCTCTACTATGGTTTCAGGACACAAAAATTGAAATCTGAAAACGGATTAAAAACTCAATGTCCTTACTTAACTGCAATCTCAATCCCAAAAATATTGTGTGTGAGAAACATATAAACAGTAACTGATAGAATATACACCATATGATTAATTATTCTTGAAGAAATATTATTTAAGAAAAAAACTCAAAAACTCAAATGTTTTCTGCTGTTTACTTTGTGATTGAAGTTTGAAATGGTTTTCTTTTATCTTAAGGTACTAAATCAAACTTCTCGACTTGAAATTCAACTGTTGGAGAATTCATTATCAACATACAAATTAGAGAAGCAACTTCTTCAACAAACAAATGAAATTCTAAAGATTCATGAAAAAAACAGGTGAGGACTATACCTTTCCAAAAATATTTATGTATGCACTTTTGTATATTCTCTGTGCCTACTCAAAAAAAATTAAGATTGAAGTGGCTCAAAAGAAATTAATTTTAAACATGAAATGCACAGAGTTTGAGACAAATGTAGTAAATATGTCAACAATATTATCAGTGTTTACATATTTACATTTTTGAGATACTTACTTTTTATAACATTTAGTATTAATTTCTCTGTTTGGTTACTCAAATCTATAAGAACATCTACAATATTCATTTGATTCTATAACTAAATTCCAAGACAGAAAATATTGACATTTTCCAGCAAAATCAAAGTTAATGAGAAGAGAATAGAGCCTCTCAAATTATCATTCAACCCACTCTTAAGTTTTTACAAAGTAAGAAGATATTCAAATTCAGAGATCTTGCACTAGAGGGAGAAAAAATCCTATTTTTTAAGAAAGTTATTAGCTAATAAATGTAATCAAGATTTTTTTCCCATTTAAAACCATGTTCTTAGACATAATAAATAAATGCTTGTTAGATTTATAGATGTTATATCAGCTTTTTGTTTTATAAATTATACATCATTTCCGGTAAGTAGAATGGGACTTGGTGCTATCAAGACTTAAAGTCATTAACAATTGGTAACACAATTTAATAAAAACAGTGATTTTTTAAGGATGAGTATCTTGTATTTAATTGCATTTCCTTTTATTTGGACCACGAGAAGTTGAGTTTTAGCCTTTTTGCATTATAGTGCTTTAAATAAAATTGTACTGATAGAAATTAGTGAAATAACATTGCATTAGTGGAACCAGAGTTACCATGTTCCAAACCAGGGAGGACCTAAGAGGTCTGCTGTTTCTCCTCTTACTTCACAGGTGAGGGAACAAGACTCAGAGGAAATGACCTGTCCAAGGTCATAGAGCTTGCCTATGGCAGAGCTGGTAATGCAATCAGGGGTTCTTTGCTATAATCCTCCTCTTTCCACTTTCACATATGGCTTCAGGTTATTGACAACCTAAAAGGATTTTGCCACTTCATGCTAAAAGTAGACCATAATGCTAACAATTACAATTAAACTTCTGCATGGAAAAAAATAAACCTGGCTATAAGTTTAAATCAGAAAGGGGTCACTCATGTGCTATGACTTGTATTTCTAAGTTATATATTTATTTATCCTTGTGCGGTGTCATGGGGTAAACTGTATAACTATAAATAAACTTGACAGGACTTGACCCTGAACTGGCTGCCTGATGAAATATTCTGGAATTGAAATCCTGTTGAAAAATACCACTCACCTACTGTAGTCTCACATAACCAGTTCTATGCATGCATGTGTCAGGCCTACTTTCTTCAGCCACCCCTTGATTTAGAGTCCCCAACCTGTGCTTTACTCTTGTTGCTAAATGAACCCTATATACATTCAGACACTTCAAAATCTTTTGGGAAAACTTTTTCCAGGGATCTTGAGTATGTAGAACAATGGCAATTTTAGTTTTTGAGTCATTATTTGTTTGAGGATTATGGAAATGACACACATTTTTTGTAGCAAAAGGAGAAAATAAATAAAGGAAAATTAAAAGCTATAGTTCCAACATGTAGAGATAAATCTTTTTCTGAATAGCAAATATAAATATATTCTTCACAAAAGGTTGTGTCATACAGTACACCCCTTTTCAGTCTGCTTTCTTTGGAGATAGGTATCTTTTAATATCAACAAAATGTCCCTCTAATATCATTCTTAATAGCTGTATGATATTTTGTTTTATAGGTGTAACCCAGGGTGGTTTTAACCTAGCTCTCAGTAGGTGTGTTGCCACCTGTGATTTATCTTTTAAAAAGTTGCCAGCATGATCTCATATCCGTTGATGCTTCCCGTATTCATGTGTGTATTATCTCTTGGTTTGTGTTTGGCACTTTAGCTGACAGGATCTCATAAATTCAATAAGTAACCTTGAAGGGTCTGATCCTTAACTATAAAAACAAATGCCATCCTTAAGTATCAATTATACTAAGGTCGGTCTGTCCATCTCTTTCTCTTTTCTTTTCTCGTCTCATATTCGGTGGTTTTTTTTTTTTTTCTTTAAAAAAAAAAAATCACTTCTACCTAAATTCTTGGATATTTTGCTTTCCCAATATGATTTCTGAGCTGATATCTGGTATTGTTTCCTATTGCGGGATTTTCACTAGGAAACATATAATGTTTTAAAGGCAAACTGATTAAAAGTTGTTCTTTCTGTTCTTGCAGTAAAAGGGAATCAGGATGAACTCTCAAAAGAATTTCCTCTGGTCAAATACAAGACCTTCTCCTTGTGCTATAGCCTCTCAGAGACTCTGATTCCTGACCCCAAGCATACACACATGCCTTCTGCTAAAGACATTTTTCTCCCTAATTAAATTCTAATTCATATTGAAAACGCAAGTTTCCTTTTATATGCAAATTCTATCATTTATTACTCATGATAATTTTTCAAGATCATGACAATTTCTTTTTCTAATAATATATGCATTGCACAAGGAGTTCAGGTGTTTAGACTTTAATTTTAATACAAGACATGTCTTATATCCTTCTCCACACTTGCTTCTTTTTTGACTCTGAACTTCTCAAATATGATGTTATCTTATATGTGGCTTTGGAGGTGTTTGTCTGTCAATTGTTTTACCTCTTGGCCTTGCTTGAATTTCTAAAGTTATCTGTCCTTTTGTGGAAGGGTCTAACATGTGCAAGGGAGAGTTGGTGGAATATCTGTTCTTAAGCCAATTATATTTTTCCCTGAACCAATTTTGGTTTATTGTTTTGGTACTGGGGATTGAACTCAGGGGCACTCGGCCACTGAGACACATCCCTACCCCTATTTTGCATTTTTATTTAGAGATAGAGTCTCACTGAATTGCTTAGGGCCTCATTAAGTTGCTGAGGCTGGCTTTGAACGTGAGATCCTCCTGCCTCAGCCTCCAGAGCCGCTAGGACTACAGGAGTTCAGGTGTCTAGACTTGCACCACCATTCCTGTCTGAACCACTTTTTAAAAAGAGTTTTCTTTGTATAAACAACAACAAAAAAATCCATTTGTGATATGTAGCCAATTTTCCCTATTTTGTTTATTGTTACCATTTATTTTCACATGTGCAATGGAATAAGAGGAGTTCTGCCAACCACTTCATACAGCAATAAAGTGTTCCTTCCATTCAATTGAAGAGAAGGCCATAAAGTCAAGAATAAAGCAGTTTGTATTTTTTAAAAAAAATTATTGAGCATCCCTATATGTTCTTTATGTAACTGTAGTTCTCCAAATGCAAGAATAAACTATTTCTACACTGAAGCATCTCTGAAAAATAGTAACAACTTGAATTTAGTTAGCCAGGTCTGGTTTGGATCAGCTAATACACTTTGCAGAAGGGATTATCTAAATTAAGCTTTTCTTCCTCCCCAAGGAATGTTAGGGCTTGTATCTGGGTATGTGACTTACTAGCTTTGAATATGATGGGGCCTTCTCAGCCAAGGCGGTGAGTTGGCCCTTAGAAGTGTCACCATCTCTTTGGCAGAACAAGGAGAAATATTTTATGGATAGGATTACACTACACAAGCATGCTGAGAGTTCCTGCTGATTTACATCCTGACAAATTAAATGCCTCACTTGTAGGATTGAAAACGGATTTTTGGCTTCATTAGATTCACTTCTTTACCCCCTAGATAGCCAAAAGCACAAAGCAAGAACTGGATTAGCAATATTAATTCTACTGTTTGTTTTCTTACCAAGAGAGTAGGGGTGGTTCTGAGAATCTTCCAGTTTACTCTCTTTAGGAAATATTGTTTTTATTTGGTTGGATGCGACACTAATCACAAAATGTGGTTTTGGTTCTTACTTCAAGGAAAAGGCATTTGGAAGTATATATAACCCAGTTATATAACTGAAATTACACAACCAAGAACCCAAGTAAATGGAAAACATTAATAATTACCCTACTCATAAGGAGGCAGGAGCACAAAGTTGGTATGCATAATTGTCAACTTTTATTAAATTCCTTCAGTGTTAAATTCCTCCACTGCTTTTGCTTAAAAACAATGGAATAAAGAAGTGTACAGGGAAAGATATCATAATGCAATTTCCTTCAACAGAACCAAATATGAGACTGGATCTTTTAGTCTAATGGAGGGATCATTTGGCTATGTTTCAAGGTATGTACACATCTTATACACAATCCCAACTTTTTCCACAGACAGGCAAAAGAAGTTTCCAGAAGAAATATTTTTTGTTGCAACAAGGTACACAGAAAGGAAAAATCAGTACTCCTTCTGTATTAAAAAAAAATGAAGCATATGGGTTTTCTTGATAACTATGTTGAACATGCAGTTGAAGATGAGGGAAATCTCAGAGTGAAGCGAGTTCTACATATGGTGGCAATTCCAAAGTAGTTCAAGCCATACTAGCTGCTGCCTACCTCTTTATTATAATGTAAATGTCTGAGCCAGGTGCTTTTCATTTACTATTGGTAAGCCTCTAACCAATTCTGCAAAGTATATTTTATTATTTTCATTTTACACATTAAAAAACTGAAGTTCACAGAGATCAAATAACTTGCCCTTGACCAAAGAGTCAAAGTATGGCAAAATGAAAGTTTAAGTCCATGACAATTTTATGCATTAATTATTATAAAAATATTTTTACAACATGATGCAGCCTAAAGTATAATTGATGTGGTTGTCAAGTTAGTCTCTTAACACAAACAAGTATAAAACTGAAGAAAGTGGTAGGCCAGTTGTTTTTGGCCTGCCACTGTACACATCATTATTTAGTCCTTCTAATATTGGCATAGGAGATATAAACTATTTATTTTACATTGGAAATTCACTGAACTTTTTTTGACAAGCCTCATCTATCTTACAATTGGAGTTATGGGAAATTGTTAAGTTAATTAATTGTAAGTGATTGAAGTTTTGTACAATTTTAATAGACCAAATTATGCATTACAAACAAATTACTGAAATGGCCTAATAAAGTAGAGGTGCTTTCATTGTTAATATGCCTAAAGAAATGAAAAGTTATGTCACTGCCTTTTAAATTGAAGCTCTCTTCCATTTGATAAGTTCTTTGCAAAATACTAAAATAAAACCTTGCTAAGTTCTAGCATTGGATTAGGTTGAATTATATTTGCTGTGGATAGCAGGGATAGAGGAAGCGTATTTTTAAAATGCATTTTAAAAACTTTATTTCATTTTCATTAAAAATTTTATTTCATTCCTTGTAAATAGAACATGTATAGGCTTATTGAAAAGAACATTATCTATTTTCCTTTCAATTTTCTTTTTAAAAATTATTTTTAGTTGTAGATGGACACAATACCTTTATTTTATTTATTCATTTTCACGTGGTGCTGAAGATCGAACCCAGTGCCTCACATGGGCTAGGCAAGCTTTGTACCACGGAGCTATAACCCCAACCCTCAAATTTTTAAGCAATGAAATTAGTGGCATATAGCATCTTTCTTCTTTTAAATTTCAATTACCTCAGGATCTTAGAGTGAAAATAGAATTCTGATCAAATTGGAAATTGAAGGGTCATCTGAATTTTTCCCTTTCCCCGATCTCTGCAACTCACTAATCACTGTTGTTATTTATTCCCCCTCTTAAATATTTTTTCCAATTCCAAAAAAAATTCCATCCTGTCCTTTCCATTCCCACTGACTATATCTTAGACCAGACTTATTATCTCTTGTCTAGGCCATTGCAATGACCTCTGGGTCTCAAGCCTTGTGCCAGCCAAACCTAATACTCAGACACTGCCAAGGTCTTTGTGAAATGCAAGTCAGACTGTTGCTGTCTTTTAAGGCCCTTCTAACCCCCTAATGATTCCCTGTAACTGACTGAAGGTTCAAGTTCTTTCACACAGGGTAAAGTCTGTGATGGCTATAATAATAATTTTGCAGTGTTACTTCTGCTAGTCTTAATTTTTGGAAGGTATGACCTAATAGCTCAGAGCATGAGCTTTGAGGCTAATCTGCCTGGGTTCCTGCTGCAACCATCATACATTATTGTGTGACTTTGGGCAGGTTAATCTAGAATCTCCATGGTTTGATTTACTAATTTGTAATAAAGGGATGATGATAACAACGCTGTGTGGAGCTGATATGAAGATTAATTGAGTGACAGCATGCAACTCACTAAGAACAGTGCCTGCAGGCACAGTAGTGTTGAATCATGTTAGTGTGTCAGTATCCTGCTCAACAGATATTATCTCTAACAGAGCTGATGTTTGCTTTGCCTGGCACGGCTGATATTTACTATCTAACTCACAAACTCCTGTTCATTCTTGAAAACTTGGGGCATATGTCACCCCTTCTGAGAGTCCTCTGTAGCTTCCAGATAGACAGTCATCCCAATTTATATGATAGCACCGTACCTGTGTTTTCCCTGGTTGACTTATATCATGATGTTACAACACATATGTGCTTCTCTCTGTGTGTGTGCATGTGTTTATTTATCTGTAGCTACACTATTAGACTGTGATCTTCTGATTAATAATACATAGTTTTTCTCTTCTTGGGCACAATTCTCCTCACATGGCATATGTAGCTCGTGTTTGTTGAATACCAAATGAATAACTCACTGGGCAATGTCCCATTAGTTCTGTCACACCCAATGCTTTTTATCTATACATATACATAAACACACACTCACACAGTAAACAAAAAATACTTTTGGTGAAAAATAGAAATCATATTTTTACATTAAATATTATAAATCCATAATTCATAAATAAAATGGTGTTTACGTCATTATTCTGCATTCCCAAAGGCCTGCTACATGGTGTCCAACATTATCAATTGACACTCTTAAATTCCCTAATTCAGCCTGACTTTTTAACTTCTGGACAGGATCTGCCCAGTCCATTTTAGACTCATGGCTGTTTACCAGATTTCTCTGATAAATATTTTAAAAGGCTAATTTAATATAAACATTAAATTATATAGACATACACTCAATTACAAGTTAAAGTCTTGCTAATTCTACACTAAAACTACCATCCCCCCCCCTCCCCTTGCAGAGAATCTTCATTAACAGATTAGCAGTTTGGTATTTATTCTTTCAGACTTTTCTTTGAATATACCAATATATACGTATCTATTGTGTGTTCTTATTTCTCTGTATATTTACACAAATACACACTGATACACAATTAAAAACATGTGCATATTTATATGCTGGATGTATATGGGTATAGACTTTAAGTACACATATAGCTATATACAGTTTTATTTCAATTTTTCTTAAAGAATAAGTAGCAACACATTTTTGTAGACATACTATAATTGATACATTGTTATATTTTTATATTAATAAATAGATAATTTACTAGAACTAGAATTCATGATATGATTATTTAAAATTTTTGGAAATATTGACAAGTTATCCATGAACTTTATATTCTCTCCAAGTGAGCATAGCTTTCTAATTTCCCAAAACTTGGCTACCTGCATCTTTTTATATTTATTAACCATTTGCATTTTTTCTGTTCCCACTCTAGTCACAGGTTTCTCATTTTTCTATTAGATTATTTATCTTTGCTTTATTAACTCACAGAAGTTCTTAAATAAATATTAAAGCTTTGTCTTATACGTTGCAATTATATTGTCAAGTTAATTATTTATTGTCCAACCTATATTTTAATGGAAGTATGTTTTTATGTCATGAAAGTTATCAGTCTTTTTTTCTTGATTTATTGATTTCACAACATATTTAACTTATTCTTATTTACCTCAAACCTTAAAAATTTTATCTGCTAATGTTTATTTATAGCATCTATGCTCTGCTATTTAACAAAAGTGATTTCAGATTTTGAAAGAAAATTTACTATTCAAATTAGAACCTTAAAGAATAAATTTAACCAGGAAAAAATAAAACCCTTTACAAATCCATATCTGCAACACATGTCAACACTATACAGATTAAAAAATAATGAAAAGTTGAAAAATTTGTAAATAAATTCAGACAGGAAATAATGAGCAGGTTTCTATATTTTAATATCTTCCTCCTTGTTGGAGGGGCTATATTTACACACACAGCTTAGAAGACTCTCACCCCATGAATTCATTGGCTGCTATGTTAAGAGCTCTATTGTGGGAAACAGTTTGAAAGGGAGTGATTTTTCTGTGAAAGTTTCAAGATGTGTTCAATGATTTAAAGTATTTCCAATAAGATATGTTGTTGAAAACAGACGGTGCAGAATGGGGGAGGGGACATCAACCAAAAACGTCAAATGGGGCTTTGTGTACATTCATTTAGAACCTTTTACTGAAGTTCAACGTCTAGATTATTTTGTTTATTTTATTCTTCATTAAAGTGCACCTCTGTCTCAAGCTAGAAGTCAAGTGCCAAAATCCTATGCATGTCTCTTCTCAAAGTATTTCCAGAAAGATGGGAAACAGGAAGTACTGAAAATCCTGTGAGAAACTCTCTTTTTGGATTTCTAGCTCAATTTGTATAGATTTAGTGCATGCTTCATATATTGTTGTTCTGTAGAACACTAATCCTAAAAGATGCATCTTAATAAAATCTTTATTTAATGTAGGCTCCTCAAAATCTTGACAATGGAATTCTTGTTTTGCTTAATGAAGATATACTGAATGCACTCCAGAAAATGATCCATTAGAGTTTGGAGCAAGTACACAGTTTTGTGTTATGCATTTAAACCTAAGCTTATATTGTTATTGAACGCAGTCATCAGCCAAAGTGACTACTTTGTCTACCTAATTTTAGGACCATGGAGCTGTGACGTTGTCTTAAAGATCAACTCTATATCTAGAGGTCTGTGTGCCTAGCATCTCCCAACTCACCATTAGGAGAAATGATAGTCAACAAAAACTTTCAGGGTCAAAATGAAACATGATCAGTACTTTGAATTAAAAAAATAAATTTAATGTTAGAGGTGTTAAAATAGAGCAGTACTGATGAAAATCTAAGTTCAGATTATTGAAACTATTTTAACAAAGAAATTTTTATTTTATACATGGGAAAGATGGGAGAGGTTCAAATATTGTGAAAGACAAATTCCCAAAATAACTAGATGGAGAGAAGCAAATGTGAAGGCAATGTCAAGGTGATGCCTTGATTTCTGTTAGAACATAATTACATTGAACATATTACATTATTTTATTTGAAAGAGATGAGATGGTGGCATATGCCTGCAATCTCCGAGACTTCAGGAGTCTGAGACAGGAGGGATAACAAATTCAAAGCCAGCCTGGGTGACTTAGCAAGATCTTGTTTCAAAATTTAAAAAAACAAAGAAAAAGGGGTGGGAATGTGGGGCCCTTCTAGGTTTGATCCCCAATATGAGAGAGAGAGAGAGAGAGAGAGAGAGAGAGAGAGAGAGACTGTAGTTAGTTTTTAGTGCTTACTTTCAAAGCAGCGGGATATGTCACGGGCAGATTTCTAGTCTGACAAGTTAGAAGACGTGTGTTTTACCCTGATTCTGACACTTAATACCTGCATGATTTAGGGATATTTAGATTATTACCTATATACTAGGGCTTGTAAGATTTACTTAGTCTGTATCACTCTATTGCTTTAAGAATCAAAGTACATAAGGTTTTTTTTAAAATACTACACAACTATAATGGTATATTACAAACATGTGATGATAACTAGAGATAGTTAAAATTTTCTGGCAAGTAAATTTTGGATTCAAACCGTTTTGGAAGTATTGAGGAGGAAGGGCTGACTTCCAAAGTAGATAATAACCAATGGATGAGAAGAATCAAAGAGGAGAGAAGAGTGTCTTGGAAGCCAGGCATGAAAAGAAGATGAAATAGTGATATGAAAGTCCTCAAAGGAAATGGAAGGGTCAAGAAGCCAGGAGTCTCCCTGAAGAAGTCTAGGAAATTATTATTAACATAAAAGATTAATGAATAAAGTCAGAGACCATTAAGGGTCGTTAAAAAGTTTCAAATGAAGAAAGGACATGGGAAAATTACTAGAAGAGAAAATTACCTGGTAGGACCTGCCATTTGGGAAACAGTGTGCCAGTCATGTGACATGTGTCCAATGTGCTTGTGGTTGTCATCATATAACCTGGGTTTCCATATCCTGTGAGATATCCATGCTACAGAGCAGCTTCTTGTTTCTGTGACAATCCCTTCTTCACCTTACATGAATATCTCTTCTAAGGTATCAGGCTTTGTGGATGTCCTTTGATACCTGATAATCATGGTACATTGAAGTTTCTTTAGTAAATTATGAAAATTAGTGTACTTTCCATTGTGCTAATGCAAGTCTTTTCTTCTACAAGTCAGTTTCCAGAACTGCTTCCTTTGATAACAGGACTTCTTTGATCAGCTTTTAATTTTCAGGTCTTTCCAAATTAAAGTTAAAAAATAAAACAAAAAATGAAAATCAAATTTTGATTTTATACATGGGAAAGATGGGAAGGTTCAAATATTGTGAAAGACAAGTTCCCAAAATAACTAGATGGAGAGATTATCTTCGGGGAGTTTAAAAAAATAAAACAAAACAAGCAAAAAAAACCTACCTCCTTTATTGGCATCTCAGATAGCAGCTGTCTCTAAGTACATGCCTTCTTACAGAAGGCATACATCAAAAATAGGTATTAATGCAAAAATATAAGAAAATATTTTATGTCTGAACAAGAAGCTTCTTATAGTTTGTGTTTCTTTTTTTTTAAATTTGAGGTTTCCTCGCCAAAAATACTTAGACCAGGAATAGCATCATTTTATATTTTATATAACTATTGACACAGCAACTAAGAAACATAAGATGTATATAAAAGAGGATATATTACCTACTGATTAGGAAAACTGGAAGCCAGGGATCATCATATTTCAGATAACAATGTTAATTCAGAACTTTTATCCAGTTTTATAAGACTTTATAAGACTTTCAGATTTTGAGCTATACATGATCATCATTTTAATGAGTGCCCAGGTTTTCTGATAGGATACTTTAACTCCTGTGAATTTAAAAGACAATTTTTTAAAATAAGTTAGTGACACTAGATATGATAATTTTGCATCTGATTATTACTCCAGTAATAGAAACAAAGGTAATTAAAAAACAAACTGAGAATGAGCTGAGGCATCAGTTGTGGTTAATTCTCAGCGGGGAAAGCCCACATTCAACAGACAACAGAGAAAACCTCCTTTGCCATCCACAAGCACACTTAACACTTTAACAGTAGGTGGAGGGACATTGTTAACCAATAGAGATAATAGAGAAGTTGTTTTTTTCTTTCCTTTCTTTTTACTACAAATATCTCTAACAGCACTGAGTTACTGGCACAGAAGGAACTACTAAAGGATGAGTCATAACTACCCCTTAGAGATCCTGTTTTTCATCTTACTCTGATTTCCTTGCTGAAGTTTTTCATTTCCAAAAAAAGGTTTTCTAAAATAAAAGTGACCATCACATTTTCCTCAATCAACTACAGCCAAGATCTGTCCAATTTGGGTTTGCTGTAAGGTCAGCAAAGGGCAGGGCTCCTTTCTCTGCTGGTGTCCAGTAGAATGAAGGCAACTCAGAAGAGAAGCTTGCCTTTTCTGATCTTGCATAAAACACCAAGAGCAACCCCTGATAGGTCTCCATGTGAATGCTGCAAGTGTGAACTAGACACACTATTTGGAAAGTGGTGTAAGGTAGGATCTTAGGCTCAGCTTCACAAGCAAGTTTTTTGGCACGTTCTTCTCTAAAGAGTTTTTTCTCTTTCTTTTCTTTTTAGCAAAGATCTTAATATCCAAGAGCACATCTTGCCATGATTTCTCCATGTATATAAAAGATAACCAGATATTACAGCTTGCCCCTAGTACAGAGTTGGAAAGTTTGACTCTTCAAACACACTCCATTGTACCATTTAAGTATTAAACTTAAAATACTCCCTAGTGTCTTCTTTATAAAACTTAAGGAAATGACTATTGCTCAGAGTATTAAGTGCCCATTTTGGTATGCATTTGAATAACACCTTGTAAACCAAGGACTGGTTGAACCCTCTGCAAACAGAACTGAGAAAATCAAATAATCCTTTCTCCCGAGGAATAAAGTATATTGAATACTCTATAAAAAGTAAATGCTTAAATGCTTTTTATCTCAAATCAGTTTCTAGGATCCAAGAGGGCTTCTACATTCTCTGTCACTTTCATGTGCAATATACTAGGAGAGGATCATTAAAAGAGCTCTGAGAGGAGGAAGGTTCTCAATTAAAGATCACATCACATTGAACAAAGCATCTCAAGTCCTTTTGTAAGACGCTGAGGGGCCTAAAGAAATCTTCCTCTCCTGATTTACATAGTGATGTCATTAAGCCTCACCTGAAAACTCGGATTGGAAATAAAGGAAATTAGTAGTTAACATGATCTGGTATCAAAAATACCAAGGATTTCTGACCTCAGATAGCTAACTTTCTGGTCCTATAGACTCTACATCAAATACACTCTTTCCTCACCCGACAAAAACTACTGTGAAATTTAATCAGTTTAAATTAAATTTAATTTCAATCAATGTGAAAGTTTCAAAATCTCAAACGAATGAAAAAAAGTAAATGAAAAAGTACATTCTATGTTAATCATATTTTTTTTCTGAACCATCTTACCTGTTTCTATTAGACCATTACCTAAATGAAAGCTATATTATAATTTATCTAGGCTATAATTGTCTGAGTCTAAATCAGCAACCCTAGTTATACGAGATCTACCCCAGGAAATTAATTAGACTTAGGAAGCAAATATTACTTTGACAATATCTGGCATTCTTAATAATTCTTTATTTGACATGTCATATGTACAATTCCTATTTTAAACTCTATAGATTCTTGAGCCTCTTTTAAAAAAATAACTTTCATGGTGAAATATCTAGTTAAATTTTCTAATCTTAAATTCAGGAACTAGTTAAATTACTGTTTATTTTTGTATAGTACTTAAAAAAATAACTTTCACTTCCTTGTAGTTTATTAGAACATAAAATCTTAGAAATGGAGGGAAAACATAAGGAGGAGTTGGACACCTTAAAGGAAGAGAAAGAGAACCTTCAAGGTCTGGTTACTCGTCAGACATACATAATCCAGGAGCTGGAGAGACAGCTGAACAGAGCTACCACCAACAACAGTGTTCTGCAGAAGCAGCAGCTGGAGCTGATGGACACGGTCCACAACCTCGTCAGCCTCTGCACTAAAGAAGGTGGTAAGAATTTCTTCCTTGCTTTGGTTTTGTAAATACCTTATTTTATATGAGCAAATAGTTATTAGATAACAATCTTCTCTCTAAGGCGTTGATTGCTGGGTGAAAACAGCAAACAGCAGGTGAACTTTTTTTTTTTTTTTAAATATATGTGAGCTTTTTTTTTTGACAGTTTGTTATGTTCTTAATTTCAGAGAAATATTCCTAAATTCAAATTTGTGAATCTACAATATTTTTTTCTAGAAGAGTTTTCTAACTTCTTTTGTTTTTCATCTGTTTTTAACCTTAGATAATCTATTGCACTGTCATGGATAAAAATTTGATATTATGATGTTAGACACTTAATCATGTAGGATAGAAATTAGCCAAAGCTAAAGATTGCTTCAGATGGCTGGGAAGAGTTTCAGGAATGTCCCAATTTTAAAGTTAGTATCTTTGAACCACCGGGAAACTACCAGCTGATGATTTTGTCAATATAGTGGATTTTTAAAGAGGAAAGATCTTATGAAAATTCATATTGCTTACATTTTGGAGAGAGAGATGAGGAAATTAGTGGAGGAAAATGGTGAAAATGGTGCTTTCAAAGGAAAGGAAATCAGGGACTGTGCCCAAAATTAAAATGAATGAGAAAATATGATTGTTATTAAAAGTATTTTTTTTTTAAGATCACTTGTCCTTAGTTTTATACAGGGAAGATTTAACTGAGGTGGCAGGCATATTTTTTTCTAGGACATCTTTGTGATGGTAGAAATTATAAATTTTTTTATCTCACTAATATCTGGAGCCATGTAGCCATTGGAAATATCTGCAGACTTCTCTCTCTTTAGAGTATATCCATCTCTTCACCTGTCTACCCACCAATTTTGAATGAGTGCCTCTGGTGCACATCTGTCCATAGATAGCAGAACCTCTTTCCCAAGACCAGTGTGGATCTTTAAAGCATAGGGCTTGAGGTCACCTTCTGTAGTGCTGCTCTCTAGCCAGCCTTTCTCTGAGTGAAAATGGAATCATAAATGGTGATGAGTGAAAGTTCCAGTAACTTCTGCAAGTTACTAGAGTCATTGAGCTGTGGCTTATGCAACCATCCTATGCTGGCTCAATCATATGCAATGTATACATGTGGGGGTTCCTTTAATTTAATCATGAACTTGAGTGACATGAAGAATTAGCTTGACTTCAAACTTTCATGTATAGATATGAATATAGAAGATAACTCTGTATTAAGTGATCGTGTTTTAATGACATTTCACATTTCTCTGTTACACTCCATTACCTTGAGTTATATCTCCTTTAGATAGTCTAAACAAGCCTTTAATATACTTTGTAAAGTAACATTTTTTTTTTAAACAGTGAGTCCCCAGAGGTCCATTTGGGTGTGCTCAGTAATGTGATTGGGAAGGGAAAAACCTGCTAATCAGTCAGAGCCTGCCAAAACCCTGAGTTGAAGCCCACTGGAAGGAAAGCATGGTAGGACTCTGCCAGAGAATTTTAATAGAGCTCATGAGTATTTAGAAATTAAGCATTAATATGAGACATATCTACTCTCATATTGAGATGAATACATTTGGGGAAAAATTGAAAACACATTTTTCTTATCATCCCAAGACTTAAAGCACATGGAGTTGGGTAGTGTTTTTTTTTTTTTTTTTTTTTTTTTTAACAATTTTAGAGATGTCAAGCTCTGGTGATTCTCACAGAGCTCATATGTCTGCCTACTTATCATAATCTAACTTCTTTTTTTGAGTATTGTCTAATAAATATGTCTTTAAGCTTTTAGAGGCAGGGAGTGTGATGTTAAAATCAAAATTTCTGCCTAGGTTTGGAGTTTGGGTGTAACGTCAAGCAACCAAGCACTAGTTCTGCTCATTTATTGAACAATTATGATGGCAACGTGATAGTGGTTACCCTTCTCATCCAATCAGGATGTGAGAAAAGTAACTGTGTGTACTCTATGATTTAGCACATACAAAAAAGAGTAATAATAATAACACAGACTGAAACTCTCTACTATTCTAGACCTCCTGCTGTAGCTTTTCCTTTTAATATGCAATCGTAAAGCAAATCCTTCTTTAGCTTCAGGGCTAGACTCTCATGTAAGAGTATTGCCTGATTTTCCAATGAGTTCTGTGCTCTCAGAGCCATAGGTTTTATTTGTTTCTTGTTAATCTTTTGTTCCCTTTAATCTCAGTTAAGTATTCTAACTAAATACTTACTTTAGGACTCACAAGAGACACAAAACTGGGAAGTTTGCTCTCAATAAGGTTTATATCAAGATGTCAATTATGTGAGGATCCTTATTTTTACTGTAGCCATAGTCTTCCCTTACTGTGAATTTAAATTTTAAAATGGCTAATAGCATAAATAGCAGTTTAAATATCAGTTACTAAAGAGAACTTTGATTTTATCAAGTCTCTCTTGTATGCCCCAAATGCTATTTATTTATATATTTGTTATTTATCCAAGGATGATTATATGTAAATAATTTACTTTTAAGTTTGTTTGTATGCAAATAGTCCAAAATCAATATACCATCACAAACACACCAAAATTTCTAAAATGTACATTTAAAAGATTTTCTAAAAATATCACAAGTTGTGTCATAGTCCAAAAGACCAAAAGCCAAATATTTTAATTGAAACTAAAAGACTTCGTGTTTAAATTTAACCCAATCATTTGCAGAGAGACCCCTGCATATAATTCATACAACACAAGAGAATAACTTTAGTGAGTTTTCTATTAATGACAATTAATTTAACCTTTATAAAGCTATCTCAGTCTTTATAAAGTCAAGATAATTATGTTTATTTCACCATGATAACTAAATGAGATGTTCAATATAAAAACAAATGGCCAAGTGTTGAAGACACAGTTGACTCATTAAACCTTAATGCCTTCTTTCTCCTCCAAGGGACAAGATTCTATTAACACTCATTAATTCTTCCTATAAGCAAAACATTTTTTGCGGACAATGTGTGAATACAATGCCCTAAAGGGTTTAGCTATTGACAGTCATCCAAGAAGCTTCTTTTACCCTCAGTTTTCTTATTTCTAAAATGTGATCCTCATATTTACTTGATGAGGTTGTGATAGACCATATATATATATCACCTTCACCTATCAATTGTATAGCTCAAAATTGCTAAAAATTAATGAATTTTAATTATCTGATCACAAAGAAATGATGGTTATGGTATGATGCATATGTTAATAAGCATGATTTGGTCATTACACAATGGGAACATGTATAAAAACATCACATTTTACTTAATAAATACATATAGTTATTATTTGTCCAAAAAAGAAAAAAATAAAACACCTGAACAAATAAAGTACTTAATTAACAAAAATAACTATTTTACAAATAATTTTAAAACATTAATAAAAATTAAGAAATAACATCTGTACCTGTTCATAGTAAATACTCAAAATATAGTTTTTTAAATTTCATTTTCATGCCTTCTAAAGTGCTTATAAAAAGTACAAGATAAAGAAATTCCGAGGAAGTAAGTTTGGGCTTAAAATGTACCTTTCCCCAAACATTTTGGTCTAGGAATATAATAAATATATATTGCACATAGAGAGTAACTTTGTGTAGTTCCACAGGACATTTTCTATTAAAATATCTGATGCCATGCAATGCACTTAAGCTAAGTACACCTGATGAACACATTTGCTGAAATAATTTATCAAACTTGACTGTGTATGTTCCAAACAGGCAACAGTGATGTCTTAGGCAAATAGTCATTTTTAACTGAATGTATCCATTTTGTGCAGCTTCCGGGTGACACATTTATTTTTGTCAAACTTTAGTCTGCAAACACTTGGTCGCATTTATTCTTAGAAACATTACCCACTGAAGAAATATGATCCTCAGTGTTATCACAGTGTCAAAGCTTAGCTGATTGCTTCATGCTTTTGGCAATTCACAGTTATTGCTGGAATTGAATAGGTTACATTGATAATGGCATGGAAACAAGGTTTGGAATTCTTTGGGGGAGTACTGTGACTGTCAGAAGAGTCACTAGTCATCTATGTTCACTGGTAATTAAAATATCATCACATACATTGAACACACACAGGCGAACATCATATTGTGTGACTGAGAATTTAATTCCCAATGAAGTATGCACAAAAAAAAGGAAGAAGAAAAAGCAAAAATTAAAAAGAAAACAGTGTTTAGGCTCCATCATAAAATGACACAGACCGAATATCTCATTGTCCTAATCAGCTTGGAGCACATTCCTGCTATACCAAAGTGTGATTCATAAATTTATCCATTCATTCAAAAAATAGTTCTACAACAACTGTTCTGTTTCAGATTCTCTTCTGGGGGATAAGGATGTTTATCCATTTTCATTTAACAAATATTTGCTAAGTGACTATAGTGTGCCAGATATCGGTCAGACCAATGGGAAGGGGGGAAAAAAGAAAAAGAAAGGAAGAAAGAAAGAAGTATTTCAGTCTGTGACTTTAAGGAACTTGGAGTCTGATAGGAGAGAAACTGGTAAATGACCAATTATATTTCAGAATTCATTGTTGGAGGTGAGCCTGGGGGTTACTGCAGCAGCAAAGTAAACTAAAGGGTATTAAAATTACAGGAAGGACACAGAAATGACTCCAGAATCCAGATTCCATTCAGTCTTCTTGAGGATTTTATTGAATGTTTAGTATGACTCTAGTAGTACTTGAATTTTACCTGGATGAACTTAGTCCTCACTCAGCAGCATGAGGGAGCTACCACGCCCAGAACCATCATATCTTCTAGAGAATTTGCTAAAAGTTGTAAAGCTGGAAAAAAATTGATCCAGCATAGGCAGGTTGGCTTTAATGGGGAGATGATAGCCAATCCTTTAAAATGAAGAAGGACACTCCAGGGAGGCCACATACCATGTATATTTTCCAGGAATCCTGAGAGCATGGGGTGGGAGTCGTATAAGTAGATGCACAGGTTAAGTCTCAGAATCAAGGGCAGGGGAAAAGATGAGAATAGAGAGAGAAACTGAGGAACATCGAGGAGGAAGCATTTTTGTTTTCTCCTAAAGCAATGAAGAGTCAATATATGAGGATGGCGATAACATATGCATTTTAGAAAAATCACCCTGGTCACAATGTAGGAAGAATGAACTGGAAAATTGAAAATCTTTTCAAAGCAGGGAGACTGGATAGATGTTTTTGCCACTATTTCATTAGGAAAAAAATCTTAGCACAATCCAGTCTTCTGAGTCATGTGCAAATATTAAATTCATTTAATATAGGTACTAACTTCCTATGAAATATAAAGAAACTAAGCACCTATTGGCAAAACATTTCTAAATAACAAACTGTTAGTGAGTGAGTGGGCTGAGACTCTGGGTCCAAATGTACAATCTGGAGTCTGTACGTTATATACTGTATTACATTGGAAAGAGAAGGTAAAGTTGATTTCCATTAGGTTCTCAAAGGGATTCCTTAGGAGAGAAATAAGGCCAGAATCAAACAGAGGCAAATGGAAAGTAAGTGAGGGAGATTTAAAACTGAAATAATTATAATTCACAATAAACAATGACTTTCTAGAAGTAGGATTAAATACAACTTCCAAATTTCAAGGTTAAGTAACTGAGAAGGTGCTGATGACTTTTCAAAAATTGGGCAACAGTATGGATAGGTGGGACTAAGCAGGAAAGAGAAGGAGTTTAGTTTTTTGTCTATGGACTGAGGAGCCTTGGAGTCCAGAGGAATAGGAACCTGGAGTTCAGAAGAGAAATCTGATTGGTGTGTTCTCAGAAGAAGCAAGTGATAAAATAATTGAAGCTGCAATAAAATAATGACTCCTAACCATATGGAAGGGTCATAAATCCATTGGAGAATTTAGCACAATTTGTAGGACATTTCCTTCCCACTTACCTCACACCCATAATGCAAGACACAGGCACAAATTTGTGTCGTTTCAAGAATTTAAAGTCCATTTTATAAAATGATACGAGTAAAATCAAATCAGAACAGAAATTTTGGAGTTATTTATGGGACAGAATAAGACAGAGAGAGGGGGAGAGAGAGAGAGAGAAGAAAAACTGAATTGGGGGGAAACAGGAGTGAGCAGTGTGGTAGGAAATCAAGTGAAAAGTATTCTTTTCAGCAGCAAGTGAATTTTGTAACTGGGATGTGACCTTTAATAGCAAGACTCAACTATATGACTCAAATGCATAGGATGAAGACTAAAGTGAGTGAGAGGAAGTGAAAACAGAAACCATGATACTCCCAGATTCAAAAAACTTGGATGTAACAGGACAGTAACAGGTTTAGGTAGGCCGGTACACAGGGGAGAGGGACAGGAGTAAAGGAAACTTAACAATAAATATCAAGAGACACGTCCATGTTTATGTACTTATTTCCCTACTAAGATATTCAAATTTCAGCTCATAGAATCCTCTGTGAAGTTCATTTCCAAAATTCCTTTACATCATCTGAACGACATAATGACTAATAGTAAAGATTTTTAAGTGATCTACATTATTTGGGCTGAAGGTCTTTCCCAGAGGCTGATTGCAGTGGTATGGGACATTTGATCATTATTTTCTGTCCTCTTCAGAGGGGAAATGAAACATTTGCTTTCTTCCCAGTGCCAAGGAGTCATTTGGCTCTGTTCTCAGAATAATTCTACCATCTGAAAGGAATTTACCTCCTGTGCAGTGTCTATTGAGTTCGAGAAGTGAATTATTCAGTCAAGGAATGAGTTAGGTTGAGCTTCAGGTCCCTCGAGTTAAGAATGACTTTACAAACATCAGAAACGATGGGAGGAAATTAAAACTCCTTGAATGTCACTCACATCAACATTGATAAAAATGGGAAATATCGTTTTCATTGACCAAGGAAAAGGCTTGTTTTTTTTCCAACCACTTGTAAATGCATAATTTAACATTAGGTAGAAAAAGAAAGAAAAATACAGGAAGTCATCCGCTGAACACCACAGCGAGTACATGTTCCCATTTAATGAGGGAAATGCTTTATCTTGACAGAAAATTCTATGTCAAACATTTACAATTTCCTTAAAATGAACTACACACTATCTAGCACTTCCTTTCATAAAACCCAATGTTAGCTTAAGTGAAAAGGGACTGTTTATTTTTGGAAATAGTATATTTCTCCTTTTTGATGGAGCATGTTATCTGCCTTTTGAAAACTCTTAATTTCTGTAAAAAAAATTGTGTGAAGAGTAGATAGCTCAACTAATGATAACAAAATAAAAAATAATACAGTCCTTGACCTCTCCCATGAACTATTTCTAAACCACATCTTTTAGAGACGATTTGGAAATTTGTGGTTAATTCTCATTTAGAATTGGAGTTTCAACTTCAGAAACCAGTTGAACCATCTGCAGATGGATATCTCCTGGTTCCAGCTGAGCCTGGAAGTTACCAAAAAGACCACAAAAAAGAGTGTTTCTTTGATTACCAAGAGCAAACTCCATTCTTTTTCTTGTGATTTCATAGCCTGGCTAGCTAAAGAAAAGAAACACAAATAGTTTGAATAAAAATTTAGCTAAGTCATTTCCTGGATTCATCCACACTCAAGTCAAATTCTGTAGATATTTTCTAAATCTAAGGACAAAAGGGAACAGCTGGCATTGGTTACAGATAAGTTACAGTATTTACATGGAACCAAATGACACCCATGATTATTCTCAGAGACAATAAGAAAAAAAAAGTTTGTTTAATGTATGTATCTCATGAACTATGGAGTGAAATTTCTTATATTTTAAGGGTAAAAAAATAAGTAAAATTTGAGAAATGCTACAACTGTATATCTGGTTTCAAATGTATATAAATAATATTTATTTTTAGTATAGTATTTTACTGAAAGTCAGTTTAAAGAACATTTGTAACTAGTGGTAGAAGGGACTGGGGATGCAGCTCAGTGCAGAGTACTTGTGGAACATGAACTAGGCCCAGGGTTCCCTCCTCAGCACTGCAAAAATAAATAAATGAAACTAGTAATGCAGGACATTTTCAGCTTTCTATGCAAAATCATAATTTATTTATAACTCAAGAACACCAATATTTTAACTAATTTTGAATCTCACCCTATCACTGGCTAGGATTTTGATATTCCAAGTGGGACCATCCCAGAGATAGTCATATCAATACGGAACCTCTCAAGGAAGATCCTCCCCTTTAATGGGTTTACAAAAAACTCAAGTTATTAAATGTAATATCTGTTCAATCAAACCCTTCTTATTTGTGTATGTATCATGTCTTTGCATAAAGTCACAATAATTTTTATTTGTGAACATTCTGGTTTCATAATCAGGATGAGTTCTTTTAGGACAATGAGTTTGAACTTTGGGTTTAGTTTTATGTAGAGATTGAGTTGCAGAGGGAGGGTCGGCCAGTTGTTTAGTGCTCTTGTTCACACAGACACACATATATACACATAAAGCTAGTCTCAATTGTAACTCACCCTCCAGACTATCTCCTGGAGCTAGGACTTCGACTATGAAGGTTTCCTCACCATGTCTTGGAGCAGCTATGATGGATGCCTTCAGAGTGCAGGAGGTGGCGTTTAGGAAGGAACAGGATTCAGACTCTCTGAGTTCTAGTCCTAGCTCTACTACCCAGTGGCTTAACATACCATACCAGATGCCTTAGGGTTTGTCTCGTGTCCTAGACAAACCCCCACACTTCATGATCCCTATCAATCTTTCCATACCTTCTCTTGGTTTTGTGCCCTACTACTGCCTCAGGAAGCCCCATGATCTGTAGAATCCCAGATAGATACCCAACTGGTAGTCAAATACTGTTCTTCAAGTATATTACACCACAAGTATAAGAATCAAAGTGACATATTTGTGGTAACAATAAACCCTCCTTTACTTAAAACTTCCAATGAAAACTTCTGTGTATGTCAGTTTTCAAAAGCATCTGGCAGCTACTTTCTATGCCTACAACATTGACCAAGGACTTTCATTACATTTTCCATAGCTTTAACTAAAATCACTTATTTGTCCCCTCATAATAAGGCACAAAAATATACCCTTTAAACTCTTCCACATGCAGGAGAAGTCTTTTGTGCAAAATCAATACATTTTAGTCAGGCTGAAAACATTACATGGAAAATTAACACACATGAGACACCTGAAATATTTTTGTTCATGAAGTGACTTTCTGAATCAGTGCAAGGGTCATGCAGTATTCACAACTTCCCAACAGGGTGCCCAAAGAGAAAACATAGAAATAAATTGTTTTAGACAGTTTTGGTTTTTTTTTCTGCTCTGACTTAAAGACCCAACCAGCACAACTGTAAAGGAGGAAAAGTTTATTCAAGGGCTCACAGTTTCAGAGGTCTTAATCCATAGAAGAACAGCTCCATTCCTCAGGGCTGGAGATGAGGCTGAACATCATGGTGGGAGAGTGCGGCAGAAGGAATCAGCTCATATCATGATCAGAAAGCAGAGAGAGAGAGTTCACTCGCCAGATACAAATATATACCCAAAGCCACACCCCAATTCCCACCTCCTCCAGCTACAACCTACCACTTCAGTTACCACTCAGTTAATCCCTATTAGGGGGTTAAATCACTGATTGGGTTAAGACTCTTACAACCCAACCATTTCTCCTCTGAACCTTCTTGCATTGTCTTACACACGAGCTTTTGGGGGGACACCTCACATCCAAACCATAACATGAGTATCGTGAAAAATGAGTGATTGCTTGATTAAACAAAGTTTAGTGTGATTCCATTTATAATTTTTTTTTGTTTTTTCTTGGTTGTTTTAAGCAGTCATAGATATTGAATATGCATTAAATTATACACAAGTCATTTCACATCAGAGGAGTCTTAGAAAGCTTCTTTAGATATACTCATCAAGCTCTAGTAGAAACATGTAGAATTACATGACATTTTACTCTTCTGCAAAAAAACAAAAAAGTACCACAAAATTAGAGATCCCGCAATAGTATAGAATGGTTTGCATGTCCACTTAGATTTAACAGTTTATGTATCTTATAAATGTATCTCAATATTATTAAATTTCATATAACTACAATTCATTATATATCATGGATAATACATTCCACATGTAATAGAGATATATTACTGTACTAGCAAAATTTTAGGAAAACTCAATCATATTGTGATGATTAATATTTTCATTGTTTTTTCCTCACCTTTTCAGAAGAGAAAATTAAATACAATTATGACTTTGTGTAATAATTCAATTTATTATCATGTCTCTGAATTAGTTCCTATCATAACACCCTGGTATCTTTGGGGAAAGAGTATAATTTGTCTATCTTATACAATGCCTAAAGTATTATTTCTTAGTTTGGCCTATTTTTTAAAGTTTGCACTCTCTTTCTCTCTCTCTCTCTCTCTCACACACACACACACACACACACACACACACACACACACAAGCTTTCCATTATCAATTTTTTGTTGTCTTCATGCCTGATATTAGAAGATGAACATAATCACACACATAGTTACACAAACATACACACACATGCCCACTTTCACCTCCCCATCACTCTTCTTCTAAATTTACAGCTTCTAACAACAGTCCATAGGGTCAGAAACCAAGTAGCAGGGCTTATGGGAAGCATACCTTAAATTAATGGGAATTAGTCCTAAGTCAGTGTGACTTTTAGGCATGGACATAGGAAATCCAATGTGGATTAATATGAGCAGTCAGAGTGCTCAGGAACCTCTTCATTCATTCTTTTCCTTTCTCTTTCTTTTTTCTTCCTTCCTTCCCTCCTTCCTTCATTTCTCTCTCTCTCTCTCTCTCTCTCTCTCTCTCTCTCTCTCTCTCTCTCTGATGGAGATTGAGCTAAGGCCCTTGAACATGCTGGACATGTTCTCCACCACTGAGCTGCACCCCCAGACCAGGGACCTTTTCCTTCCTAGTCCTCTGATAGCTAGCATTTGAAGTTGTGGGCAGGCACAGACTCACATCTCTCCTGGGGGTTCCCATCTCCTAGATGATTCCTCTGCCTGTGGCTCTTTTATCTTCATGCCAACGTTTTTCCTCTTGTCATTTCTGCCTCCTGTCATTTTCCTATATATCCTGCTTCCACAACAATCTTCAGAACCCATTCAGAATTAAGGCCTGTTGCTGAACCACCCAGGACTCTGGGTGTGACTTTGTCACTCCAGAAAAGTATTGTTGAGGAATCCGTGACAGAAGACTCTCTGGAGTTCTGTTTGGGTTTGGCTTTACTCCAAACCCAAACAGAACTCCAGAGGCTGATTAAAAAGTCATTAAGGGGCTGGGGATGTGGCTCAAGCAGTAGCGCGCCCGCCTGGCATGCATGCGGCCCAGGTTCGATCCTCAGCACCACATACAAACAAAGATGTTGTGTCCACCAAAAACTAAAAAATAAACACTAAAATTCTCTCTCTCTCTCTCTCTCAAAAAAAAAAAGTCATTAAGATTCTCATCTTTATAATCGGAGTGTTCTTACTTGTAAGTTGTGGTGAAGTTAGATAGCATCTCTGGGCTTTAGTTTCCTTTTATATAAAATATAAATAAATATTTCACTTCATAAGATATTTATGAGGATTAATGAAGCATGTACAACATACTTGGCATACAAAATTCAGAGTTTAGCACATAGTAAATATTCAATGAATATTAGTTTATTTTATTATGATCATGATTATTATATTTGACCAAGAAGATGATAGATTTTATAAATTATCTATAAAATATAAACTTACAAAGAATTTAAATAGGAGTAAGATATAGCTCAGTTTCCAAAACATTGTAATTAAAATAATAATGCAGGAAGTAAATTGTGTTCAAGTGTTCCCTTATGCCAGAGTTGGAAGGACTATGGGGGAAAGAGAGTGCAGTATTTAAAAAGGAGAAGCTTTTAGCTACAGAACCAAAGACTTCAAATTAGTTAAGAGTATTTAAGAATAATAATTCATATGCTTGTTATATTGTAGCATAGCTATTTATATGTAAAACCATATGCAGTTGCCTTCTTTGTAAGCTAAGAATATCATGCTAAGGTATCCACTCAGATATCTAGGTTTGCACTCATGTGTTTTATGTGAGAAAAGATGTCAAATATGTAATTTTTAGTTTTTAAGCTTTTATGAATATATAAGCTCAATATATTTCTCTATATATAATTATACATAAGTATATATTTATAAATATATTTATACATAATCATATCATACACATATAATTTATATCTTATATATTTAAATATATAATCTAAATATATTTTTGTATATATTTTTTAAAGTCATTGCTAAGTCTCCCTCATATCTGCCCACTGGATATTGAAACTTGTGCTATCTGGAAATCTGTTCATTTTTCCATATCTGTGAAATGGAATGTATTACCTTCTTCCACTTTTAAAAGTCCTTTTAAATTAGGATTCTAGGGAATGTCTCCAAAATGGCCTATAAAATGCCCACACACCTGGCTAAAGTATATAGAATCTTTTCAATCAAATATTTGCTTCTTTTCACCTTGTCAGATTTATGGTTTGTACTCAGCCATATGCTCAGTGAACTTCAGTGACCTGTTGAAATCACAGATTTAGGGTCAATTTCTAATGCTATGATCTGCCTAATGATGGCAGCTCAAAAAATTTCCCAAGGATTACCCTTGAATAAACAACTCGATCCACATGTATTCTAACGTTTGCTAAATACTGGAAAGATATGAATCATTAGCCACATTTAGAGTTTAAAAAGAATGTTTGAATAATTGATTTCTCACAGCAACTTGTTGGGAAATGGTTAGGAAGAAAGGCTTTGGTGTTTTACATTGTCTCTGGTAGCAAGGCTAATTGCTATTTATGTTCTCTGCTAAGGTTACTGAGACTCAGAATTACCAATTCCACATTCCAGGAAGTTTTCTCTGGAGGGTTCATCTGAATTGAAGTGACCCTCTGCCTCAGCTTTTATGGTCCTTCCCTGAAGTCAGTCTGGTGGAAGATGTACCATCTGGATTGAAACTGGTGAAATGCAGGGAAGAGCAAGATATAGGGAACAGCTGCTGGCATTGGAGTCTCAGGTTGCTCATTGACTAAATGTTGGCTGGTGAAAGACAGACATGCACCTGCTTATGTCCCTATTCTTTCCCTTCGAATGACAAAGATTGGATGTACAGATAAGGCTACATGAAAAGAATGAATGATGATTCTTCTGAAGACTTCTAGATTTATTTTCTGATATTGGTATGAGGGAAGTCTTTGAACTGACATACCAGACTCTCAGAATTTAGCTCAGATAAGCTTTCTACATTTTGTATTTTTTATCTCTTCCAAGCAGCCTTCCATGAGTCCACTTGGCAGATGGAGTATGTTCTTCTTGCATGTGCCTAGGGCACTTGACACATACTTCTAAGACAGTTATTGTCATCATCCCATTTTTTTTTTGGTAATACCTTTAAACTGGTAACATCATAGTCCTAGAAGATTTCTCCAGCTGTCTTGTGACCAGGTAGATAGCCAACAGATGTGAGTCAGAGCAAAGATACAGAAGCCAAATCCTGATCACATTGTTTGAAACCTGATCATGCCTCACCTAGAGTTCTACCCTGGATTGTTCAATGACATGATTCAATACATTTTCTTTTTGCTTAAACTGGCTTGAGTTGAGTCTGCCCCTGTCATGAAAGATCTACTCACATAATCTTACTCCCATCCAGCTGTGATCACATTAAGGGTAGGATTGGATTTTCTTATGTCTCTATCTCTGTTGCCTAGGAAGTCTTATTTATAGCAGATGGTCAATCAATATTTGTGGAATTAATTAATTAAGAGGAACATGACGTAGAAGACCAATAAAAATGCCACAGTCTAATTATCTTATATTTACACTTACATTAATTTTTAACTGATGACACCCAGGAGAGGAAGCAGGGTCAGTGAGAGAAAGAGACAACACAGGGTTCGGAAGGAAAGATTAGGTGACAAAATGAATGAAAGCCGTGGTGGTAGTAGGGACTGCCTGACAGATGTTAGAAATAGTGATCATGAGTTCGAGAGAGGCAAATGCAGAGTTCAAAATGCTTATGTATCTTAGAATTCTCTCTGGAAGTTTGAAGCCATGTTAGATAGTTTGCAATATGAATTTATTTATAAGGAATAAAGATCCAAAAATGGAATCCTACTAAACATGTGTATAGTGGGTGAGGAGAAGAGAAAGCCATAAAGATAAAGGAGAAAGCACAATTAGAGACATAGAGAAGGGAACAGGAGGGACCAACACAAAAGACGTGGAATAAATACAAAGATGACTTCTACAGTGTAGAGGGAGTAGAGGAGACATAGCCCCGATCCTCATGGTAAATCCTAAACATCATATAAAAAGTGACAGGAGACTGGAGTGGGATTTCATCTTTTAAAAAGTGGAAAATTTTAAAGGCACTTGTAGGAAATATGATAGAAATCTACTAGAAATGACCTAGTGCTTGCAATCTAGAATGGGGGTAAGAAAGTGAATGAAATCTCACCTGTCTGCAGGCCAGGATTTGCCCATGCAAGGATGAATGGGTAGAAGGACAGTCGATAGGGACTGAAGTGAAAGCCACCTGAAACATTCGCAGATGTCTGAGTGAAAGCTAGTGGCTAGGAAGAAAGAAAGGGGAGGCTAAGAAAGGGTTGATAGAATGGCCAGGATCTAGTAGAGGAAAGACATACTCATTAGGGATTAAAGAATAGGAGAGGAAAAGATGAGTTTGTGGTCAAAGGGGGAACTTTAGGTGTAAAGACCAATTTTTAAATTCATTCTATTTTATTAAAAGTTCCAGCCACTTTGAGAGTTAGATGAAGACTTCTGTCAGGTCTCTGGATCACTGCCCCAGCTCTGTCTAGTTGGTACTTGGTATACTCTTCCATCAGGGATTCTGTCCCTCTCTTATCATCTATCACACATTACTCTGGCTATCTTTTCCATCTAATTGAATCTCAAGACCTTCTAAAAATTTTTAAAAATTAGTGCTGATCCTGGCAAAGTTCAGCAAATTCATCTTTGTGACTGTGTTTTAAAATGTTTTACAATATCTACACATGACCTTGAGCTTCAGAGTGCTCCTATAGTCAATGATATAGGCCTCAAAAAAGTTACAGCCATCAGGCTGGTATATGCATCATACATCATTTTATCTTAAATGTTTAAAAATCTTAACTATTAAGGTGAAGTTTATCTGGTTAAATTGCCTGTTTCTTTTAGGCTGGAATAACAATGGTATAATCTGAATATTTAGTGAATGATGTAAGTTAATTAATCATGTTTGATGAGGACAGGCCAGGTAGGTACGATTTTACATACAACCATTCTTGCCCTGGGTTCATTAGATACAAAGTCTGAACTTGAGGGTGGAAGGCAGCAGCTCCCAGCACTCCATAGACTGAATTGACTGGCCTTCCATGCTCTGCTCCTGTTTCAAGGTTGCCATGAACAGTGTTATTATCATTATCATGTCAACAATGAAAATCACCATTTTAAATGTTTCACTCACTCTGTTTGTAGTTCACATAACTATCACACTTTATAGATTAAAATAAATCAATAAATACAAACCCTGGAGGTCAACCTACCCTTATATAGGGAATCTTCATTAAATCATAGTATATTCTAAAAGTAGCAAAGGTAAGCTGTGGAGAAGCTTTTAAGTTGATTTTTTAAATGATTCAGGGCTATAATTGTAGCCTGAATCAAACTTTCAAGCATAATGGTGGCTAATTAATAAGTAATTAAAAGCAAGCAGTCTAATCATTTTGGAAAGAATGTATCTATGTCTTCTGAAAAATATATTTCATTTTTTTAAAAAAATAATGACTTAAATTTTAATGAAATGAAATCTTTGTGTCATATATATTACCATCGCAATAACAAAAATTCACAATATAACCATAGTACTAGTTGGACCTTTGATGTTAGAATCTTCAAACCACTTTCCCAGGTATAGATATGATTTAGAAAACATAGAGCAAGTTTCCACAAAAACAAGATACTGACCAGCTTTCCCCCTTCTTTTCTATCATTGAAAGCATATGTGAAATAGCTTCCTTCTTCCCACACAACAGCCCCTCCACTCACATCTTCCTGAAGTGGAAAAGAAAGGGAGGGGGAGGAGGCTGAGAGGAGGAAGGGAGTGTATTCTCCTGAACCACCACATATGGGAGGGCAGGAAGTGGTATATTCAACAAGCGAAGCATTTTCTCCTTAGATAAATGATTCTCCATCTCTCGCCCCCAAAAGAAAAGTGGGTTTACCAGTGGGTTCTGTTGACCACATCTTCCTGTTTTTTTCATACTTTAAAAGAATCATAAATTTTAGTTGGTATTTCTTTACATCCCTATTTTAGGCATTTAATTGGACTATTTATTTATTTATTTTAATTTATAACATGAGAAAAGTATTTAGCTTTTAGGAAGGTTTTGTTTTTAAAAAATAATGGTCCATAAAGTTGAAGTAAGTGAACACTATTGAACTACATTGACACTTTGAAAACAATACCTTTATATAATTGATTAATAGGCCTAGTGCCATAAAGATGGTTTTTAAGCATGTATATATACATTTTAATTGATATTTTCCTATATTCTATGCAATACTTCTTCACTGTGATATGAACCTATAATCTTTTAGTTTACTTGATTCTGTGTTGATATTGCAATTGTAATAATATACAGCTGTAATTGTTAATACATTCAGGCAAAACAGTACAGATATGAGCTATATAGAAAAGTATAATGTCATTAAATGCTTTAATACATTTTTACATTTTTGTTGTGGCAGAATATCTGATATGAATGCTTCATTTTCTTGAAAAATAATTTAGTATGTTTGAAAAATTGAAACATTCACACTGAGATAGTAATTCTTTCCACAAAAATTAGACTCATTGTTACCTAGAAATTAACAAACATTATGCAAGTAAAATTTAAGTCAGGTTATTATTTTAGATTTTCTGAGTATTTAAAAATCAATTTAAAAGCATTAATTCATAGTTTAGATTCTTATTAAGCAACAGAAAATGTTAGCAGTGATACTGCAAAATATTCTTAATAAGTTTTAAAGTTAGGTAAATTGAGCATGGTATCCCCACATCTGTAATCCCAGGTACTCAGGAGACTGAGGCAGGAGGATCACAAGTTTGAGGCAAGTCTGTACAACTTAGTAAGACCAGGTTTCAAAATAAATTAAAAAGAGGGTTGGGAATGTAGCTCAGTGGTACAAGCTTGTCTAGCATGCTGACTAAATTTCCTGTCTTCACTTGACTTTTAGGTGATTATTTCCCCTTTAAAACTTAATTTCAAAGTCTTATTCATTTTATCAATCATATATCATTAACCTGATAATTTAGCTTCAGGGCATTAAACAAAATACAAAGTGCTATTATATTTTCTTTCAAGGTAGTTAAATTGGATCATAAACTCTTTTCTACTTCCCAAATCTAATTATTTTGAGAGTTACTTTGTGTTTTGGTTTTTGTAAAATTTATAGGAATTTATCACTATAAAGCCACAAAAGAAAGGTGCTACCTTCTTTTAGTGTTTTAAACTGCAATGCTACATTTTGATGCTTGAATTTTTCTTCATCTCTTACATCTCCAAAAAATGTTTTGGCATCTTTCTGAACTTTCCCAGGACTGGGCTATAGCTCAGTGGTATAGCATATGCCTAACAAGTGTGAGGCTCTGGGTTTGGTCGATAGAATCACACACACAAAAATAAATGAATAAAATTTTCCTATGAAATGTAGATAAGAATGTTTTAGAAATTTTTCAGGAAACATTGACATAAATTGCTACCAGTTAGAGGTATTACACGACTAGTTTATTTGTCCTTTGAATTGATGTTTTGGAAAAGATATATAGAAAAACCAAAATTAAGAAATTAGAGAGAATTTTTTAATATTTATTTTTTAGTTTTCAGTGGACACAACATCTTTATTTTTATTTTTATGTGGTGCTGAGGATCAAACCCAGCGCTCCGCGAATGCCAGGCGAGCGCGTTACCACTTAAGCCACATCCCCAGCCCAAGTAAACTATAAATATGCAGTTAGAAATTGCCTTGTAACTTTTTTTTCCATTTTTTAATTTTGTAAATCACCTGTAAAAATCTGATATTGTCTTTATGTTTGGTTTTTGGTAAATGCAATATTGACCTTTATGTCGAGAGAATGAAGTCATGTGTAGCTACTCTTGAAGTACATGTGGGTGTTAAAGGTACTGATATTCTTATTCATATATTGCAATCTTTTTTTTTTTTTGCAGTTTTGCTAAAAGGAGGAAAAAGAGAGGAAGAAAAACCATTTAGAGACTGTGCAGATGTATATCAAGCTGGTTTTAATAAAAGTGGAATCTACACTATTTATATTAATAATATGCCAGAACCCAAAAAGGTAAAACCAGAAGTGTTTGTTTATGGGATGTAAAGCAGATCCTAGTTGAATTGCTGGATGATAATCAGATTGATTTGTGAGCTTGTTAAATGGAAAAACAAAAAGTGTGTGTGTGTGAGCTCATTTCTCCCAAAGATAACTTTGTTTCCCAGGCCCACAGGGGACAAAACCCTATTGTACAGTTGTACTCTAAACCTTGTATTGTTTATTCCTTTTTCACATTAGCATTCCCTTTATTCATTGCTATTCATGGGATGTCTCATTGCTCAGAAATTTTGTCTTGCACAGATCAAATGTTGAAGTCACACCTATCTTGAGTGCATGAGGAATAGCAGCCATATTCCAAAGCCCCGAGAACTTAGAGGGTTCCCATCCTCCATGAGGGGTGTGGGGGAGCAGGGTATATAGCAGGGTGCAAGCTATTTACAGATTACTGCTCCTATTAAAGTGGGATAATCGTACCCTGTCTTAACTTATAATTTTGAAAGGCTTTGCTTTTCATATTTACATAAAAGAGCAGGTTGGAGAACAGACTTCTACTTATGTTGAACAAGCCCCAAAGTAAACATTAAAGTAAGCAAGCAGTATCTTCCTGCTGTCACCTCTCTTTTCTGTACCACCCCTGTTATTTTCTTATTAAAATATCCTTGCCTTCATTCAGTACTATTAAGTGGATGCCATTTATTTGTCAGTCACTATCCAAAGACATCAGTTTGGAATAAACAGTTTCCAGTGTAGTAGTGATAAGAGATATTTACACAGATAGCTGTAAAATACTGTGGAAGATTTGTGATGCAGATGGTTTTTCTGAAGCAGGGAATATGGGGAGCATCGTGGTGAGGCAGCCAAATAAAGTGGGATTAGAGGTGAGAGCAGAGCTCTCAATGTGTAAAAGCTTTAGCTAGACACCCAAGGTCCAAAGCAGATTGCCTACTCTTGCAGCACAGACAAACTTTCCTCCCCTCTAAATTACCTGTCACAGTCTCCTTTCTTCTGGGTACTGTGCAAATGTTTCTGGAAGGCCTTCCTTGATTCCCCAAGCAGACTTGCAGGACTTTCTCACTACAAGTTCTATGAGGCAGGGACTGTGTCTTTTTTTTTTTTAAGAGAGAGAGAGAGAGAGAGAAGAGAGAATTTTAATATTTATTTTTTAGTTTTTGGCGGACACAACATCTTTGTTTGCATGTGGTGCTGAGGATCGAACCTGGGCCACACGCATGCCAGGCGAGCGCGCTACTGCTTGAGCCACATCCCCAGCCCCAAAGGGACTATGTCTTTTTATTTTTGATTTTCTGGAAACTAGCATGGTTTCTGCTTATAGTAAGTCCTCAATAAGTATGTGCCAGGATGAATGAATGAATGAATGAATGAATGCTGATGATAATGTCAACACTTTTCTGTAGTATACAGTAAGCAAATCTAACTTTGTCTTTCTGATAGTTGGTTTCCTTTGATACGCAAGATACATGAATCTTTGAGACTAGTTTGCCAGATGTCGTGTCATTGCTGAGACAGAGTCTGGTTGATAATTCAGGTCAAACTCTGTTTCTCTTTTTACTGCTATTATCTCTCTCCAAATTCCCAAAGTTCTAATATATTAGGTTGGCTCAAAAATATTTTCCTCTTTTCTGGGACAACATTTTCTTTCCGAAAGTGACCTTTGAGGGTTTTTCTACAAGTGGGAAAAGGATGGGTGTGAATAAGTACAGGAGGCAGGAAAGGTGGCAGGCATAGTTCCATATATTGCCCCCTCAGTTACCTACCGGACAAGTTTTGTTTCACCTGTTCTGTGCAAGATTTCATTTCTCTCAAATGCTCATGGTTTAAAACAAGACAAAAACTGTGAACATAAAATGGTAAGTCTGAGAGTGAGGAGACTAGAATAAGAAGGAAAGTTTGGGTATACTAAGGTCATACCTATGCTTGAAATCACAAACACACTCACACACACACACACACACACACACACAGAATACACATAACATATAGGAAAGTGTTTAAGAAACTGTCCTGGGGTAGGAGAGGGAAGCAAAAATGAATATACTCTTGATTTATCTACAGAACTGCCTTAAATCTCAAAAAACCCCTAATTTATTATCAGTCGAACCGAGCTTATAGCTTGAAATAAAAACAAAAATGTCATTAACTAAAAATATTAAGTGACTCTCCTTTTAGATTTTTGAAGATCCTGTGGTATGTATCAAAACAGAAACAGAATTTTCAGGCTTTTCAGATTGAGAACTTTCAGACTTCTAGAATTTTTCACTACATCACCAGTAATACCAGGTGGCCCTTGCGGATGGAGAGAAGCAATTTAATTCATAAAATTCAGTTCATATGTAAGCATAGCTCAACTCTAGTTCAAAATATTTTGAGATGCAAACGATGCACAGACTATATGCAGAACCACTGCTCTTGTTAGGATAGGAAAATATCCTTTTCTAACTCACAATCTAGGAGAATTTCCATATTTATAAAAGAGCAGGCTTAGGATCCACTTTACTGGTTCAGTGGCTGCTTCTCGGTTGTTTACACGGAGACAGCATGATTTAAACTTATGCTTCCCCCAAATAGTGTATTTTACATAAAATGGAGCTTCAGAATTGTTCTTGGATAAATAAAATATTTGAGAAATCTATTTACGTGGGGGAACAAACCCAGTGCTCCTTGCATGGTAGAGATGTTTTCTACCACCCAGCCCCTAAATTTGAAAAAAAAAAAAAAGGTAAAACATTAAATCCACAATGTCAAGTCACTTTTGGATGAAATTTCTGAGTTGTGAGCTTATGAAAAAATTGTAACTTGAGCAAGTTCACAGGAATATCAGAGTATATCCATGACAGGCAAATTTTAGCACTGTAGAAACTGCTCTAAAAATGGCTTCTCAAAGGAAAGACGTTCTTACATGACTTGGTCAGGACTATCAGTAGGTTTAGTTATGATTGGGTTTGTTTTTATTGGAAATAAAACAAATGGTAGCAGAGTGTGACAAGAACAGGGGTGACTGAGCTAGGGGGAGAGAGACTCTGAACTTAGGTGCTTCCTTTCTTACTTTATTCCCTCCCCTTTATGATCGTGGATTCTCTCACAAGTGGTAATACTGCTCTATTGTTCAGACTGATGTAACTACATTTATTTTTAATAAGTAACACATTTTGACTTAAATCCCTTATTATGATCACTTAGTGTGACCCTGGTAAGAACACATATTGTATGAATTTCCTCAAAGAAATTCAGAAGCTGGTTAATGCATTGGTTCAAATGTACAGAGCATTAACGGCTTGCCAGCTCCTGATCTGACTTTTCTTTCATTTGCGCTCACTCATTTATTCTTTTCAAACATCATATGAAATGAGTGTCCCCATTACCTCTATTTTAGACAAATAGTTTGCCCAAATGACATAATTGGTAAATGTTGAAAACTGGCTTTGAAACAAAGGACTCTGACTCCATATTGCACCATCTTAACTAAAGGCTTAAGCAGGGTGATTATATTAGTGATGACTGAAGTTGCACAATTCACAATTTTGAACATGAACTTACTTCCAAGTGACATAGGCAAGGGTTTATTATTAGAAAGTGAGTAAATTGATTCATGTTCTTAGTATAATCTACCTCACTCCCCACTATCCTGTAATTTTACTTTCTACTTCTATCTGATATAAAATCAATGATGTTTTCTTAAACATGTAAAAATCACTAAAAGAAAACCTTGTTTTTTGGACTTTTACCCTTCTTAATAGACTGGGAATTATAGATAAAAAGTTTGGTGCTACACTTGGATATGCTTAGCAATAGTTTTGATCATTTTAATGCCTTCAAAATTTCAAGAAATTCAAAACAAGCCTATAAAAATAACCCCAAATACATATACTATGGAATATGAACTAATCAATAAAATTGGGCTATTTTAGACAATTGATAAGATCTTTTAAAATAAGTTATTCATCTTTTAAGCAGTGTAATAGTTGCAAATTTAACAGAATTGTTAGTCTTTGTTTTGCCTGACATTGTTCCGTGCTAAAACAGAAATGTTTGCAAAAGCTTGAAAAGTGTTGTCTTTTCAAATGTCATGTGGTTTCCTAGGGTGATTTAATTTTTCAAGAAGATAGAAAAATGAGAATTCCATCTTTTACTTCTTTCTTTTTTGCTTTGATAGTATTAATGGCTTGTGGTTATTTCCTTCTCTGAATTCCCTTCAATGCATGGTACTAGGAAACAGGATTTTCTCTTTCATTTCATAATTTTCTAAAACCAAATGCCCTATAGCCATCTTAGTTTCATCCAAAAAAATAAACCATTAAATCATAACACTTATTGTAAAATATTAAAAATTGGCTCTGAACTCATAATTCCCCTATTTCTTGGAAAAGGACTGTAACAAATGTGTTAAGACTTTTTGATTTAAGGTTATGGAAAAATAATTAATGTCCACAAAGCTAATCATTCCAACTTGTATGAAACATAAAAGCATAAAAAGTGTGTGAATCAAATTTCCCCTTTTTGTTTGGGTTTAGACCGCTGTATTATGTTAAAAGGTGTTTAATGCTCGAGAGCTTTGACCTTGCCTGGGATAGGAGCCAGTTCAATCTTTTCTTGGATAGAAGTAAGCCCAAGTCATATGATCAATACATGCAACAGGCATAGTAAATGTAGTGGGCCTTGTCCACAGGAAGAACCGCCAGATAGCACTGACCACAGAGTGCTGGCAAGTGAACTTTTCAGGTCCTTTCATGTTTCAAATCTTTCTGAAACTGATCTTCTATTTTCTGGAACTTGTTTCATCTGTTAGGCATAGGATTTTAATTTTTATTCTGACTATTGACAAAATAACTGCTTTTTTTTTTAAGAGTGAATCCAACTTCTTAAAGACTGAAAAATACCATGATCAAAGATTAGTGATGCCAATACTGTTAACTAGAAGCCAGTGAATATAATTGTAGGGAATTTTATTGAACTTCTGCATATTTTGAATTTTCTATATTCCATATTATTCATAGCAAGTTAATAATATATTCTGACTATTGACAAAATAACTGTTCTTAGTTACTCTCCTTATATCAAAGAAGACATTTGGCATTTGTTTTTTAGGGATTGGCTAGCTTCACTTAGCATAAGCTGCTCTAATGCCATCCATTTCCCTGTAAATTCTATGATTTTGTCATTTTTTAATGCAGAGTAATACTCCATTGTGTATAAATGCCACATTTTTTTTATCCATTCGTCTATTGAAGGGCATCTAGATTGGTTCCACAGTCTTGCTATTGTGAATTGTGCTGCTATGAACATCGATGTAGCAGTGTCCCTGTAGCATGCTCTTTTTAGGTCTTTAGGGAATAGACCGAGAAGGGGAATAGCTGGGTCAAATGGTGGCTCCATTCCCAGCTTTCCAAGAAATCTCCAAACTGCTTTCCAAATTGGCTGCACCAATTTGCAGTCCCACCAGCAATGTACAAGTGTACCCTTTTCCCCACATCCTCGCCAGCACTTGTTGTTGTTTGACTTCATAATGGCTGCCAATCTAACTGGAGTGAGATGGTATCTTAGGGTGGTTTTGATTTGCATTTCTCTGACTGCTAGAGATGGTGAGCATTTTTTCATGTACTTGTTGATTGATTGTATGTCCTCCTCTGAGAAGTGTCTGTTCAGGTCCTTGGCCCATTTGTTGATTGGGTTGTTTGTTCTCTTATTGTCTAATTTTTTGAGTTCTTTGTATACTCTGGATATTAGGGCTCTATCTGAAGTGTGAGGAGTAAAGATTTGTTCCCAGGATGTAGGCTCTCTATTTACCTCTCTTATTGTTTCTTTTGCTGAGAAAAAACTTTTTAGTTTGAGTAAGTCCCATTTGTTGATTCTAGTTATTAACTTTTGTGCTATGGGTGTCCTATTGAGGAATTTGGAGCCCGACCCCACAGTATGTAGATGATAGCCAACTTTTTCTTCTATCAGACGGCGTGTCTCTGATTTGATATCAAGCTCCTTGATCCATTTTGAATTAACTTTTGTGCATGGTGAGAGAAAGGGATTCAGTTGCATTTTGTTGCATATGGATTTCCAGTTTTCCCAGCACCATTTGTTGAAGATGCTATCCTTCCTCCATTGCATGCTTTTAGCCCCTTTATCAAATATAAGGTAGTTGTAGTTTTGTGGATTGGTTTCTGTGTCCTCTATTCTGTACCATTGGTCCACCCGCCTGTTTTGGTACCAGTACCATGCTGTTTTTGTTACTATTGCTCTGTAGTATAGTTTGAAGTCTGGTATCGCTATACCGCCTGATTCACACTTCCTGCTTAGCATTGTTTTTGCTATTCTGGGTCTTTTATTTTTCCATATGAATTTCATGATTGCTTTCTCTATTTCTACAAGAAATGCCATTGGGATTTTGATTGGCATTGCATTAAACCTATAGAGAACTTTTGGTAATATCGCCATTTTGATGATGTTAGTTCTGCCTATCCATGAACAGGGTATATTTTTCCATCTTCTAAGATCTTCTTCTATTTCTCTCTTTAGGGTTCTGTAGTTTCCATTGTATAAGTCTTTCACCTCTTTTGTTAGGTTGATTCCCAAGTATTTTATTTTTTTTTTGAAGATATTGTGAATGGAGTGGTTGTCCTCATTTTCATTTCAGAGGATTTGTCGCTGATATACAGGAATGCCTTTGATTTATGCGTGTTGATTTTATATCCTGCCACTTTGCTGAATTCATTTATTAGCTCTAATAATTTCTTTGTAGACCCTTTTGGGTCTGCTAGGTATAGAATCATGTCATCTGCAAATAGTGATAATTTAAGTTCTTCTTTTCCTATTTTTATGCCTTTAATTTCTTTCGTCTGTCTAATTGCTCTGGCCAGTGTTTCGAGAACTATGTTGAACAGAAGTGGTGAGAGAGGGCATCCCTGTCTTGTTCCAGATTTTAGAGGGAATGCCTTCAATTTTTCTCCATTCAGAATGATGCTAGCCTGAGGCTTAGCATAGATTGCTTTTACAATATTGAGGTATGTTCCTGTTATCCCTAGTTTTTCTAGAGTTTTGAACATAAAGGGATGCTGTACTTTGTCGAATGCTTTTTCCGCATCTATCGAGATGATCATATGGTTCTTATTTTTAAGTCTATTGATGTGGTGAATAACATTTATTGATTTCCGTATATTGAACCAGCCTTGCATCCCAGGGATGAATCCTACTTGATCATGGTGCACAATTTTTTTGATATGTTTTTGTATCCGATTCACCTGAATTTTATTGAGGATTTTTGCATCTAGGTTCATTAGAGATATTGGGGTCTGTAGTTTTCTTTCTTTGAAGTGTCTTTGTCTGGTTTAGGTATCAGGGTGATGTTGGCCTCATAGAATGAATTTGGAAGTTCTCCCTCTTTTTCTATTTCCTGAAGTAGCTTGAAAAGTATTGGTATTAGTTCCTCTTTAAAGGTTTTGTAAAACTCTGCTGTATACCTATCCGGTCCTGGGCTTTTCTTAGTTGGTAGTCTTTTGATGGTTTCTTCTATTTCCTCAATTGATATTGGTCTGTTTAGGTTGTCTATATCCTCCTGACTCAATCTGGGCAGATCATATGACTTAAGAAATTTATCTATGCCTTCACTATCTTCTAATTTATTGGAGTATAAGGATTCAAAATAATTTTTGATTATCTTCTGTATTTCTGAAGTGTCTGTTGTGATATTGCCTTTTTCATCCCGTATGCTAGTAATTTGAGTTCTCTCTCTTCTTCTCTTCGCTAGCATGGCTAAGGGTCTGTCGATTTTGTTTATTTTTTCAAAGAACCAACTTTTAGTTTTGTCAATTTTTTCAATTGTTTCTTTTGTTTCGATTTCATTAATTTCAGCTCTGATTTTAATTATTTCTTGCCTTCTACTTCTTTTGCTGTTGTTTTGCTCTTCTTTTTCTAGGATTTTGAGATGAAGTATGAGATCATTTATTTGTTGGTTTTTTCTTTTTTTAAGGAATGAACTCCAAGCAATGAATTTTCCTCTTAGAACTGCTTTCAATGTGTCCCATAGATTCCGATATGTTGTGTCTGTGTTTTCATTTATCTCTAAGAATTTTTTAATTTCCTCCTTGATGTCTTCTATAACCCATTGATCATTCAGTAACCTATTGTTCATTCTCCAAGTGATGTATGCTTTTTCCTTCCTTCTTTTATCGTTGATTTTCAGTTCCATTCCTTTATGATCAGATAGGATGCATGGTATTATCTCTACTCCTTTATATTGTCTAAGAGTTTCCCTGTGACATAATATATGATCTATTTTTGAGAAGGATCCATGTGCTGCTGAGAAAAAAGTGTAACTGCTTGATGTTGGGTGGTATATTCTATATATGTCAATTAAGTCTAGGTTATTAATTGTGTTATTGAGTTCTATAGTTTCCTTATTCAACTTTTGTTTGGAAGATCTGTCCAGTGGCGAGAGAAGTGTGTTGAAGTCTCCCATGATTATTGTATGTTGGTCTATTAGACTCTTGAACTTGAGAAGAGTTTGTTTGATGAACATAGCTGCACCATTGTTTGGGGCATATATATTTATGATTGTTATGTCTTGTTGGTGTATGGTTACCTTAAGCAGTATGTAGTGTCCCTCTTTATCCCTTTTGATTAACTTTGGCTTGAAATCTATTTTATTTGATATGAGTATGGACACTCCTGCTTGTTTCCGAAGTCCATATGAGTGATATGATTTTTCCCAACCTTTTCCCAACCTTTCACCTTCAGCCTATGTATGTCTTTTCCTATCAAATGCGTCTCCTGTAGGCAGCATATTGTTGGGTCTTGTTTTGTGATCCATTCTACTAGCCTGTGTCTCTTAATTGGTAAGTTTAAGCCATTAACATTTAGGGTTATTATTGAGATATGGGTTGTTCTTCCAGCCATATTTGTTTATTTCTGTTACTAAACATGGTTTGTTTTCCTCTTTGATTATTTTTCCCCCTTTACTGTCCTACCTCCCACTGTTGGTTTTCATTGTTATTTTCCATTTCCTCTTCCTGTAATGTTTTGCCAAGGATGTTTTGAAGAGATGGTTTTCTAGCTGCAAATTCTTTTAACTTTTGTTTATCGTGGAAGGTTTTAATTTCATCTTCCATCCTGAAGCTTAATTTTGCTGGAAACACAATTCTTGGTTGGAACCCATTTTCTTTCAGTGTTTGAAATATGTTATTCCAGGATCTTCTAGCTTTCAGAGTCTGTGTTGAAAGATCAGCTGTTATCCTGATTGGCTTACCCCTAAATGTGATCTGCTTCCTTTCTCTTGTAGCTTTTAAAATTCTCTCCTTATTCTGTATGTTGGGCATCTTCATTATAATGTGTCTAGGTGTGGGTCTCTTATGATTTTGCACATTCGGCGTCCTGTAGACTTCTAGGATTTGGGATTCTGTCTCATTCTTCAAGTCTGGGAAGTTTTCTCGTATTATTTCATTGAATAGATTGCTCATTCCTTTGGTTTGAAACTCTGTCCCTTCCTGTATCCCAATGACTCTTAAATTTTGTCTCTTGATGTTATCCCATATTTCTTGGATGTTCTGCTCATGGTTTCTTAACAGTCTTGCTGAGCTGTCTATGTTCTTTTCAAGTTGAAATACTTTGTCTTCATTGTCTGATGTTCTATCTTCTAAGTGTTCTACTCTGCTGGTAGTATTCTCATTTGAGTTTTTAAGATGGTTTATTGCTTCCTGCATTTCTAGGATTTCTGTTTGTTTGTTTTTTATAACCTCTATCTCCCTGTATAGTTGATCTTTTGCTTCTTGGATTTGTTTATGTAATTCATTGTTGAAGTGATCTTTCATTGTCTGATTTTGCTGTCTGATGTCTTCCTTGAGACTCCAGATCATCTGAAGCATGTATATCCTGAATTCTGCCCCTCAGCAGGCCGCTGGGCCTGTTCTGCTGGTGGGTTGCAGGCCCGCCTACCTTGCAGGAGTGATTGGAAGCTCTCTGGGTACCTTCTTAAAAGGGAAGTTGTCTTTTCTAAAAATTTGTGAGGTATTGTAAAACAAAGCCATAGAATTTTTGTAACACTTAACAGCCATTAAAAACTAGACAGCATAGTTTTTTTTCTATATATACTCTTTTCTTCTGACAGAATGAAGAAGGGTGAGGGAAAGAAAGGAAGGAAGGAAGGAGAAAATTTGGGATTACCAATGACAGCAGGGTAAAATTTAATTGAGAAATGAGTGAAATTTGTTTTCCTTAGCAAAATGTGTCCTTGACATTTTCATTTTCCTTTGTTCTGATTTAAATGTCATCAGGAAAGTTTCACCTGCTGAATTACCACCTATGCCCCCTTTTAAGCTGTGCCATCTGATTTTATGCTCATAGCAGTCCTGCAATCTCTCAGATCAAGATCACTAATGGCTTCTTCATTTCAAATTTACATATATATTTTCTTAATTTTTAGTTATCTTGATTTCTCTCAAATATTTGATTATCACATCCCAAACTCAGCATATATACCCAGTTTTGTTTGCAAGTTTTCTTATTTTATTTTTTTAAATATTTTTTAGTTGTGGATGGACACAATATCTTTATTTTTATTTATTTATTTTATGTGGTGCTGAGGATCAAACCCAGGGCCTCATATATGCGAGGCAAGTGCTCTACCACTGAGCTACAACCCCAGCCCTCTTATTTTATTTTTATTATATCTCTATTTGTTCATCAAATATTCTTTGAATACCACCTTTGGCTAGGCAATACTATAGGCCCTGATAATGGCAGCAAATGACAGCGAATACCTATCCATCTCTAAGTTACTGATGTATTTAATCTCCACCAGTTATTCACCAAAGTCCACTCATAGACCCTCCTCCTTCTCCCATCCTCATATCTCTAAATCCTTTTTGTTTGAGCTCTTTAAATTCATCATAATATCCTCAGTTGTAATGTCAAACCAATGCCCAAGAACACTTGCTGAGTGAAAAAGTAAGTGAATGAATAAATTAGAATTAAGGAAGATGAGAAACTAATTAGAGGTTAAGGACAAAGAGCAGATGGAGAAGGGTCAGTAGCGGTAACGCTGGAAAAGGGAGGGCAATTTAAAATTTATAATCTTGGAGGTGAATCAGTTCCGAGGAATGACATACAGGGTCGGTGGCTGTTGTCAAGTTAGAGGGGAGCCCTCAGTAGAGACGGTTGTCTTGTTTCATATGTTCGCATAGGCATGTGTGTCTCCATTCCTTTCACTCTGAGGAAGTACATGAGTAGTTTGCCCTTTGAATGACAGTTGTTTCCATTGCTTTCATACCCTTTGGCCATTTGTGCTCCAAATGTAATGCCACAGGGAAAACATTGAGGTTTTTCCTTTAATCAGAGCTTAGTCCTGTGTCTCCACCGCCTGCCTGCTGTGGCTGTATCATATCCACACCGTCAGCCAACCTTCAAAATGCTTTAATATTCAGTTGCTGCAGAATGGTGTTCCCCATAGCCCAGCCCTTGAATAATCAACTGCCACATCCATGCTACAACAATTCCAGTGATTGCTCTCCAAAGATCATCCCATCACAGATACATTTCCCTTCTAGGGTGGACTCTAGGGAAAATGAATCAGTTGTTTAAATAAATGCTATTACATTTAGAATAATTGAAATAAGCCTAAGTCTTTGAAAGATTTGGATAACTTTTCCACATGGGAAAGAAATGCTTGTCACAGTCAGAAGGAATATAGTATGTCATGTTCTCCTCTTATTGTTCATGACTAAAACTTAAGCAAATAATGTGTTCTCCATGTGCTGAGGACCAAATTTTGCCCCTCATGTAGTATTTAGCCATCAAGAATAATTATCATAGTATGTAAATATCTAGCAGTTATGAAATAAAATATGAAATAATGAAATATTTATATATATACATAAACTTTTTAAAAATTATATTACCCAAACCTTTAATCTTATATTACCAATACTAAAATATTGAAAAAATGTGAGTTATGCTTTAAACATAAAATGGCCTAGTTTTAGAAACTTTAGTAGCATTTTAAAAATTTAAACTTATACAAGTGCCTATTTCCATTTAAGATGTTGATTTTTAATTTTTATACTCTGAGACTGAATTTTCAGCTAGCTGATCTAAATTTTTACAAGGAATTGATGCATCATTGATAGAATTTGATCAGAAGTAACTCAAATATGAATTATGGGAAGAAATAAGCAATATGTCTGAATTAATATTTTCCCAGTGTAGTTCTTTTTCTTGCAGGTCTTTAGACCTATTTTCATTTTGAAATATGTCAGATACATCCTCCTTTAAAATAAACATATTTCCCCCCTGCCTTTCTTTTCCCTTCTTCTGCCAGGTATTTTGCAACATGGATGTGAACGGGGGAGGTTGGACTGTCATACAGCATCGTGAAGATGGAAGTCTAGATTTCCAAAGAGGCTGGAAAGAATATAAAATGGTAAGATGGGAGAATTTACGGTGGTGTTTGATGTTTTTTTCACAAAGTTATCTTCATCAGATTATATGATGAACCTTTGCATTTTTAGATGCTTTCAAGTTAATTTAAGAATTAAAATGATGCTTACATTAAGGACATTATTTTCATTAGACACAAAACACTCATAACTCATTTTGAGTAAATGATTTCCATGTGTGCATCAGAAAAAGAAATGTATTACTATAATTATTTCATGAACTGCTGTGGATTGTCTGGATCCATTCCTATTTGAATGAGGGTGGGGGAAGCCAGAACTCAGATCAGGCAGGATGGGTGTCCTGCCAGGCAGGTATTAGTAATGGCCTCACTCAGGGCTGGCAAGGTGTTGCTGCTGTTGAATGAGTTCCTCCACGAGAGCTTTCATGTGGCTCCTCTGGACTTCTCTGAGTACCCAGGGTTATCAGGCCCTTCCTGTCACAGTTGGCATCCCCACGAACAGGAGATACTTTTAGTCTCTTTTTAAATTTTTAATTTGTTATATATGACAACAGAATGCATTACAATTCATATTACACATATAGAGCGCAATTTTTCATAGAAATGGCACAGAGACATCTCCACTGCTTTCTATTGGTCAAAGTTGACCATGGGCCCAGACAGATTCAAGATGAGAGGAGAACACAAAGGTAAGAAAGGAAAGACTTTGTTCATTGGTGCCTCTAAAATAAGAGCAGCCATACCATTGTCCTCTCAATAGTCATTGCCAACATTCTTGTAGCTGATGTTTTCAATCCTTAGTATGTGCTGGTCTTATCTAATTTTTATATCAAACTGATTATTTAATACTATCCCTATTTTAAGAGGAAACAGATTAGAGAGACCAACCTTTTCAAGGTAACATAGCAGATGATTTAATTAATCCATAATCCAATAATCTCATATTCAGTGCCTAAAATATTGACTATTAAAACCTGCTGACAGAATGTCAAATCACAGTAAAAGATGAGGATTTCCCTTAATGAGTGAATTCTCATTATTTTATATGTAACATTTATGAATAACTTTGTTTCGAACTCTTGACAAATTTTTCTCTCTGAAGGTGAAAAAAAATGTGGCGGAAGTTCTATACTAGAAAAGTTCCATTTAAGTACCTTGTAGACAGTGTCAAACCTGTGGTTGGTTGAAATTATAGATCACCAATTAGTAGGTTCATAGTTGGTTTAATATCATCAAACAAAGGGGTTTTAGTTCATGAATGGTGCTCTCTAGGGCTGTCACTTTATATAGCAGATTTTTATGAAATACTCAGCTAAACTCTTAGCATGCAGTTTAATTAACAATTTGGAGGGATATGAAGTTGAAATCCAATGTCTTTAATGAATCATAGACTCAAGATAGAAAGGTAGGCTGAGACCAACAAGACACAATTCCATGGAGAGACTGGTGTGACTCAAAGTTTTTTTCATTGTTGGCTGCTGAAAAACAAAGATTAGTGTACTTACTCTACATTAGTAGCAGGTTTTAGGGCACAAAAAATGCAGAATTTACTCTAAGATGTTTTCAATTCTGGAGGTTTTTAAGTGGACAATCCTAAGAATTACAATCAATATGTGAAGAATCTGGAAATCATGTATGGAGCAAGTGAATGGTTTGGATTGTTTAACCTGAAGAAATATTTGAAAAGAATTAGGCATAGTCCTGTCTGATAGCTACCTAATTAACTAACTGGATGGAAGCATGTAGTACCGGAGCCTCCTACACAAAATGTGTACTGGGGACCAGCAGCATTAGCATCATCTGGGAGCTTAGAGAAACACAGGACACCAAGCTCCCCCCCAAAAAAAATTACTGAACTAAATTCCACATTTCTACAATACTTTAAGGGGAGTTTCTAACAATAAATGGACTTTCTATTCAGGGGCAAGTCCCCTCCCTCATCAGTGTAAGCACCCAAGTAGGAGATAGATCCTCGTTTTTCAGTTTGGTTATGGAGAATTGGAATGGTAGTCAGGTTAGATTCTAAAACCTTTTTCTATTTACATGATTCTATAAACATACGGGGGTGGGAATTAGACCTAAGTTCTAAAAATGGACTTGAAATATGCATGTATTAGTAGGTTTATTCTTTACCCCACTATTTCTAAGTGGGTTGAGTTTAGGCAAATCTCATACACAAACATTAGCTCTCTCATTCATTAAAATGGGACAACGATTATACATTAGGAGTCTTTCAGGGATGCTGTGGAGATTAGTAATCATATTAGTAAAGCACTTGGGCACACTGAATTTTTAATAAACACTAGCTGTTATTATTATTATTATTATTCAAGATTAAAACATCAAAGTCTGAAAAACATTTGTTAATTTTGCCCAAAGTATTATTTTGTTAACTACTTTAACTCATGAAAATTTTCACCACTAAAATGGGATGTGAAGAAGTTATCCAAGAAGTCAAACAATTGATATAGGATCAAGCAAATCTGAAATGCATTATTATTAAAATTAATGATAATGGAAAATGAACATAAAGTTGTCATCATTGTGATTTTCCAAAATGGTGAATTATTAGCTGTAAACATCTGCTGCCTTGGCAAGCCAGGCACATTAAGTAAGAGATACTGACTTGTTAAATATGGAATCGATTCATGTCTTGTAAGTATTTACCAAACAAATGAATCTAATTTTAAGCAATTCTTTTTTGTTATTAGAACAAGACTGGGATTATTCTTTAATCATAGTTTTTATGCAGTTTGTCCTTATCCCTTTTCTGAATATGAAAGATTATTATGCTTTATTCAAACTTGAAATATTTATCACCTCAATGTCAATTTTTCATGGTCAGGAAATATAATCAGCTCCAAAATTGTAAAACATTCTGGCAAAAATGAATCTGAAGACTTTTTTAAAAAATTAAAATAATTCATCTTATGTCAGAAGTTGGTAATATTCATCAAAACACATGGTAAAAAAGTGTTTCATCTGTTTTCTTCAGAGCCTTTTTTTTAAAAACCTAAAGGCAAAATAACACAATTCTACCACAAATGGATATGGTCTCCTTAATGTCAATTCTTGTCAGTCACACCTATTTCTATTCCCTGCATCAAGATCAAGTGAACCTGCAGTCCATTTCTTCAGCTTGGGGTGCACATCCTTGGGGGAAAACAAAGACTTCCTGGCCTGCACCCGCTCCTCTTCAGTCTTCCCCCTGTACTGTGTGTGTGTCAGGAGGCTACACTTCCTTGGACACTGAGTGTAGCTATAATATTTCATCCTGCCCTTTCTGCCTTACTTCTCTCCTTCCCTTCTCTCTGGTTGATATCTGTGGGTTGTCTCTTGCCCCACAAGGTTTGTGGAATTGTGTGTTACAGTTATCAACCCATGAAATTACAAATATGTATTATATATTGCTATCTTTAAACTTCTCTCAGCATAAGAGGTTTGCAATTTATTTGGTTCTGGGCATTGGCTTTAATCCTACAAAAAAGTCTTTTACCCGAGTTTTGTTTTCACTTAACCTTTTTTTAGGAGGAGATGCACCAAATCTGGTTTATAGATTTGTAAAGATGTTTGCTAAGGGAGAAGTCAGGAATGGGCTTTTATTGGAGACATTTAGGGACTGATATTAGCTCCTTCAAGTCTCGAGGGCACCATTTAGCAGCCTCCAGTAATAACACTTACAGCAATGCTTTTGCATATAAAGCCCACTGAAGCTTGGAACCCCAAATAGTACCCTAAATGACCTAACTTTATAGTAAGCAGTGGCTAATGCCCTGGAGACAAACTTGCTTTGTATTCAAACCCTCCCCCGCCCCACAACAAAGCTTCCTTTGACACAAACATTTAATTCTGAGCATCATACCTTCTGGGAGTTCTTTATTTCTGGAAAGAAAATAAACACACATTTTTAACCGCATTTTAAACATCTTCAAAATAAAAAGAGAAAAATGCTCAAGAATTTAAAAATTATGAAATAAACAGTTCTTCTGCTCTTTCTTGAGCTGGAAGTCTCAGCAATTAGTGTAGATGCTTTTAAATGACTCTAATTGTGTATTACTGCACCTTTGGAAAGCCACTTTTCAGGCCTATTTTCTTTAATCATTTATATGAAAAAAGTTGAAACTCATAGGACTTATACCCATTATGATAAATTAAGAGTTCTTATCATTGCTTTCACTAGGAGTGTATATCAGAAATAGTTGTGGAGCTCTTTAAAAACAGAGGTGATTTAGTTTCCCCATGGAGATTTGGATTTGGTATGTCTGAGGTGGACTTATTGAAACCGTGTCTGGTTTCAATTTTGTTTCTTCTATAAAAAGTCAACACTTCCTGTGATCATTATGAGACAAAACAAATAAAGTATCAGAGACAATAATTTTATTAACTTGGAAAAAGCACAAGCCAAAATTGAACATTTCTGCAGGTTTTGGCAAAAACTAATGAATGTTGATCTTTCACCTACATGATTTTTTTTTAAATAAAATGTGCCTCTTAAGGCCATTTTAAAGTAAGTATTATTATTATTATTTTTGTTAAATTCTAGTATATTTTGCCCTTTTATTAAACTCCCAGAGGAGAAATGAAATTGATCAGCAATGGATCTGAATTGTGTTATCAGAATCTTTTATATGATTGTAACTGACACAACTAAACATAATAGTTTCATGAAACTATATGACATAGCATCATCCTTGGATTTTACTAAAGAAAAAGAAGAAAATCTATTTTTATAACTAACATTTATTTATTTGCTGCTATTTTTAACATCAGCACAGTATTTTGTAAAGCTTCAGTTTTTATTTTTATGGATGTTGCAGGATATTTGAGCTGAAATACGAACCTGTGGTAAACTGTTATATGCAATAGTGTGTAAACCTGTACTTTGAGATGTGCATCAGTGATTTCAGTAATTTAGGCATGGATTTGTTTTTTGTTTCAGACAGTCCTGCTTATATAACCAAAACTTGCTTCCTGATATGGAGGGATTTTATGCCTGCCCTACTCTGATAATTTTGTCTGATAAGTATAATCTAATTTGCATCTGAATAGTAATTCCACCTTATATTTATATGGTTCTCCACCTTTGGTTCATAGCAGACTCACCGGTGAATCCTTTTAAATATCCAAATCCCCAAGCCCACCTCAGACATTCTAAATTCACTCTCCATGGAGAAACTAAGTCATCTCTATTTTTCAAAAGCTCCACAGCTCACTCTTTGTTCCTTCCTCCTTCCCTTCCTTCCCTCCTTCTTTCCTTCCTTTCTTCCTTCCTCTCTCTTTCTCGCTCTCTCTCTGTCTTTCAATTTAACCCAGTGGCACTTTGCCCGTGAGCTACAGCCCCAGCCCTTTTTATTTGTTGTTTTGTGACAGGGTCTTGCTTAGTTGTAGAGGCTGGCCTCCAACTTGCCTCAACTCCCTTGAGCATCTGGAATTTCAGGAGTGTGCCACCAACCCTGGCTACTCCACAGCTTTTTAAGATATACGCCTCTAGTTGAAAGCAACTATCAGAACTAATCATTTATTAGCACAAGTATAAGACCTTAAAATTGCCTGTTTTGTAGATTTTAAACATGTGGAACATGGAGAAAGAGCGATTAAAATAATAGGACCAAGGGAGAGTTGAAGGGGAAAGGTCCTCTTTTAGAATTGAGAAGCAAAATTGAGGTGGTCTATACTTTCATTTGTACCAGTTTAATCCCAGTTATAGTCAGTGGGCTTTAATTTTTCATTTGGTAATTAATTTCTTGGATTAAAATTATAGTATTTTTTGTATACACAAATAATCAACAATACATTAGTCTCCAGTGTCTAAAAGCCTTTTAAATAATTATCTCAATATTCCCCTTGTTAATTTTCAGCAAAGACAAGACCCTGGAATGTTTTGTTCCCTTTCTTACATGGAATAGAAAGAAATCTGCTTACTCTCAAAGAGCACATAGTGTCATGGAAGAAAGGCAACCAAACAAAATGACTAAGTCTTGTGATATGTCTTCTAACTATAACAACAGCAACACCTTTAGACTTTTGTTATGTGGTTTTCCTGTATCAGCACTCAGTCAGGTGCCTTAGGCATATTGCATTCTTACAATGTTGTATGTGGAATGCTCTAGATTACTGTTTTGCAGATAAGAAAACTGAGGCTTCGAAATAAAGCAGAAAATCCCTTAGTAAATATGTCTCAGAGAAAGGCTTTGAATTCGAGGAGAGATAGGAAATGGAGGTTATTTAATTTAAACCAAGCCTTTGTTCCTACACATCAGATGGGCGGTTGTGCCTGATAAACTATCCAATAGACAGCTTAGTAATGTGGGAACCCATTCCCATTTCCCCTTCTTTTGCATATTTTTCATCTTTATGATGTAACAGCTGTTTCTGCTTCACTGCATTTGGCTATCAGAAGGGTTCCTCCCTACATCATCTAACGGCCATTTTGATTCATGGCAGTCAAATATTTTGCTCATTTGGACAGTTTTTTGGGAAAGTGCATGAAATTCAATTTTGGTTTCTAGAGGTCAATCCCACCACTTTCTTTTCAGTTGCTTCTTTCTGAAAGAAGAAAAAGCAGACTGTTTAGAAAGTAGTTATGTCCCTCCACTCGGGGGGATACACAGTCCTGCATGCTGAGACAGGGACCAGCTTTTGTAGGAAGGACTTTAATGCTTGTTCATTTCTGAAGCTCATCCGAGATCACTGCACTTTTCCCTGGGGAAGCTGGAGAGTTTTATTCACACAAGGCTTTCAACAGCATGGAAATATGTGACCTAAAACTTAACACTTCATCATTCCCAGCCTCTTTATTCACATCTAGTATAATTGCTGAATCCCTTTTCAATGACTACACAGAAAAGGGAATCATCAAGTGGCCATAGGGAGAGTTCTGGCATGTCTGAACTGAGAAGAAATGCAAAGAAAACCCCAGTGGTCTTCTTTTTCTTCCCAGGGGATGCTGCAATAAAGAAAGTGTTAATTCTTTGACTTGCAGCCCCCTGTAACTTTTTGTTCTTGTTGTGCATTGGAAAAGGTAAGCTTTGCTCTTTTCCTTGGTATGTAGCACCAGCTGCCTTAAGAATATATAAAATTCTTAGCATGTTCAAAATTGCTCTAGTATTTCCTGCCACTATGGAACTTTTGCAAAGTGTGACTTAAGTATCTTAGGAGCAGAGAAGCAAGTTATTCCAGCCACTGGAATAAATGCAATGAATCCTGTAATTTTGCTTTGAGCTAAAGGTAGACGATCTTCAGTACAATTTGAGTCAAGGATGTTCAATTAATCAAGAAACTAAGTTAAACTGGGGAAATATTTTAAAAGTGTGCATACATATGTAACACATGTCATTTTAACTTTAAATATAAAAATATGTGTTCATTTACCCACTTTTTAAAATGTAAGACCAAAGTGTGTGATTTGGGGTCAATGGTTTCTCTATAAAACTTTCTCATAAGAGAATATACCCAATGTCTGGTTTCATTTCTGTAAAATAGAACAGTACTTAAAGACATATGCAGAGTAATATAAAATTTAAAGTCCTCTAAAATTCCATTATTCGCAGTCTTATCAGGTTCTCAGCAGCACTTAATTCAAAAAGATTTGAATGATTTGTTTTTATTGAGCAAGTCTACATATTTAAATTAGACTTTATAAAAACCCTCTTTCCCCACTAATATTTAACCCATTTGCATAACACATTATAAACATCACCACCATAATAACAGAACTGGCAAAAAATGGTTATGGTACCAAACACCACGGCTTTTGGGCAGCAATTCCATTGGCAGAGGCAGCAGTGCCCCGTGTAGTTAATGCAATTTGAGTCCACTCTGGGCACCAGCACAAAGAGGAATGGAGAACATTGATTCGTTGCTTAGTTTTGTTAAAGGAGAAAGCCATTATGAAAACTTCTCTTGTAATTAGACTCTATAAAACTGATAAACATTAAGTGTGAAAGGAAGAAAAAGTTTTCTAAATTCTGTCATCTATACTGAGAAAACAAGAACTGCCATAATTATTTTAGCACTTTCCTCATGGATTAGACATTTATTAATAAATACCTCAGCTAACCAGAATTTGTTTCTTTGTGAAACATTGGGAGTGTGTCCTGTCATTACTGAATTTCTTTTAAATGCGTGCATGACAAATTAAGGACTTGATTCAGATGCAGATTCATGTGTCTTGTTCTCAGATATTTGATTCAATGGAGAGCTAGGTATTTTTGTTTTTAACCAGAACTCCAATGGTGATAATTCAGTGGGGCAGCTGAGACTCAACCATATTGTTCACACACACACACACACACACACACACACACACACACACACATTTAAGATTACTTCTTTGAGTGTGAATGTAAAGTGCTATAATATTTGTCTCCCTAGCTCCCTATATGGATCTCCCATCTGTGTCAGTAAAACAAATATGTAGGCCAAGAATTGAACTGATCTTCAAGTATTATTAGGCAATACTTTCTTAGACAATTCTGAATATCCCAAATCTAGAATGCCAGCAGCTCCTTAGGGTTCTTTATTTCCCTGTCACCAACATCTCCAACACTTAGAGTTGGCTCACATTTGGGGACCACTTCTCTTTCCTCCCACAGAGAAACTATTTTGAGTACTTAACAGCCATGACTGGGATTGCCCCAAAGAGAAGAACAGAGCCATATTGAGATTAAGAGGCACAATGGTCAGCCATGTGTACTTACTCAGCTCTTACCAGTCAGCCTTCCAAACCTACATTCATGCCAGTGGAGCAATGTGAATGATTATGGTTGCAGGCTTACAGATTTTCTTAATAATATTAAAAAATAAGAATGCAAAACTCCTCAAATCAGAGGTCTAATAATCCATAAAGTATAGGTATATAATTGGACTCCTGAATAGACACAAAACAGTATTATTAAATAACTTGTCTGATTCTACCCTGATAGTCCTCAATGAAAAAACACTACTCTGATAGTACTCAATTATATTCAAAAGAATAACCAGAATTTTAGAAACATATTTGAAAGCAAATGGAATCGAGGAGGGTTTTCTGGTAAAACCTATCGATCAAATTCATTTAATCCAAAAATACTTTATCCATATATATATTTGATGAATACAGATTTTCCTATAATGAGAATTAGACATAAGCCTCAAATGGAAGCATGTATAACAGAAGACTATTAAAGTAAATCAATATTAGAAAAAATCAGTGTGTAAAATTCTGAAAGAAATATCTTGACTTTAAAAGATAGTATTTTTTTTTTAATTGTTACTTAGAAAACAGGCTAAACATGAAAAGTTTCCCTCTGGAGTAACAAGTTCATGTCCATCTTCTTTCCCAGGGTTTTGGAAATCCCTCTGGTGAATATTGGCTGGGAAATGAGTTTATTTTTGCCATAACCAGTCAGAGGCAGTACACGCTAAGGATTGAGTTAATGGACTGGGAAGGGAACCGAGCTTACTCACAGTATGACAGATTCCACATAGGAAACGAAAAGCAAAACTACAGGTAAGTCTTGTTTCATTCAGCGTAGTACTTGACTACCTTTGATCTAGCCATTTAGGAATATTCGTGAAGAAGCCTGAAAGAAAATGATGAAAATCATCTTTCAAAATGAAAAAAAAAAAAAAAAAAACAAATCAAAACACTAAAGACTTCTTACATCTTACTTTTCATAGACTGACTACCTTTAACATTGGCTTGAATTCTAGTGAATGATGAAATAAATCTGAAGTATAATATGGTTGTTGGTGTTGTTTTAGTTATTGCTATAAAGTGTACTGGTTCATACATGTAAGATTCATAACAGAAGTGACTACAACTCAGTGGCTTGAAATAATTAATTTTTTCCCTCTACCAAAGCGTTTTTTTGTTGTTGTTGTTCTGCTTTCTTTATCTTCCTTAAATTATTATTTTTCTAACTATCTTGAAGGTGACAAGAGAACAATTTAAATATTTTTGAGTGATTATAAAAGAGGAGATGAGACATAACTAAAAGGTACTTTTTTGTTTGTCAATAATAATAAAAGGGTGAAAATAAATCCAAATAATAACATACATATACAGAATGCATCACTGGGATATAAAAATAGCCAAACTATACACTTAATTTTAGATGTTTCTGAATTGATTTTCAATTAGCACCTTTCATGCTAGAAAAATTAATTAAAACTATGGTTATGAAAGCAACATGATGTATAAATTTATTCCTTATTGTGGTATTTCTAAGTTCCAAGAATTCTATTAGGCACTGGGCATTTGGTGGTCTCTAGTCATACAGACCTCACAGTCAAACTGTATTGCTAAGTAGTCATAAACACCTGATTGCTATTCCTGGAGAACAAGGAGAATATTTTAGGTGCTCTTATATTGCTATCCATTAATGTGATACTTGAAATGTCCTCCATTGTGTGTGCCTCAATTTTATAATTAGTAAATCAGAAATACAATGATTTTTTTTAAATTATTGGTACTGGGGAAATTTAACTCAGTATTGTGACTACTCCCTGTGTGTCTTGGAATCATGATTGTATACATTAAAAGGATGGCACATTTCTTCAAGCAAATTGCAATGGTAGCAACCAAATCCTTGTGCTTTTTGCCAACCAGCATAGCTATCTCCTTGTAATGGGACTGTTTCTATTTCTTGTCTTTTTAAGACATAATATTCTTTAGGAATTTAAATCTTCATCTCTTTCATGGCTCAATTCATTTTCTTTCAATAGATTACATGTAGAATTGGATCCCTGGAGACATAATAATAATTTTCTTAATAAATAGTGATGATGTCACCACAACAGAGGGTGAGAAATAGATCTAAAGGGTGGACAGTCCCATGGGAGAGCAAGGGTCTACTTAATAGCAATTTGAGAAACCAAAGATGAGACATTTATAAAATGCAATGGGGTGGAAGAAGAAATGTTTCCAAGGAGGTCAATATTTTGAGAGTTTTATAACAAGAAAAACCACTGTAAAACATCAGGGGTACTCTTATGTAAATGTTTTGACCTGAAACTTGAAACTAAGTGAAACTTGGCTAATGTCATACAGCTTGACAATAGGACTTGCAAATAATTAGTTTGGTCTTTTTCTAGGCTCCTGAAGAATTTGCTTTGGTTCATTTCCAGAATGTCTCTCAATTCTCTATAGGTGGTGGTGGGAGGTTGGTGGGGGGAGCTATGTATGTGTGCATACATGCATGTGTGGCTGGGATAGTGTTAGGGGAACAAGGAGTGTCTAGGAAGGTTTAGGAGGAGAGCTGGCATCTGTTGTAGGGATTGGATGTGTGGTGTGAATGCTATTTTGCCATCTGCATGAGGAAGGAACACTGGCCTCCTCTTGGAGTCCCCCCTCCTCTGGCCCCTGCTGCCCTCCTGAGCATTTCTCATTCTCTCAGCATCTATGATTCCATTTCCTCACCCATATGATATGGATCTATGACCAGAAAGGAAGTCTTCCCAGGTAGAGTGAGGTACACACTCTGGGATTTTCACTTACCTTTCTTAAGAAATTTGCGAACCTTGAGAATCAGGATTATAAAGCTAAAAAGTAACTTAACAATTTATTTCCCAATCTCTGTTTTTTGGGGAAAGAAAGCTGAAGTCCAGAAAATAGACAACACTTTTCCCAAGGAGTGAAAAAGACTTTTGCTTCCTGCCTAGTGCAGCATAGTTTCTGCTGTCATGCTGTTGTAGTGACCTCACAGATGGCAGATCTGCAACCATTACTTTCTCATGCAGTTAAGCCCAGGATTCACACTGGTATCAAATGAGAAATCAGAACTCATTAAAATATAATGCTTTTTCTGGTGGAGGGTTAAAGGAAACATACTATAGAATGCTGTCATTCACTCTTTCAAAGAAAGGGAGGGTAAGCTTAAAATGGAAAGCTAACACCTGGAGATTTTCTCCCTCCCTAGGCCACCACTGCTTCTCCAGGGTCAGTGGCACCACCTGTGGCCACAAGTTGCAACTCCAGCCATTCATCCTTGCTTGGAGGTACTCTTCTTCCATTCCTCTCTCTTTGCTCTGAACTGATACCCCTTCCTTTGTGATAAATCATTTGCTAAAATCATTTAGCAAAATGATTTTGACACTTTAGTTAATTAATCCTCATAGTGACTTTTTGACATAGGTATTATTAGACCCATTTTAAAGATGTGGCACTGGAGGCACATGCCTATAATCTCAGCTACCAGGAAGGCTGAATCAGTAGGATTGCAAGTTGGAGGCCAGCCTGGGTAACTTAATGGTACCCTGTCTCAAAATAAAAAATAAAAAGGACTGGGAGTGTAGTTCAATGGTAGAGTGCTTGCTCAGAATGCATGAGACTCTGAGTAAAACCCCAGTACCACACACACACACACACACACACACACACACACACACGGAAACTAAGGTTTTGATCCATTTACCTCAAATTCAACTAAATTTCGACTTTAATTCAAAACTATGGAATGCATGCCAAATTTTTTTTTATATTTTTCCATTTTCCAGAATTTTCTTCTTTTGAATTAAACTTAGAAACTTCTCAAGTTTTCTTGTTTAAAAATATTCTATCTTGAAATTTCTATCAATTGTAGTCATAATAAACAGACCAAATTCAAAAAGAAAAACTTTTCTCATGCTCTTAACATATTATGAGTAAGGATTGTGAATGGATAGATAGGCTTACAAATGTGTGTGTGATACACATGTTTTCCTTTTATCCTCTGAGGAAACTTCAAATGATTTTCTCAGATAGAAAATAAAATTTATAGAACCCAAGAGAATGTAAAGGAGAAAAAATAATAATGTAAGAGTGTCATGATAAACATATCATGTGAAATAGCACACAATCAATGTGAAGTTATTAAATACCTCCCCTGGAGAGGTAGCATTATCCAGAGCCTCGTCATCTAACACCCAAACCATTATGGAGCCTTTCTGCCTCTAGTCTTGATATTCTTCAAAATTTCTTCCACACTGTTGCTTGGGTGATTTTTTCCAACAATCAGACATGATTCTTCATCTCCATCATAGATTTGGATAACATTCAAATATCTGCAAGTTAAAGTCTGCCACTAAGACTCTTCATGATCTGGCTACTACCTACTTCTCCTGCTATTGCTGCCATATACATCCTCCAACTTTATCTACTAGATTTCCTCTTCATTATGATTATGTTCTAGTAACTTGCAACTTGCAATTTCCCTAAGCACTTCATGCCTTTGTTTAGACTATCTCCTTGCCCTACATACATAAATCCAACTTTATCATAAAGATATGTCTTAAAACTTACAGATTCTCTCTTATGCCAGGAACTTTTCTTTGATACCTACTATGGCAGAGGCTGTGATGTGTCAACCCACTGCCCCCTTCAGAGCCAAAGCACTCCTTCTCCCACCTCCCAGGAATGCTGTTGATGGACAGCTTCCAGCTGGGGTCCCCTCTCTAGGTATTGGTTATGGCTGAGAAGAATCACATCACCCACAGAAACCCCTCCTTTCTGCCAATAGATTGCATCTAAGGAGAGATGAATACAGAAATGTAAAACCCTTCTTGCCTCAATTGGGGACAATTTTGAATGACTGGTAAACGTCTACAATTCCACTTGAGATTAGCTGAGGTCTTTACTCTCTGTGGTTGTGTGTGAGTTCTATTTTCCCTTTGTTCAGTCTTGTCTCTTTTGCTCTGCCACAGATCCTAAGAGCACTCCCCTCTAAAAGGTCCCTATACTGAGTTTCCAGAGAAGTACATCACCCTTACTCTCCAGCCAGTTTAGATTTTATGCTCCCATTGTTCCGTAACACTCTATGGATAAGGATCTGGGATCCACACACTATGATGTCATTAACAAGTGTTTATTAAGTAACTTTCTCTCTGTGTGTTCTAAGCTTCTAGAGTATAGAAATCATCTTTATCATAATTCAAGACATATACCTATTAGCTAAATTATTAAGAGTTGATAACTAATATAGGGTGCCTATGTACTACATGTACCAGATGTCTTGTTTTCAAGAAACTTGAAACATAGTATTTTGCACAAAGTCACAGTTGCTAATATGATGGAGAGTTAGAATTTTAATTTTGGTCTCATAACTACCCACCATACATATGGCCATTCCCCCACAAAGGGAAATCCAATAGCTAGTTTGGGGAATTAAATTAAATTTCAAAGCACATATTCTAACATATAATATATGTTTCTTCTAAGCTCATTTTTTTTTAAATAATTTCAGTGTCTATAGACTCATTAACTCATGTCTCTGACTCTCAATTTTCTGTCCCCAGGAATTAAAATATTTGTAATTATTTGTATAGCCCCCAAATTATTTTTTTGAACAAAATCACCTTTAGGTGTGCATTTCTTTTCTATTTTTTATGGATTTTGAATTCTTTAATAAATTATTAATTTTTTTATGTCTCTAATAAATACTTGAGAGTTTTATCAATTCAGGGATTAAAGCAACCTTTTACTTCTAATAAAAACTTTGCTTGTCCTAAGACAGAGTTAAAACAAATACATAATCGCCAGCACCACAACAAATACAACTGGAAAGTAACAGAGTAATTGTGGGGTTGAAGAGATGTTATGGCTACTGGAAAAAAGTTCTGGCATAAGAATCAGAGATGGGAGGCTGTGAAGAAAACTGACTTTATCATCTGTAAGATCAACATGGCTGTGACTGTCATGCTTTCTCAGAAACGGGGACCATGGTGACTCCCAGGGAAGTCTGAGTTACCAAGCACATTCAGTCACCAAAATGGGACCATGAAAGGGGTACTCTGTGGAGAGCTGTTGTGTTGGTGTAGAGCATTCCCCATGCTTGTGCAGACAAGCATCTTGTGGTGTGTCTGGAGCTATTGCCATCATCAGGAAGCCAAGCTGAATGCTAAATGGAAGAGAGGATAGTGTGGGGACTGCCAGGCAGCTCTATCTGATGATGTCCCTAGAGTTGGGCCACTTCTTCCCTTCCCAAATCTCATATGAAGTCCACTTTGCGGCCCCATCTAATACAGAGCTATGAAGGCAAGGGAATTTGGGAAAGAAGTTCCCAGATTAACGAGGTTGACAGTAGCACAATCTGCCCCATATCTTGGAAGAATCACCAATACTTGTATACCTCAGTTTTATTATCTTTAAGTAGGAACAATATCCTGTAATTAGATGGAGTATACAAACATGCTTTGTATTTATTAAGCTTAAATGCCCTACCAATATAAAAACTGTTTAGATTTTTAAACACAGTTTTATCACAACCTATAAATCTATTATTGATTCATTAAAGATTCTAATGATATATTCTATATTGAAACAAACTTCTTTTGTTGCTTGGTAGTTATTCATCTATTTATTTGGATTCAAGTTTCTAAGCCAGGTTAACTCATTAAATTTGTGATCTTCTTTTGTCATCTTGAGCTAGACCAAGCTACCATAAATCCCCAAATGAACCAAATGTTAACATTAATTAGTCAGTCATTATTAATTAAGTGATTAGTTAGTCATAAGTTCATAAAAATAATATTTTTAAAGACTCCAGTTTTTCTCAGAATTTTTCTTTCTAGATTTATCTGATGGTTTCTACCTGATTAAATTCAAATTAAATATTTTTGACAAGAATGTGATATTGTATAACTTCCTATTCTTTTACATCCAAAGTCATAAAAGACCAATTGTTCCTTGATTGACTGAGCTAATTTTACTTCATTCGTCAAGGTTTGCGTTCTGTTTACTCAATGGAATATGTACTCTTCTCAAAAAACAAACAAACAAAAAACCTTATAAATGATTATAATGTATAAAGTACATAAAGCTGATCAGTTTTGAAGTATTTGTGGGAACTTGTCTGTCACTCTGATCCTTCTCTTACTAGGGACTCAAGCACAGCAGAGCACAGTTTAAAAATGATTGCATTACATTATTATAACTAAAAACACAACTTGCCAATCAGAAATAAAATTAATTATATATTTTATATATTTTTTTAGTTGTTGATGGACTTTATTGTCTTTATTTTTATGTGGTGCTGAGAATTGAACCCAGTGCCTCACGCATGCTATGCGAGCACGCTACCACTGAGCCACAACCCCAACCCCAAATTATATTATTTTTAATAAAGAAACAAGCTAAGTAAAAATTCTCTAAACTTAATGTAATAAAAGCATAGTTTTAATGAATATATTTCATTAGAAAGTATATGTGGTTTTTCTTAAATCTTGGGCACAATTTTTTGTAATATTTGTAAGTATTAACTTAATTAGTAGATCCTATATTACAGAAGAATGAGTATGTCCTTTAACCAATAAAAATTTTGAATTAATTAAGTCTGAATGACAAAAGCAACAATTCATAATACCCCTGTTATAATGAGTAATCTGGCTATAATGTTGATAGTACACATTTGTGGATATTTACATTTTATTATTAGCATACCATTTGTTGGGTATAATGATGCTTCTAGGTTAGAACTAACTAATTGATAGCTATCAGAAAGCCTTTTCCTGGAAGATTCCACATGAGAATGTGAATAGACTATTTGGACAAAAATTGTGAAAAAAAAAACTATTTGAAAATAATTTGGCTATTTAGTATAATTTTACACCATGTTTATTTTTTAGCCTACATCTTTATTGGGAAGTAATTTGATGCAATGTATAAAACATTGTACTGGGAATTCAGAGACACAAATAGACTTAGGTTTGTAGTTGCTTTTCTGCATGACCTGGGACAAATTGCTTCACTTTTCCAAGCCTTAGATCCTCAGGAGTAAAATGAGGAGGTGAGGCTAAAGTTCTTTCCAATTTCGCAACCATTTGAAAAAAAAAAAATTGAAGTACTCTGTTGTCCTGTGTGTATTTCAAGGACAAAACAATTTCATGTGGACTGAGAAAAATTCTCTTAAGCCTCCTAATGTAAATTGGAGCCCTGCATTTTTGTAGGTATTGGAAAAGTTGTTTCATTTATTTTAGTAAAATGTTTCTCATTTCACATGGTCCTGGCTGAAACCAGTAGCAGATATATTGAAATGCAGGACTTTTTTTTTTTTTTTTTTCAGCAGTTATAGAATGGACATAGTAAAAATATGTATGGAGACGTTCCAGCAGCTTCAGAATTCTTAAAATCTCTGGCATAGGTTTTTAAACTCAAACTTTTACAGTTTTATTTGAATTTACAAATTTACAATTTGAATTTACAATCAATTTGGTAGGTGTATACTTTTATTTATTTTCGATGTGGTTACTTCCTAAAGCCTAGGAGGAATTGCTTTAGTAAACAAAATTTATACTTTACACCTCCTGACTGAGATGAAGTATTTATGAGGAAACAAAACAAAACACTTTCTAAGGTCTTCAGAGGCTTGGAGAAGGCAGAGTCTTACAAAGTCACTTTCCTCAGGTCTTCTAAGTGTCAGAAAAATCTATTACTTTTAATGAAGATTAATATCAGTCTGTAGAGTCTTGGATTTTCCCAAGCCAACAAAAACAAATGTCCCAGTGCTGTTTGTTAAGTCTAAGGATTCCCAGAGGATTTCTGCTACAGAATAAATAATTTTAAGGCTCAGATAACTGCCACCCTGGAAAGTTGCAGGTAGACCCATGTTGCAAAAACCAGCTGTTACAAAAACCAATATTGGAAAGACACCCATTCCAGGAAATAGTGGAAGAGATGCCCTACGAGCCACTGCTCTAGATTCCCCTAGTGCTATCCATCACCACAGTGGTGCAGCTGAGCATTCACATGAGTACATATATATGTGTGGCAGAGACAGGGTAGGGAATGGATAGTAGATAGCCAGCAAACCATCTCAAGGCCACAAACACAGCATATACTGAAGATGAGTATGAATAAGGAGCATTGATCAATTTGGGTAGGTTGGAAAGACTCACATGGAGTAAGTTAAGTTGACATAAGTTTTAGGCAGGTTGGAATTAGCTGGGGAATAGTTCAAAGTTGCAGGTAGAAGAGAGGAAGGAATAGCACATGTGGAGGCTGAGAAGTGAGACATCGCATGCCTTAGACAAATTGCAAGTAATTAGGAGTTGCTTAAGCAAAGGTGGAAGGGGGCAAAGAGGAATCAATCATGAGGCTAAGAGCGAAGGAGGCCAAATGACCAGCAACACGTGGAAGACTTAGGACTAGTAAGGAGCGATGGGCTCTGCAGCGGCCCCTCTGAAATGGTCTTTTCTTACATTGATTTCCCCCTTAATATTCTGAAAACACTATTTATTAAATATGGGTGGGGACAATGTGCAGAACACATCCCACAGCACTGAGCCCCTGTCCTTCAAGAGCTTAATCTCTTTGCCTGAATCGACTTTCTTTATCCTGGAAGTTACAGCTCAATCTGTAGAGCTCTTCATTTTAGACTGGGGAAGGAGCCCTTCTAGGAGCTACCCCTGTGTTCTATATATATATATATCTTTGTCCTGTCCTTATCACACTACGTGGTGATAATTGGCTGTTTCCTGTTATTAGTCTGTCACTTTTAGAAGGACAGGGACTTCACAATGTATGGCATGTGCCTGCCAAGAAAGCACTTCTACTAAACATAGAAAAGCACATCAATGAGAAATATTTTTTTTGTACATTCCATAAATTAGATTCGAATATTGAATTCATTAATCTGGATGCCAGAAATTCAGAGACGAACAAGTTAGTCAAAGTTTCTGCTCTCTTAGGTTTATGGTATAGGATGAGAGCATATGATAATAAAGTACTATTTTCTTTAGTTTCTGGGACTGTTGCTGGAATGAGATTCACTTCCTGGTCTATTTGACTCCTGGTGTTTCTGTTTCTTTTATCTTTACTTTCAAGTGATATGTAAGGATTTCTGTATTGCATGATGCCAGGCAAATTAAATATTCATAAAATAGACACACAACATACCTTGTTCATTGCTCTTTTAACTGAGCATGTAACTTTATTAAATCACTCTCTTAAAAGATGTTCTATCTCATTCATTTGAAATCTGAGCCTGCATTCATTCATATATCTAGCCAGCCAACTGCCAAATATTTATTATGCGGCCAGTATTTTCCTGGCACTCTATCACTGATTTCTAAACTTGACTGTGATACAGTCAGCTAGGATGCTTGTTTGAAATAAATATTTTTAAATTCCACATCTAGAGATCCTTATCCTGGTGATAATGGTCTTGGAGGTCAGGAACGGGTCCTTGTTCCCTGGTGTTGAAGATTAAACACCCGAAAAATGCTGAGGCAAGCGTAGAAAGCAAGTTTTATTTAAGTAAGAGACTTCTTGGAAGAGAAGGGGCTGCCAGAGCTGGGTGTCAAGGGTGTGGGTGTGTCTTGCTCTTTTATAGATCCCAGAACCCCTTACCTTCTCTTTCTTCTTCATGTATATGCCTAAGGGCAGGAAGGAACAGGGGCACAGGGGGTTATCTAGAAACCCATCGTGCCAGGAAGCTCAATCCCAAACCCCCAGGTTAGCTGTTAACAACCAATTGTTCTCTATTTGATAACCAGCCATCATCCTTATTCATTACCTACACTGACTGCTTGACTTTCCCCCACTGCCTCAGTTTGCTGAGGAATGTGACAAATGCTGACCCTTCAGACCAGGTAGGGCTACAAGCAGATTTTTTTTTTTTTTTTGCAAAGAAAGCATATGGGAAGGTCAGTTGAATGGGCTCATTTTATACAATTATTCTCTTAACCTCGTGTTCCCACCATCCTCATCTATCTATCCCCTTATATTAGGATAGGACCTAGGTATCTCAATCTCCTGAGTACATCAAGATGATGCTGATGTAGAAATAGTATTTTAGTAACACTAAATACTTGCTACTCTTGGAGGCTACTCATTAAGGAGAAGGAAGCAAACCTAGAAGTTGACTTAAACATTTCAGCTGCAGTGTGTTTTAGCATGTCTGCTTGATTTCTTTTGTTTTCTGTGTTCTTTGATCAAGGAATCATAGTCTTAAAAAAAAATTCAATGTCACTGTGGACCTGCTCCCCCAAATAATGAAGAGACACAAAATTTTGCTTACATTTATGTGTGATTCAGCTCTACACTCACAGTCTGTAGTAAGAACCCTTGAAATTAGGGTATAGTTGGGTACTAAAGAAAGTTGATCAATCCTACTGGGGTGAAGGATGGTTGAGGCCTATCAGAGGAGAATGAAGGGAATCAAGAAAGGCTCCATAGAGGGGAAGCCCCTGTGATTTGTGAAGTAGCACCAAGTATTTATGAGGCAAGCAGGAAAGATGGTGGCAGAGGAGGAAGGGGCTTTGATTTCCAGCCAGAACAAGGGATGTGGATAAAAACAGAGGTGGGAGGGAGCCTGCCCTCTGTAGAGAGCAGCAGATGTCTTGGTAAGCAGGGGTTCATTGTGTTACAGTTAACAGGGCCCTAATCCATGGTGAGGAGTTGGATCTCATACTAATTGTGAAGAGAAATAAGCACCCTGATGATTTTGGTCAACTTAGGAATCTACTTAGGCACCCTGGAGTCTTATTTACTGACCTCATTGTAACACATTGTCCAAATACAAGGGAAAGTGTTTTCTCTTTGCAAAAAAAAAACCTCAGATAATATCTGTCAATGATTTTTAGCATTCTAAGCAACCTTTCCTCTCTGTCTTCCCCAGGGGAAGCTGGAAAGAAAGCTCCTTTAAACAGAAATAAAAATTAGAACAAATCTATCTCCCTTGAACTTGTTTGTACTGAAAAGTGCCAATTTCAATTACATATTTTCCAAGATCCTGACTTAATTTTTGGTAGAAGAAGAAAACCAATTGAAATCTCTGCAATAGTTGTTGGCTTGCTCTTTGAAGCACTAGAGGAGAATCCATCCAGTGAGCCACCGACTCAGAGCTGATGCTATCAGTCACATATTACCCCAGGGGAATTGAAATGTTTAAGGGACTGCCTGTGTTCTTTACCAGGGTCTTATTGCCACATCATTCATCTTAGCATTCAATTTTTTATGTATTCTTAGAAAAGGGAGGGGGGCTGGAGCCTATTTTGTTTTGAACTAAAAAGAAATAATTGCTACACTGTGTATTTCTGAACTTTGGAAAATGTAGCTCCATTGGCACAAATCTCATGAAAAAAAATATTTCAATATATACAGTGAGTGTGTTCTCGGGATTGTGCAAAGGCAACCAGTGCTTGGGCTCACTATTTTCCTTGGGGGAAGAATTTATCATGAGTTTTGAACACATGCAAGCATCATGTCTGCATTGAAAAATACTGAGAACTGTATTTTGCTGTCATTTTGAAACAGGAGTCACTTGCAGCTGTATCAAGAACTTAAGGAAACCTGAATTGTTAATAAACTCATTTGGTTAAAGTTTGTAAGTGAAGGGAGAGACATTGAAAATGTATGTCATCAAAAGTTAGATGAAAAATCAGTGTACAATTTATACATGGAGAGTGAAAATTACCTAAAAGAATCATATTAGAGACAGAGAATAAATGAAACTGGATTTTCCAAAGCTTCTCATTAGTTGGGCTGAGGTTTTCTCTAACTCTGGAAATTTATCTTTCTAATCACAGTGTGGATCCAGGATCATCATTATCACAAACATTTTTTTCACACTTTCACATCTGCTGCACGTATTTAAAGATAAGTAGTATACTACCTCAGGGCATCGGAGGCTTACAAAATAAGACAGCATAATGGGAAGGCACATGTGCTGAAATGCTGATGATTCCTCAATAACCCAATTCCCTATGAGAAAAAGTAGAAATAATCGAGGAAGATTTAATGTGATAAAGAAAGTTTGCAGGAAATAGACCTGAGAATTAAAGGGTAGGTTGTCCTGGGTAGTCTTTCTAGGGATTTTTTCCTAATATCAGATAAGAGTAAACAAAGAAAATACACGTGCTGTATTCAGCCAGCAGAGCTCCCTCCTAGCAAGAGACACATACCAAGGTAGTGTTCTCAAAAGATTGGAATTTTAATTTATTAAGGAATAAATATTTGAACTAGGTAGTCAGCAAACAAGCAACTCTTTGCTTCTTGTTCTTTGAATTTAATATTTTGTTTATTCTGTATAAAATGAGAAATTTCAAATGATATGACACCTTATGGATTTGAGGAAATTGGTGCTTTTCATCTTTAATTTCTTCAGCATGTTGCCTATCTGCAGGCCTTGGTTAGCTGTGTCTATATCTCATCATTTCCATTACTGTCAGTACACTATTAAGTTCATTAGTTTATACTTGTTTAATTCAGACTCAGTCACACATATAACTCATGTGTACTGAGCCACATTTCCCTTATTGATGAGGGAAATTTCAGTTGTTTGATTTTTTAATTAATATTCAAGTACTTACTCTGCCTACATGCAGCAGTCTTTTTAAAGACTTATATGTATTATCTCATATAATATCCATAATAATGCAAGGGGACATTACTGTTGTTAGAGGCATTTTACAGATGAGGCAAATGAGAATTAGAAAGGATAAGAGCTAGATTGCAAACTCAGAGGACTGAGCTTCAAGCTTTATTATGTCCTATTATCATTCCAGATATAGGTGTACGTGGCACCTGCTGCCCTTTGTAAGTTAATGGTTTATTTATTTACTTGGTGTGTGTGAGCTAGATGAAGGAAAGGATCAAGAACTTTAGTCAATGACTTTATTGTCAATTATTTCCTTCATTCATACTTATTTTGTACTGAAACACCTTTATCTGCTGGATCTTTAGTTTTCATATCCCTATCATATCTTTAATTCTTAGTCAAACTATACCTTATCAATTCCTGTTTTAGCTTTTGCTTTTCCTTGTAGATTTATAATGATGCATGTGGATGATTGTCATGCAACAGTTTGTCTTGGACTTGTATTCTTGTACTTTTTCAAGTACACTGACTTTGCTTCTTGTATTTTCTTATCATTTCTAACATATCCATTGATAGGCTCTTGAGAACAGGTAAATAATTCTACTTAATTGTAGATAGCTGAGTTACAGAATATATCTCCAATACATGAAAAAGTGTATGGTATGCTGAGTTTAGCCTCCTCCACTAGAGATGACAGTACCAGATTCAACATTGAAACACAAAACTTCTATCCTCCAACAAAGAACATAAAACTTTTGAAACAGATTCCAAGATGGAATGACTGGGCTGCAGAGGAAGTTATCCAACAGAATAGACACTTCTATAGTTATAGGTTCCTTTTTAAAACATGATGGTCTCATTTCTCATTTGGACTCCAGTACTTATGAGTTGTTTTTATCAAGCTTTTGTCTATTGGAAGCTGCAAGCTAATAATGAATATAGCAGAGCCCCAATATGACTAGAACAGACAACAATTCATTCACATTGGACAAATCTCAAATCAGGAAAAGTAATACCAGTGGGACTTGAATTCTAAAAGATAATTGCATTGTTAGTGTTAAAATGTTTCTACATACAAACCATCTCTTAAATTATTTGTACTCATAGTTCATAATTGATTCAATAAACATTTATAGAACACTTGCTGCATGTATAGCATATAAAGTTTATGAAAATGGCTAGGACATGAATAATTCTGTCAGGAGGTTACAGTCTGGTGGGGAAGATTGGACAGTTGCATTATTATAAAGACATTCTAATACTAGAGTAGACAAAATGAGATGTGCCCCAAAAGAAGCAGGGAGACAGGGAGAAAGGATGGCTCAGTAAATCTCAGGTTATTTATAAGCACAGGATATCCTTGGATAATAATGCATGAGAAAATAAAATGTCACCTTGTACATGTTATTGTGAAAAAATAGAAATATTATTTAGCTAGATAAAATTTTACTATGCTAGTAATAATAATGAATTCATATTCTTCCCTTTATCTCAAGGCTTCCAGTATTAGTAATTTCCACTGTGATCAATTCAATTACTTGAACTCTGTATTTTCAAAATATATTTTTTGTAAAAATTAATGAATTTTAGCCTCAAATACTAATGATGAAAAAAAGGAAATGAAAATATACTATCTTAGGTTGTTAGTATCTCTAAGTAAGTGCTTTGTCTGCTTTTTACTTGGTGCTCCCAACACCTTCAAAAAACTGATGGAATCTCTTTTCTTTCTTTTCTTGATGTTAGATAACCTCAAAATTTAGCTGTGTTCTGAATTTCACAATTACTTGTCGCAAAAGTGCTTCTCATCCTTTTCTAAAAGTTTACACCCTCCACAGCTTCCAAGTGAATCTCCTCTCCTGAAAAACTTGAATAGTTTAGAATCTGCTGGACTTTTACTGTACCTTTTTCTCTACAATTCTAAGCATTTGACTACCTCCCAATGGTGTCTTCATCATGCCAAATGCCTTTTCTCCCTCAAGTGTACAGTAAGACAAACACTGTTTGCTCTCTGTAATTGACAAGAGAGATGCCATCTCTGTTTTCAGCAAAAGACGCCACCTGTGTCATTTAAACTCCACACTAACAGACAAGCTCTGACAGCCCCCTTTGCTGATGGTGCCCTGAGGCCCTTTCCATGGGGTGTGGTGGGGGAGGGTGGTTAAAGCAGAGACAGTCCTGGAGCAGCCACAGGAGTCAGTGTCCTGAAACTCTGTCAGACTGAGTCATTGCTACCAGGTTCTGAAAGAGAACCATGGGGGTCGTTTTGCATTTTCTTCAAGTAATTGTGAGGAAGACAAAGTAGTTCCATATGGTGGCAGGGAGAAGAGAACTCAGAGCCAAAATAAAAATCTACTGGGCTCCTGAGTACCTAAGACCTTGAAGTTCAAATATCTGAGATTGTGTCTACTATTAAGAGTCGAGGCTACACTTCAAATTGTCGTACATACAACTCCCCTGCCTTAGACAGTGAAAGAGACTCTTGCTTCCCTTAATACAGTAGAAATATAAAAATGCAGAGAAAGGGGCAGTCCCTTAGATAGACAAAATTAATGAAAACTGGATTCCTGAGGTTGGGCTCCCTATTTTAAAGAAAAGAATGTTCTAGAAACTCTTATATGACAGAATATATTGAAGCCTGTCCTTCCATAATAGAAGGCACTCTGGTCCGACATTCATTAGGAAATATGAGTTAGTGACTTAGTTATGGACATTTCTGAAGGAGAAGGAAAAGAGTGACTACATCTTTCATCAGGATGACTAGAAAACCGTGACCAATTTCACTAGGCATCCATCTGGCTCATTTTCCATCAGATACTAATTTAAAAAATCAAAATACTGACATTCTTTATAGTCATTGGCCCAAAAGCACTCAGGTTTTTTTATGTGTGTCAATTAGGAAAAAAACACATTGAAGAGGATTAATGCCATGATTCTGCCCCAGCTGCCTTTCGGTCACTTCTAATTGTATTCTTGGAGTATACTTGTGTCTTTGTTTTTGTTATTGAGTTCTTACCCCACAGCTTCCTTATTTTTGTCTCTAAGCCAAATGTTTTGCTCTAGAGGAACATTTTGTTTAATTGCCTAACATATCATCCTTCATGCTGGCCATATCTACACTGGCTGAATGCAGAAATAAATGTGCAGGATTCCCAAGCTGTTATTTTGGAGGAAGTATTCACGCTAATGATTCACACTTCAAGTCCCTTTTCACTATAGTCAGATGCAAAGCCAGTCTGGGCCCTTCTGTGTATTGACTTTCTTTTGGAAAGTGAAGGTCCATTTGGAACCACAATAAACTAGATGGAGAAAGCCATAAATAGTTATATATGATGATTTAAGAAACCAGCCAGAACCACTATTAAAAAGAAACATTTTTGTGAACTTCAAAGAAGTTTTCTTATCTAATTACAAAAAATACATGGCATTAATGAGCAACCAGCCCTTAGTGTGCTTTATCAAATAGCTAGCTAAAGGTGTTGGCTTTGGGTCAGTAGTTGTGACTCTGCACTGGCCAGATAAATGTCAAGAAAGAACAGCCCCTTCCCTGCACAGAGGGCCTCTCTTTGACTACAGTTTCTCCCAGAATCTTTATGGTTTTCCTCACTCATACATTTCTTAAAATAGTGTTGAGGAGAAATTAATTTTATGAAATTCCATCTCTATCTCCCAGTGCAAGAGAATGACTACCCAGGGTGTGTGTGTCTTCTTTAGAAGAACATAAGACACTATTCTGTGACATGCTAAGGAGAGATGCTACTTTAACTAAGTTACTAACTCTCCTCAGTCTTGCACAGTGAAATAGTCACTATTCCTTAAGATATCATCAGTGTCTTCTACTTTCAATTCATTCCAACCAGTAGGTCCCTGTGTTTACGTTACACACCTTGGGCGTCTTCTCTACCTCTGCTTCTTGATTCAGTGATTTGTGATCTGAACAGGACCTTTGGGAAGTATTTTCACGTCTAATCAGACTTTTCCCTTTTCTTTCTCAAAATGACTTTAACTGAAGCATTTATCTTTCCTATGGTTTGATTTTGAATTTGTTTCCTTGTGTCAGCTGGGTATGCACACAATACAAATAAAACATTTGATAAAATGTGAGAACTAAAGAGAAGACATAGCCTTTTCTTCTTAATTCTATATGTATAATATATCAAGCATGTTTTTATATTCCCAAGTTTATGAGAAAATGAGAACAAAAACAATTGGAAGGAGAGTAGGGAGGAGTATTTTAGGATGCACACACATGTATACATGTCTACACACAGATGTATGTATTGGGCAAGGAAGTAGAAACCTAACTACTAATCTTGAGTAATCAGCTGAAAGAGATGTAAAACTTTCTTTCTGAAAACATGGGTTAGATATTTTTTGGTTATAAGGGTTATTGATATTTGAGTTATTTTTATTTGCTATAATGATCCTACTGAAAATTAATTACTGAGCAAACCCATCATTCATTTATTTAATGAGTATTGGGTTCTTCATTTCTGGCACTGTTGTAGATTTTGGTGATTCAAAGATGGTAAGACACAGTTTATACCTCAAGGAGCTCACAATTTATTATGGGATACATAAGTGAAAAGATAAACTGTGATGCTCTTTGAGGCTATAGGTGAAATGAATCTTAAAGGCTGAATAGGAGTTCAGCAACTATTCAAAACCAACAAGGTCCCACCAGGAAAAGAAGACAGACATGCAAATGTGAAAAGTATTTGTCACTTTGAGGGAGGAAATGCTTGGGTAAGGCTAGGGCACTATTCCTGTATGCAGGAAATAAGAGATGCAATTGGTGAGGACGTGGGTTTAAGTAGACATTAGAAAAGGCCTAGACAACCAAGGCCTTCTAAACCACCATAAAGAATTTAGACTCTAGCCTTTGAGTGTTCAGGGAGCAACTGAGGGATTTTAACAGGAGCAGAGGAATGATGAGGAGCACAGAGCCACATGAAGCATGGATTTTAGGGGTGAGAAGAAGAAAGAGTGAGACCCCAGGCAGGGAGACAAGTTGAAAGACTTCTGTAGTCACCCACAGGAACTGGGAGGACAAGAAGACTTACCTTCAACTCTTAATCAAATGGATATGGACAAAGATCTCTTTGCTCACATATCCTAATACACAGCATCGATAAGACTCATATGTGGTAGGTTTTATTGTCAAACTTGACGTATACACCAGCATATGTACTTAGAGATGCATGAAGTCACTCTTAAAAATACGACAATTGATGCTGTATTCATATGACAGCTTCCAAATGATTTTGGAGAATAGTTGATAACCTGAAAAAAAAGTCACTCAATTGCATAGGAAAATAATCTGTAAAATATAATGTAAAGTAGAATTCTATTTCAATTTGTTTTTATCCAAGAGGGCAAATGACTGAAGGGAACAAAACTGATATTAGTGATTACCCCTAGAGAGAGATAAGGTGGGACTGTGAGTACAATTGTATTCACAGTGCTGAAATTTTTAGAAGAATGTGTTTAAGCATTGTATGTATACTTAAAAGAAATAACATTATGTTTGAAGAGGAAAATTAAGGAAAAGACTAAAAATATATATGTCAAGTATAGTTATACTTGATAAGATTTTTGGGTTGATTTATTCCCCCCGATTAACGCTTTCCTTTTTATTTTTGTTGTTTTCCTTATATTTATTTTATTAACTGAGAAATACTAATTGTGCATATTTATGGGGTACAATGTGATGTTTTGATCTATGTATAGATTATGTAAAGATTCAAAATCAAATTAATTAATATATCCATTACTCCATCAACTGTTGTATGTGTGTGTTGAGAATGTTTAAAATAATCTACTCTTTTGGCTATTTTGAGTTATACATTATTAATAATTGTGGTCAACATTCAGTGTAAGTTCATTAAAATCTTAGTGATCTTTAGTGTATAGATTACCGAAACATATTTCATCAGTCTAGTTGAAACTTTGTATCTTTTGATGAACATCTTCCTTTATCCTATCTTATTTCCTTCCCCTAATTTTTAGTAGGCACCTTTCCACTTTTGTTTCTATAAATAAAATTAACTTTTGTAGAGTCCACATGTGAGTTCATAATAATATTTGTCCTTCTGCACCAATTTATTTTACTTATTATAATGACCTACAATTAGATCAAACTTGTTGCAAAGTACAGAGTTTGCTTCCTTTTAGAAGGCTGTGTATTATTCTATTGTGTCTATACATCACCTTTTCTTTGTCCATTCAAAAACTGAAGGATACTTAGGTTGCTTCCATATCTTGGTTATTATGAATAATTCTGAAATTAACATGAGAGTACAGATATCTCTTTGGCATACTGATTTGAAGGAAACCTTGTATACTGGTGGTGTCAATGTCAATTAGTATACCCATTTTGAAAAGTCGTATGGAGGCTCCTCAAAAAATAAAAATAGAATTACTGTAGATCCTGCAGTAATTCCACTTCTGTGATTTTCTTTGCTTTGCTTTGCTTCTCAAATTTATGAAATTGCATATTTGTATTGCCTTGGTTACACAAAGGAACAATTATAAATTATGATACTCATGCTGTAAACTTCATGAGAAAGGATAAAAATATAAAATATATCCAGCATGTGCTAGCCATCCAATTAGAATCAATGGAACTACTTTGCTGAATTACCTGCAAAAGGTGCTACACTACATTATTCTTTCCCATAAAGTCTGCCCTTATTATTAGTAAGCTTACACCTCTGCAGGAGAAATGGTAGTGATTTAATAAGGAAGGAAGTCCACCACAAACCACAGGGAGCCAAAGGCACAGCTGGGGTCAACAGGGTTCTTGGAAGAACACCTGAGCACTAAATTCAGCCAGTCCCAGGGCAGCAGGAGATTTCAGGTCACCAGAGACTCAGCTACTTAATTTTGGATTCATTCAGAGTCCTGTGACTGTAACTCTGTATTCACCAAATAAGCAACTTTCTGGTTATAATTTGGCTTTGTGTGTAAAAGTCTAAGGAGATCAGGCACTGGGTCCCTAAGGTACTCATACTTTGGCTGCAAATGGTGACCTGACAAAAGTCATTGGTGATTTTACAAGTGTGTGTGTGTGTCTGAGGGGCTGAGGAACTCTAAGATAAAGTGAACAAATTTAACTTCAGACCATATCTGGAAAGTAGAAATTTCATCCAGGTAACCTTCTCCAGGAATCTTAATGGTGACCTGGAGCTTACTTTCCTCCAATGAAGTCCACCTCTGTGGAAGCTGAAATGTGTAAACTCACATGCGCATGCACACACACACACACACACACGCACAATCTGTGATTTTTAGCTTACCTCTTAGAGTTTTACAATAGAAACCTTTATGTGATAATTCAGCATTGGAAGTTATTTGTACTACTGTTACTGTAATTTGTACTATTGTTCTATTAATCATTGACACCAACAAAACCTGACTGGGAAATTATGTATTTTCCTCAGACTCAGAAATCCCTGCAGAATGTTTATAAAATACTTTGTACAAATGCACAAAAATACTTAGTGTACAAAAGCACTAAATATTTTTGTTAGACAGACGAAAGAAATTAAAGGCATAAAAATAGGAAAAGAAGAACTTAAATTATCACTATTTGCGGAAGACATGATTCTATACCTAGAAGACCCAAAAGGGTCTACAAAGAAACTACTAGAACTAATAAATGAATTCAGGAAAGTGGCAGGATATAAAATCAACACGCATAAATCAAAGGCAGTTCTGTATATCAGCAACAAAACTTCTGAAACAGAAATGAGGAAAAACACCCCATTCACAATATCCTCAAAAAAATAAAATAAAATATTTGGGAATCAACCTAACAAAAGAGGTGAAAGATTTATACAATGAAAACTACAGAACCCTAAAGAGAGAAATAGAAGAAGATCTTAGAAGATGGAAAAATATACCCTGTTCATGGATAGGCAGAACTAACATCATCAAAATGGCGATATTACCAAAAGTTCTCTATAGGTTTAATGCAATGCCAATCAAAATCCCAAAGGCGTTTCTTGTAGAAATAGATAAAGCAATCATGAAATTCATATGGAAAAATAAAAGACCCAGAATAGCAAAAGCAACTCTAAGCAGGAAGTGTGAATCAGGCGGCATAGCGATACCAGATTTCAAACTATACTACAGAGCAATAGTAACAAAAACAGCATGGTACTGGTACCAAAACAGGCGGGTGGACCAATGGTACAGAATAGAGGACACAGAAACCAATCCACAAAACTACAACTACCTTATATTTGATAAAGGGGCTAAAAGCATGCAATGGAGGAAGGATAGCATCTTCAACAAATGATGCTGGGAAAACTGGAAATCCATATGCAACAAAATGAAACTGAATCCCCTTCTCTCGCCATGCACAAAAGTTAACTCAAAATGAATCAAGGAGCTTGATATCAAATCAGAGACTCTGCGTCTGATAGAAGAAAAAGTTGGCTCCAACTACATATTGTGGGGTCGGGCTCCAAATTCCTGAATAGGACACCCACAGCACAAGAGTTAATAACAAGAATCAACAAATGGGACTTACTTAAAATAAAAAGTTTTTTCTCAGCAAGAGAAACAATAAGAGAGGTAAATAGGGAGCCTACATCCTGGGAACAAATTTCTACTCCTCACACTTCAGATAGAGCCCTAATATCCAGAGTATACAAAGAACTCAAAAAATTAAACAATAAGATAACAAATAACCCAATCAATTAATGGGCCAAGGACCTGAACAGACACTTCTCAGAGGAGGACATACAATCAATCAACAAGTACATGAAAAAATGCTCACCATCTCTAGCAGTCAGAGAAATGCAGATCAAAACCACCCTAAGATACCATCTCACTCCAGTAAGATTGGCAGCCATTATGAAGTCAAACAACAACAAGTGCTGGTGAGGATGTGGGGAAAAGGGTACTCTTGTACATTCCTGGTGGGACTGCAAATTGGTGCGGCCAATTTGGAAAGCAGTATGGAGATTCCTGGGAAAGCTGGGAATGGAACCACCATTTGACCCAGCTATTGCCCTTCTCGGACTATTCACTGAAGACCTTAAAAGAGCGTACTACAGGGATACTGCCACATCGATGTTCACAGCAGCACAATTCACAATAGTTAGACTGTGGAACCAACCCAGATGCCCTTCAATAGATGAATGGATAAAAAAAAATGTGGCATTTATACACAATGGAGTATTACTCTGCACTAAAAAATGACAAAATCATGGAATTTGCAGGGAAATGGATGGCATTAGAGCAGATTATGCTAAGTGAAGCTAGCCAATCCCTAAAAAACAAATGCCAAATGTCTTCTTTGATATAATGAGAGCAACTAAGAACAGAGCAGGGAGGAAGAGCAGGAGGAAAAGATTAACATTAAACAGAGACATGAGGTGGGAGGGAAAGGGAGAGAAAAGGGAAATTGCATGGAAATGGAAGGAGACCCTCATTGTTATACAAAATTACATATAAGAGGTTGTGAGGGGAATGGGAAAATAAACAAGGAGAGAAATGAATTACAGTAGATGGGGTAGAGAGAGAAGATGGGAGGGGAGGGGAGGGGGGATAGTAGAGGATAGGAAAGGTAGCAGAATACAATAGTTACTAATATGGCATTATGTAAAAATGTGGATGTGTAACCGATGTGATTCTGCAATCTGTATTTGGGGTAAAAATGGGAGTTCATAACCCACTTGAATCTAATGTATGGAATATGATATGTCAAGAGCTTTGTAATGTTTTGAACAACCAATAAAAAAATTTAAAAAATACCTAACATCACAGAATAATGGGACATATAACTGCATGCAAACACAAATCAAATAAATATACATCTCCAAGCAGTAATCAATATTTATTATGCTTGTTTAATAATAATGTAATCCCTTGGTCAGAGATGGCCTACATCCTAGAAGTTTCTTACTCATATAGTAATATTAATCACATATTAGCTGCAGACAGATAAGATTCTTAAAAAAGACTCAGGCACAGAAGTAGAGATGGACATGGACTTGAAGGGAGTATTGCTACATGATTTTGGTGAGAACCCTGTGTTGGTACAGAAGAGCAGTTTATGCAGGGTTAGAGAGGGGATAGTCTTACACAGAAAAGACTGTATCAAACAGTCAATGCTGACAACTGCAGCTTAGTTTCTCTGAACTCTGAGAAGTCATTGGAGGACATGGACAAATTCAAATTTGCTCAAAATACTACATGGCTTAGGGCAAAAAACAGCATGTAGGATCAACAGGAAATGAGCAGACATCAAACAAAAACCTGCATGAGGTAACTACAATGATTTGTCCTTTAGTTCAAGTTCTAGGACAACATGCTTCAAAATGTAATCCTTATTCTGCAAAGTGCAATCCGAGATGCTCATTGAAAACACAAGTTACGGGCCTAGTGAATACACACTTATATCAAAGATCAGGTGATCTGCCATGCGTACAACTGTTCTAGGGCCACTGATGTTACTACTAATTTTATATAAGAAATATTTCTAGAGAATAAGTTTCCCAGAGAATGCCACATTTAAGATTACCAGTCGGGATCTTGAAGTTAGGGATACAACTAGAATACAAATCTCTCAAAGGCATGAATTATCTTGTTTTTGTTTGTTTGCTGATGTGTCTTAAATGCTTAGAATAATGTAGGGTATATGGTATGAGCTCAGCAAACAGTTGTACAGAGGTTGAATAAAGAGCTTGGGTCAGTCAAGTACAACTGAATCCCATTCAGCTGGCTTAGCCTCGCTAAACCCTTGCAAAATGGGCATGCTAGTGACACATTCCTGGCTGTATCCTGTGGTATCCTGGTTCACTTGTGCTCAGAAGGAACCTGTATTAGTCTCATACACTGCTAACCTCTCCCATCCCAGCCATCACCTCCAAGCACCCCAAGGGCCCCTCACCCAGTTTTGTACATCTCCCTGGCCACCAGGACCAGGGACTCCCACCATATTCCAAGACTCCCAAACCACTGCCTGATAACCTGGAGCTCTCCACCTTCTACCTGTACCTGGCCTTGTCCTACTACATGTGGCTTTGAAGATCTGCACCAAATGTTTTCTTCATCAGTCTTGGGAGGAGAGGGAATATGCTGAGAAGCTGAGGGAGTCGCAGGATTGAGGGACTGGCCAGGTCTTCCTTCAGGATATAAAAGGACCAGGCCCTCAGAACTTGGAGAGCAGGTTGGAGGCAGTGGAGGGTACCTTACACTGGAGAATCTCAGTCAGTTACTTCTGGACCTGGACAAACTGGCCACTGAAACATCTGTGACATCATGGAGGTGCATGACCTGAATGAGCAGATGAAATCCATCAAAGAATTGGGCCACCATGTCCATCTTAAGTAAGATGGAGGTCCTGGAATTTGCAGGGAAATGGATGGCATTAGAGCAGATTATGCTTAGTGAAGCTAGCCAATCCCTAAAAAACAAATACCAAATGTCTTCTTTGATATAATGAGAGCAACTAAGAACAGAGCAGGGAGGAAGAGCAGGAAGAAAAGATTAACATTAAACAGAGACATGAGGTGGGAGGGAAAGGGAGAGAAAAGGGAAATTGCATGGAAATGGAGGGAGACCCTCATTGTTATACAAAATTACATATAAGAGGTTGTGAGGGGAATGGGAAAATAAACAAGGAGAGAAATGAATTACAGTAGATGGGGTAGAGAGAGAAGATGGGAGGGGAGGGGAGGGGGGATAGTTGATAGGAAAGGTAGCAGAATACAACAGTTACTAATAGGGCATTATGTAAAAATGTGGATGTGTAACCGATGTGATTCTGCAATCTGTATTTGGGGTAAAATTGGGAGTTCATAACCAACTTGAATCTAATGCATGAAATATGATATGTCAAGAGCTTTGTAATGTTTTGAACAACTAATAAAAAATAAAAATTAAAAAAAAAAGATGGAGGTCCTGGTCTGGCATGGCAGAATATCCCTTTGATAAGTACACCCTAGGAGATGGTGATAAGGAGAACCCAGCCTTAGGCCAACTTCTCCTCAAGCCTTGAGTGACTTCCCTGGTCACCAAGCATTGCATGTAGATTGGGACTGCATTTAGCTTTTCTATAAGTTGTATCAAAACATCTACTGATGTTCTTTAGTTTAGTTTATACCATTCCTCCAAATACAAAAATATGGTGTCTTTCTGCCCTCCCCCAAAAAACCTATAAAAATTAAATTAACAGCTGAAAATCATTTAGCAGAGTGCCTAGCCAGAACAAGTCTTTTATCAATGAGACTTACTACTCTTTAGCATAAGAGTGATACTAGAGATTAATGGAATGACATGCTTATTGACACTCTTAAAGTTTTTTTTTTTTTAAATGAGACCTATAATAATAAAATTAAAATAAATACATGCTCTTTTCATGAATTCTCAATGATCAGAGAACCATATGAGTTTTTGTGTGCATAATGAAATAAACACAAGTACCCAAGCCATAGAGAATTTTACCTATTTGTAATTTGAAATCTTTCCCACTTCTCCCTCTTTCTCTGCATGTAGTGTGTGTGTGTGTGTGTGTGTGTGTGTGTGTGTGTGTGTGTTGTCCTCTTTCCTCTTTCCTCTCTTCCTTTTCTTCCCTTCCTTCTTTATCTTTTCTTTTTTTTTTCTTTTTTTTTTTGGTTTAGAGAGTGATTTATTGGAAGGGTTGATTTCAAAGAAGGAAGAAAATAATGAAAAAGTTTTAACAGAATGAGTCACTCACTCTTTTGGGCTCTGTTATTCTGTAGAATGGCTGATCTTTCTTTTCTCTCTCTCTTTTTTTTTTTAACTTCAGGTTATATTTAAAGGGTCACACTGGGACAGCAGGAAAACAGAGCAGCCTGATCTTGCACGGTGCTGATTTCAGTACTAAAGATGCTGATAATGACAACTGTATGTGCAAATGTGCCCTCATGCTAACAGGAGGTGAGTCCTATGGGGCCATGCTCTAAGCTGTGTTTCGCTGGTCTGAGGCTTGAGGTTTCTTATCAATGAGAAAGGGTATGATCTTCTGGTCAGAAAACTTAACAGCAAGTCCCTTGTTCTGCCTTCTAATTTATCCTGGATTCTTGTGCAAGACATTGCTAGCATATTTAGAGGTTTGCTTCCTCTTACAATATCTGTAGTGGGAGTATGCTGAGCTTTGTTCTCAATATATTCTTTAGCTTCTCGAAATCTCAGCTATTCTACCTTCCAAAGAGTCTTCATGATACCTATACTGAAAAGAACAACAATTTAGGAATACAGCATATAGAATAATTGCCTCTTACCAAATGCTGAACAATTGTGTATTAGAGTTCATTGAATATTTTGTTGAAATAAAACAACAACAACAAAAATGGAATCATAATTAAACCCGAAGTTAGAAGATTCAGACCAGCTATACCAAGGTTTTCCATTATGTGGAAAACATATTTTACAACATATTTTGTAATGTATTTACAACATATTTTAATGTATTTACAACATATTTTAGCTAGTATAGGGTATACTATGAAATAATATTTTTTCTTTAAGTAAGAAAGTTAATCCTTTTTGTACCTTTTCAATATTTTTTCAGTCTTCTGATTGTGCCAAAGACAAATTCTCAATTTGGTGCTAGAATGTCTGTGACATTTCTCTAGCACTTACTAAACAGTCGTCTTATCCAAGAAAGACCAGAGCCTTGCCCTTCTTCTCAGAGCCTTGGGTAGGCAATGGCACCTACCTAGAATCAAATAATGCTATTTTGTTTTAATTTTATTATATTTTATATCTAGCATGTATTAAAGCAAGTGTTACTACTGATTTCTTTTTAAAGGGATGCTATAAATTTTGCATTTTAAAGTACATTCATGATATTGCATAATTAATAGATCATTGATTTCAACAAAAAGTATTAGTTAAATATTAGTTCTAGGTATAAATGGATATAGAAAAATCTGTGAAGTTGATATATGGCTGATTACATTCTAAGAAACACTAATCTAAAACCCATTGGCAAGTGATGTTGCTCACAAATGGTGTAAGCTCTGGCAAGGGATTGGTACCAAATAATATTATAAAGGAAAACCCTGTTTTATTGTTTCTTTTCTCACAATTTTGGTGTTCCTTCCGTCTCTTAATGGAAAGCAAGCAATGCCACCCTCTACTATTCTGATACTCTTTTTGTATCTTTGTAGAACAAAACATTTTCATCCTAATGAGGATAAAAGTTGAAATCTGCTATTTTCCTCCCCAAACACTACCTTTCTGCTCTTTTAGTTGCATATTATTATATGTCATTGCAAATGTTGTTCTATCTTCCTTAAACTCCAATCCAACTTTGAGACCAGCAAGGAAATTTTCATCTCTACTTTGTACAAAGGAATATGAATGTCAATCCTGTTTCAACCTTCTATCCTTAACATCTGCGCAGAGGATGTGATAGATATATAGGAACTCAAGAGTAAATATGGTGCATGAGTGAATGAGTAACTATCTGTAACTCTCAAAATAACTTTCAAATTTTAAATCTAATGATTTGAACCATTAGATTAAAATTTTCACTCATCAGATAATAGAACATGGAAAGCTGTGGAAGGAAGATTTTAGAATAATCTTCCCATCTTCCTCTCTATCTCCAACCCCTTCATTACTACCACAACCAAATCATAGATTATTGACCTCCATCCCTTCCACCTATGTTGAAATCTTTTCATTATGAAACCAGCCTCCATATTATCAAAGATAAGCCATTATGATTCTGCTTCTATCACATCCTTCTACTTAAGCTTCAGGTATGTCATTTGGAGATCATATTCAACCTCATCAAATATTTAAAATTTTCTTATATGTCTTTGTGACCCCCCCATAAAATACAGTTATTGCAAATCTAGGAAATTTCTTTTAAATAGTACCCACAGGTCTTGAACATTTTCTCCAAAGAAATATTTCTTTTCATTACCTTCCTGATCCCATAAACGAAATTTTCAGCAGCTTTATACAAAGACAAAAGTACTTGGATTTTCCATTTTCCTGCCCATTTTAATATTGAAATACACTTCATTTTCACCACTCTATTTTTACAGATAATTTTTTTCTTCCAAATAAATAAAGTTACATGAAAGACCAACAGTAAAATCTTTCAAATGTGTGTTCTTAGAAGAACATTCCAGTACGTTCATATTCCTGTCATAATAATGAAAATATGGAGCAAAACAAAGAGGAGTATGCACCTCTTGGTTGTCGAGAACACTTCATTGCTTAGATTTATGATTTTTATTTCTGCTTCACATGATAGAACTTTGTCATGTTCTTTCATCCATAATCATTCTTGGACCTGCTTCTTAGCCACCAATAAACACATATATTGGGGAGAAAAAAATTTCCACTTATTGCTTGGGCTGGAATAGTCTAAGTAAATGTGTTTTTGTAATAAATGCCATTACCCTATCAAATATCCTTCTGAAAGATTCCAGGTCTTGCAAAACCATTCACTCTGAAAAGCTAAAATGTGGAATTTAGATAGCTGAGAACTGGAAAACATAAGGATGAATGTCAGTGACAGTCCAAGTACCTGGAGTGTTGCCTGGAACTTATGTCTTAGTTAGCTGCTACTCCCTGCCACCATTATTTATCCACTGTCAGATTTTCCCTTACAACCATTCTCATTGTCTAATGACTATTCCTTTCTTTATTAAAATAGTCTCTTTTAAGCCATAGACTTCAAACTGTTTGAGACCAATAACTCAATGACTTGTCATCATCAAAGTTTCCTTCTATCTTCTTTATTTGTATATTTTCCTTTAAAAAGGAACTGAGGGTATAATAGGTTTATTTTGCACTATCTTACATAATTTTTTTTCAGTAGAGGAGGGAGTTTAGTTGGAGCACATGGTATCATTGTTACCTTTATCTGTTAAAAAGAGTGAAAAATAGAAGATAGGCTTACTTAAAAGCAGATGGTATTTCAGCTAGACACAAGGTGGACCATCTTAATCTTTGTGTCTTCTTCTTTTCTAACATCCCAAAGTCTTTTTCCTACCAATATGATGTATTTTTTAATAAGCTCTATTAAGGAGATCAGCTACTATTAGATGAAAGAACAGGACAGATTAGAGCTAATCTTCATTGAGAGAGATTGTCAACCAAAGAGTTAATAATAGATGACTCAATTTCTAATCTTAACAAGTTCTGTCGATAAAATATACCATGTGGTAGAATTATTTGGGGAAGAGGGAAGAGAGTTTAGGTGGAGAGTTGAGGGGGGTCCAAAGCTGGAATAAGTAGTAGGAAGAGGTGTGCCTTTGTAGTGATGGACAAAATAGAGAGCTATTTATTTGACAGAGTTTATTTATACACTTTCCTGTAATTGTGAGTCTAGTAAAAATAGCTCCCAAGTTTTTGGTCTGTTTCTGAATTCTATCATTCCATACACTCATTGACACTGTTGGTGGGGGAATGAGGGATATTATTTTTAGTGCCTAGGTGGTAATCCATATTACTCAACATTGTTGGTTGAAAGGAGACACAGTGGGCTGAGAAAGCATCTGACATTTGCATCAATAGAAATAGATACCACAATGTTTTACACCCTTTTTCCCAGAAGTGTTTGTACTTATCCCCACCTTACCAGCAAGCCAGCAATTTCTCTATCCAATTTAAATATTGAAAAACTTTTATGTCTCATTACACATTTCTTATTGTACTAGAGCATATATTTCAAGGTCAAAATCGCCACACACATTTTCTATGGAAATGACCTCCTAACTAACCATTAAACAGAGGTGATTTGTCAGCATATATTTATAAGCCAGAAATGTCTGTATTATGTGATTACTGTTGACCTCAGGAAAATTCGTAAAGTTTCTCCTTAAATTTCCCCCTTTATAAAGGATGCTACTGAAAAATCTGTATATTTCTGTAGTGGGAGAAACAGATTTATAAGGTAATTGTAGTAAACATTTCTTTAAGTCCCTCAGGAGAGTTCCTATTGTGCACCTCACTCCCAATCCAAAGAAAATAATCAATTTCACCAAAAATTTAACAGTTTTTTTCTACCATTTATTTATTTATTTGTTTATTTTTGACTGCGGAAGCAAGCAGGGGTTTCCAGCCTCGTAGCAAATAAAGTAGACTTCAAGCCAAAGTTAATCAAAAAAGGATAAAGATGGACATTACATACTGCTCAAGGGAACCATACACCAACAAGACATAACAATAATAAATATATATGCCCCAAACAATGGTGCAGCTATGTTCATCAAACAAATTCTTCTCAAGTTCAAGAGTCTAATTGACCACAACACAATAATCTTGGGTGACTTTAACACACCTCTCTCACCACTGGATAAATCTTCCAAGCAAAAGTTGAATAAAGAAACTATAGAACTCAATAGTACAATCAATAACTTAGACTTAACTGACATATATAGAATATTTCAACCTGCATCAAGTGGATATACTTTCTTCTCAGTAGGACATGATCCTTCCCTAAAATCGACCATATAATATGCCACAGAGAAACTATTAGCAAATACAAAAAAAGTAGAGATACTACCATGCATTTTATCAGATCATAATGGAATGAAATTGGAAATCAACGAAAAAATAAAAAATAAAAATTTCTCCATCACGTGGAGACTAAACAATATGCTACTGAATGAACAATGGGTTACAGGAGACATCAAGGAGGAGATTGAATTTTTCTACTATTTAACATTAAGAAAATGAAATGTAATTTCATTCAGTGAATGAAATGCTTTCATTTGTATAGATTTATTTACTTATTTAAATATAATAAATAATTTATATATTTTTTCGAGTTCTAGGGATTGAACTCAAGGATACTTGGCCACTGAGTCACATCCCTTGCCCTATTTTGTATTTTATTTAGAGATAAGGGTCTCACTGAGTTGCTTAACATCTTGCTTTAGTTGAGGGTAGCTTTGAACTCACAATCCTCCTGCCTCAGCCTCCTTAGCCTTTGGGATTACAGGCATGTACCACCATGCCCAGCTGATTTATTATATATAAGATAGATATGCAAAAATCCCTCTTACTGCAAGACTAGAAAAAATGGAAACATTACTAGATTATCACTTTTTTTCATTTTTTTATTGGTTGTTCAAAACATTACAAAGCTCTTGACATATCATATTTCATACATTAGATTCAAGTGGGTTATGAACTCCCATTTTTACCCCGTATACAGATTGACTAGATTATCATTTTTGAAGTAAACTTATATTCAACGAAGATGTGGTCTTTGACACTAAATTAAGATTCTTCAAAATAAGTATTTTTAAACAACTATTTAAGCTACCAGTGTTGAACTACAATTACTATAATTATATTATCTAATTATTAAGGAATTACAGAAATGAATATATCTAAAAGTCTGCTGTAAAATAGTCACTAAAGGTTGCTAACAACAAAAAAACAAACAAGGTATTGTTTTACATAGCTTTCCTTTCTAGTTTTCTTTTAGTGCAATTTCCATATTTAGTATATCATATAAAAGCTATGTAAAAGTGTGACCTAACCTTCTGCAGAAAGAATCTGTTGCGACAGAAACTCCGATCTCTTTTCCCACACATAAACTATTTCAGCTGACAGACAAGACTTTCTAAAGCTAACAAAGGATATTTCTCAGTTCATCCCTAAAAGAGGGGATAAAACCATACGCATAAATTTCTTAGTGTGCCCCAGAAATTACCGGATGCTAACGGAAGAGAATTGATAAATGTTTGCATTGCCTGCTTTGTAATCTTCATGAAGACAATGAAAGAAACTAGCAGCTTCTTCAACTGCTAGATGACAAAGAAGTGACAAAATCTTTGGAAAAAGAACATTATCTTAGCATTTTTCATACCAGGAAAGGACATGCAAAGCATCATGAGGTAAATGTTATTCCCTAGGTTTTAAGAAAAACTGTCAAGATAAAAGATACATATGAGGGCTGTGGTTGTGGCTCAGTGGTAGAGCACTCCCCTAGCATGCATGAGGCACTGGGTTTGATCCTCAGCACCACATAAATATAAAATAATAAAATAAAGATATTGTGCCCACCTATAACTAAAAAATAAATATTTTTAAATAGATACATATGAATAATTTAAGATTGATTTTAAAAAATCTACATTGCATTACTTTTATTTCAATTTGGTCTATTTTTAGTGTATAAGAATATACATCTGTTCCTAAAAAAATACATGTTCCTTGAATGCAGGGACTTTGTGCTGTCCCCTACTACTTCCCCAGGACCTGGCAGAGAGTATGGCACACAGAATGTACTCAGTATTATTGGTTAGTTAACTGAATATGTTATCGGAGACTCAGAATGGACACTGAAAAATCATAAATGATCCTGGTGAGAATACATAAAAATAAATTATGAATGACACTCTTGCTTGTACTTAGGTTTAAAATATATAGACATATACATATGCTTGTATATAAACATACACATATATCTGTATATAAACATATACTTGCTCTGCACAAACATGAAACAAAAGGATGTATATCAATAATTGGGACCAACTTTTAAAAAAATCACAAAACCCCAGAAGATTAAACAGCAGAATAATAAAAATTTGAGTGTTAGGATTCTGTTTAAATAAATTTGAGTTCCCTACATATAAAATTTAGAATTATATTCCTATTTTCTCAGTACATTTTTCTGTTCTTAGAAAGCTAGCAAAGAATATCAGAGAACGCCTTTCATAAATTTAGGAAAAAGTGAATTAGAATCAATATGCCTACTCAGAAAGCTACAACCCAAGGTTAATAACTAACAATGGATGGGAAATAACCAAACAATTAATTTTGCTTGTATTATACTTAATGAGTGGTAGGAAATAACCAAACAATTAATTTTGCTTGTATTATACTTAATGAGTGGTACCGTGAATAGTTTTTCAGCTTTTATATTATTTAACAGTTTTGCATTAATTTAAATTGTTTATATTGAATAACTTACATGCAGTTTCCAAAAACCTCTGAAATAGGATAAATAGGGACCAGAACAATTCCTTTCACAAAAACTGAGATACTGAAAGGTGAGCTATTTACCCATAGTCACTGAATTACAGTTAGAAGTAGGATTTGATGGCCAGCACTCAGTCTCCAGAGGCTGTCACCCTGTGACTCTTTCTACTGCCTCCTTGTACAGAATGGCATTCAAATAATAATAATAATAATAATACTCTTTTTACTGTTTGTAGTATATTTCCAGGAGCATTTTCTCACTTAGATATGGTGAGAATTGAAGCCTGAGCAAGGGGAAAACAATAAAAGAATACCTACAAGTTTTATATGAATTCAATATTCAATATTACTGGCCAGGATAAACAAGTTTTCATCTTTTGGAACAATAAATAAATAAATAACACTAAGTCCTTGGCCTAAAGTGGGTATAGTATGGGATGGCAGAAAAAATGAAGACCTCTGAAAGTTCTTGGACTCCTGCACAAGCCCTACAAGACCCGCACAGCTGCTCCTCGAGACTGGCTGAGGGGAGGCCAACTGTGCACATATAAAGTGACTTTTTCATTATGATCTCGCTGATAACAGCGGTACCCATCAATTCAGTTCAGTGAAAAGAGTGAACTCTTAGTCTCTCCGCAAGCTCCTTTACATATTGCTGATCAGAACACATGCACTAAAAATAAATGAAAGAAAGAAAAAGATATATCTTTTCACTTCGGTGTACTCTTTACCTTAGAAAAGAAGTGTTGAGAGACATTTTGTTTAGGATCAGAAGACTTTGAGAGTTAGGTTTCCTGACTTTCAAATAAATTTGAACTTCCTGAGTACAAAGTTTAGAATCAAATTCCTATTTTCTGGGCAGAGTTTCATTTATTAGTGATAAAATGTGAATTTTCTACTTCAAAGATAAAAGACTCAAGTGATTTTTTAAAGGCCTGGGAAGGCTGGGATAGTTTTTACAAAACTAAATTTTAATGAGTTAAGTGTAAATGAATTAGAAACATGCATCTCCGATTTCTTATTAAAATATACATGAGGTTACAGGTTATAGACAAAAATGCTTGGCAAAGTACATCTCAGCCCTTGCCAACCTGAAAACATTTGAGACATGTTATCAGTTGTCCCAACCGCAGGCAGAGGGAAGCTGCTTTCTTCCATCCCATTCTTGCATCACTGAGTTCTTTTGAAATGAAAGTGTCTTTCCTAGAAACTTCTTTAGCATATTTCTTATTAGTTACTCCAAGGCACACAAAGAACAAAGTACTAAGTGAATATTTTTCCAAGATTGCACAGCACATATAAATTCAGCTATCTGGTATCTGGTCAGAGGGGAATTGCAAACACAGCCATGTTCCTCAGTCTGTTCAAACCGAATATCTTCATCTCATGCAAACTTACCTATACACTAAGGACCTGTGAATACCAAGAAGTTACCAGGATAATGCTAGACTTTTCCTTGCCTTATATAAATATATTTTAACCACATCTTACCAGGATTCATATTTAGTAGACCTTGCTATCCTTAATTTTTTCATAGAAAGGTAGAAAGTAGAAAAACTATTTGCAATATTTTGTTACAAAAAATATTTGTTTATGTAGTTTTTTTTTTTTTAAAAAAATGCATGTTGAGGAGAAGAAAAAAAAAAAAAAGAAACAACAGAGACTACTTACCTGCACAGAAGTAACCTACTTTTGCTAACTTGTAGTTTATAATATTTTATAATGGAATTGAAATGGTCATGAGAAATACTTGCCCTTTGATTTCATTTTCTGTCATCTCAATTTAGCATCTTTATTATCATCAATTGCTCTCTGATACATCACAGTGTGTATGACCCACTGGTCTTAAGAGATAGTTGAATACTTCAAGGTCAATAATTTTGATTGCTCATATATTCAAAACAGAACATTGGGAGAAAATCTCGGTCAGGTTTTTAAATGCAATGTTTTTATAATGTGAACACTGTAAACTGCGCTCATTTGCAACAGAATTGTTTCCATATTTTTCTAACAGACTGTACCGAACAAATAAAATTTGTTAGCACCGATGACCTTGTCATCATTATTCCATCATTATGGTGGAGCCAAACAATCTTGTCCTTTTTGTTCTTGCCTCAAAACTCCCCACTCTGTTTCCTAAGCGACACCAGATAGAGTTTTACAGGATATCATAGTACGACATTTTATTTGATCCTAACTGAGCTGTGAAAATGGTTGACTGGACATTAGAATCCATATATTATGAATGGGACTTTGGAAATTTCCTTAAACTCTCTGAGCTTTGGTGTGGTTATTATATACTTGCCATATGTAGAAAGCTGTTTGGGGGATGAAATGAGAAGAATGCATGCAAATATCTCCATGCAGTTCCTAAAACATATAAACCATTCAATAAACACCACATGTTGTTGATATCATTTCCTAGGGTCTCAGTTTAACTGATTAACAGCTTGTTAATTGATGAAGTCAGCATTGAAACTGAGGTCTTCAAACTTCTCATCTCTCTGGGTCCTCCATTCTTCACAAGAAAATTTAGAAAAAGTATAATGTTTTCCCTCCTGTTTATTTTTTCCCAACCCCTTACCCATTGGCACTCCGGCCAAACTAAGCTGCTGGCTGACACTCTGTTCTGCTTTTCTAGGGTACATAGAGTACTTGAAAATTCTTTTGGTCTACTGAAATCATACCATCTCTCAAGACCCAGCTCAGGTGGTAAATGAATGAATCTCACAGTCCCAAAAGCAGTCAGGACCTTCTGCCCCTTTATTTCCATAACATGTTCTTTATCTCTTTGTTTAGTAACTATCATCTGATTTATTTAAACAGTTAGTCTTCTACAAAAACAGTGCATACCTTGAAGTCAGGAACATATTTCCCCCTGTCCCCTTGTCTGACGGCTGGTTAGTCTGTGTTGAATTGCTTCTAGGTTCAGTTTTCTCCCCTTCATCACACTGACACATACGCTCAGGATGGCTTTGACAGACCATATAGAATAAGGACTTTACATGCTGCTTGATTAAACATTTAGCCTGGCAGATTTGGTTCCCCTGTTTAAATATGGGTTCCCATTCCTAGCGAATGTTTTACTTGTTCAGCTGATGATAGACAAGCAGGCTGGCTAAACTATAATTTTTTCCACAAACATTATTCAGCTTTCCATCAAGACTATTTCTCTACCTCATTTTCTGAAAGTCTCCTCTCTTCCCTATGTAGCAGTTATAGTGATGCTCTTTTAGTCTCTAACCACACCAAGTTGTCTTTCTTCCACACGACATTTGCATGTGCTGTACTCTGCTTAGAAAATTCTTTCCCTGACTTCAAATGGCTGCCTCCCTCTCTTCCTTCAGGTCTCCCATGAATGTGAAACATTATCTTATCCTCCTTCACAGCTCCCTGTTTTCTCCATGGCATTCTTTGGTCATGATTTGTAGTTCATTTATTTACTTAGATTTATTTCATCTGCTTCTCATGTTGGAAGTAATTTCCTTGAGGGCAGGGACCATGTCTGTCCTGTTGAGTATTGTGTAACACTTGAATGAATAAAGAAAGAAAAAGATGAATACAATAAGCACAGAGGTTATATATTGGGGTGTCTATTAAATATAGCCTTTTAGTAAACTAAACAGTTCCCCAAGTTGAATCGGTTGGTCAATCACTCAACAACCCTGAAGTTACATGCCAGTCCTGTGCTAAGCAAACTCAATTAGGTGTAGCACGAAAAATGTAACACGGACCAGTGTATAAACCAGGGTTTTCAGTTGCTTTTATGATGATGAACAGACTGGGTTAATTTGTTCTTCAAGCCCCCTTATTGTCAAACAACTATCTTGTTGACTGTTAACCCAGCCACAATGGCCTTCTTTTGGTGTCTCCAAAATGTCATTCTCACCACAACTTCATTATTGCACTTTGCTCAGAAAAGAAACACAAAATTAATTTATCTGATTTTCTTCCTAGGTCCCTATAGTTTCCTGTCTCTTTCCTAAGCTCATCCAAAGCTTTCCTATGAATAATCCTTTAGCCTGTGCTCTTTATTTTTCTGCTGTCGTCTGTCTATCCACACTTTTCTAGAAGTCCTGTAACTTTGTATAAAACAAATAACTGAGACACACATTTTCAGCATGGATATTTTAATGTGACTCAACACAATAGAGCATTCTTTGAATCTTCATTATTCTCATTAATAAAGTAAGTGCATGAAATTATGCACTTTATGAAATCATGATGTGTATTTGAAAGAGTAGGAAAGATTCATTGATACAATGAAAAAGTGTCTCAAGAAAGACACAGAAAAGGAGCAGGTAAATTAAAACATGGAAGCAATAAGTTGAGTTTAATTTTGGAGTTTCACTTTAGTGCTCTAGAGTCTTCTGTGTAAATAAATTCTCTAATATTAGAATGTCTGTTGTACTACAAATAGCATATTTTTTATACGAGCACTGATAGAAATTAAGGAGGTAGTCTTAAGGAAGTAATGATAGGATTTTACAGTTCTTCCTTCTTTGCCCAACAAGTACCTTCTTGTCCCTTGTGTTTTGACAGCATTAACATTTATGTTTGCACAAAGCATTGCATAGAGTGTCTCTCAAAATCCATTGAGACATACTTGACTGCTTGCCCCAGGATGAATCGGTGATTACTGTAGCTTGTTATGCCTCTAGTGTGACTTTATAAACACAACCCAGCTGTATTCATCTTCCGAAATTGAAAAATGAGAACTAGCTTTTCTTCATTTAACTTTATTCTAAAGTTTCTGCAAGACGATGCTCATGTTACAGTCCAACATCAGCTGTACAGTTTTCTCTTTCTTTAGCTATTAGTCCCTTAGGTACAACTCTGTAATCAAAGAGAGGTCAACTGTATCCGAATACAAATATGCCAGAATGTCTCTGGCATAAGTCTCTCCCTAAAGATTTCAGTAGTGTTGCTTCAGGAGACAGAAAAGTACTATGCTTTATCTAAACATCTTAGACCTTACTTCATTAAAAACATAAACTTGGGTTATCTAGTTATCCTTATAGAGTTATGCAAGCACAGGATTTCGATACTACCCATCAAGTTTGTTTTTCTTTTTGCTAAGTTTAGGAAAAGCTTGAACAATCATAGACAAAATATTGCTATACATGCACTGTCTGAATACTATGGATGAACTTCCCAGTTGCTATAAACTATTGAGAGGATGGATGAATTGAAATTCAAGTTAAGCATCATAGGCATTTTACAGTATTCAGTTTTAATTTTAGAAGGAGCTGAGAGCTAGTTCTTGACAAAATCAGAAGTCAATGGAGAACATATTTTGTTTTACTAATAATTGTTGTATTCTTAATGAAGGCTTGAGGTAAAATGTCTGTGCCTTTTACTTACTCCACATTTCTTCCAAGTCTGACTTAGATTGTATCTTCAGACTTCCAAAATTACTGTGGGAAGTGACTCCCAAGGGGTGGGGGGGGGGTCACACTGAAAGCTGGTTTTCAGAAGAGCATCCTTCTCTTAGATTGTTCATATACATCTTTAACCAATGTCGTCGGAAACAATCCACTGCCAAGATGATAGACTCTGAATGCCTCCTATTTTTAAATAATCATGACATTTCAATAAGTTCTCCACCAGTTAATGCCAGTAATTTCCAAATGTTCAATTTGTAATTGTTGCTTCTCTTTATCTCTTCCATTATTAACTGCTTTTTCAGGCTGGTGGTTTGATGCTTGTGGCCCCTCCAATCTAAATGGAATGTTCTATACGGCGGGACAGAATCATGGAAAACTGAATGGAATCAAGTGGCACTACTTCAAAGGGCCCAGCTACTCTTTACGTTCCACAACCATGATGATTCGACCTTTGGACTTCTGAAAGCGTAATACCAGAAGTAATTATAAAAACAACAAAGAAATCTGGGGAAACTAGCAGATGAGAGACTGTTTCTGAAATGAACAATATTGTCTCCCTTCCAGCAGCAGATGGTAGTTAGGTGATGTCATCAAGGTTCTTGACTGTGGATTTGGAGCCTTTTGAGTTCACAAAAGTCTCTACTTGGGTCACTGTGTTTGTGTGGCTTGACTCTAGAGAATGCTACTCACTGACATGCTTTAAAAAGGGAAGAACAACTGCTCAGCTTGCTGTGCTTCAAACTACTACTGGATCTTAGTTTGAAACTATGATAACCAGATGATAAATATGGCTTATTTCATGTGAAACCAAGAAGAAGGAGAAGAAGAAGAAAAAGAGGAGAGAGAGAGAGAGAGAGAGAGAGAGAGAGAGCATGAGCAAATGAATAAAATGAACATGCATGAAGATAGAAAAAGGCCTGCCACAATCCTTTGGGAAATAAATATTACATCTGTAAAATGGTATTATCTCTATGCAAAACTACAAATAAGTAAGTGTATACTGTTGCATAATTTTGATACAGTTCAAAAGGAGCAGCATTGTCCTCTGAGTTCAATATTAATGGATTTCAGAATAACAGTTCCAATATCATACTTACTAGTTGATCTGAGTTAACCTGTCTTCAATTGTAAATTCCATTTTTGTAAGCCATATAAATTGTAGTGCATGGAAGATAACAGTGTAAGGTAGAAACACTATTCATTACTCTGATGTTTTAAAATACAGTTTTCAAAAGAGATAAAATCAAATGTGGACATAGCATATGTGCTACAGTTTTCATTTACCTTAAAAAATAGATGGACTGATAAATATATTTATAACATGAGTAAAATTTAAAGAATATGAAATGTATCACCTTGTTCTTAAAATAACAAACATGCATTTAATATTTCCTTTGCTATTATATGGGAAAGCAGTACTTGGAGTGTATTAAGTTGAAATAAAACCAAGTAAACTGGAGCAGTTCATTTTACAGTATCTTCTTACATGCGTATACATAGCTGTGACTTAATTATTTTATAAGTGTTTTTAGATCTTTAATTGTCAACCTGTTATTTTCAGCTAATTTAATTTTTTTGCTAATTAACTGAAACATGCTTACTAAATTCACCCTGTTCCAGTTTCTATTAAAGGTACACTTTGAAATCTACAAAAATTAAAAAAAAACAATTATTAATATCATTGTACATAGCATGTTTATATCCATGTTAAACTTAATACCTGTTTAATCTGGAATATGCAACACTGTCCTTAATTGATGCATATAAATACAAGTGTTCAAAGAAATATATTTTTACTTAATTAAATATATTACTCCTCATTTTTTTCCTTTAGGTTCTATTTCTTTAGACAATTTTAAACTATTAATATTAATGGAGAAAATTGGCAAAAACTCTCTATATCACATGTAAGGGAAAAACAGAAAATAAAATTATAATCACCTAATAGAAAATTATGACTGCTAGGTGCTAGAAATATCTTTAATAAAATATTCCTATGGGATAATCTATTGTAAATGAATTTTAGGGCAGATGTCTGTGGCAACTAAAGTCACTAAAGTGTTTTTTCAAGAAATGCTCTCTGCCTGTAAGTGTTGAAGGTTACAGTATTTTTCTTTTCTTCATCGAAATTTGCAAAACATGAGCGATTGTGAAATGAGTACATTGAATGAATACATAGATATTGGATCTCCTTCCTTGGAAAATTAATAGGTTTTCTAGAAGATTATCATGCCAAAATTTCAGACTTGATCCATTATGCCTTAGTGGTTTTTCTCCATTTGGGAGAATAAAGCTATTTGCATTTTTAAGAAAAAAATTTAAAAGTTTACAATCAAATCTTTTTTTTATATTTATGCATCTGTATACAAACAACCGCTTTTTGCCTTACAAGTGACATTTGCAGGTATTACACAGTTTTTCTATTATCAGTGTCTTCTTGATAATATTGTAAAGCCTCTCCCTCTCAAAACCTTCTTTATTATCTTCATTTTAAGTGAAATAAAATGAGCATTTTGTTGTTTGTGTTCCCACAAATTTTTTAAACCAATCTTTGGATAAAGAATACTATTTTCCCAATCGATATTACAAAAATAAAATGAAATAATGAAAAAAAAGAAAGCATGATATTTACTGTTGTCTGGGTTTGAAAAATGAAATATTGTTTCCAATTATTTATAATAAAGCAGTATAAAATGTTTTATGACTCCATTATGTGTGTTGTGTAATGCCTACATGTTTATAGCATCTTCACATGTAAAATCCTTTGCATTTAATTATTTCAGAGTAAGATAATTAGTATTAGAATTTTGTCTTTCAACTTTTATTGCAATAAAATTGATGTGGTTTCTATGCAAATTTCTTCATATGGATCACAACATTATTTGTTTTAAATAAAATTGGAAATAAAGTTTGTGCAATTTCATCTCATTTTAAATACACATTTTACAAAATTTATATTTGACATCTATGAAGATAAAGAGTCACTGAAAAAAAATTAGCAAACTAAAGCCTCAATCTTTGAAAAACTTCTGGTTTGGAATGGTATAGAAAGCTTAGCCCTATTACAATCATATACCCAGTTAAAGGGTCTGAGTCCCACATACTTGCTCTAGGATACTGTATCCTGCCAATTACTAAATGGTGTATTATCATGTGACGATACACAATATGTCTTGAGAAATTTGGATGTGGATTCAGAGGGCAAGTGTTGAACATCTGAGTCTGGCATAAAGGGTCAAAGAGAAAAAGCATACAACAGATACTACGTGCCCTTCACACCTTGATGCCATTGCAGCCTTATCAGTTAATTACTTTAAAGAAGTTTCCTTTACTTTTGATTCTGTTCCCATTGCCACCACATTGATTCAAACCTTCCTCAATTTCTACCTAAAAATTCAAAGAAGATACAATATTTTCTGCCTCTCTCTGCTCTCTTCATAACTTTGCAAGCTTATTCTTTCCCAAGCCAGGCTTCCCAACATGCTGTTTCTTCCCTCCTCAAAGCCTTCAGTGTTTCCTCACTATTACTTGAACTTAAAATAAAGGTCAGGTCAACTCCAGTCCATGTCACCTCACACTTCCATCTATTCAGTATTTTAATCAAAATGAAGATACTTTGCAAAAATAACTTTATTTTTCCCCACATATCCATGTTCCTTGCAATCTGACTTGGTAGCCTGTCCTATAAAGAGGTAGAGTTTATTTTCCTACCATCTAATAATCTAATGGCTGACTTAGGACTTGCTGTAGCCAGTAGGACGCAGGAACAATGACTATGTGCCAGTTTTGAGCACGGGTCTCAAGGACCCATCAGCAGCATTCTACCTCTGCCATGAGAAAAAGCCCAGGGTGGTCTAATGGAGGCTTTGAGACCACATGGAGCAAGAATGAGGTTACCAACCTCCCCCTGCCAGTGCTTTGCTGAAGAGTCCAGATGCACAAATCATCTCAACCAAGTTCAACTGAGCCCCACTCAGATCAGCAGGATTCCCCAGGTAATTTGCATAATCATGCACAAAGAGATAAAGTCCCTATTGTAAGTCACTACATTTTAGAGTGTTTTGCTAAGCATTGTGATTGTAGCAATAATTGCTAGAGAACACTATTGACTCCACCTACCCCACCCCTCACATGATTTTATGCACCCTAAGATTTCAAAACAGCTCTGCAGAAACTTATCTTTCTGCAGTTCATGTATGCAAGGCAATCCTCTAAAAATCCTTTAAGAAGCATCAAAAGATATTGAGCCCTTTCTTCCTGACCCCTGTTCTGTTGTGTTCTATTGTCACTCTCTATACACACAGTCTTACTGCTCTTAACACATTTTTAGTATTATCTTATAATCCCTACTGCTTTTTGAGAGTCTGTTTCTCATTCATTTTTTAATTCCCTCTGGTACTTACAAGAACCTTGTAATTTGTTGAAAGAAATTACTATGAGAGATTGAGAAGTCCCTTCTATCTACATAAAACCCAACACTTAAATTTGACCACTATCTAAAGTTATTTATTTTCAGTCATTAAACTTTGTCCATTCTCCTCTAGAAAACTATGTCCAAATTTATAATTTAGTTATCTCAGAAACCTACTTTATTGCCAACTTCGATGGAATACAGATATATAAATTGAAGGAAACCTATATGTTTCTTTTAATTTTAAAACTATGTAAATATAGCCATGCCTTGCTTAATGATGGAGACACATTCTGAGAAATGTGTCATTAGGCAATTTTGCATTTGTGCAGACATCATAGATGTACTTAAATGAACTAAGATGGCTATGACAAAACTAAGTCCATCATTGACCAAAGCATTGCTATGTAGTTCATGTTATGTAAAATGGACTATTGAATGGCAATTATTAATTTTTTCTTAATGTGTTTATTAGTGTTATTACACACACACACACACACACACACACACACACACACTTGGGCAACTTTGGGATTTAAAGTTCCATTGAAAAAAGGGAGATCAATAGAGTAGAGAAAGGACATTGGAAGGAGGGAGGAAGGAGGGCATGCAAAAGTACTAGGGAATTAAGCCTACAAATTTTTTGATGTCCATGTACAAATATGATAGAAGGGAGAGCAAGTAGATTAGGGAAGGAGGAGGGAAGGAAAAGGGAAGGCACTGTCCATGAGGTTGATCATATTGTGATATATGCATGTACAAATGTGGCATAATGAACCTTATGATTGTGTGTAATTATAAGGCACTAAAAATAAATTTTAGGAAAATATGATAAAATCAAAAAATAGAGTTGCCAGGCCTGGTGATACATGCCTGAAATTCCAGCAATTTTGAAGGCTGAGGCAGAAGGATTGCAAGTGTGAGGCCAGCCTCAGTAACTTAGGGAGGCCCTAAAGCAAGAAGAGCTGAGAATGTTGCTCAGTGGTTAAGCACCCCTGGGTTCAATCCCTAATATCAAAAACTAAAAAAAAAAAAAAAAAAAAAAATCTAAAAAAGACTTCCACCAAAGTCCTTTCTAGCTGATTTTACTCTTAATAAAAAAATATCTTCTTCTACACCAAAGTCAATATTTTCTCCTATTTTCCTCTGATCATTGATTTTATCAGGTCCTTGTATGTCAGCATTGAGGTTATGTTAGGGAACATAATAAAGGGTTTCCTAGGTAAAACTGACATAAACTTGATGGAACACATTATAAGAAGTAAATGAACAAAGAGAATTGAGAGAAGTATAGACATGATGAGACGTAGAGTTTTGACTTTTTTATTTAGAATGATTTTTCTAGGATAGCAGAATAGATTTGGGACTTGATAGAAAGACAGAACATTGGGTCCCAAGACTAATATAATTCTTTTTAATAAGAACCTCAGGTGACTTAACAGGCATTAAAATTTGAGAAGCTTTGGTTTAAACTATACTTTCAAGAAGATGACTGAGAATGGAAGGGAAATAAGAAGGGAACTGGAGGGTCAAGGATAAGGGTGTTGATGGTTTCAGGATGAGAAGTCTTTGCATGTATTTTCAGGCCAAGAAATAGAGGCTTTACAAGAGATGAGGCCAAGAGGAGAACACAGCCCCTTTCTGGGACAAGCCAGTTGAGGTCACTGAGAAAGGAGTTTAAGAATAGAGGAAGTGAGGAGCTACTTGGAATAGGAGGAGAAATTTCTCTTCCTAGTCTAGGAGAAGAGATTATGTAGAAGGTAGAGACACCTCATGGCCTCTATCTTATAGAAGAAGTGAAAAGTAGTGTTTGAAAATAGATTTGGAATAGCCACATGATAACCACAAAATATTTAGAATTGTGACTCTAACAAGATCTATTAAAGATCAATTGAGATTGAAAATGGCGAATGCCAACAGACTGTTCACTATTGCCAGGGAGTTTTATGTGTATGAAAATAATGAAATGATACCTTAAAATCTTCCCTCTGTCACAGGTAGGTGACTTTACAACATCTGTTGTGTGTCTCAGCCTACATTTGTGTCAGTGAATTTGAACACCCAGGAAAAATTGCCTCCTCTTAGAAGCCAACCTTAAAATTCTCCTAATCTCAACTACAGGTCTATTTGGCAGATATTATAGGTTTGGTAAAGAGAATATTGCAATAAAATGAGTCACATCATTTGTTGTTGTTGTTTCTGAGAGCATATAAAAGTTATATTTACACTATACTATAATCTATTAAGTGTAAAATAGCATCAAGTCTAAACAACAATTTATATACCTTCATTAAAAATACTTTATGGTTAAAATATTCTAGCAATTGTCTGAGACTTCAGTGAATCGTTATCTTTTTTGATGCTTGTAGCATCAGGCTGGTACTTGCTGAAGGGTGGAGTAACTGTGGTATTTCTTAAAAAAAGACAACACTGAAAGTTTACCACATTCATCTACCAATAGACTATTCTCTCATGGAAGATTTCTCTATAGCCTGAAATACTATTTGATAGCATTTCACAACCACATTAGAACTTCATTAAAGATTTAAGTCAATCCTTTAAAACCCTGTGATTGCTTTATCAACAAAGTTTATGTAATATTCTAGTCTTTTCTTGCCATTTCAATAATATTTACATGCCATAGTTTTTTAATTATTTTTTATTTACATATGACAGCAGAATGCATTACAGTTCTTATTACACATATAGAGCACACATTTATAAGACCTAACTCCACATCCTTTAAACTTCTATCATGAGATTGCAGCAATTCAGTCATTATTCAGCCTTCCAATTCTAGTTCTCTTGATATTTCTACCACATCTGCAGTAAATTCCTCCACTGAAGTCTTGTACCTCTCAAAGTTATCCATCAGGGTTGAAATCAACTTCTTCCAAACTCCTATTGATGTTGTTATTTTGAACTTCCATGAACATGAATGTTCACAGTGACATCTACAACAATAAGTCCTTTTGACAAAGTCTGCAATTTGTTTTTCCCAGATCCATCAGCAGAATCACTACAACCTTATGAAATGTACTTTATACCAAATAAAAATCAAAATTACTCTTTAATCCATGGCTTGCAGAATGAATGTGTTACAGGCATGCAAACAACATTGAATTCATTCTGCACATCCATCAGAGCTCTTGAGTGACCAGGTGCATTGTCAATGAGTAATAATATTTTGAAAGGAATATTTTTCTCTTTTAACAGTAGATCTCAACAGTGGGCTTAAAATATTCAACCAACCATGTTGTTAACAGATGTGTGTCATCCAGCCTTTGTTGCTCCATCAATACAGCACACGTCGAGTAGACTGAGTTTAATTCTTAAGGGCCCTAGCATTTTCAGAATAGAAAATGTGCATTCCTTGGTTTCAACTTAAAGTAACCAGCTATATTAGCCACTAAGAAAAGAATCAGTCTGGCCTTGGAAACTTTGAGGCCAGCATTAAATTATCTTAAGATGAAAGTGCTAGATGTCCTCATCTTCCAACATGAAGAAAATGCACATTGAAAATCCGTAGTTTGGGGTTGGAATTGGAGCTCAGTGGTAGAACGCTTGCCTTGTATATGTGAGGCACTGTGTTGGATTCTCAGCACCACATATTAATAAGCAAATATAATAAAAGACTATCAACAACTAAAAAAATAAAAAGAAAAGAAAATCTGCAGTTTAGTGCAGCCACTCCATCAATGATGTTGCTAGATCTGAATAACCTGCAACAGCTTCTTCATCAGCACTTGCTGCTGCATCTTGCTCTTCTCTGTTATGGAGGCAGCATCTTCCCTTATATATTATGAACCAATCTCTACTACCTTCAAATTTTCTTTAACTTTCTTACCTCTCTTAGCCTTTTTTTCTTTTTTTTTTTTTTTTTTTTGGTGCCAGGGATTGAACTCAGGAGCATTCAACCGCTGAGCCATATCCCCAGCCCTATTTTGTATTTATTTAGAGACAGGATCTCACTGAGTTGCTTAGTGCCTCCACAGTTGCTGAGGTTGGCTTTGAACTCACGATTCTCCTGTCTCAGCCTCCTAAACTGCTGGGATTACAAGCGTGTGCCACTGCACCTGGCCTCTCTTAGCCTTTTATACAACTGAAGAGAATTAGGGCCCTTGCTCAGGGTTAGGCCTTAACTTAAGGGAATGTTGTGGTGAATTTGATCTTCTATCCAAACCACAGAAATAAGGCTGTTTTGTTTTCTTATCATTTGTGTATGCACTGAAGTAGCGCTTTTAATTTCCTCCATGATCTTTTCTTTTGTATTCACAACTTAGTTAACTGTTTGGTTCACAAGGCCAGCTTTTGGATTACCTCAGCTTTTTTTTTTAATTGTCAATGGACCTTTGTTTTATTTATTTATATGTGGTGCTGAGAATTGAACCCAGGGCCTCATGTATGCTAGGCAAGTGCTCTATCACTGAACTACAACCCCAGCCCCTACTTCAGCATTTTATATGCCATCCTGGCTAAGTTTCATCATTTCTAGCTTTTGCTTTAAAGTGACAGATGTGTGACTTTTTCACTTGAACACCTAGAAGTGTTATTAACAAACCTAATTTCAATATTGCATTTCAGGGAACACAGAGGCCCAAGGAGATGGTGAAAAATGGAAGAACAAACAGCCCAAGCGGGAAACAATCAGAACACTCAAAACATTTTATCAATTCAGTTCACTGTCTTACACGGGCAAGGTTCATAATACCTCAAAACAATTATGATGCCAATACCAACCTTTCTCCTATGTTATGAAAATTTACTTGTACTTATATTATAGAAATTTTACAGTTTGATTTGTGTCCTAATCAGTTGTTGATACATTTGGTCTCTTTCTGAAAGATGAGCTCTTTATAACAGGTATCAGAATTAGTTTTTGTGTCTCCAGAACCTAATATTGTGGTCCAGGACATTCTTGACTCTCATTTAAGTGTCAAGTGATGTGCACTGTCCTTTTCTGTTGAAACTATAAACTCTGAATGCTTGTTCTATGTCTTCTTTTTAATTTGTGTCTTTAGAACCCAGCACGATATTGCAGTGGTGTAAATAAAGGTTGGTAGGACACAGGACACATGAATAAAAACTTCAGGAATTGAAAATGGTCTACTAAGTTATTTTTTTTCCCTAAGAGTTTATATTTCAAGAAAAAATGTCTTCCTGCTTTCAACTAAAAGATTATAAAGACACATTTTTCCCCAAACATCAAAGAAATCATGTAAAAAGAACATCAGAATATTTATGTGCTAATAAGAATCATGTGGATTACATTTCCTCAAAATTCAAGATCTTTTTTTTTTAATATAAGGAAAAACAACCATAAACAAGCACTGGATTCTAGCATAACGAAACCATTTGATATTTGAGATGCCTATGTCCAAACTAGTGATTAACACAGGGAGTCTAGCACTCAGAGCAGCATGGCTGTTTGAGCCTCCCCTCCCCCTAGCCTCCATAGGGGAGACCCAGAGGCCAGGATGACATTTCATGGAGTAATGTGGTAAGGAAAGGAAAATAGGAATTTCCATTGTTGTAAAAAGACAAAAGCTTCCAATGTCGTCTTTCTTGGACTGTTGTTGCTTTTGTGGGGTTATGGGTTAAGGGTAAGAAAGAGCCACTTGGAGGGAGTAAGTGGTATGTACAAAGAGATCAATGAATTTACTGACTATCTCTGAACAGATGTCTGTCAAGATTCTGAAAAGTCAAGAAGCAAACACTGTTAATGCCCCTGGGCATTTACCTCTACATCAGAAAGCTGCTAAATGTGGAAATCTGTCATTTTCTACCTAGAGGTTTTTTGTTTGGTTGTTTGCTTTTTCAAAGAAAGCATGCTCAGCTTCTGCAAAAGACAAGCTAGTAATGCTGAATAATGTCTCAAAAAATAATCCTCAATAGATGATAGATATTTGTACATAAATACCTCACCTCTTGTCCCTTTGATAACTTAATAACTTTGGGGTGTATTCTAAACTGTTTCTCAGATTCCCCGGCAAAAATGAGCTCCATTTACACTGGTAATTAACATGGTAGCACCTTATTGTCTTATGTGTCTGATTTCCAATCTTTTACTTGCATTTAATGGAATCACTTCTCAAATAAAATATTTGCCCTGAAACCTTCCGTCTGAATTCAAGCTGACAGAAGTCCACACACATCAAGGTTCGTTCTTGACTATTATAAAACAATCAAATGCTTTTGATGAGTTGAAGAATGTCTGAATAAGAACAGTCACAAAGAGATTGTTTGAGGATAAAATGGACTAGGTGGTATCTCAAAGCAGTCATCTAAATACCAGTTGTGAATTATACTTTATTCCTGTGACCATTTTTCTACCCTTTTAAAGTTTTGTTATATGTGTTGGGCTGGACTCAACTAGACCATAGCACACTGAGAGGAGGATTTGGGACTACCCTGCGCTTTCATAGTAGAGGAAACAATAATTCTCTTGAGGCAGTTACAAGGATAGCTGTGGGGATTAGGAACTTCTCAGCGGAATGTAATTGAGCTCATCCTGCTGCTGTGCTTCAAGAGAAGGAGCTTCCACAGTTGGGATGTTTAAGTACTTCAAGAGTTGTCCGATTTCTTCTAGAACGTCCTCTCGATTTAAATGGACCCTATACGTAGTGGATGCATGGACCCAAACCCAGGTGTGTGACCTACTTTCCCTCTTTTTTTGTCAGTTTTTCTGTCACTGTGACCAAAATAATCAACAGGAAAAACTTAGGGGAATATTATGGTTTAGATATTAGGTGCTCCCAAATACTCTTGTGTGAGATAATGCAAGAAAGCTTAGTGTTGAAATGATTGGGTTAAGAGAGATTGAACCTAATCAGTGTATTAATCCTCTGGTAGGGATTAACTGGGTGGTAACCATAGGCAGGCAGGATATTGTTGGAGGAGGTGGGTCATTATGGGTATGACTTTGGGGCTTTTATTTTGTTCCTGGTGAGTGAAACAACCTCTCTCTGCTTCCTGATTGCCATGTTCTGAGCTGCTTGCTTACCTGGATTTCAGTCTTGCTTTGGTCCCATCCCTTCTTTCTATGACCCTTTTTCTTCCTTTTGGAATGAAAATGTTTCCTCTGTGCCTTTATGTATTGGGTATATGGAACTTTGCCTTTGATTTTCATAGGAGTTCAACTAAGACAATGGGGACTCCTGGAAATAGATGCTATGTGTTTGGCAGGGGGTACGGGGTGGAATGTTACATTTCAGATATTAGGTGTTCCTCAGAAGCTCGCATGTGAGGCAATAAAAGAAAATTTAGAGGTGAAACGATTTGGTTATGAGAGTTTTAATCTAATCAATGTGCTGGCCCTCTGATAGGACTTAAATGGGTGGTAACTGTAGGCAGATAGGGTATATTTGGAGGAGGTGGGTGTTTGTGGGAGTGTCTTGTTGGTACATATTTTGTTTGTGGTGAGTGGCACAGTCTCTCTCTGCTACCTTATGGTTGTGTCAGGTCTTTTGGTCACAGTGGGAAAAAAAACAAGTTATTAAAACAAGAAAAGAAGTTTATTTGGGGCTCATAGTTTCAGAAGTCTCAGTCCATACATGGCTGACTCCATAGCTCTGGGCCCAACATGAAGCAGAACTTCATGGAGGAAGTATGAAGTGAAGAAAAACTGCTCAGCTTGTGATGGGGTCAGGAAGCAGAGAGATGAGGAGGGAACTGGCCAGGGAAGATGCACTCTTTTAGGGCAAACCGATGATCCACATCTTCTAGCCATGCCCCACCTGCTTACAGTTACCACCTCGTCAGTGCATTCAGATTAGGATGAATTGATTAGATTAAAGCTCTGGCAATCTAATCCTTTCACCTCTGAATGTTCCTGAATTAACACAGGAGCTTTGGGGGACACCTCATATACAACCACCATGCTGTCATTCCTCCACTCTTACATTTTGGCATGCTTCTCACTGCCCCATCTGCATTTCCTGCTGTCCTCCTTCTGCTCCAACCCCATTCTTTCCTGATTATGCAGACCCATAACATATTTATATAGTTTAACTCAGTCTTTCTTGCTCTTAAAAGTGATTAAATACAAACTCAAGCTGGTTTTCAGCATTACTATTTCAATGGTAAACATTTATTTGGCTTCCAATATTTCAGGACGTTTTATTGTTTTCTAACATAAAAACTTTATTTGCTCCAAGAAACAGTTTATCAAAATATTTATTTCAAACTGTCATGCCATTTTGTATTAATGCACTGAGCTTTCTGCTCAATGTCTCACAGGGCTAAAATCAGTGTCAATAGGCTACATTCTTATCTGGGACTCAGGGTCCTCTTCTAAACTCATTTTTAGCAGAATCAAGTTCTTGGGGTTGCCTAACTGCATTTGTGTTTCTCTTGGTAGGTGTCAGCTGAGGGTTATACTCAGCTCCTGACCATTCTCAGAACAGATTATCTGAATGGGCTTAATTTAATCACATCGATCCTTTACTCTGGGTCCACAGGTCAGAGACAGGATGGAAATCCATCATATCCACAGTTGGGGATTATAGATGCCACATCCAAGAAGGAGAGGGAATCTTGGGGGCTACCATACAACTTTGCCTACCATAGTTGCAAATCAAGGATATAATAATATTCTGCTTGGGTCTGGGGTTGTGGCTCAGTGGTAGAGTGCTTGCACATGTGAGGCCCTGAGTTCAATCCTCAGCACCACATAAATAAAATAAAGGTATTTTGTCAATGTACAGCTAAAAATATATTTAAAAAATAATATTCTGCTTATTAGGAAAAGAATCAGGGGTTTTAGAAATGGTGTGCACGCAGTCAAATATTGTCTAAAAAGCAAGGTCAGTGATAATCCTAAAAAGTCATTTATTCTCTCGGTTATTTTTTTCCTAAGTAACTAAACACTGGTATTCTTTATTTGTTCCTCTCATGTTTCCTTTATCATTGTCAGAATAACAATGAGATTATGGGCATAAATCTCATTTTCACAAGTTCAGATTAGTAAGAAATATCACAGTATTTTAAGTCAACTTAATTTTGACTGCAAATTCCCATCAAACCAATGGGGAAATTAGTCACTTTTGGAGTTCCTCCCAAACCGCCACAGCTTTGAGGTATCAGAAGTGTATTGAGGGCCAAGGTTATATAGGTCATATCTCCAGTCATAACTCCACACCACTAACTGCAGACGCCCATTGCCCTATTCCTATTCCTTCAGTTCATCCAGCCCTGCTGAGCCTGCATACTTTGGGCTGGGAACCACAGAGGTTTTGTCTCCAAAACCCCTTCTTGCCTTAACTTTGGGTCATTATCTGCAAATGGGATGTGGATTTTTACTACATGAAGAACTTAAGGTTAAATAATCCAAGGTTAAACAAACACTGAGGTGTGTTATTAGGAGCTGAAACAGCAGTTCCATCATCTATTTCTGTAGTTATATGTGGCTATTGAGCACTTGAAAGATGGCTTATCCAATTGGAAATGTGCTATCATGTAAAATGCACACCAGATTTAGAAGGCTTAGTATTTATAAAAAGGATGTCTTATAGCTCATTCATTTTTTATTGATTATGTATTGAAAAGCTAATTTCTTCATTGTGTTGGGTAATATATATAATTGAAATCCATTTTGTCTGTATGTTTTTACTCCTTTCATCATAGAGAATAGAAAATTTAAAATTCCATTTGTGGCACGAAATATATTTCTATTGGGCAGAAATAATTCCCCAAAGAGCACATTCCTAGATATATACTGTACTGTAGCCTTAGGACGATGTTAAATATATTGTACATAATAGTTCATTTAGACTCCCAAATAGCCCTACAGGGCACTTGCATTTCATCAATAAAGAAATAGAAATGTGATCCATTAAGATTCTTGTCAGTGACTATACAGTGAAAAACTCTGTTCCCTTGATCCTTAGTCCAGTGTTCTCTCCTGTGTGTTCATGCAAAATTCTTATAATCTATAATCATGCTAAAGGGACTCTTTCAGTTTTAATATTTCATGCTATTTGGCTTTCCAAGTTAGCCTTAATAAAACAGTTCAGTTTTCCAAAGAAATGGCATTACAAGATCAGTCATAAAATATTCTTATGGGCTTAATATATCATATCAATTCACAATTGGATTATAAGTCCTTCCTCCCTATTCTTCTTTCCGTGCAGAAACTTCCTGGTTCATTTCTTAGGGCATGTACTATTTTTGTGCAAATCCATGAAAAACAAATTGAACCACCTTTCTTATAGTAATTTTGCATGTAAATATCATTAAATATTTTAATGCCATTAAATAGTTAAGGCAGTCTTATATGAGTACATACTCCCTAAAGAATGGAATAAATTCCATATAACGAGAAGCTGGGGAAAGGAATTGCTAATTTTCAACAGCAAAACCTTTATAATATAGAATATAGAATGATGGGGGTTTGGGTTTGTGGCTCATTGGTAGAGCACTCGCCGAGCACATGCAAGCACTGGGTTCAATCCTTAGCACCACATAAAAAAATAAATAAATAAAATAAAGGTATTGTGTCCAACTACAACTTAAAAATATTTTTTAAAAGTAATGATGGTATTTTATGATTTTGATAATTTTTGCCACTCTGTGAAGCTATAATTTTACTCTACATCTTTTCACTATTTGAAGTTACATGAAAATCTATTCTATTCCTTACTCTCTTCCTCACCTACAGAGATCTGCCATTGTAAGCACAGCTCTGAAATTCTGGAGGGCTGAGAGCTGTATTAGAAATGTATCCCAGAATGTTGGGAGTGTGATTCCTCAGGCACAAAGTCTTCCCCACCCAAGTCCTGCACCTCTGTGAATTTGGGTCTCACTGTCTGTAATGCCTTCCATTCTCTACCCTGTGTCTAGGCTTTTAAGAATCTCTATAAAATCCTTAAAGTCTTTGCTAATATAATACTTATTCTGTTCTGCCTTCCCTGAACCACAGTGGACTCATCTCCATGCCTGTGTGTCCATAATAGGTTTAAATTCCTATAAGAGCACCTAATACTTGGTGCAATGTTCTTTGTTTGTGATTGTCTGTTTTTCACTATATCATGGGCTCCCTGAAAGAACTAATTCTATCAATTGTCATGTTCTTAATTTATTGCAAAAGTCAACCTTGTTGGACATGGTACACCAAAGTCAATATTTGTTGAAAAATATCACCATTTCCTTTCCCTTTAACTCTATATTCCAGTTATGCTGAATTTTGACCTCATGTTATAGATCTGATTCTTTGCTGTCCCTATGTCTTTGTATATTATGTATATGTGTATTATATTTCCTATATGTGTCATCTACATATGATATGATGATAAGTATGATATTGCAGACTGGATATCTGTTCATAGAATTCCCTCCAGATTCCCAATCCATTCTTCAACAGACTTACTTACTCTGCCTCTGAAGTTTTTCTTGATCATTGACTTGCCTGCCCTCATGGTTCCTCATACATTCCTCAACATTATACTCTGTGCCCCTTTCTGGAAACAATGTCAGGACAGAGGCCAGGTCTTCTTTGTCCTCTACAGCATCTCTCATACTAGAACACTTCTTGACCTGAAGAAGATGCTTAGCATATCATTTTTGTGTAAATGGACGAATGGGTTTTATTCAAACACAGACTAATAAATTTTATACCCTACTTAACACTTCAATATGCTTTAAGTGTATTATTTAGATAATAATAAACTTAACTAGCATAGAGAAACTCTGGGATCCAAAAATAATATAGAAATGCTTTCCTGAGGAGTTCATCTTTCAGTGACAGGAACTGGTGGCTATCAATGTAGATAAACCTATATGGAACTTAGGCAGGGTAAAACTTAGGTACAGTTTCCCACTGGTACAGTCTCTTCTTTTATTCCCTTTACATTGAATAATGAATGGTTCCATCATTGTAGTTAGTTACCCAAACCAGAACCTGAGAGTTACTCTTCTCCTCTCTCTACCTCATGACTCACCCTTCACAAGTAATCACCAGGTCCTCCTAGTTTTACCCTTTGAATCATGCTTAATTCATCCCTTCCTCTCTTGAGAAGATCTTCATTATCTGCCATTTATACTGCTGCAGCATCCCCCCAACTGTTCTCAAAGCTTTAGCTTTGCCCTTCTCAACTTCATCTTACCATTGGTACAAAAAAAATGAGTAATTAAAGTTGGAATATGGAACTCTCCTCCTTAAACATTCCAGTGGGTGGCTCCTTGTCACCTTAGGTTTTAATTCCCTTGCTTGGCAAACAAAGCCCTCCAGGACTTGACCCCTACTTACCCCACTAATTTCTTCTTCTTGGATTTAATGTTTTAATAATGTGAAATGTAATTTTCTTTGCAAACCATGAGATTTCACAATCACACCAATTTCCTAAAGGTGAGCTATATTTCATCATGGTTTTTAAAAATAGTTTATTCTAAGTATCTGAATCAGATTATGAATGTCACACGTGTCTATGTTGTCTAAAAGGTGGGGTCTAATCCTTAAAACGTTACTGTACTATTCTCAATGCCATTTCCCACTCCTAAGGAAGCAGAGTCAAACCACAAAACCATTACTGGGTCATGATACGTGTGCTTCTCTTGGCTATTTAATGTCTATGACCAAAACAAATAATATTTCTTGACCTCCACTTAATTATATTATTAGGTTTAGTCTCTAAAAACATGCCTGAAATTTAAGACTTCTCCATTATTAACCACTATTTATTGGCCTTAAATAATAGACTTGAAGCTATAAAAAAGGATAATTTCTACCTTAAGGGTTTGCTATGTAAGTTAGACCAGAAGTTCAATAGAAATGTTTTAGAGTAGCGCTCCAATTTTAGCTGCTGCATTTGTAGTTCACAAAGGCAATTACAAGAATCCAATAACTCCCAAGTTATGATACTTGAAATTCCAAATTTCAGCCAGTCAATATTTATAGAGCACCTACTGAGTGGAAAATGTTGTAGTGGCACCATGCATAAAAACAAAGTAAGCATTTTATTACAAGCAATGAATAGTTTAGTAGGGACACCACCATGTCCAAACCTTCATTGTCATGCCAATCTCTTGAATATAAACTTGAAGGACAATGTTAATAAGAGAACTCACTTGGGTAGTTTTTGTTTCTACAGTACTAGCATCTTGTCCATGGTTCTGTCACATGGTGGATGCTGAGGAGGGTGCATTGCACAGTACTGAGCATGCAGGTAGAGTTTACTCAACATGTCTACCTTGTCATTGGGATGCTAAGACAAGTTTTCCAGTTTCCATTTGCTTAAACTCTTATTCTCCCTCTGTAAAACAGTGAATGGGAATTGAAGCCTGACTCTCAGAGAAGAATAAAATGTTCAAACGAGGAAGGGGAAAGAAAAGCTACTTTAACATTCTTAGAAAAGGTGCTTCCAATGATGGATAAAAATTATCATCCCCAACTAGAGACCCCTATGCATCTCTGAGCAGCAAATACTACTAACAAGCATTCTAGGAATAACAAGCATTCAGAAATACAGAATTGTCAGGAGATCAATATCAATTAAATGTGAACATCCAAAGAAGTAATCAACAATTCCTCTGGTGTTACAAGGAGGCCTTGACTACCAGTGTCTGTCTGGGTTTGTCGTGGATATCTGCTTAGGGGAAATGTGATCTGTGACCAGGGGAAGGAGGTAATCACATTAGTGTGTTGTTGGAGTTGGGCCAAACAACAGAGCACCTAAAATGATTTTAGGAAATATGCTTTGTCGCCAACAAGGCAGAGCAACAGCAAAGCCCAGTTCAGAGGAGAACAGGGGAAGTGGAGGAGGGAAGGGAGTAAGGAGACAGAAAAATCATTTTAGAATGATGTCGTGGATAATTAATAATGTATAGTTTGAGGTAGAATCTACTGGAGAAGTGGACATCCTCATGTCAAAAATGCTGGAGAAAGGGGTGACTTAGAAGGCCTATCTTGGCTAAGCCTCCCTTTATCATTCAGGCCTTAACTGTAAAGCATGGAGACATCAAGGCACTCCTGGGTGTGCAGGTCAGGGAGGGATGGATTTAGAAGCGAACTGACAACATTTATTTATTTATTTTCTTGTTTGTGTTTTAAAGACAAGAAGTTAATTTTAGGTAATTGGTACTGTCCTAAGCTGAGAAAAAGATTGAATAGATTCTCTACATCATTGAGTTTGCATTTTTGTGGAGGAGATTTAATTCGTCAGTACATAAGTTGTTTTATAGTTGATATAACTAAAGAGACCCTAAAAAATGAAGGAGAGTGGGTTTAGAATGAAGGAGCAGGGTATGAGGAGGCTATGGCAGAGGAAGCTGTCAGATGATCATGAAAAGGGGACTTTAATGTATGGGAGTTTGGGGAAGAAACATAATAGGTACAAGTTTAAGGAAGAGAGAATTCTAAATGAGGAGGCAGCAAGCTTGAAGCCCAGAGCAGGCACCAGCTCCATGTGTGAGGGAGAAGGAAATGGAGTCAGGAGGGGGCAGAATGCAGCAAGCAGGTTGAGCCTGTATAGGATGCTGAAGGACTTGGGCTTTGCCTTAGGTGCTCTGGGAAGCCGTGGGTGGCTTCTGAGCAGAGAATAATCTGATCTGATTTAATGTTTTAAAACTGTCTTGAAGTTTCTGCTTTGTGATGAGAACTACAATTGGACCTATGATAATCTTCATTTTATCACTGATACACAATGGCACAGGACATATGTCAAACACTTTCCTAAATATTATCCCAGCAGTATCTATTAGGCAGAGGTTTACTTTCCTCACAGGGCACCTACACAGGAGAAAGTGTTAGGAAAACAATGAATAAAAAAAAATCTTTAAAGATTCCATAAAGCAAAAGTTTCAAGGTATAAAATGTTCCCTGAGATAAAGACCTTCTGTTGGTGCAATAGGCTGTAACAATCAAGTACACTTATTTATTTTTTAAAATTAGTGCCCGAAATTCTTGAATGTCTATCGGTATCAAAATGAATCCACTGGAATGGAGCTCTGGCAGGAGATGGGTCACCTTGACTTGGCATCTTGTCCTCAGGGTCCCTGCAGTGGCTGTCCTTTCTTCTCAGGCATTGCAGGCACATTTTCTGCTCAACCAGGAAACTTCTCACTCCTGGAGGAGTAAGTTCAAGACATCTATTCTACACCACGCTGCCTGTTGTTAATAACAATATATTGAATGTTGCTAAGAGCAGAGTTTAGAGTTCTTAGCCACAAAAAAGTGCTTAATAATAGGTAATGCATGCTCAGAGAAGCTTGACCTAGCCACTCTACATTGCATACATACGTGAAAACATTATTGCATATACCATAGATGTATATAATTTTTATTTGGTAACTCAAAATTGTGTAGCTGTGATAATATTTTAAAAACACACACACACAAAGATTTTTGTTTTATGTACTTTTCATTCAGTTCAATTATATGGCTATATATATACACGAATCAATTATCACCATTTGTCAAGGTTATCTTTTGATTATTTCTTGCCAGTATTAGAACTATCTTTAGGATAAATAGAAAAGTTTTCAAAGACGGCTCTTTAATGTGAAAAGAAAAGGTTGAATCCCTCCAAGGCACTTAGAGTTATGTGATCTTGTAAAAATTACCTAACAGATCTAGACCTCAGTTTCCTCATGGGGATAATTTCTACCTTTTAAGGCTATTAAAAGAAAGAGTAAAAATTAAAATTTAAAAAGAATCCACGAGTTTATTAGACATTCCAGCTACATATACATGGATGCTATAATAAATGGTAATTTTCATAATGATGTTGTTACAATGACAAGTAGCAGCAGAGTATAATATTTTGATTAAAAGAAAGCACACAGTGAGCTTATAAGCATTCTTGGTTCCTGATAACACTTAAAGGAAGGCAAACCAACCACATATGGAAAGCTTAGAAGGGAGGTCAAAAACTTATTTTGAATGTGTGAATATTTTTAATTAAAATTTACATAAGTCCATCACTGAATAGCCCACCTTCCAAAGTATGCCTTAAGCATTGAAAAAGTTAAGTAATAAAAAAATAGTAATGTGATTAAACATTTATGTAAAAGATCAGCTTCTCAGGATGATTCCTCTATGACAATCAGTGGCACATTCCTCTGTAGGCACATGTAAATAGGAAATGCCCTAGGGATTATTTTTCCTGGGATTGGCATCTAGATTATGACATTTATTATTTTTAGAAAGAGAATCACTTTTTTTTTCCCCAAAGGAGTATAATAGTTTCTTGGCCTTCACCTCTGAACTCTCACCTTCCCAAAAGACATCTCCAGCAATCTACAAACTTCCCCATATGGAATGATTTAATTTAGCAAAGGAAAAAAATACCAATTAACTTTATTTTAATTGACTCAACTGTGTGATGTCTGGAAAAGTTGATGACTCACATGAAAATCTGACAAGAATGTTCTCAGATCAGAGGGATATTGCAAAACTTCTGGCCATGCACCAAATAGGCAAACTTTGGCAATATCCTGTAATAAACACCAGGAGAAAATTGTTAGGTATGCAACAATTTATTCAGGATAATTTTTTAAAGGTTTCCATCAAAATAGCCTTTTCTCTTTTTATTTAATCTTGAGTGCCTGTCTGTGTTTAGTATTCCTCACAATGAACTACTAATTAGAACCAGACCTAACACAAGCATCTCTAAAATTCTCCTCAGTTAACTGTTGACCTGTAATACTCTTATGATTTCTCCTGGATCACTATTATGCAAAAATTTGCCTTTAAATTTTTTTCCATAATAGAAGCATTAACAGTGAATTGCAAATTTGACATTTTTCTTAGCACAAGTTAGCAGAAGTGGCTCTTCTACTCACTTGATTTGTGAAAAGTGGGAACACCCAGAAGCTACTCAGCTTCTGAGCTTGTACCTTGGCATTGACCTAGGCCGCCATTTTAGTCACTGGTTCTTTATTTTAGTACCTGGGAGAACTTGGGCTTGTTAGGTAACTTTTCAAAGCCTCAATTTGCCATCTGCAAAATGAAACAAACTATAGTACCTCGTGTAATCTAGGGTGATATTGAGGAAAAAATTAATCATGTAAGTGCTTAAGCAGTGTTAAATGAATTCTGGTTATGATTATATTGTTTTATAAATTTGTAAATAAATGCTGATTTTATTTATACACATTTGGTCATACATAAAACCAGATAAACATTTTTAATTATTTCACAGTTTAGCTGAAAAAAATTAATTCCTTCTGGAAAATTTTGGCAAGTATTAATTTGTAATGTATGTAGATTTGGTTTCAGTCAAAATTTCTGGACTTCTTTTGTCTGTAAACATTACCTAAGTTTTCCTAGATTCTCAAATTGTATGATTTTATTTTATTTTTTTCTGAAGTTTAATTCATTAGAACCAGGACCTACCAGCTCTGATGGACATCATCACCCTAAGTACATATATGAAGACACGAATGGTGTGAATATACTTTGTATATAACTAGAGGTATGAAAAATTCTGCTTTATATGTGTAACATAAATTGTAATGCATTCTGCTGTCATATATAACAAATTAGAATAAAAAATCTTAAAAGTGCAATGTTAATTTACATTCATTTGTTTAGGTTCCTCTTATATTTTTATTTTTCTTTAGACTATTTTACCCTCCCCCTAAAAATTATTTATAAAGATAAATTAAATATAAATTATTTATGAATTCATTTATAAATAGTAATTATAAACTTAAGAAATTTTTATATACATATTTATATGTATATAATATATATATATATATTTATATTTATATATGTACACACACATCCATACTCAAATATATGTATATACACATGCACTCATATACACATAAACATAGCAAATTAGAAGGCACAAAACAAATAAAACCACACTTGTCGAAACAAGTGGGATCTTGAGACCTCCAAGGGATAGGTGACCTACGATGACATGCTCACTGTTCTCTGAAACTCAACTAAGGGACCCCTACATAAAGTACATCCACTCCAGCCTTCCCAAAATAGTTACAAAATCAGCAGAGTGCAATGATTAATTTTCACGGAATATGGAAAGGGTGCAGAAGTAATCCTAAAGGTAAGGAGTTACAATAACACAAGGATGTGCAGTTTTAAACTGATGATTTGTGTAGCACCTACTGATGGACAGAAACAGAGACTTCAAAAATAAAAGTTTAGGAGGTGTGGGGCTTAAGGATCATCTTCCAGGGATGTTCAACAGTTTCCCCACAAGGTTAGGACAACATTGGGAAAGGTACTACAGGGCTGAAAGTATGCAGCAACTGGAAAAAAACACTTTTCACTTTCTAACTTTTTGACATCTCACAGAAATATATTCAGAAGCAGCATTACTGAAGGCAAAAATCAAATTTAATCACAATGATAAAAGCTTACTTCCTAGCAAGTGGTTGTATTTTTCTCTTCAGATTTAGCAAAAGCCATTTTTAATTTTGTGTTTAATTTGAATTCTTAACGTGATGATATATTGTGAAAGTGTGACATGGAAAAAGTCTCAAAGACTCTGTGGCTTACAGCAACACTCTTCTTAACCCAAGGAGGTCTCTTCTTTCTTGGACTCACACAGAAGTACATGAGTGTCAAGAAGAAAAAGAAGGTTAAAATGTGTTGTAGAGTCACACCATAAAGGAGATGCTTAAGTGATTTGGGAAATAATCAAGACGTGGATTTTATTACTCAGTAATCCTAAATAATTTTGATAGTATAGCAAAGATGAGTATAGATTTTATAATACACGGGAAATGAACATGCTAATATTTTGTAGTAACTAAATTTGCTTGGAAGAAAAAAAAATATTTGACAGAGTGTTTGACACGGAAAGAATGAAGGAAAGGAGGGAGGAAAGGAAAGAAAGGGAGGAAGGAGAGAAGGAAGAAAAGAAGCGGAGGAAGGAGAGAAGGAAGGAGGATTATGTAGGATGAAGAAGGAAGCAGGAAGGATTTTAGGATTATGTCCTCTTCCTTCATGCTGGGATTACCAGCCAATAAGACTTCCCCAGAAAGAGGTTTCTAAAAGGTGTTCTAAATTTTTACCAATGACTGATGATGTTACAGAATTCATGTTTAACCAGTTTTCAGATGACAGCGAGTAGAGGAGGCCATCTAGCCTACCATCTGTCAGACCATCTGTCTCTCTCTCACCCAGTCCACACACACACACACACAAACACACAAGCACACACATACTAAAGTGGGAAATAAGCCTAATAGTATGTTTTAGATTATATTTCAATTATAGGACTACATGTTCATTGTAAAAAAAAAAAATAGGGCTGAGTTGTGGCTCAGTAGTAGAGGGCTCGCCTAGCATGTGCAAGGCACTGGGTTTGATCCTCAGCACCACATAAAGATAAATAAATAAAGTGAAGGTATTGTGTTCAACTACAACTAAAAAATAAATATTTAAAACATATAAATAAATAGAAAAAATAATACAGAAAAGTACCTTATAAGGCAAAAATTACAGGATTCTTTTCAATCTTTCCTAAACTCCTACACACTCCTTAAATATAATCAGTGTTCAATGATTTTTGGACATTTTCTGCATGTTTATTATCATACACATGCAGATATATAATATCTATTTGACGTACACTTTCTAAAGGCTATGTAAATGGATCAAGTCATAGGTGCTATTTAGCAACTTGCTTTCACTTAATGTTTCTTGACATTTCTCTTTCTCCATGTGGATTGAAATTCAGGCAATTCTTTTTTTTTAAAGAGAGAGAGAGAGACAGAGAGAGAGAGAGAGAGAGAGAGAGAGAGAGAGAGAGAGAATTTTATTATTTATTTTTTCTTTTTAGTTCTGGGCAGACACAACATCTTTGTATGAGGTGCTGAGGATCGAACCTGGGCTGCACGCATGCCAGGCGAGCGCGCTACCACTTGAGCCACATCCCCGGCCCCCAAATTCAGGCAATTCTTAAATAAACTATACACTTTATGGATAAGACTTTATCAAAAGTAGAATGATTGTACAAAGTGTAAAAACACATGTAACATAAACTTTAGGATTATGTTATCTTCCCTAGAAATCCAAACTGAAACTCATCTCAAAAAATAAAAATTTTAATGAAACAAGCATAGATCAGAACAAAATACTCAGAATATAATACAATTATAAAGAAGCCATGCAATATGAAGAAAATAATAGATAAATTAGAACTAAGCTCATCATAATAAAACTACAGAATGTTAAAAACAAATAGATGAAAAGACAGATAATAGAAAAGAAATGAAAGTGAGACAGGCAGTAAACATTAAAGGAAAAATATTTAAAGTAAGGTTGTAAACTAAAACAGCCTAGGTAACACATCATGCAGCTGGCATGAGTGCACTCAATATATGAATTGACTTCCAAAATAAATGATAGTGAACTTAGAACTTATTTTAATAACCTAGTGAGTGGCTACATTAGAGCAAGAGGAAGGAAAGGCTTAAAACTGAAATACCATCTATTCACAAAAAATTGAATTATATCAGATTGTGGGACTTAGTTATTTATATATACCATTTTTATGTCCAATAGATGAACTCAAAGGTATGTGATCCCAGGATCAGGTGAAAGAATTGGGGATACTTTTTAAAAGTAACATAGCTCATGAATAGTTATTTTTAGACAGCTAGTAAATAAGTAGAAAATAAATTAGATATGTCCTGCATGGGATAAGTGTAAATAATTGTTACATAGAATCAGAATTATTTATATTATATACCTAGGAACTACATGTCCATTGTCATATATTGAGGAAAGATTACCTTATTATTTTAAATCTTCGAAAATGGAAGGAGGGTAGGCAGTGTAGTCCTGTGTTCCATCCCCAGCATTGAGGGGTTGTAGGAGTGAGCTCTTTTAACAGGTAGTAAGAGCCCATTGTTGGAGAGATTTCATAATAGCTAGGATTCAAAATTGGCCACCAGGCTTTAGAGAGAATTCAGGAAGTACATGAGAAAAGAAATTTTAACATTGATGTTAGTTGGCCAAGAGGAATTTAAGCCTCCCCCAGGCTGCCTCTCTGGAGGAAAGAGTAGCTATGGGTTGAGACTAACATATACAACATCCTATCTTTTTAAAAAATTAATTAATTTTTTTAGATGTTGATGGACCTTTATTTTATTCATTTATTTAAATGCGGTGCTGAGAATCAAACCCAGTGCCTCATACATACTAGGCAAGTGCTCTACCACTGAGCCACAACTCCAGCCTCTACCACATCCCATCTTAACCATACAAAGATCTCAGCCTCTTTAAACTGTTAAATGATCAGGACAATAAAGAGGCAATAATTAAATTTTGGCCTCTTCTGTAAACTTCATTTTTTAAAAATTCTTCCTATTTAAATATCCTCTTCCTTCATGCTGGGATTACCAGCCAATAAGACTTAGTTTAATTTTTTTTTTTTTTATATTTGCCCATTAATGTATTTAGAGCTATAAGAAGAGTGAAATAAAGAAAAATATCAAAGTTTTAATGATGAATGGCAGCAATAGAAGTACAGATTTTCATATTCCCAGTCTGGTATTTTGTGTTCAACAGTATATTTTTTTCTTCTGATAAAGTTAAATTGTTTTGTAAGACAGTGGAAAAGGCAATTCAGCCTACAGAATATAAATTCTTTAAAGCAGGAATTGCAGTAATCTGAGGAAAAGTGTAAAACTGTAGAGTCAGACTTGGATTCAAGTGATCACTTTCCCATTCACCAATATACTGTGTGACCTCAAGCACTGTACTTAACCTCTCTAAGCCTTAATTTTGCTATCTGTAAAATGAGAACAATGCTAACTACCTTGCAGAATTGTTGGAAAGTTAAAAGAGAGAAAAATCCCAGCTCAATATTGGTACAGAGTTAGTTCTTAATATGTTAGGTTTCATTCTCTTCAACTAAGTGATTCTGGCCTTTTTTATTTGTTTGTTGTTAAGCAATAAACAAAATGTTTTTACACTATTAAACTCATGATGTTAAAGGACAAACTCGGTTATCATTAGAGATCCAGGACTTGGCACAAAGTAAACACTCAAAATTAATGAAATTGATATCATAATGTACAACATTTTAGTAATATAATTAACTTGGAAAAAAAGCTAAAGTTAAATTTCCCCTTTATTTAAAGCAATGATAATGTCTTCAAATTTGGGAAGAAGTAACTTTCTTTTTGTTCTTTGAGATGCTGTGTGTCCACAAGAGCTGTATTTTTTTTTTTTTTTTTTGTCTCCAAATACAAGAGGCTACATCCTCTGCAGGACGACTTCTCAGGACAGGGCGAAACCCCAAGACCCTTAATATCTGACTGTGTAACCAACAAAAGCTGCCTTTTAAGTATGTGTTTGTAGATGTCATTTAAAAAAATCAACTTCCCATTTCAGCCTAAGAGGCAAGAACCACATTTTCAAGAGAATCCATCTGGTTTGCATTTCATTTCAGAACTCAAAACCAGGTGTCTTTCATGTGCATTTAATTTTAGATGGAGGGAAAGAACAGAGTTGGAATGATTTGAAGTGGTTTAATAATTTAGATAAAGGACATGCTGATATTGTATTGCTAGAACATAACCACTTCTCCTTGTTGCTGTTGCTCTTACTGTTATTGGTATGAACTCAATTAAAATTGTCCTTGGAGTGGTAGGCTTGGGGTGTAGGACAGTCAGCCTAATTTGAGGTGTACGTGGCGCTTACATACATCCACAAACAAACACTGTCTACAATCCAAGAATTTCAGAAGCTAGACAAAAAACAAAACAACAAAAACCAACCCTCCCCAAGAAAAGACAAAGAGGGAGGGCGAGGTGGTAGGGGAGAGAAAGAGACAAACCCTTCACTAACATCTTCCAACAATTAGTCATCCTTGGGATATGTGGTTCAGTTTCTATGATAATGTGAAATTTTAACAAAATAACTATTACACTTGTTATGGAAACTAAGCTAACTTTGGGGACAAGCTCTTGAATAATGAAAGGCAGTTTTACCTAGTACAGAGTGCTAGAAGACGATTGCCACTGGGGGAATGAGTCCACATCCAATTTAAATAGAGTCCTTGGTGTGAATCCATATGCAGTGTTTATTTCCTCCTGTAATGAGAGAGTTACCACCAGTCACCTCCCACTCTTTTGCTGTTAGCAGTTACATGAAGTTTACATGTTAAAAAAAAAAAGTAAGCACCAGTAAATACTGATTGCCAAAGACAGATTGCTTATTTTGTAGAATCACTAACACTCAGAAAGTAACAGTTTTTCTTGAAAAAATTGGTCAATTATAATTTTTCTTAAATACCTTTAAAAAGAAGCAGACATGGACAGTTATTCATATGGCATTGAGATGGTGCTAATCCTGTATCAATTAATGAGCAAGAAGCTCTGAATCTAAAATTTCCTTTCAAATTTTGCTTGAAAATATATGTTCTGCCTTTCAGTATGAACTTGCAAGAAACACAGCCATGGTAATCACAAGCTCTCCATCTGTGTTCCTTCAATGACAGATAACCTTCCTCAGAATGCAAATGATACAGAGGTCAAGTTTACCAGTTGCAATGATTAACATCATGTCGATATCTCTTTCCATTTTAGTACATCTTAAATAATCAACACAAAAATACAAGAAAATATTTTTGATTTAAATTACTTTTGCCCAGATATGTTAAGACACCTTCTTGCATTAGGTGTCTGTCTCATGGTGACAGAGAGGGTCATGAGAACCCTCTGGAATCACCTTCAGGGTGTCTGCAGCTATGTCTGCCCATAGTTTCTTGGGGTGCAGCATGATGTTTCCATGTATCAGTCATATATGCATCAGCCCTTCAGAGGGCCCAGCTTAGTAGTTTAGTGCACAGACCACCATGCAATGCCAGAACTGAGAAATCACTTCACCTCTTGGGACCTTAACAGCATTAACTAAAATAATGCATTAAATATATGTAGGCTATTGTAAGGTCCAGAGTAGACAATAAGTATATTTATTATTATTATTATTATCATCATTGTTATTATTGCTATTATGATTATTTATATTAACTCTTAACCCAAGGGGAGGACAGTTGCTTAATGGAGCCTTATCAGAGTGCACAGGGTCAAGTATAAGGGTTACCAACCAACAAACTCAGACATTTTCAGTTCTGTTGAAATTGAAGAATAAAGAAACACACTCCTACAAGCTAATTAAGATTAAGGATCACATTTTTCTCTAATAAAAGCAGAAATAAATTGGAGTTTTCTGCCTATCCCAGTTTAAAGGCTATAAGCCTTATTAAAAACACAGTAAATAATGACTTTTCATTAATTTGATTTATTTAAATGTAAAGAAACTGGAGAGATGCACATCCTGAACTTATTATATATCCCACACTCCTAAACTGAAGAAAAAAATGGAGTAAGCGCATACTCCAGACTCCAGGAGCAGAAACCAGTGTTTTAAAGGGTGAAACGATTTCACTTCAACTCTAACACATGGAAGGGATTTTTCCCCCATATAAACAGCAAAGATTTGAAAATAAAGATTGATAATAGAAATGCAATATGACCCCAAGGTGAACTTAGTAGTGAGCCAAGATTTGAGAGGTCAGAGTTATTTCCTTATGACTTGATTCCTCACTTACCTAAGTCCTTTAGGGAGCTGCAGAGATTGCAGTAGTCAACTGGCAGCAGCTGGGCTGTTTATCAAAGGCATTCATTGGATAAACGTTTACTGAGTATCTATCATGCAGCCAGATGCTCTGCTAGACTGTAGAGATAAAAACAGAACCAAGACTTATCTGCTGCTACCACCTGTAGAGTCCAGGATCCTGGAAGCAAGTGGGTAGTCTCTGTACAGCATGGTGACAGGAGTCATCCCAGAGCTGTTGGAATGTGTGGTGTCATGGATGCTTACAGTAATTGGCATCTCATCTACCAAGGGACAGGAAGACTGCTGAGACTGTGACACTTGAACCAGTGGCTTTGGAATAGGAGGGTCTTAGGGCTAGCAATTTGGTCACAAGTAGCTGGCTTAAAGTTTGCTTATATGGCATTTTAGGTAGACTTAATAAAATGTCAGTCATTCATAAGAGAGAAAGTGTAGAGTCCAGCTGACATACATTGTGAGGAGATGATAACTTGCTCCAAGTCTCTCTCCTTTCTCAGTGCCACAAGGAGCTTTAACTGAGTATTTAATGAAGGTTTGGAAGATTGAAATGGTGAACAAGAGCACCCCTCACAGACAGGCAAGATAGAAAGATCACACTGGAAGATTATGGAGTTTAATGTAATGAAAAGTGGTTCTCATTCTGGCAACACATTAGAATCCCTTCATGGGCTTTAAAAGAAATACAAATTCCCAGGTTTTATCCCAACCCAATCATATCTATAATCTGAGAGAGTTACCACCAATCACCTCCCACTCCTGGCACTGGTCTTTGTTAAAAGCTTCCAAAGTGGTTTTACTTGACATTCAAACGTAGAAACAACTGCTCTAGAAAAGGGTACACAAGTGGCAGATGGTTATTCTGGACAGGCAACCAGCCCCTTGGCCAGGAAAATTAGATATCATATAAGTACACTTTAGAAGCCTTGGGGATTTTTAAAATGAGAGAAGATATGTAAGGATAGACATATTCTGTCATCTTGGGACTAGTAGTGTTAAGCATGAGTTAAGTAGGAACTATATGGAAGGCAGTGAAATAAGTTAAAGAGAACAGAGTTGATCAATTCCAGTCAAGAGATGGGATGGATTTAAAAGGCATTTAGGAGCCCAGAAACCATGTACTAGCAAGAGTGAAGAAGAGAGAAAAGCCAGGGAAGAGAGCCTGAATATAGGTTGAGAAAGCTGATAGATAATTTTACCAATAACCAAGTCACCGCACACAGAAGGAAACTAGGAAGAACAAGACATGGAGGCAAAGGAGATGAGTCAGGCAGTGGACATCTTGAGTTCTAAATGCACAAGGAACAATCAGATGGCAGTTTTCAGGGCACATGCAGATTTCTGGGATGGTGGACAGAAGAAACACCTGGATTGAGCCTTGGAGATAGGGAGATTTGGACATCAGCAGGATAACCATGATAGACAAGCCTTGGGTGGGGCTGGCTTACCCTGCAGTGAGTGTGCAGAGTGAGGAGCAAAGTCGGCAGAGGACAAAACGATGCAGAAATGTGGTTTTAAAATTCTGGTTCAATCAAAGAACAGCTCTGGACCATATATCAGCTCAATCACAGCATCTGATGGTGTGCCCTCTCATAGCAAAGAAAATGTTATTGGTTGAAGAATGTGCGTTAATAACATTGTACATTAAAATGAGATCCCTTATTTAACCTATGTGATTAAACATCACTGTCTCCTTTTTTTATTTTTAGTTGTAGGTGGATACAGTGCCTTTTTATTTATTTATTTTTATGTGGTGCTGAGGTTTGAACCCAGTGCCTCATCCACGCTAGGCAAGTGCCCTATCACTGAGCCACAATCCCAGCCCCACCATATCCTTTTTAGAGTCTAAACATCTAAATACTATTTCTGATAGCACATTCTTATATATAACAGGGAGGCTTAGTAAAATAATTTTAGAAAGCAACTTAGGAGTATGAGTCAAGAATTTTAAAAAAAACACATTTTTTGCTAATTAATTTCATTTCTGGTAACCTATCCTAAGAAACTATTACAGAAACACCGAAAAGATTTTTAATTCACATTATATTCAAGGTATATTTCTAATAGCGGAAAAGAAATAACTTAAATACCCATCGTTAGAACACTGATTTACAAATACACACAAAAAAGAACATATTATACTATGTTAATTAAGAAAATAGGTCCTGGAATGTTTTGACTGCCTTTGGCTGTGTGACTGTGGGACATTATCAGTCTCTCTAATCCTTCCTTATATCATCTGTAAAAGAGAAAGAGAGTAATGCCTAATGCATTAGCTTGCTGAGAGCATTAACTTCAAATAAAAGGAAAGTAAGAACTGCTAACATTTATTATGTGCTTATAATAATCCAGGCACTCATCTATGTACAACTTAAATATATTTTGAATTTATTTAAGCTTCATAAAACCACAGTTAAATCCTTACTTTAAAGATATAGAATCTGATGTGTCTTCAAGAAAGTTGAACAAGGTCACACAGCTGATAATTCTGCCTGCAGGCAATCATCAGAGAACCTTGTTTTTAACTGCTGAATTCCTGGCATCTGGAAAGACCCAATAAATACAGATGATTTCTCCTATTATTACTATTTTAAAAGATAAGAAAAAACACATAATAAAATAGTTTGTCTTTATGAGCTTGTAGATATTATTTTCATTATTTTTGTATTATTTTTCAGTTATTTTATCAACTTTATAGTGCAACAAAATTAAATTAACATAAAACCCAACAATCTTAGTTCTGTTTCTGTTTCCATAATCGTCAGAATTAACTTTACTGAATTTTTCACTCGATTACTTATTCAAAAATCTTGAATCTGAAATGGGAATTGTACTTAATGGTAACTTTCAGTGTTTTCAGCCACAGACTTATTTTCTTTAAGAAAACCTATTTTAGAAGTCCAATCTTGTAAACAGACCAATCTGTAGCTTCTCTGACTGTACAGGAAGAAGAAGAGGCTTAGTGGGGGTGGTGGGGGGGGACAGACAGTAGATGGACCTGGGTTACCACCTCTCCATTATGCAAACACACTCAGGAAACCCATTCTGAGTGACACATTCTGAGTTATGTTAGTTACAAAGACTTTTTGTTTGTGATATATTTCTAGATGGGTAACTGGGAGTGAGGCTTTCGCTCATTTCCCACCTGAGCGAGGAAGAAGTTCCCAGCAGAGGGATGGGCTGGCTGTGAAATAATATGAAAATAATACCATGAAATAAACACAAGAGATCAGAAATATAGTTTCAGAGTGGTGGGGGGCAGCAACAGGTTAAGCCTACCAGAGGGGTATGGCATCTAACAAAGATGGAGCCCATGCTTGCTTATTTATAGCACTGAAGATCAAAGGATCAAAGGAGATTGGTAGGTATAAGATTTCAGTGTGAGAGGAATCTTTTCTTGAGCTTGCTTCTTCAGGAAGGATAGGATATAGTTGGGGATATGCAGAAGGCTGTTTGGCTGTAAACGGGGGTGACACCCATCTCACATGCTGTGCTGAACTTGAGATGGAGCTAGGCACAATGGCCACATAAACCAGGCATTCACAATCCAGCTGGATTGCTACTGAGAGTTCCTGATGCCAGTCTTTGCTGCTTAATGGCTTCAACATCACTTTTAGTTCATGCACAGTTTATGGATGGCCCCCCACATGAGGGGGCATGTTAAAGTGGAGGTGATGAACTTGGGTCGACACTGTCACTCAAGGATAGAAGTTACAAGAGATGCCTTCATCTCATTGCTTTACCTTCAGAAGCTCATGGACTTCTGGTTATGAGGGCAGGGAAAGAGAGAGATGGGATCATTGCATAGGATCTTTATTTGCCTTAATCAGGAAATTAACTGTGTTGCTTCTGCTTACATTTCCCTGACCAGAACTAGTCATATGGTCAGCCAACTCTGAGAAGACTAGGACACAGGGTCTTCCACATGCCTGCCAGAACAGAAGTTGTCATCAGTGAAGCCCAGCAATGTCCATCACACACAACAAAGGGGACTGAAGGGATTCGGCAAAGCACAATTTGATTGTATCCTTTCCATTCAAGTAGTTAGCGAGGTTCTGAGGCCTATAGAGATTTTTAACAAGACTCCTTTCTTACACCAGATATCTCATTGCTTCATTAACACTCTCTGTGCTTACATTTTTGGGTGCCAATAGATGCCGATCTTTCTCATTACATGCACACAGCTGATAATGTGTTATATACTTTGCTTTCCATTCAAGGTCTTCTTCCAAATGAAACAAGGATTTTATGAGAACAACAAAAAGAAATCTATCTTTAAATAATTTCTAGAAATACTAGGGGAAACAAAATCACTATAATTATTATAAAATCACTTGCTTTCAATATGGCAACATAAGTACAATTTTCCATGAAGTTGCTATAATATGCAGGACGTACCAATATCAAAATTCTTCTGATTGAGTATTTATCCAAAACTCTCAAAATTCCTAGAATACAGTTGTGAAAGTACTACACAACTAATTGTTATGATGCTCATAGAAGTACTATGAACTGTTTTGGGCTTGCCGTATTGTTTCTAATGCCTCCAACAGCCATCAAATAAATAACCAATTTCCCAAATCCCAAATCCAACACTGTGGTGTGAAGTGTCTTAGCAGCAGGGCTCCTAAGTTGGCTGTAACAGAAATACACAAAAACCCACTTATGGTATTGGGCAAAGGGCATCTAGCATTTGCTACTAACTCTGATAGAGAAGTAAGAAAATCTTTTATCTAAGGAAGGAGAACATAGACATCACCTATCTTAAGGGAGCAAACCAGCAAAGGAAGGCTAAATAGAGCATACCACTCAGGCCCCTGAGAGCCACAGGATAAAGCAAACAGGCAAACACAATACCTAGGATGCACTGGCACAGTCCAGCATTTTGCAGAACTTTTTCAAGGTTGAAGACTGAATAAACAAATTGATAGAGACTGGAGAATGTTTTTCAAGTATAAAGATGAGGACTTATTGTAAAGGGTCTCAAAGAGTGAAATCGCAGTCCTAACACAATCCTCATTTGTGTGCTGAGAATGTTACACATCCTGAGAAAAGTTGCAGCAGAATTCAAAAGATTAACCCACTGCTGACCAGAGACTTTTACTTTAGACAGCCTGCCATAGGGCTTTTGTCCATTTATTTGTGAGGGGAAAAAAAAAAAGGTAGCAGTTTTATCAGAACTATCTCGGAGATAAAGAGACAACCATTACACAGGAATTCCTTATCCTTGACCAGAAGCCTCTTATCCACACTGAGTCCCAAGAGGGATGCACACTTACACTAGTCGAAAGCTCTTTGTGTTACTCAATAGGCTTCAGTTCCATATCCCTGTTTGTTCTTCTGTGCCACAAACTGAGCTGACTACTGGGGGACAGAAGGCTTTTTCCCAATACCCCCCCCCTCGGGCTTGCCTAAACAGACTTTTGTCTCCATGTTGACTCAAGTCCAAGTTCATTCCTATAGTTTCATCACTGAATATGGTAAGAAGACACATGGAAAGAAGACCCCAAGCAAAAACAGGAACATCCTAACAGCCTAAAATAGAGCTATCCTAATCATTCTCTACATGCTCTTTCATGTCATAGACTTCATAAGGAATAGAGAAAGGAGCAGGAGTCACATAATGATGCCATTATCATCTACCATGCAGCCTGATGGGATCCCTGAGGTTTGAGTGCATGACCTCAAATTTTATCCATTATAGACCATTATAGACCAGCAGCCTCTGCTTCCTGTGGGGTTCAAGAAAATGAAAACACAGCCACACCCCGTATTCATCCTCCTCAGTACTCCTAGATCTGTCAGTAAGAAAACTATGTATGCTTCCATTCAAGTTCTGGGATAATCTGACATGATGGTACTTGAGCAAGGAAAAGCAGACTTCCCAATGGTGGATCCCAGGGTTAGACATCTTAATCCCCAATCATAGGCAATACTGGCCAACCTAAGGTCTTCATCACAACAAGGAGAACCAGGGCAGAAACCATTTTTGTCATGCTTGTCTGGAACAAACCATTAGTAGGTACTCAATAAACATGGGTGAATTGTTTAAGCAGTTGTCTGGGAAAATAGAGACTTGGAAAGATGGAGTTTTTTCATTGCATCTCTACAAAAACTCTGCCATCAAAGATAAGCTATGATTTAGAGCTTGGAATGGAGTCAAATTGCTTTAATTTAAATTCCAACTACACCATTTAAATAACTTTGAAATCAGGACTTAAACTTACATTCTGCTTCAGTTTTCCTTCCCTTTAAAATGGAAAAAACAGTAACATTAACTTGCGGTTTAGAACGAGGATTAGGAGACTTTACATGTTTAAAGTATGTACAGAATAAACACTTGGTAAATATTTACTGTTACTAATACTGTTTTCTGTGGATTTCCATGTCCTCATTGGTAAAATATTGTGCATGGATAATGAACGGCTTTCAGTCACTTTTAGTACATTCTTGGTGGTTCCATCAGAGAAGTAGAGCCTCTTCAAACAGCCTGGCTCAGATCCCGTACAAAGGTGGAAGCTGTGAAGATGTCTATAGAAGGCTTTGGTGTGCCTGAGCTGATTTAGGTCAGCAGAACCAGCCTCAGCATCTGGGAAGAAATGCTGACCAGGAAGCAGGGCAAGAGTACCCAAAGAGGAACTCTAAAGGACAACAGAAACCCATGAGGTCAAATGGGAATTTGCCTCTCTTCCACATGTTCTGGAAAATGCACTACTAGATTAACTAAGCTGGCACCATACAAAATCACTGTATTTAACAACAGTAGAATCATTAAAAACCCTCTTGTCAGATCTGCAGTATCAGAATACAAAAGCAATAGTGAAAAGGGGCAAAAGTCAAGGATCCTAAACCATTTGGTCTTCCTTATAAATCTCCCACAAAATATTCCCTCCCCAGAACTCTGTAGTTTGAAAACTATTTTCACTTGAACTCTTTCTGTGGAAAATGTGTATCAGTGTGAAAATGTCAAAGACATCACAGAGATTTGTCAATTAGGCATCAGGCTGTCAAATAACATATAATTAGATTTCCAGTCAAGATAACACAAACTATTCAAATTAAATTAACTCTAGATTCCATCATTTTCAGGAATGATCCAACATACCACTCTGAGTGATAGTGTCAACCATCTAGCAAATAAATGTCTTAATAATGATTAGGGTATCAGTGTTCCAGTCCAATGATGGGTAATAAAGAAAGAAAACATGGATGCTACATATACAATAGCCCCACAATTTGTGACTCCAGAATGTAATCCATTGTATATTAAATCCGTCATATTTTTATATGTACAAGCTGTTGTTTTTTTGAACTGTCATGATAGGAAATTGTTTTCCTAATAATTTAAAAGCTTGAAAAGAATATTCAAGATAAGAAGTGATAGTTTCCACAAATCAAAGTGCTCAGAAGGAAAACATTTCACAGGGCACATACCCAGGATATATTGTGATATGTGAGTCTATGTGCATTCTAGTTGTCAACTGAGATTTGCAGACATAATTATCCCAAGGATTGGCAAACATTTTATGTAAAGAACTAGAGAGTAAATAATTTCAGGTTTTGGGGCCATATTATCTCTGCCCCAATTATTTAATTCTGCTATGGCATAAGCAGCCACAGATAATATGTAAATAAATGAATATAGATATCTTCCAATAAATCTTTATTTATGGATACTAAAATGAACTTCCGATAATTTCCACATTATAAAATATTAGACTTAATTTTTTCCAGTACTTCAAAATAAGTTTCATCGTTACCATGCAATCCATACAAAAACATCAGTGGCTAAATCTGGATCAAAGGGCCTGATTTGTTAACACTTTACCTATGTTAATAGAAATCACTAGCTAATTAACTAGAAAGTTTAATCAAACCATGCAAACATTTAACTAAATTTTCTCATCTAAAATAGATTTAGAAAAATCAGGATTAAAAAAATAATGATAATATAATTAGATTTTTATCGTTAAAACAGATTGAAATCTAAAATCCTTTTGGAAACTCAAATTTGCAATGCTTCTTTTTTTACATTGGTACTCAAATAGTACATATGCTTCACAGGCATGCTGCTATGCCACAAACCATATATTATTTTATTAAAAGAAGAAAGATAAATTTTTGTATTTGAATTTGTTTTTAGATAAGTTGTAGGCCTTTTGAAAAGTTAAAATTATTTCTTGGCTACATAGCAGCATGTCAAGAATAATTAAATAATCTCTTGTCACATCATCACAGCTAGTTGTTGATTATCTTGCTTTTTCTATCTTATGGAAAAATGAAAACTTAAAAATTTTGCCAATGCATTTCTTTCCCTAGTGTTTCAAAAGACAGTTTACAAAGCTATCAATTGCCATAGAAGCAAAAGTATATAACTTGTAATACACAAAATATGTCAAAACACACTATGGATTATCAGATCAATCTAGCATGTGAGAAGGACCTTCACAACCCTGCCAGTATATATGGGATTTGTGTCCCAAAAGGGGTAAGTTTGGTATTCCACTAGGAAATATCATATTACTGTGTTGATTCCATTATGTTTATCTTCAGCAAGTGTTCAGGGCAATGTTATCAGAAACAACAATTTAAAAAACAGGGCTTTCAATCTTTTAACAAAAATCAGACTAAAAAAATCAAGACAAATTTTTTCCAAAGTGAGCTAGAATTTAGTCTTGATTTCTAGGGAGGAGGAAGAAAATACTATTAAGTTCATGTTAAACTTTCCTTTGTCTCTAGCCATGCACTCTTTATTTATGTTTTTATGTTAATTAAATAATGAATACAATGAAAAAATATTCTAAATAATTCAATTATTAGTAAAGAAGAATACAGACTAAAAGTATTCTTATTAACTCATTTTATTTTTCCCAAATTCCAGTGCACTGAAGTTACTTTCAATTTTTTTTTGTCTTGAACTTTTAGTATTTTCTTATTGAAGTTATTCCATATCTATGAAAGTGGTTACTATGAATAAGTATTTATTATTATATACCTATTTTTTTCATTGGACACAAGCCACATAAACATCAGTCAAGACCAAATAATGCATAGAAGAAAGAATGAAAGACCTTTAGGGTATTTTAAGAACTGGATTTTGAACTAATGCATCAGAAGGTCAGAATGTTCAAAGTGATTTAAAGTTAAAAGAAAGCAAATAATGATATATTGAAAAGATACAGCTTTTTTCAACTCATTTGTTGGACTCTTCAAACCATTCATTAAAAATGAACTAAAGTGAAGAAATTTTCAATAAAATATGAGTCTTTTATACCATTCCAAATTCCTTTTTGCTATCCAATAAGTGCTTTTTTGTATGCAAGAATCTCATAGTATGTACCCTTTTAGGATGAAATGTTATGTGCATCAGAAATTGTATAGGAAGAATAAGAAAAGGAGAATGAAAATTCTTTCGAGAACTACATCTGATATCAGAGGCAGGAAGTTACCTAATTATAAGTACAGCCTCCCAGATAAATTCTGTTCTTCACCCTCAATAGTCAGTGTGTTCATGACACCCATTCCTCATCTATAATCACTTTCTGTCACAATATTTCTTTCTTCAATGTGTCATAAAATGCCCAGTTATTTCCTCTTCATAGATGACATGGTCACCCACTTGAGGTTTTGCATTCTAATACTGGTGGTGTGTCACCAACCGTCTTTCAGCTTCAGTCTCTTCATTCAATAAGAGCATATACTTCACAATGCTTCTGGGAGAACCCAGTGAAATTATGTCCATGAAAATACTTTGCAAGCTGAGAAGAGCAAGGGCAAATCATCTATCATTTTATGACCTCCAATAAATACACAGTTTCCACAACTTGCTTCACCACCCACCCACTCCCCATCACACCAAAATGACATGATTAAAGTAATGAATAACAGAGAAATCCAAGCCCTTTTCATGCTTTTCATCATCTCAAACTCTTAACGTTCTTTTTCATACATTTTTATTCAATTTAGTAAAATCTACCAGGGGTACTGGGACCATGTATAGGTTGCAGCAGCTATGGGAAAAAAAGGAAGAGAAATAGAACCTTTCTGAGCACACATCACATGCTGGGCATTTTGTTAGAAATGTGCACAGTTTCTTTTACACAAATAGTTTAGAGATGGGCACAATGATGGTAAAGGTTCCAGCCTTAGGGTAGAGGGAATAACATTGTGAATATTTGTTCTACCTTTCCAACACATCAGTTAAAGAGATCCTATTTAATCTCTTAACCCATGAGTACAAAAACGTCCTTTTGTTGATGCACACCGATCAATATGGAGGAACAGGAGCAATTGCAAGGGAGTTTGTACTTGTAAATGGCATGCCCCCTCACCCATGAGTTAATTCCTCCCTAAATCCTTTTCTTCAGTCACTCTCCCCCAGTGTTAGCCTTGTTCCTACATACAAGAAAAGTTCCCCTTTTTACTCAACATACTGGCAGTTTCTTATCTTTCATCTCTAGTAGAATGAGTTATTTTTGAAAACAACATAGTTACTGTAATAAGGTGACCATGGGGTTAGGTTAGCACAAAGTGTTTTTGTGAAGAATAGACCTACTTTGTTCCTATGTATTATATAACCAACATTCATGACCAAAGCCTCAAGTTTAAATTTTAGACATCTAAGCAAAAAATTTAAGAAAGGGTTTCCTTTATGTATTTTCTCCTCTTTTGTTAATTGCCTTTATCCCTTTTTAACTGTAAAGTAAGCAGGCCTCTAACAGGAGAAGGCACTTGCCTGAGTCCCTGCTGGTAGAGAAAAAGTTGATTCTGAACTGTGTAAAGGCTTTGAACTCGGAAGATATTCAAGAGCTTCCCAATATCTATATGACCTTCATTAGGAATTGTAATTTGAAGACCCCCAATTTCCTCTTGGGGATGATAGTGAAAACCTAGGCTAGCACCATTGGCAGGACTAGCAAGTGGAATGCCTGTGTGAGAAGATACTCTGAATGGCAGAGCTCTTGTTTTGAACATGCTTTCCCACTGTGGCTTATTCTCATTCAGTAATTTGTTCATGGAGTAAGAAGTATTTCCAGATAGCCTACTCTGTGGCAGGTGTTATGCCAACTGCTGTGATAAACTTAATCCTGTATAAACTTAGAGTAAGAGAAAGTAATGGGTATCTTTATGTTTTACCGCATTTAATAAGATGAAGAATGATAAACTCGGAAATGTAGACACAGTAGGGTCTTCATTTTATATTGAAGTAATGGAGAACCTGGATATGTGTAATGAAGGGAAAGGAGATGAGCAGTTCTGGCTGAGGGAATAGCATGAGCTTTGTTCAAGGAAGAGCAGGTGTTCTATTAAGGTCATGGTAATGGTGTTTGGAGCCAAATTATACAGTGCTTTGAAAACCAAGCTGATAAATACAGATTTTATTTTAGTAGGAAATTGTCTTTGACAATTTTGTGTAGAGTAATGTTATGCTCAAAAGCAGGATCATCCAGAGTGAGGTATGAGGAGCTCAAATGACCCTCTACATAAGGAAGTGACTGCTTAACTGATGAAAATTATAAATGCATGCATACGTAACCACTCGAAGTCTCTGGAAATGTTGAGTGGAGAAATATTTATTCAAGATAATCGACTAAATCACACTAAGAAAAGTGAAGGCCTGTGGTCTCAGGAATAACCCTGTCTCAACTCCTTCTCTTGTTCAGTGTAACAGAACTTGGAACTTCAGGACGGTGGGGCACTGTCATAAGTGACAAGAGTGTTATGGTTTAGATGAGGTGTCCCCCCAAAAGCTCATGTGTGGGATAATGCAAGAAAGCTTAGAGGTGAAATGATTAGGTTTTTATGAGAGTTTCAAAGTAATCAGTGCATTAATCCCCTAATAGGGATTAACCAGGTGGTAACTGTGGGCAGGTAGGGTGTGGCTGGAGGAGATACATCATTGGGACATGCTTATGCAGCATATATTTTGTTCTGCTTCTTGGTGGCCACATCCTGACCTGCTTTCCTTCATCACACTTCTGCCATGATGCTCTGCCTCCACTAGAGCCTTTAGGAATTGAGCTGGCCACTTATGAACTGAGACCTCAGAAACCATGAGTTTCCAAATAAACTTTTCCTTTCCTCCTGTAGTTGTTCTTGTTGGATCTTTTGGTCACAGTAGCAAAGAAGCTGATTAAAGCTCAGAGTAAATAGCAATCAATGAAGCTGATGGTTATATTAGTTATGTGGGGGGTTCCTGAGACCACCACCAGTTGCAAGGTCACTAGGACAATTCAGAGAATTCCCATGGTTGTCATACTTAGAGGTATGGTTTATTGTAGCCCAAAGCTATAAAGCAAAACCCACAAAAAGAAAATGTACATAGGATTTAGAGGAAGTTAGGTATAAGTTTCCAAGATTCACCACCCAGTAATGGCACATATGCAGTCAAGAAACTTAGAAGTTTCATCCATATGAAGAGCATCTGTGAAAAACTCCCAGGTAAGATTATACTCAGTAAGGAAAGATTGAATCATCCCCTCCAAGATTAGGAACAAAATAAGGATTCTATTTTTGTCACTTCTCTTCAACATTTTTCTGGATATTCTAGTTCAGGCAATTAGGCAAGTAAAGATAGTGTCCAGATTGCAAAGTAAGAAGTAAAACTGTCTTTATTTGCAATTGCCATCATCTTACATATGGAAAATCCTAGAGAATACAAACAAAATATATTAAAACTAATAATATATTATCTTAATATCTTCCAGTAAGACTGGAAGATACAGGATAAGTGTATAAAATTGTATTCCTGTATACTGAAATAGTGTGTCGAAAATGAAATTTAAAAAGCAACCCCATTTATGATAGCACAAAATAATTTAGAATAAATTTAACAAATAAGGTATAGGACTTATGTATTGAAAACTACAAAACATCATTTAAAGAAATTAAAGAAGATATAAATAAGTGGAAATTAAGTCATGTTCATAGATTAAAAAGACAATGTCATTAGGATGACAATAATTCATAAGCTAATCTAAGATACAGTATAAACCCTATGAACATCAATGCTGCCTATTATTTAAAAGCTGCTAACTTTATTTTAACATTCTAAATTTGGACTCTGGTGATTACTGCACAACTTTGTTAATATACTAAGTAGAATTGACTTGGGTACTTTGGGTAAATTGAATAGCTTTTGAATTGCATATCAATACACTGTTAAAACATCATCAGCAAAGCTGAATTTCAAAAAGGTTAATTTAATGTAGTCTTAATTGAGGAGCAACTAGAACGGGGAGAAACTGAACGTAGTGGAAAGAACTAGGGGTTTCTGCATTGACCCATTTAAGATGTACCATAGAGCTGAAGAGAAGAGAAAGGTATTCCATTCACTGAGCATTAATTGTGTACCCATCATGTTTGATATGGTCCAAACCTTTACTGCAATCTTCTTTTCATTACTTCTCTTGAGTGATCCTAAGCTACAGTACCCTTGAAGTAAGGTGGTAGTAGTGGTAATGGTAAAGAAGATTCTGATGAATGTGCAGTTATTGCTTTCATTTTTCCACTTCTTATACACCAACTAGTATTATTCAATAAGCTAAAAAACAACCAATTAGGATATGCTAAATTATGCTACAGCAGTGGGATTTAAACGTTAGCTTGCATCAAAATATTCTGGGAGGATTATGAATATACAAATTACTGGGCTCCATTGGCAGTTTGACTTGGCACATCTGGGGAAGGACCTGAGAATTAGCATCATTGTAAGTTTGTTTTTGAAGCTGCTGGTCTTAGTCTAAAGACCACAATTTGAGAACACATGTCTTATTTTAACAAATATTTTCCCCAATCTCTGAGGCTTACTACAACAAAAGATCATTTGTCATATATGCTTTTTGTTCATCAAAAGCCACCAGGGTTGGGTTCAGGGGCTAATGTGTGTGTCTCTGCTCCATATAGTCACTCCAGGACACAAGCTGTGTTCCATCGATATAGCTGTAGCATCTAAAGCCCACCATATCCTTGGTTGACAGATCAGGAGAAGAGAGACCTGGGAACCTCATAGAGTGTCTTCTGTGATCTTGGGTAAGCTGCTAAATCCTCTTTATCTTATTTTTAAAGTGGGGATAGTACCTGCCTATATAACATTGTTTTGAACATTAAAGGAATACTTATAAAGCTCATAAAACAGTATCTGATTTATGATGTTATGTGTGTTTGTCAAATGTGAAAGAAAATTTCTCAACAAAGTAGTCAGGTGATTTAATCTGAAATAGCCTCTGGATGTCAAAATTGATGCTGCTGTAGCTTCTCTAGTGGGAATGTCAATGTCATATTCCTTGTCTTTTTTGTTTTGGTTTGGTTTTATTTTTTGCAGTATAGGAGCACTCTACCACTGATCCACATCTCCAGCCATTTTGTTTGTTTGTTTTTGGTACAGGCTCTAAGTTGCTGAGGCTGGCCTCAAATTTGCAATCCTCCTGCCTTAGCTTCCCCAGTATTACAGGTGTATTACAGGTTTACTTCAGGATGCCTGGTTCATATCCATTTTCTTGAAGCAAAAATTTCATGGAAATTACCACTGATATGATGTATTAACATTCCAGAAAAAGAACAAAAATGACTAAATTATGTTAAACCATCTCTGAATCTGAGAAAGAACCACAGAAGATATTTTACTCCAGTCCTTCTCATCTGGACGGATGCCCAAATTGCTCTCTTCTCTGGAGATAGAGTAATTGAACTATAGTCCTTCCTTGGGCATCTCTATAGGGTAGAGACTTTAGGACAAGTCTCTCTTTCTCACCAAAGATTTTAGGGGCTCTGAAATCCCAGAAGTCAACAGTGCTGAGACCCTAAGAGGAATTCTCAACTCCAATTAACCCAAAGCCTAACAGGTAAGAGTTAAAAGGTGTACTCAGAGGGGAAAAAAAATTTTTTTCTTTTTCTCAAAAAAAAAAAAAAAAAAAAAAAAAAGGACCTAAGAAGGACAAGTCAATTGTTAGTAGGAATAGGTCTGGGTCTATTGCCTGAAATTTCATTGCTGTCTGAAATTTGCTTTTATGTGTAAAATGCAGCTAAAGGACTAAGAAGCAGATCTGGTCATTTAACAAGCATTTAAACCTATATTATACCCTGTTAGGAACACAGCAGTATTTCTGAAATGAGATGTGGACACACCAAGATGCTATAGCTACAAAGGAAAAGAAACTTTGAGACCCAGGAGGGACCCCAGGGGAAGGTTAACATTATTGCCATGTTTTCAAAAGGAAGTGAAAAAGAATACCAAATATTTCTTGCATGATGTCCCAGTAAGGAAATTCTTACACCTAGTTGGGACTGGGGGGAGGCAGATGAAATCAACTGTGGGAATAAAACTCTTTTGACCTGGTGACTTATCTGAGCCAAAAGTCGCTTCCCTTGATGGTGGTTTGGGATGCCTTGTTTGTACTCACTTGATCCCTGTACTCCTTCACCCTGCCCCAGCCCCCATTTGCCTGCAGATAGTTAAAAGGCAAAGCAGTAAATCAGGAAGTCTCCAAACACAGCAGGGTTCAGTTTACAGTGCAGCAGGGTTAGGGCTGAAAGCTGAAGTCCTCTGATTCCATATTCAAAGCTGAGCATCTAATGGTGGATTATCATCAGTGACAGACGGCATGGTGTCAAAGGGTTGTGTAGAGTTCCAGACCTTTTCATGCTTTGAATTCCTATGTTTAATCAAAGGTTAACCAAATCATTGCTGGTAGCAAACTGCTGCTTCAATGTACTGTGGGTGGCCTGTCAGCCACTGAGTCAGCCATTGCTGATAAGGAAAAAAAATACACTCAAAGCTCCTACATAGGCACACCTCCATGTTGACCACTTTTTCAAAACTGGACTAATTGGCTCATAAGAAGTTTAAGATGAAAAGGGTGTGCCATTTCATCTTTAATTGGAAACAGTTTGATTAATACAATATATGATTATGGATTTAATTTTTTTTCAATTTATTGTGTTAAATAAGCATTACTGAATCTCAGGCACCAAATACTCTACTAGCTTCTACATATTCAGAGTTGAATATAAGAATTCTGTCTTTAAGCCTAGAAGACTCATAAACAACCTTCAGTTCATTGTGATAATTATTATGCTGGTGGGATACATAAAGGACCAAAGGACTCTAGGAGAGAGTGACTACTGGCAAGAGTTGAGGATGATTTCATCCAGGAGGTAAAGTTGGGGATGGATTTGAAGAGAACAGTAGAAGTTTGCCAAAGTGTGGGAAATGCATTTTAGATGAGAACAAAAATAACTCAAAAGCAAAGATGTGTTAAAGATGTGTTAATAGTCAGGAGATTCGGAAAATTGTGCATGTGACTGTAATAGTTGTGTGCTCAGTGGGGGGATGTGGTTCAGGCTAGAGTGAAGGCTGAATGAGTCTAGAGAAGTTAGGAAGACTAAAAAGAGCCTTGTGTGATGCAGTGGTTAATTGGAATTGTCAACTTCATTAGATTAAGATATGTGGAAGATTAAGGGGCATTTGGGTGTCAATGAGGGTGTGTCTAGGAATGATGGGTATGTGGGATAGTGAATTGAAGTAGAGAAACTTCCTAAGTGTGGGCAGCACCATCCAATAAATAGGTTGGAGGCTTGGATGGAATAAAAGAAGAATAAGAAAGCAGCAACAGATGCAAGCTCCACCCTTCTTGAGTGGGTTCTTGATTGCTGCTGCCATTGTCTGAAGATAATCAGACTCTCGCTCCTTCACTCTTCCAAAGCAGAAACTCTGCCAGTGATTCTCCAGGGAGTTTCCAGAAGCCTTCAGTCTTGAACTGGGATAGCATCGTTGATCCCTCTTGTTCTGAGGCTTCAGCATCTTTGCACAGCTACTGGTTCCTCCAGCTCTGCAGCCAGCCATTGTGGACTCTCCAGCTTCTGGTCATACAAGACAATCTAATAAAAATTCCCCCCACTTTTTTTTTTAAAGAGAGAGGAGGGGGGAGGGGGGAGAATATTTTTTAATATTTATTTTTCAGTTTTCAGTGGACACAACATCTTTTATTTTTTATTTTATGTGGTGCTGAGGATCGAACCCAGTGCCCCGTGCATGCCAGGCAAGTGCGTTACCGCTTGAGCCACATCCCCAGCCCTAAATTCCCTCTTTATAATCATATTTCCTGTTGATTCTGTTCCTGTAGAGAACCCTGATGAATACACGTGATGATATAAGGAGTCATCCCTATGTCCTGTAGGTCAGTAGTTCTTTACCGTAGCCTTTCTGAGGTTCTCCTGGTTGGCTCTTTAAACCACAGATTACTGAGTCCCACTGATTAAGCAAGTCTGGTGTGGGTTCCAAGAATGCATTTCTAACAAAGTCCCAGGTGGGGCTGATGCAGCTGGTCAGAAGATCATACTTTGCAAACCACTGTTGTTGGTAACTGGGAGACACAAGCAGTTTTTTTTTTTTTTTTTTAATTAAGCGGATAGTATTTATATTGTAGAAAGAAAACATGAGGTGGGATAGAGAAATTAGGGTATGAAGGTTGCAGGGAAGTAAGAAGGCCCATTAGTCCACTTATATCCATTTACCATCTGCAGCATTCTGTGCTAAGAACTAAATTTTTAGCTTTCACTTAACATATTTAAACAATGTAATTGCCAGGCTTTACACACCAGGCTTTGATTTGACTGAGTGTTTAAATCACGGCTAATAGGCTCTCAGGAAGAGGAGGAGATAAGGATGGTATTCTTCCTGGTACCAGGAAGGCTGCAGTTTGGGGAACCAGACATAAACGGAGCACTTCCAACCAGGGCGAATGGGACGTCAGCACAGCCAGTTCTTTATCAGCTCTCACATGGGAAGAGAGACCAGCTGCCATCACCTCTCCTCCGCTTCAACGGCCCTTCACATCAGGTATGGTGACAGCTGCAGTGAGACCTCACCTTCTGAATATAAAGACAGGCAAGTCACCTAGATGTAGCTAGAAATCCAAACCTCTCCTATTGGCTTTCCAAGTTTCCCTTCATCTTTAGGTGCCACCACTTTTAAACATGCATTTATTCTTGAGAGCCTGTCATCCTACCAGACCTCAAATATGTCATTTCAATTTTACCTTCAGGTCAATTTCCATACCCCAAAAACCCTTCTTCTCTGTCAAGTCCGAGATCCTACTCATACTTCAAAGCCAAGCACACATTCTTCTTCTTTTATTTTTCTAGGCTTCACTGATCCTGCAAGTTGTGGAATTCTATAATCACAGTTGACTTAAATCTCAAATTAACTCAATTTAATTATCCTCTGCTGTCTTACTTCTCAGCCAGACTGCCAATTTTTCAAAGTCTTCTATACCACCCAGGAAATTATCAAGGTGCTCTGCATGGAACAGAAAATTAGATTCTCAAATGCTGATCCATACTGACTATGAAAGAATGTACAGTTAAAACGTGGATCAACCATAGATTTCAAGCAGCATGGAAAAATGTTATAGCAAATTATCGAAAATTTTAAAATGTAAAGCAAACTAAACCTCTCTGAAGAACAATCCACTTGCCCAACTTGGCCTACCGTAACCTCCAATTTCTGATTGATTGTTCCCATTCTTGCAGCCTTTTACTTCTCTGTTTTTAGGTTTTCTTCTTCTTTTGCCAGATTTAAAATTCTCAACTATGAATGACAAGAGGCAGGAATGGTATAAGCATAGAATCTTAAAACTTCAGACTTCAGCAAATGCCCCCTACTCCCACATCAGTGTTCCTGCCCTGGTGTCTGGGACTGGCTCCAGCTGGGGTTGGCTCTTGAATTACATGGTACCCAGAGCTCCCTTTCCCTAGCAGACACCTACCTGCTCGCTGCCACAGCATTGTTTTGCAGATCATTTCCAGACTACCTTTCTAAGCCAACCTTACCACACTCCCCCTGTCTAGACCTGAACTTTAAGCTCTCAGATTATTTGCCCAAATCCTTCACCTCCTACAAACTTATCACTGTGTGGACAAACATAAAGCTTGCTCTTTTCTCTCTTGTTATCAGGCCATGCTCTGAGCTCTCTTGTTATCATTGGTAGAATGAGCATCCTACCACTGCAGTTCTCACCAGCAGCCAATGCGGGGATCATTTGAAGTGTTTCTCTCGGTCCATTTTTTTCCCTAACTCTTTTTATTCATAATATTTATAAGATCCATATTTATCACAAAAGGAACAATCCATGCTGTGCTCATCACGTGGAAGAATTGTGGTTACTGTGGCATTTCTTTTCTTTTGTTCATTTAATTTAGATTGGTCTTTCTGTCTACATTAAAAGTGGTTGTCAAAGATTCTAATGAAATTAAATTCATATCCCCCCACCATTCCTCTACTGAATTTGGAAAAATTTTGAAAGATAAGTATTTCAAAGTTGACCACATATGTGTCCTTATTTGTACTCTGTCTTCTTCCTTCTGACTCCTAAAATCAAGTTGGACATTGGCTTACCCCCAACTCTTTCATTCTATTTACTTTTTTTTTTTGTCTTTGTGACTTTCTGAAATCTGGTGCTAACATTTGATTGAGTTAGAAAATGTTTTAGGACTCCTGGGCTTCCAAAGAAGATCAGGAGTTACCTAAAGCAGCCCACATGAAACACTAATCTTAAGAAGCAGCCTAGATTACTACTAACTTGTCATTTCTAATCAGCTAGGTCAACCCAGACTAACCCATTCATACATAAAGCTGAACCTTCCTTTGGATTTTGACTGAATATTTCTTTTAGATTCTGTGGAAGAAATAAATAGAGCCATGGACCAAACAGTCTAAGAACTTGGAAGGAATACCTGGAGATAATGGGAGAAAGAATAGTGGCAAACATAATGTCCCTCCCATTTCTTTTCTTTTCATGTCCTAACATCTATCATAACAAATACTAAATTGATATTTGTAGAATGACTAAACTGACATCAAAATAATGCACAGGTAGTTGTAGCATATGAAAGTGCTCCTACTAGTTCCAAAGTATGCCATTTTCTTAATTCAATATACTGTAGTTTCATTTCTATGTTTTGAAAACATCACTGAGGATACAGCCAAAATAGATCATGAAAATTACATCTTGAACATCTTGTTAATTTATGCTTCACTTTAGGAGAATGGAATTTCTAATTTATTTCCCAGAATCTTGCTTAAAGGGTGGTATTGATTACCATGTTTTACTTATACTCTGGAATCTCTCCAAGTTTTAAGCTCAGCATAAAAGCAGGGTCATGAATCTGTTCCTGAGTAAGTGTAAGGCGAAGTTGCTATAATGAAGTAACTTTAGTATTCACGTTAAAATAACATTGAAGTCATTTTAGGTAGACAATTTGCAATGGCTCCCCTGAGTCCTCTTAATAATTTTACATTCTGAAATCTCCAAAATCTTGATTGATGCATTGATAAATGCTCTCTTCTGTTTTAGATAAAGGAGAAACCATTGACTAAAACTAAAGCCAAGTTTTGCCTTTAAAATATCTCCAGGGCATGTCAAATTATATCAAAGCCTAATTCTCATTGCAATGCATATCATAAACATTGTACCAATCATAAATCCTGACTTTAAATCCAGGTTTTATAATGACAATTTTGCTTTCAAGCAGTTGTTTTGTTGGCAAGATCTCCCTGAAGACTGACTACAGAGATTACAAGGTCATCCTTGGTTCCAATGAATCCCATAAACTTGTGAATAAGAAGCCCTTATTTTTCCAAGGCTTTAAGTGTCATGATAAGGAATGGAATATGTCAATAACCTGCTCGGTAGGTTTCCTGTCTTAGATGTCTGGATTTGATCACATCTCAGGTAATAGTTTTGCCTCATAATTATTTAAGGGAGATCATTTGGAAACAGGGATGGTTAAAATGACTTTGAATTTTTTTTTAAATATTTATTTTTGTGGCACTGAGGAGCAGTAGGATTTAATGTTAGATTTTACTTGGAACCCTTAAGTAAATTTACTAATTTTGATCTACTTTAATTACTATTAACCCCAGGATAAACAACCAAAATTAGTTGAATTTGAGACTCCTTTGATTATTCATATTATTAATGCTTGATTGCTTAATCCCCAAATTATTCTTTCATATGTGAGTTTTAACTGATGGTAAACCTCAAGTCTAATTCGGATTTCATAAAGGAAATGCACAAAGCTCTCTTTACAGAAGTTTTTTTGATTAAGAAACTATAGAGTTTTGCTGCTACAATTCGATCATTCCCCAACCTGTCAATGACTATTTCCATAGTCATTTAGATGAAGGCCTGCTTCTTCCAGCATGTACAGCTGACTCAGCCTTACTCTTTTTGGTGCAGATATTCAATTTTCCCAGCATTTGTGCCTTCAATGCTTTTCCTTTCTCTTTCTAAAAAGTCACAAAACTTTCTCTGTCAGCTTCAGCTCCAGGGTGCCATTCCCTTTATTTTTGAATTCTTTGACCTTTTAGCTATTTGTATTACTCCTCATTTCATGTGTCATTGGCCTGTCTCTAACTCTCAGAGAAACAATGTGGTTTTTCCATAGCAATCACAGAGCCAGAGTACAGAGCACTCAGAATATAGTAGGCGTTTCATACTTGCTTGATGAAAGAAGGACCAGCAAACCTTTGGGGAAAATTTCTCAATAAAGCCATCTTACATTCCACAGACTTTTTCTTTGTTAAACCTTGTGAAAAAAAATGAGCATGAATTATTAATATCACATCCCTATATGCTCTTTTTTGATCATTTGCAATAGGAACTATCTGGCAGTATGTTGCTGAGTACAGGTACTTGGGGGAAAATAAAAGAAGTGGAAGAATAAAATCAGAAAGTGGCTCATCCTCAGGCTAATGATTCAGAATTGATCTGATTAGTAACCATAACTATAATGTGATTCTAGTATAAAAAGGGGTTTCAGCTTAGATACATATAGCTTGAAATTGTATCTATGTATAAAGTTTCCTGACCAAAAAAGTCAAGAAACTGTGCTTGCTATGAAGATTTGTATTAGATTCTTTTAGAAATGACATAGCTAGAAAACTTTTAGAAATGACATAGCTAGAAAAGTGTGTACATATTTACTTAATTTTCTGCGAGCCTGATATTGTTTCTTAGACTGGGGAACGGCAGAAGCAAGCTGTTGAATTAAATGGAGCTGAAACCAAAGGCTTCCTGCACCACACCTGTTAATGACCGAAATGAAAGGGCAATTCAAAGATGTAACATAACACTGGGAGCAGGCCAAAACTCTTGCATTACCACAAATTCACTTATGACTCTCTTGGGACTATCACTGCTGTGAAACCTAAAGACAGAGAAACTTGCCCCAAATTCTATTCAGCAGAGAATGCAAACATTTCACTCATATGGCACTTGTTTGTCAAATGAGCATAGTCAGGGAAATTGATGAGGGTACTAATTATTCTTGAAAGAGCCAGAGATGAGAACATTCAAAGACTTCCTAATGGAGTGAGGAGCAAAGGAATGAATTTCCCCAAAGTTTGAAAGGCTTCAGATTCACAGACAGCAGGACTGGGGAGTAGGACAGGGCTTTCTCAATTGAAAACAGTTGTCCTCGTCGATTGGGATCCTGACTTCTCCCCTGTGGCTTAAAGCAGTGGGAATGTAAATTTTTGAAAATTGTGAAATTTTCTATTTTCTTTCCAGCACTGAATATCAGTGCATAATAGGAAAAATATAGACCATAATGTTTTGACTAACCTTTTGTCTTTCTGGGTTTTATGAAAATTAATGTTTTTTGTTCTCCCTAAATACCAAAAAAGGAACACCAAGACAGTTTAGTGTTTAGAAACTTTCAGAGAAAGGTTAAGTTACTCATTATTTAAGCTAACTGTGTGAAGGGACAATCCTAGGCCTAAGTGAAATTACTCTGGACTTAAAAAGAACAAGTTCAATTTGGTTTTTAAGCCACAGATAGTTGCCTGCGTCAGAGTTTCCAGTCCAAAATTTCACAGTTAGATTAAACACTTTGAATTGGTATACTAATACAAACAGGCAATTATTTTAAGCTTCTTGCAAGGGAAACCAAGATACCTATATTATCATCTTGATCCATTCTTCAGAAAATAAAGAAGGTGGGTTGGGGATGTGGCTCAAGCAGTAACGCGCTCGTCTGGCGTGCGCGGGCAGCTGGGCTCGATCCTCAGCACCACATACAAATAAAATAAAGATGTTGTGTCAACCGAAAACTGAAAAATAAATATTTTTTTTAAAAAGTAGGGCATGTAGGGCATGTCTGTAATCCCAGAGACTCAGGAGGCTGAAGAAAGAGGACCACGAATTCAAAGCCAGTCTCAGCAACTTGGGAGGCCCTAAGACACTTAGCAAGACTCTGTCCCAAAATAAAAAAAATAAATAAAAAGGTAAAAAGGGGTTGGAGGTATGTGGCCAGTGGTTAAACCACCCTTGGGTTCAATCCTCAATACCAAAAAAAAAAAAAAAAAATGAAGATACTAAAAAACTAGGACCTTCAAAAGAGAAATACCTTGGATAAACAGCCACAAATTGACGAAAGAACAGACTGGGAACTTATTCTGCCCAGGAGTATTTTTGCTTTTAACTAGTCATGGTTAAAGTTTGAGAAATTTCCAGGCCGGGCACAGTGGTGTACACCTGTATTCCCAACAGCTCAGGAGGCTGAGGCACGAGAATCATGAATTCAAAGCCAGACTCAGCAAAAGTGAGATGCTAAGCAACTCAGGGAGACCCTATCTCTAAATAAAATATGAAATAGGGATGGGGATGTGGCTCAGTGGTTGAGTGCCCTTGAGGTCAATCCCCAGCTCCAAAAAAAGGTTGAGAAATTTCCAAACTTAAAGAAATGAAGTCTTCAGTCGAGAAATCAAGTGACTGGTTTTTAGGATGGAAAAATATTTGTGTGTGCAGTAATGCAATGAACTACCTGACCTCAGCAAAATACCTGTAAGAAATCAGATATATTCAATGAAAGGTTATCATTTGCAGAGCACTGTTGTAGGTTCTGAGAACTTGTACTTGGTCTCAAAGAGAGCTACAATTCACTAGTGCTACAAGAAATTCATAGCAATCTAGTGAGAAAATGATTGACTTAAGACACAGCATAGAAAGAAATGTTATGGGAAAGCAAGAAGATTAGAAAACCAATTCTTCATGCTGAGATGGACAAGAAAATTTATGGTAATTAGGCAGCTGCTTGTTGCACCTAATTGTAGAAACATTCTTACTGACTGGAATCTGCTTTTCTGCTGTTAAAATGACCCTCAGTTATTGATTTAATGTGTAGCATGGCAATCATGGGAAATCCTAGCCCCCCTTTTCTCACCTCTTGACCATCATGACTCTGTCACAGAGGGTGGTTGACATCATACGAATCAGGTTAGTGCAGAGGACATAATTTCTTTCCTTCATCCATTATAAGATGTTTGAACTCCACCGCAAGAGAACCAGGGTAGGCTGACCCAATCTGAAGTAAGGAAATATCTTGTTAATTCCCTCAACTAGGACAGAAAAAACATGTTCTTCCCAGAGGTTTGTTCAAAAATTCATTCCCGGGGCCAATACATTTGATTTCAATGATTTCCCACAACTGGGACTATGGCTTAATAAAAGGGATTACATTGTCCCTGGTTTCTGAAAATAAATACAAATTATGGACACCAAATGAGCATTAAGGTATCATTCAAATATCCCGTCTACTTTGTGGACATCAAGCCAAGGCAGCACACTCTGTCCAAGGATACCCTGATGAATGCTTCAGCAATGAAACTAAGGGCAGGAAATCGTTTCCCAGGCTGGATGAGTTATAAGGGACTTGCAAATGTTCTGTGGTTCTTCAATTTCACAAACACTAGACTGGATTACAGGAAATACTAGCTAAACTATGACAGAAAATCTGTACTAGAAATAATCCAGATAGATTTCTAAACAAAGATAGTGACTCAAATCTTAATGGAGTGTGTGTGTATGTGTGCGTGTGCGTGTGCGTGTGCGTGTATGTATGTATGTGTGTGTTGTTTCACTGTTTTTTTTTTTTTTTTTTTGCTAGAGAACTCCTAGACTGGCCAAGTCTGGACCCATGAAATATAAGGTATACCCACCATCTCAGGCAGATTATCAATATTTCCTTTTATTTTACAAAGGAAATCTTCACTGTGGGCATGGATAGTTGATAATTACATTTGTTGTGTTTCTTTTTTTCCCACATTTATGTTCAAAGTAGGAAATGCTAGGCTTCTCTGGCTATTTCCTTGTATGTTAGAAAACAAATGACAAGCAACTCATGGGCTTGGGAAATTTCTGCTTGGTCTTTAGATCTAAGGCAGGCTGGAGCTGAGAGTGGAAATGGCGTGAGAGCACCATCCTTAGAAGTCTTCCTACAGGCGGTATTGATTATATGCTGTCTCTCTGTTGCCTTTTAAAGCCTTTCCTCTGTTGTGTTTTTCCCCCCTTTATTTAAACTTTGGGCCAGAATTGAGACTTCAGGCTATTGTGACTCTCAGAGGTCCTCAGAGTCACTGGACAATCAGTGGGTTCAGACTGCCTGTACATCTCTTCCCGTGGTTGCTACTACCTTGACCTTCTCTCCAAATTGCCATGTCTTCAAGAAGGGCAATTCCATGGATGAGAGGAAGATTTTTCTCACCTGAATTTTGGAGAGCCAAAAAGAATTTCCTCACAGAAAGTACTCTTGAAGGACTCTCAAGTCGACTGCAGTGTATATATATGATTATAAACACAGCCTCCTGCCAGCAGACACTATTAAACCCAAGCTGACTTCCAGGCAAAGAAATAACAGTATCCTTCTCATGGTTCCTCTTCTGTTCTAAAAATAACCTGGTACCTTTTGCATAGATACCCTCAAAGAATTCTGGTGAGCCAAGAAATGACAGCAGAAGCCAAATTCCATCAAACCCAGAGCAGCTCTGACAGATTGTCCAAGCAGTTCTTAGCAGATTGCCCAGAAAGCTTGTAGTTTCTCTGATATGAGATTAGCATAGACTGATTATGATTCCTGAGTAGTTTGCTGGTTCCTTTCCCCTTTTTCTCATAAGAAGCAATGCTAGTCATTGCATTCATCTTCAATGATCTCATTTTGATCTAAACAGTGTTTTGAAAACATCAACTGATGTTTCCACTCTGCCCTCCTTTATCAATCATGGATGTGTAATGTTTGGTGCTGCCATATCAATGATAATGTCTAACATTTTCAGAGTCTCAGTTAAAATTATAACCTCAATCTTACTTTCCATTTTATATCCAGAGTCACTTAAACCCCACTATGCCCAAATCCTACAATTTCCTATCTACTACTGATTTTAGATGGTGGAAGAATTAAATTCTTATTCTGCATTTTTTTCTCATTTCAAAATTGTGCCTTTATTTTCTTCTTCTGAAAATAACCTTCACTATCAGTATCTACTGTATAGAAAAGAAACCCAATAAAATGAAATTTTAACAACCAAAAAACTTACATCTTTCAACATATCAGATCACAAGTTATCTCAAGGTATAAAAATATTGTTCTTGGAAATGAAAATTTAAAAAATGTATAACCTAGGATTATCAATTTGACAAAAATAAAAATAAATTATTGATGAAGTATAATTGGTATATCATTTCTAAGAGATAAATAAAATATATATTAAAGGTTTCAAAATACACATATATTTTAAGCAACTTAACCTTTAAATTTTTATCCTAAAATTATTATTAAAGCAATGGACAAAGAGACAGATGAACAAGAAAGTTTACCGAACAATCATGGTAGATGTTATATAATGGGAGATTTATTAAATAAACTAGTTATAATAATGACAAAAATTTTATTTGGGCATTAAATATGTTTTAATGTAAAATTCTTTTGAGTAAAAATTAAGTAGACTCTAAAATTATACATATTTAATGAGCATATATATGAAGTCATATATAAATTTACACTGAAGTGAAAGTCTTTTTATTGCCAGATGGGGAAATTATTTTCTGTTTAACAAGTATCAGATTTTTGGATTTTGCATATTTCTTTCTTACAACAGCTTAAAATTATAATATGTAATATTCCTATTTGAAAATACACAGAACAATTCCACAAGGCCTCTCTCATGCTAGGCAAGTGCTCTACCATACAGCTATCCTTCCAGTCCTATCTTTTGATTTTTGAGTAAAGCCCTATGTTAGGTAATTTTAAAAATTTCATATTTGAGGCCTTATAAAAATATGAAATGTAAGTTTTCAGAATATATAATCTGGTATTAGTGCATATGAATAAAACGTCAAGTACTTTTAACCTATATAAACTCTCTAAAATTTTACAATGCACTCATAGTAATATAGACACATTTTAATATAAACAGTATTTTAAAATGAAAAAAAAGAATAAAAACTTCCTCAAACTTAAAGAGAAAATCTGTGAGGGCTCTCACATAATGTAATACCTTAGTATGATTAAAAAAAACCAGATATATTGCTCTAAAAACAGAAAAGTAAAATTATTCAAAGACCGTTATCTCTAATATTGAGTTATTTTGTATAAAGTATATTTTTCTTTTCAAAATATTGTACCCTTAAAATTTTTCAAGTAAATATACAATACTTTTTTTTTCTGTATAGCTAATTAACAAAATTATCAACCAGGTCTTTGCATATCTCCATAATACCCAAACAGTGAAAAGACAGAAGTTACTTAGGTTACTGTTATTCCTCTGTTTAGAGCACATGCATGGTTAAGCTGTGGTGCATATCTGTGATCGCAACTACTATGGAGGCTGAGGCAGGAGGATTGCAAATTAGAGACTAGCCTCATCAACTTAGTGAGACCCTGTTTCAAAAGAAAAAAGGAAAAGGACTAGGTATGTGGTAAAGAGTCTGTGAGTTCAATCCTCAGTACCAAAAATAAACAAATAAGAAGTTTATACACAAAGTCATGAAAACTAGGTCTTGGAATTTTTAAAAATTCCAATTATTTGCTTCAAGACAAAGGGGAATCATGGCTAAGGTAGTGATACCAGTTGACTCTATTTATAGAACCATAATCCCCTGTATCAGTCAGGGTGCCAACAGCAAAGCAAGAATTCCCAGCAATATATGATTTATCATAGGAATTTGAATTTAGGCAATCATCAGAACTAATTACACAGTCTGTCTGAGGCTATTACTTATTGTTTCTGTGTCTCACAATGGAACCTGAAGTTCAAAAGGCCAGCAATTACAAAGGAAGAAGGGCCATGAGGAGAAAGCATGGAATATCTGAAGCCTGAGAGGTTGACCTAGAACCCACAAGGAACAGTTGAAACCTGCAGTGGCCTCTTGCTGCTCCAAGTTTCCACTCAATGATGTAAGTGTCTTGCATGAGCAACTGCAGCCAAATTGGTGCTTCACTAACTTGCTGAGCCAACACAACAGCAATAACAGGGCAGTTACAGCCATGCTTTGGACTCACCCGGGACCTCCAAGAGATGAAAAGTAAGAGGCTGCTGCCATGGCAGCCCCTGCCTGCCTTATGCTCAGCTTCTCTCTTCTTGGGACTTTGGGTAGGGTAGCTTCTTGAGGAAGGGTACCAATGAGTCCTGCAGGTCACTACCATTGTCGAAGTTGGGGGCTCAAAAGAGTGGAAGGAACTTGGATGAGCTGTTGCACCATTTCAGTTCTGAACCTTGCTCTTCACTGGATTCAGTGACTCTAAACTAGCAACTTACTGTCTCTGTTGCCCACTTTTCTCATTAACAAATTGGAAGAATTAGATGGACTCTAAATTAGCAAGCCTAGGAAAGCAATGCTTGTGAAAAGGAAAGTAATATGCAAAACTCACCTTGCTCACCACGTTCTTACATGGCAAGTATAGGTGCAGAAGGGTGGATCTGAAACGAAGCTTATGAAATAGAGACAGAACCATCTGAAATAAGTAGAGAGGAAAAAAATAGGATTAAGAATCAGGAGACCTAGACTCTTGGTTCAGGCTTTGACACTGATTCCCTGAACTAAGCTCAATCATTTAGCTTAAGAGGGCCTCCGGTCTCTGTGAACTAAAGACACTGAGGCCTTGTTGCTCATCATTGGCTGCACAGTGCAATCCTCCAGGGAGCTTTAAAAAATATTGATGTGCAGGTCCCATCCCCAGAGATCCTAATTTAATTGGTTTGTAGTGTGGCCTGGGTATCAGGATTATTTAAAGCTCCCCAGATTCTCATGTGCAGCTGAGCTTCAGAACTCTTTATTGGGATTTGCTTTGGAAAATGGCAGTATGATTTAAGGGTTGTGGGAAGAATCCCCCTCCCCCAAAATGTACATCCACCACAAACCTGTCAGGCTGCATGACAGTTCATCCTTAGAGATTCCACCCATTGAGTGTTGAAGTTTCTTCATTACTTATTAAAATTCATATAGTCCTGGTAGATGTGACACCATGAACCTAAAAGTATATCTTCCCTACAATCACAAGAAACTAATTTGGAAAGAATCTCAGAGGTCACAAGTTCAAACTGGCAAGTATTTTTATTGTGATTTTCATAGATAAGGAAACAACCTCAGAATGTCATTCTCCAGTGTTAGGGTTTTCTACAAGCATTTATTTTAGTGTGTATGAGGGGAGGGATTTTAATTAATGCCATCTTTCTTTCTAACAACAAGAGATTTGGGATTGTACTTGTGTGATCATGCAGTTTTTGAAGCCCCACTTTATCTCAACCTTTTTTAGAATTTCAAATTCTTTTAAGATGGAGATCACAATGACTGACCTTCTAACTTTTCATAGGCCTCATTTATCTAAATAAGAATTTCCTGCTCTGTTTTATCATCCTATGATTGCTTCCTATGATCTACCTTTCACTTTCTGCCTTTCATCTTGATCCATGATATCTCTGCACTGCTGGCCAAAGACAATATGTCATTGCCAAATTCAAAGGAAAAAAGTTCTCCCCTTTGTATCAAAAGACATAGACAGCTGTCATGTAATACACAATCACAAATCTGATCTCAAAGACATCAGGCATTTTGTCTGTCTGGGAATTGTTTGGGGTTCCCCCAGGGTGAATGGAGCCAAGTCCAAAAACTTGTAACACATTAAATTAATCAATCCCTAGAAGCAAAGTTCCAATGTGTTTAAGCACAGGCTGCTCTAATTGGAGGACACCCTTTCTTTTCCCTCTCATTAGCATAGTCTGTCTGAATCAACCTGTCTGAATCAAATGCAAGGTACCTTAATAGCTGATGCTGGTGAAATGAGTCTGCAAAGGCTCATCAAGGATTCCATTCCCTAAGAAGGGACTCTGGAGGACCTCACCTAAGCAGGAGTGTGTGACTAATACAATTATTGTTCTCTGTGACCTAAATTACAATCGGATTCCTACAAATCTTGTTGACATTGTATTGGAGAATATCAAATTCTCCACTGGGGAAAAGCAGTTATTTTTCTGCACAAAAATAAGTGCAAACAGTTAAATAATTTTTAAAAATCCCCACAAACCTGATGTTTCTCTCCCTTTAATATCTAATATAAAGCATGAAGATGAGTACAACAAGGGAGCATCTTTCATGTGACTTATGTTAAGACATCTTATTTAGGCAGCTATATGAAGTTTAAAAAGTAGTTGAAATGCTACATTTTCCAGTGTGAGAGACAACACTCTTATGATTTTTCATAAGTGTGACCAATATTTCTCAACTGACAGACTAAAGCAAGCATTTTTTAAATAATTTGGTACTACACATTTGCTCTAATATCTCTACATCCTCATCATCACTTATTATTCTCTGACTTTTTAAAAACTGAAATCCATGCTATGGGGTGTGAAGTGATATTTCATTGATTTTGAATGGTGGATAATGATATTGAATAACATCTTTATGTGCCTGTTGGCAATTTGCTTGTCTTATCTGCAGAATTGTCCATTCAATTTCTTTGCCCATTTGTTGGTGGAGTTTTGTGTCTGTTGATTTTTTAATTAAAAATTTATTTATTATTTAAAATTGGTGTAAAGATTGTATACATTATAGGTCACAAGGCAGTGTTTTGATATATGCATGCATTAGATAGTGTTCAAATCAGAGTAAGCATGTTCATCTCCTTAAAGATTCATGGTCTCTGCATTGTTTTCTTGTCTAGATTTAGTTTTAGAATAATGCTGGTCTTATAGAATGTGTTTGAAAGAATTCATTGGTATTCATTCTTTAAATGTTTGGTTGAATTTATCTGTGAAGCCCTCTGGTTTTGGGCTTCCTGATAGGAGGGAGACTTTTTCTAACAGATTCGATATTGCTGCTTGATATTGTTCTTTTCAGGTTTTCTATGTCTTCATGTTTCAATCTTGGTAATTTGTATGTGTCTAGGAACTTATCTAAGTTTCCAAATATGTTGGAAAATTTGTTCATAATAGTTACTATTGATTCTTTGTATTTTTGTGATGACAGTTTTAATGTCTTAGTTTTTCATCTCTGAATTTTTTCATTTGAATCTTCTCTCTTTTTTCTTAGTCTGGGTGATAATCTGTCAATTTTGTTTATTTTTTAAAAAAAACAACTTTCTTTTATTGATCTTTTGTATTTTTTTCTTTTTTTTTAGTCTCCCATTTTTATTCTATTCTGATCTTTATTATTTCCTTTTACTAATTTGGGGTTTGATTTGTTCTAATCCTTCCAGGTATACTGATTGGTTGTTTGATTGAGATCCACTTTATTAAAATACACGTTGATTACTACAGACTTCCTTCTTCATACTGCTTTTGCCATATCCCAGGGGGGTTGGTGTGTTATGTTTCCATTATCATTTGTTTTAAAAATTTGAAAAATTGTTAAATTTTTTTTCTTAATTTCTTCATTGATGCATTGGTTGTTCAGAAGTATGTTTTTTTTTATATGCTTGTATTTGTATAGATTCCAGAGTTTTTTCTTGTTGATTTTTATTTTTATTGCAATGAGGTCAGAAGTGATACTTGATATGATTTTAATTTTCTAAATTTGTTGAGACTTGTGTTGTAGTTTACAATATAAGCTATCCTGGAAAGTATTCCATGTATTTTTATTATTATTTTTTAGTTGTAAGAATTCTCTATATATGCTAAAGGTAAATTGCTTTTCAATGCAATACTTCTTATATTATATGGGTTATTAATTCACATAATTATTGGTACTCTTTAAATACCAAAGATTTTTAATTTTGATAAATTCAATTTGTCTATGTTTTCTTTCTATTTTGTGCCTTTGCTTTTGGTGTCATATTTATAAGAATGATTTACCTATCTCAAGTCACAAAATTTTACTCATATTTAATTGCTTTAAGATATTTTCAAAATTTTCTAAGTTATTTTTCAGTGGGTACTTTAAGATATATATATATATATCTTAACTTCAGGTTTACCCTAACTCTACTCAAGTTAGGTATAGAACTGTGACTCCTATAAAACTATTTCCTTGGGGCTGGGGATGTGGCTCAAGCGGTAGGGCTCACCTGGCATGTGTGTGGCCCTGGTTCGATCCTTAGCACCACATACAAACAAAGATGTTGTGTCTGCCAAAAACTGAAAAATAAATATTGAAATTTTTTCTCTCTCTCTCTCTTTTTTTAAAAAAAACTATTTCCTTCTTTCCCCTTTTGTGCTATTATTGCCATACATATGATATCTACATGTTAGAATGTCAATAATACATTCTTCTATTTGTTACCTTATGTCATAGTTGTCTTTTAAAGAAACTGATAGAAAACATAAGAACTAATAAATATGTGTGTAGTTTTATTAATGTTCTTATTTACTCTTTCTTGAATTCTTCATTCCCTTCTGCCAATCAAGTTTTTCTTGAGTGTTATTTCATTACTCTGAGTTTAGTCCTATTGTCTTTATACCATTATTTTAAAAAATTTAGGCACTTTCACATACATAGGACAATAACATAATTCTAAAAATTTTGCTTAATGTGATTATTGAGTAGATCAGTGAAAAGAAGAAAGAAGAATACTTATATAATTTTAAACACCCTTTAATAATTGCTCATCTAGATTATGGTCTTTATTGGAGCTCTTTGATTTTTCATGTGGGTTGATTACTACCTGGTTTCACTTGCTTTTATCTAGAACAACTCCCTTTCCTATTTCTTGCAAAGCAGATCTGTTAGCAACAATTGTTCAGGTTTTCTTTTCACTTCTTCCTCCTCCTTCCCCTTCTCCTCCTCCTTGTTCTTCTTTTGATTATTTTGGAATGTCTTTATTTTGTCCTCACCTTTTCCACATCGTTTGGCTGGATGTAAGATTTTTGGTGAATTTTTGTTTGTTGTATTCTTTTTCCTTTTTCCATATTTTCTAACTGGTGCAGTATAGTAGTGCATAAGGTAGGGATCATTGTTGCATATTTATACATGGACACGATATAACAATATAATTTGGCCAATATCATTCCCCAGTATTTCCAGTTTCCCTCGCCTCCTTCATCTCCTGGTCCCTTTCCTTTACTTTGCTGATTTCTCTTTGATTATCACAAGATCCTCCAGTACCACCTCTCTTTTCCTTTTTCCTCTCTAGCTTTCCCATATGAGAAAAATACACATGTGACCCTTGACTTTGAGTTTGGCTTATTTTGCTTGATAAAATATTATCAAGTTCCATTTGTTTTCCTAAAAATGGCATAATTTCATTCTTTATGGTTGAATAAAACTCCATTGTGTATATATACACTACATTCTCTTTATCCATTCATCCATTGATGGACACCTAGGCTGGTTCCATACTTTGGCTATTGTGAATTCTGCTGATATAAACATAGGTATGCATTTATTTTTATAGTACACTGTTTTAATTTTTTTAGGATAAATACCAAGGAATGGTATAACTGAGTCATGTGGTGGTTCATTTGTAGTCTTTTGAGTAAACTTCATACCAATTTCCATTGTCACTGAATTAATTTACAATCCCACTAATAGTGTGCAATTGTTCCTTTTTTTCAATATTTTCTCCAGAATTTATTATTGTTTGTATTCTTAATGGTACCATTCTAACTGGGGTGAGATGAAATCTCAGTGTAGTTTTGATTTGCATTTTCCCTAATTGTTAAGATGTTGACCATTGTTCATATATTTGAACAATAGCCATTTGTATTTCTTGTTTTGAGAACTATCTGGTTAAGTTATTTGTCCATGTATTAGTTGGGTTATTTGGGGTTTTTTTGGTGTTAAGTTCAAATTATACTAGAAAGTTATAATAACAAAAACTGCGTGGTACCGACATAAAAACAGACACATAGACCTATAGTGCAGAATAGAATAAACAAGACAAACCCATACAGATATAGTCATCTGATACTTAACAAAGGTGCCAAAAATATACTTTGGAGAAAAGATAGCCCTTTTAACAAATTGTACTAGAAAACAAATTATCCATATGTAGAAGAATGAGACTAGACATTAAACTCTCATCCTGTTGTGTTTGTTTTGCTTTCAGCAACTGTAATATATCACATTATTGCCTCTGTCCTTCATTATTTCTAGAGAAAAATCAGCTATTAATATCATTGTTCTCTTGTACATTATGACTGGTTTTTCTTTTATAGTTTTCCATATTTTATCATTACCTTTGGTTTTCATCATTTTTGCTATGATAAGCTTGGCTGTAGATCTCTTCCCATTTGTATTGGGAATTGTTTGAGTTTCTTGTATGTGTATGTTAATATTTTTTTACCACATTTGTATAGTTTGACTTCTTTCTTTACCATTTTCTATCTTTCCTTTCCTTTCGGTACTCCTGTAGCAAACACTGATGAATTGAGTGGTGTCGTAAAGTTCTCTGTGACTGTGTTGTGTTGTTTCATTATTTTCCTCTCTGTTGTTCAGGTTATGTAATATCTACGAATAAATCTTCAAGCTTGCTAATTTCTTTCTCTGTCAGTTCAAATCTACTGTTAAGCCCCTTCATTGAAATTTTTATTTCAATTATTATTCTTTTCAACTTCAAAATATCATCTCTTTCATTATCAATGTTTTATATTTGATGAGACATTGTCATCATATTTTTCTTTACTTAAGTAATAATGGTTGCATTTGTTCCTTGAACATATTTATAAAAATTTCTTTGAAGTCTTTTTTTTAAAATCTGACATGAGAGCTTTCTCATGGTAGTTTCTGTGTACCCCCTCTCCTGCTCCAAGAAGTATGGATCACACTTTTCATTTCTCTGAATGTATCATAATCTTTGGTCAAGAAATAGGTATTTCAGATAATGCATATCAACAGCTCTAAGTATTAACCACTCCCACTCTGTGTTCTGGGTTATTATTATTTGTCTATTTTGTGACTTGGCTGGACTACTTTAGTTAAGTCTATATCCCTCACAATATAAAGTCTCTGATCTTATTTATAAGATGACAAAGACTTCAGTATGTGCACTGTCACCCTTCTATGGCAGCTTTAGCCAGGTCTTTGTCTGACCTGTATTAAGCTATCTGCCTCTTTTGGCATCATACCCAGATATTTGCTTCTCCTAATCACTCTCTGATTGCTCTATTGTTTTCCACAATTGCCTGGGACATAAATTGTTATAAAATCTGATATAATGAAATTCAGATGTCTTTGATGGGATAATTTTTTAGGGGCAAGATTTGAGGTTTGATCTGAACTCTAAGTATGCTTTTTATGGCTATCTTTTTCCTAGTTCTCTCTGTGGAGGTAGATTGGGGCCCCAGAGTTCTTGGCCCACTGCATCCACCACCCTCCAACTGCTTGGCCTCATTTACTTAGAATGTAGACCCTGTAGCACAAAACTAAGCAGGGTGAGAAATACTTTACACTCCACTGGGGAGAGGGAACCAAGTCTTCAGAGCTCCTCACACTGCCATTCTAGAAGTAGATCTTCTATCCAATACATTTTAACTGTATAAGGAAGAGAAACTTCTTCAGCCTACCACAGGTAACTGCTGCTGTTATTTTTGTGTATTTACTTCAAGGACATTTTCTCTGTATATCTTCTTTTGACTGCTGTCCCTCCTTCACTGTCTTCCTACCTTTCTTTTTTTTTTATTAGTTGTTCAAAACATTACAAAGCTCTTGACATATCATATTTCATGCATTAGATTCAAGTTGGTTATGAACTCCCAATTTTACCCCAAATACAGATTGCAGAATCACATCGGTTACACATCCACATTTTTACATAATGCCCTATTAGTAACTGTTGTATTCTGCTACCTTTCCTATCCTCAACTATCCCCCCTCCCCTCCCCTCCCATCTTCTCTCTCTACCCCATCTACTGTAATTCATTTCTCTCCTTGTTTATTTTCCCATTCCCCTCACAACCTCTTATATGTAATTTTGTATAACAATGAGGGTCTCCCTCCATTACCATGCAATTTCCCTTTTCTCTCCCTTTGCCTCCCACCTCATGTCTCTGTTTAATGTTAATCTTCCTACCTTTCTATCTTCCTCTCTCCCTTCCTATTTAAATGTCAGAAGGTATTTTGTACAGTTTTATATATTCTGTTAACATTCTAAAATAAGATTTGGTAAATATCAACATTATTGGGAACATGTGGCTCTATCCATTTGATGTATCAGATTTACATGGGTATATGATAATTATGTGGCTAGTTATTTTCCTATCATTAGAGGTGTATTGATAACATATTGTCATTCGTTATTGAGCACATGCTGTCAATCATTTTATAGACATCAATTCAATATTCATAATTCTATAAGATAAAGTTTTATATCGTGTTTTATAGAAAATTAAACTCAGATTCATTCAGAAAGACTTTTAAAGCCACACTAGGAAGGAATGGAACCAGGGTGATCAGATCTATTAGGTGCTAATAAATATGATTGCATAAATTTTGCTTCCTTCATTAGATTTCTTTCTTTTTGGTATATTTCTAGAAGGAAAATGCTAGGGCAAAGATGATTATTATTTTATATTTTTTATAAAAATTTACAATTGGTTTCTGGAGTTGGAGAAGATAATGCTAAGTGAAGTTAGCCAATTCCAAAAAACCAAATGCCGAATGTTTTCTCTGATATAAGGAGGCTGATTCATAGTGGGGTAGGGAAGAGGAGCATGAGAGGAATAGAGGAACTCTAGATAGGGTGAAGGAGTGGGAGGGGAAGGGAGGGGGCACGGGATTAGAAATGAGGGTGGAATGAGATGGACTCATTATCCAAAGTACATGTATGAAGACACGAATGGTGTGAATATACTTTGTATAAAACCAGAGATATGAAAAAATGTGCTGTATGTGTGTAATATGAATTGTAATGCATTCCACTGTCATATATAACAAATAAGAATTAAAATTTTTTTAAAAATGTACCACCACACAAAAAAAGAATTTACAATTGGTAAATCTAGAAAACCATTTTTATTTATCATTTTTTTTCTGTGCTGCAATTAATGGAACTCAATAGCCCTTTTACTTTTTACTGAAAATAGCATTCATTTTCATAACATAATGTTATTGTTTATGTTGGAAATGTCCCTATTTCCTCAATGTGCATGAGTTATTTATACATTTTGTGAATATATATTAATAGCTCATGACACTTTCCTTAACTGTTTTTTATGAGATCTTTGCATCACATTTATTTATTTATTTAAAAAATTTGTTTTAAATGTTGATGGACTTTTATTTTATTCATTTATTTGTATGTGTTGCTGAGAATCAAACCCAGGGCCTCACACATGCTAAGCAAGTGCTCTACCACTGAGCCACAACCCCAGCCCTTTACATCACATTTAAAAAATAAAAATGATCAGTTTTTGCTACAAGTGCTTTTACTTATTTTTCACTATTTTATTTTGACCATGCTTTATTATCTAAGAAATTTGTATATATTCAAATTTATTAGGGGTCATCTCTGATTTTTGAAATGAGGTAAAAGAATCCTGAGAATACATATTCTGATAGTCACAATTCTGAAAACTATTGTTTACTTTTGGCCCATGGGTACTTCACAATGGCTATAGCAGCAGCATCTTTTTGAGATGCAAGCCTCTTCTCAGAGGGCTGGTATAATCCATTCATGGGCATCTCATCAATTCACTTTTTTTTCTGGGAAACTCCATTCCAAGAAATTATGCTCATAATTCCAATTCTAGTGGATTTGAGAGTAGATCAGCTCTCTTCATATTTCTTAACCTAAACACTTTAGGAATTATGATACTCTATATTATGAACTTTTATGTTGCTTCACTTTGAATGTACATCTTTCAACATGTCAGGTGGGAGAAGCTAACCAAGTAATGTAAGCAAAAACACATTTCTCAATTCTAATTCCCTTTCTCATTTACTTGGTTGAATGAGAGCAAATCAATCCAGGTTGACTAATCTCTTGAGTAGCCCCTTAGTAGGAGAGCACCTGCATTTGTCGTCTACTATGTGGATATCATTATCAACTCAAGATCTTAACTGTTGTCTTCCTCAGAAAGCATTTTCCACCTATTTAAGTGCCTCTTTAGTACATTTTTCCATTTCTTTTGATCAAGAAAATAGTTGTATATATTTAATTCTCCACATTTCCACTACAAGTAGTTATGGGTGGCAGGAATTCTCAGGCAGGTAAAAAAAAATAAAGTCCAATTTCAAGTTGAAAGCATACTATGCAAATCTATGTATCAACTCTAATCTGATTAGCAACATTACAGAAGTATACAGTTGTTAGAACTCTAGGTCAGCTGTGTTCACAAATGACCACTGATGATTTTCCCCCCACAAGCCAAATTCAAACATCAGGCAAATGAAAATTCATAACTGGCAAGTTAATGAATATATGTTATTAATATGAAATAGAACTAGCAACAAATGTGATTTTATCCTTTCATTGATATATCTGGCTAGTAGTGGTTGTAATAGAAAATATTTACTAAATTTACTAACATTCCAGTTCATCTGGGAGAGAAATAAACTATGAGAGAATAATTTTACTCTTCTGTTAAGAAAGAATATATAATCATATTAGTTTAGTCCAGAAATAAGTTGAAATGGTGTGTTATGTGCCATTCTCCTTAACTATACATCATGGACTATAATAACTTTCAGTTTTCTTCTGCGCTGAAAGAAAAACTTTCTAACTGAAAACTCTGGAATTATGTAACCTATATTTTATTGAGGGGGAGGGGTGTCTTAAAAATGGAAATTCCAAACTGGCATTTTCTTCAGAATGCATAGAGAGCTCACTTTTCAGACGTGGCCTTTTCTTGAACTTCTCTCAAATATCCAAAATAGCACAGTCAGCTGAATATATTTGTGTGAACCTATCAGTTTACTGGATTTTACAGCATATGCATATGTGTGTGTGTATATATGTATGTATATATACACATATGTATATATACCCAATATATGTACATATATTATATATTATGTATTTCCCTACTAATATCTGGCAAAGATGTATGTATAGCAGGGAAATAACACCCCAAATCTTCAGGTATTCAGAAACTTTTCACTTGAAAGTGTGAATAAATGATGTTATAATCTGAAAACATTCTACCTATTACTGTCTATTTTTCCCCATGTGGGTCTTCCCATCATGAGCACAAATGTCTGTTGATCAAAATTAGAAATAAAACATAACATCTAGTTAACTCCCTGGAGTGTATTATAAGTCCACATCCACTTTGGGAAGGGAGAAGGAAAACAATTGCCAATTTTGTTTCAGGTAATTGCCATGGCCAAAGTTACCAGGATAAACAGAAATTCTTCAAAAGCAAATTCAGTGCTTTTTCCTTCTGTAAATTCTACAAAATGGATGTTTGACCACGCTCCCACTCAGGAGCATCACAAAATACCATGCTATGCCAGCACAATCTTACTGGAGTGTTATTCTCGGTTCAGAGAAAAAAAAATAGACATTTGTCTGAGCAAGAATATGTACCAACAGTTTCTAACAGTGGGGAAAGTTCAATACCAAGCTTAAAATATTTAATGGTTTTATTAAAGTGGTTTCATAAGCTTTAATATGCTCTCTTGCACTTGGCTAGTGATATTTTAAGTAAATATTCCACAGATTTAGTTTATAGATTCAATCTTAGATGGGTTTGAGGGGAAAAAAATGAATAAAACCCTCCAAAGGGAAACATGTCCATCTTTTGTTGTGACTACTCAAATGCCTAAAAGCATTTTATACAGAATACTACTTAGGAAACATACTTGGCCCACACATCTGTGCTCCATTGTATTTTCCTGGGCAAATCAACCCAGCGACTATAAAACAAGAATTCGTATAAAAGTGTATGTGAGGAAGACACATTTCCCTTTTTAAAAGCTCATTCATCCGTGATGAAGCTATTAAAAGTAAGTTCAAGTTAACAATAAAAACAAGGGATAATTATGTGGATATATGTGGTGGGAAGACCAACCCAGTCAAATAGTGGGTTAGAATGATGGAGACTCAGATACTGCACAGACCACAAGGATGTCCTCTGGGGCATGTTTGGGTAGAAATAAAAAGAAGAAAAGCTATCTAGATGTGCTGAAGACTCATGCAGCAGGCAGCTGCATTCCAGCTGGTGAGGAAGGTGCCATGGGATGTGCCCAAGTTATAAAAGGAGAAGGCTAAGTGGGGAACAGGATTAGTGTTGGAAAGGAATGAGCAGGCAACAATACACAGAGGTTAAGCCTTCAGTATCTGGGAGCCCAGCTGTAGCATGGGATTTGTACACATCTCACAGGGCCCGAGTTCTTGAGAAACTGGGATAATAGGTAGGATCACAAAGCAAAGGTTCAAGCACAAAGTGAACCTCCTTCTGAGAACAGAAGGTCCAGAAAGAATTCTCAAAATGGGAAGAGGACCTTTGAATAAGTGTCCCTTGAGTAGAGTAAGGAAAAGCTGTTGCCAAAATGCATGATTCTTTTACTCCTATCTAGCCTCTTCTCTATTGTCACAAGCTAACCTTACCAATAAGATAAACATCTTGTTGCACAAGTGTGTTTGTGCAAATTAAAGAGATGGAATGCAGAAAATCACTGAAAAACATGCTTGGTCATAAAAGAGCCAAGTAGAGAGTTCACTATGCATAATTCCTGAGCTCAGTATCAGAAGCAGAACTGCATTTAGGTAGATCTAGATGCTGAGCTGTGAGTACCAGGGAACTGGGTAAATGGAGAGTTAATATACCTTGGAGTGAGGGTGACTAGGGCTCAATTCCCAACCTGCCATAGAGCTTAGGCATATTTTCAAGTTCACTGACTCTCATTCTCTTTGTACTACTTTAGATCTTCATGATCATGCGTTTAAGAAAAAGACTCGGCACGTTTTCTATACTTTCGTTCTTCTGTATCTTATAACATCCTCCCAACTAAGCCTACCATCATCTGTCTCTTCCCAACCAGCTGGAAGATGGTAGGAAGTGTCCTCAAGTCTGATTTCTTAGGAGTAAGGATAACAAAGGATGCTAGGAGAAGGAGCAGTAGAAATTAAAGAAAGATAAATTGGGAGTTTAGTGGGAAAGTAATCATGATCATGATTTCTCAGCAAGTCAGGGAAGGGAGGCTGATGAGGATTGGGGACCATCTAGTGTAAAACCAAAAAAAAAAAATACCTGTGGGAAGCCATCCATAAAATACATGAGGATCTTCTCTCAGCATGGAAGCCAGGGAGACATAGGCCTGACATTGGGAACTTTCTGTGGCTCTCCCAGGGCAATAGAATGCCCAATGCATGTGACCTTTCCCTTCACTCGTCTAGGAAGGTTCCTCATAGTAGCTCTGGAGAGGGCATAACCCATTAGGAACTGAACAGCCCACCTTTAACCTTTTTAGGAAAAGAATATTCTATATAATCTCTTTGATGTCTCCCAATATAAATAAAGTAGGCGGGGGGGGGGGGCTTTATCTTTGCCAGAAGCCCCATCTGTCTGATCTTGCCCATCCTGTCCCCACTTTTGAAACTACTTCCTGTGTTCTGTAGTGTTTTTTTTCCCATTCTATTTCTCTTAGCTTTTATTTCTACGCCATCCCATTCCACAGAGGGGAACCCTATTTCCACCCCTACTTGAGATGTGGGCCTGAAACACCCACCCTTGCATGGCCAGAGGAGTCTGGGTTCAACATTCTCTTTGTGTTCTTGGGTTTCCAGTTACCACTTGCCATCTCTTATCTCTTTATCATGGATCTCTTTATCTCTTTTCTTCTTGATTCTCTGAAGAGTGTCCTATGGTTGCAAACATTAAAATAAATTAATAACACAAAAATACATATGTATAAACCAAGATAAGTATTAAGTAAGAAAAGGAAAGAATAGAATGAGAAAGGATCATGAGGATTCTATTTCAGACTGGAGGTTAGCATTGAGAATTGGGGAAGTAGAAAGGGTAGAAGTTAAACACACAGAGAATAGGAGAAAAGGAGTTTCTAGGCAAAGGGGATGCTAAGATATCTATTTTTTTATCACTTGTAATAATTCTAAGAAGTTATGTAAGTACCTGTCTCTCTTATCTAGAAACCAGCTGCTTCAGAACTAATTCACCTATTTGCTTAATGAACCAAAAGGAAAAATAACCTGGCAACACTTAAATTTTTCAGAAGACTAAATTGGGAATATAAAATGAGAAAATAAATTATAATTATTGGAATGTGTTTATTTTCATGTCATGTAAAATACTGTATATAACTTTTAGCAGGCCAATAGAAGGAAGGGGGAGATAAAACATCAGAAACCAGGGATTTTCTGTGCTGTCAAAAGCATGAGACATCTGCTCAATTGAAGGTGAAGAGATGTGACTTGGGGTAAATAAAAGAAATGTTCAACTCTGTTCAAGTCTTAGAGATTCATAGGAAGGGGAAAATGAGAGTATGAGGCAAATGGTTTCTTCTGATTTTCCCTCTGAGGTGGGGAGAACATTCCAGAAGGGTGAGGAAAGCACTGAAGGCAGAGAAAACGTAAGAGGATGGTGTTGGAGAATATCATGCTAAGTGAAGTAAGCCAATCCCAAAAAAACCAACGGCCAAATGTTGTCTTTGGTAAGTGGATGCTGATCCATAATGGGGGTGGGAGTGTGTGTGGGGAGAATGGAGGAACATTGATTGGGCAAAGGGGAGGGAGCAGAGGGGAGGGGCCATGGAAGCAGGCAAGATGGTGGAATGAGATGGACATCATTACCCTAGGTACATGTAAGGCTGCACAAATGGTGACTACATCCTGTACAACCAGAGAAATGAAAATTTGTGCCCCATTTGTGTACAATGAACCAAAATGTATTCTGCTGTTACGTATAACTAATTAGAAAAAAAAAAGAGGTCACTTCTGAAAACTCCTCAAGGTAATTGGTATGAAGCTGGAATGTGGCCACAGCGACTGGGCACCACCTGGTAGTCAGACAGAGATTGGCCTCAAAGGTTAACTTTCTGGAGCCATCCTGGGTTTTAAAGTAACTGAGACTCTGGCTATGGAGCTTGTCACACTGGTTTGACAAGATAACTTTGTACCAAGGTTATTGTGTAGACTATAAGGCTGAAATCCAACTGAATTAAACACCTGCAGTGTCTGTACACAGAAGCCATTGTGAAGCTCATTCTCCAGGCTATTGCTCCGATCTGACCAGGCTGAGAAAGACCAATTCAGGAATTGACCATGCTGCAGACTCCAGCTACAAATGCAAGAAAACTAGGGCCTTACCAGTTTAGGCATTGCAAGCCATATTTGTGCTTGCAATAACTTAGGAAGAGAAAGACTGAAAGGTTAAAAATACCATTTAAATTAAGGTAATAGTTATACCAGGTGTTTATGCTCAATATTATTGTTGGATTTATTTTTAATTCTTATTTTTGATGATGGTGATTGAATGAGCATCTCAAGTTGAAGAATCGTGTTTTTATTTTTCATTTTTGCATCATTTACAGTACCTGACCCATAGCTCCTATTATAGAGGGAGATAAAAATCAAAAGACAAACAGAAAACCCTGTTGAATGAGTAATGAGTAAATAGATATTACTATTTTAAATTCTCAATGGTTCACAAAATCCTAGAGAGCAGAACGTGCTATCTTAAACTTTTCTCCTTATTTCCACACTTCCCTAACTCAGAGCTCCAGAGATATAAATTACCGTGTGTGAGAAGAAAACCAAGTCCCCATGATTGGCTTTCAAAACTAAGGTTTTTTTGGTTTTGTTTTGATTTTTCCTGTTTTCCTCTAACTTTTATATTGGGAAGAGACAAGCACATCTAGTTTGTGGAATCCTGGCTATAAGAAACTTTTTTGGTCTACACACAAAGACTCACAGAGATTGTTCCTTCCAAGAATAATCTCCCAGGGCCCCATTCAACAATAAATATTTCCCAACTTCTCTGGGCAGAAGTCAGCACAAGGCTGCAAATACTAAGGAAATTGCCTCTGCATCCAGCCGGCTGATTTGGCAGACCAAGAGTCAATGCACAAAGAAGGTCTGTCTCTGTTTGTATTCTTCATACTTTCCTCCTCACTGAGCAGTAAGCCATGGAGAATTATAGAAAAGCCTGGGAAGAATGTGATAGAGACTCCCTCTTCCTACAGACCCTCTAATTATGAAAACCCAAAGATGTGCTTTCACTGACTGGACAGTAGTGATTCCAACCATTGGACAGAGTGAAAACCTGTAAAACAGTCTGGAAGGAGAAAGCTCTGAATCTTCACTCATTTTATTTCATTTGGGGCTTCTTCCCCAGCAAAATTAAAATTAAGGGAATAGCCATTGTATGACTCATTGCCCTTTTTACCCAGGAGAATCCTAAGGGACATTCCAGTTCTGGTGTCACAGAAAGAACACCAAAAATAAAAATAAATAAGTAGTTAGATATCTTTTTTAAAAAAAGGAACTTAGCTTGTGTTATTGTATGGGTGAAGCCACTAACTTTCTATGTGACATTGGCCAAGACCCCTGACCTCCCCGGATCTAAATTTCTATCCTTAGTTAAAAGAGACCTTGGAATTGTTTTAAAATTCTGTTATACAGATTTATTTATTTTTATTGTTAACTGAATTTAATACTTGGGCATTTTAGCCTCAGTTATGCTTTTGTTGCAAGGATAATTTTGGATTATTTTCTAACTCGCTTATTGAATATATCAGCTTGAACTATTCAATAAATATAAAGTATCCTTACAAACTATTTTGATTCTTTAAGATAAAATTCATATAGGGAATATAGAATAGATATTCAATTCATTCCTATTATCACAGATGCTATTATCAAAGCAGAGAGTGTCATGATTTATGCATAGAATTCTTTGTGATTTTTTCATTGTAGTTGTGAATAACTGTCTCTTCTAGATAACTGTGGTTAGTTTGTGTATTCAGCTGAAATAAGGTGTTTTCTAAAACCAGTGTTGGTCCATTGACTAGTTTTGGAATTTGTAATAATCTAATAGCTTTATTAATCAAAGGTCTCTTGTGCTGTATAATATATACATACACACACACACACACACACACACACAAATAATCTAGGTACTCTAAATAAAAGAAAAAGTACTTGTTATGGAAGATAAAACATCAGTGAGACATTGAGAAGGCAATTTGAAAATAGGAATTTGGGGTAAGAAATACCATAGAAAAGAGTTGCAACACACATTCAGAAGCATATATTCAAAATGATTAAGTGAAATTGTTCCTATAATTTGCACTGGTTATGCAAAATGGAGGTCATTGTGTTAAAAATTGTATATGTGTTGGAAAGAAGACCTTTCAACAAAAGCATGCTATTTGTGTTTTTGAAATACTAGCTTCCATAAACTATATATATATACACATACTGCTCTATTCTTATCAATATACACTTGGCAAGCCAAGAATGGCTTTATTAATTTTTAAAGAATATCTAGATTAGCAACCCCTAACATCTACACTTGAGTCAAACAAGGTCAACTATCTAACAGAAATCAATAAAGAACATAACATGTGGAACCACTACTTTTGCATTTACAGGTGATTATGTCCCCAAAAGAATGCAATAATTCCTTTAATGTTAACTCTACTTAAATGTCCATTTTCCACCTTTGTCTCTTGCCAGAAGCACAATAATTATTCCAGATCTAGGCTGTGTTATAAATGTCTGGGAATAGTTAACTTGCTTGATCTGTTCTTCAAACTAAGACATAGAACATGTGGTATTCCACCATCTGGGTTCATTATATGTAACTCTTCCTGGTTCTCTACTAGAGTTAGTCACATGTTCTGAATACAATAATGCAAATAATAATACAATAGTGTTTCACCTTTGGTTCAACTTACTACTCAAAGACCCTAAGGAAACCAATTAAACTGTTCATTTAAAATGAGTTCTTAAAAAAAAAGTTTTGTTAGAAAATAATGCAGAAATTACACTTATATTTTAAATTCTAAAACTATTACCAAAGTATTAGAAGTTTACAGCTTCATGGTAATCCTCAAACAGAAACCAAGTGGAGGGAGGATTTAGGAATCAAATGATCACATTTTAACATGTAACAAGGGAGGTGATGAAAGCATATTAAGAATGAAAAAAAGTAAAATGCTAACAGATGTGAAATATTGTACCAAGTCCAAACCCAATAGGCATCCATGTGGAGAAGAGATGAACCATGGAAATGAAAAGCTAAAAGGAGTTTCCTGCAGTTGTTTTTTTGGAGGCTGGACTTGGTAAAATTTGCCTAGAAATTTGCATTTGCCTGCCCACCCTGAATACATGATAAATAAGTCTTAAATGTCAAGATAAGTGAGTGACCCACTGGGTTCAAGTGTGGACTAGAAACAGCATAGGTGAGACATTCTCAGTGCTAAAATGTACAACACTGTACACATCTCATTACACAATGTGCTCTTGAAAATGCAAAAGCTCATTCTGAAAGCATCTTGGTGGACAATAGTCATGGTCCTGTGTTTCTCTTCTAGCCATCACCCCAGATCCTGGCTGGACATGTCTATTCAGGGTTTACCCAACTGGTGACTTCCTTGAATTATCACCTGAGCTCACCCATCATCAGAGGTCACACAAGGTTACTCTTACTGAAGAGTATTATTCTTCAAGAGTTTGCTATAACCTACAGGGTTCCATGATCTGGCCCAGCTTTGCCCACTAAACTCAATCTGGTATACTCTGAAACTCCACAGCTCACTGGATTTCTGTCAATCTCCAAAATAAAACATGCTCGTTCCTTTTCCCTGCCTTTTCATGTGCCTGAAATGTCTTTCCCCATGTTCTTCCATGTTTGAATTGGTTTTGTTATTCAGATCTCAACTTAAATGTAAAAACTCTTCAAAGAAGCTTCTCCTGAACACCAGGTAAAGCATTTCTCCTTTATGTAGAAAGGGATCCTTCTCATTAGTATCTGTAGCAGCCACCCCCCACTCTGCATCGTTTTTGTTGATGTGTTTACTGTTGGCTCCCCTCACTGGAGTGTGACTGTGTGGGGAATTGTTGTCTCATCTGTTATAACATCCCCACAGCCTAGCCCCGCTTCTGGAACATGGTAGGCCTCAGAACAATGTCATTAATAAAAGTGAATTAAGCATGAAAAAGTTTTATAGACAAAATGGAAAGATGGAAGGAGAAAAGTACATGTGGATAACGAAGATGTGTAAAGAGAATTAGCATAAGAAGTTTCTTCCTGTGAATTATTTCTAACCACCCTCCTCCAAGAAAAAAAAAAAAAAAAAGAAAACTGTGGACAAGAGATCCTTCAGGGATACAACTAAGGGATTTGACCTCAGGAAAGAAAGGAGAGTTAGGGAGGAATAGCTAAAATACCACAAACAAAAGTCTTCAGATTGCCTACCAGGGCTAATGGAGCCTCTTAAAACTCTCAGAGACTGGTTACCTTAGTCATTTACCTTGTCTGTGAGTGGAAAAATTCAGCCCTGCTAGAAGACTGAAGCTTAAACATCTGAAATGTGTTAATTCAAATGAATAATAAGAATGGAGGACAAAAATCAGAACAAGGTTTGCTAGAAGACAGAAAAAAAGGCAGTAAAAAGCATGCTTATTATAAACACAGTTCAAACTCTTTAGAAACAGCATGTGATTGAAGGTGTGTATTTAGAGAGGTCAAGAATGGGAATCAGAACAGGGGCACAGCTGAGAGCAGGGTTGGGGCAACCTGCAGCCAGATCCCCTCCTGGCAGAAGCCCTTGGTTCAGGTCAGTTGGTTCAGTGACCTTCCGTTAGGCTGCTTGAATGCAATGGATGTTTCCGCTACCACTGAGAATGGAGCAGTTTTTCCCTGATGTCTACTAAGTGGAACTTGGACTATAAAACAACATCAGCAAAAAGGGAATGGTCCACTGAAGCGTTTTCCCACAAGCACAGGGCTCTCATTCGTCCCTGGCAAAGGCTCTACCCAGTCTGCACTGAGCCTCACGCAGAAGCCCTGCTGAGGGAACAGCTGCAGCTGGCCTGGCGCCCACTGTGGACCTGAGGAGAATAATGCTCCCCACTTCACTCAGGGCTTAAAATAAAGCTGAGTCACTACTTTGGAGATACAGAATATGTCAGCCTGGGGAGACTGAGGTCATTGTCTGTGATCCTTCTGGATCCGACAGGAATGGAGGCCTTCAGAAGATATGTCAACTGTACCACAAACCGAATCACTTCAGCTCACCAACTTGAATTATTTCCCTGGATACTACAGAGAAGATACATGCATGGATTTTTCTAAATGATTTTTGCTCCTTCAGTCATTTCAGAAAGTTGAGGATAACTTTCCAGATCTTGAAAAGTACTTCTAACATAATGCTTTCTAAAGAGATCATAGAATGCTCCCAGACCAGGGTATGTGTGGTCCAAAATATCTAGGGACATGCAGGCTCCAGAATCATCATCAAGCATCCTGAATTTCCTTTCCCTTCTACCCCAAGGTGATGGCAGAGTTTCAAGAAATAGATAGAGCAGCATTTTCACAAATGATTAGACACAGAATTAGTTAACAGGAGAAAGAATGCAACCATGGCTTCTTAGAATACCCGAATAATATAATTACAAAGGTTTCCTGGGATGCAGCTCCTAAAGATTCATCTTCCTTTTGGACACAGCATTCTTAAACAAATATAATAATTCACTATGTACAAAGACTCTGTGTCATCAGAAACAATTTATGAAGCAGTAGGAGGTAGTATGTGGCAGTATATTAAACACTTCTCAAACACATGAACAGCTGGGGGGGCTTATATGTAAATAATTTAAGTTTTCTATTAATCATCTCACAAACTTCAGAGGAAAAGAGAGCACAGAAGGGGCATGGAAGCACTAGAGATATAGAAATATCTTTAAATACATCTAAGAGACTAGATAATATCTTAAGGATGTAGTGTAGTTCTTTTAAAATTGGTGAACTAAATGTTTTAACAGAGGTGTACATATGGACCAGAATATTCCATCCCCCTTTCTATTAAATAAAATTATTTATTTCTTAAATATTTGTTGACACCTGCTTTTGTGTCAGGCACTGTGTTGGACAATAGGGATATAAAAGTAATAATGAGGTAGACAAGATTCATGCTCTCAGACAACTGATTATCACAGCATGCAGACTAATTAGCATATTGAATTATTTCAATTGTATCTAAGAAAGAAATAACTGGCCTTAAAAGAGTTGGTTGCAGGATATCCTGATTTAATCCGGAAAGTCAAATGAGGGTTTTCTGAGGAAGTGGCATTACTCTGATATGAGAAGGGTGAATAGTATTAAAGGAGAGGAAAAGCATTCTAGGCCAAGGAACAGCATTGTGAAAGAGTAGAGACTGGAAGAGGTGAGCAAGCCTAATAACTGAAAAGAGTGCTCCCCCAGTGGCTGGAACATCAGATACAAGAAAGGGAATGATGAAGGTGAAAATATAAATGCAAGCAGGATGGTGCCCATTTCTTATATTAAAATTTCAAATTTTATGTTGAGTCAATTAGAAATTTCTGAGATATTTGATACACTAGAATGGTAATAATTGCACATGCAATTTTAATGATTGATGTTTTACAAAAACATGAATTTAAACATTTTTCTTGGGAACAAAGATTTGTGTAGAGAGATGCATTTGGCAGCTATTGCAAGGACCGGAAGAGTGAGCATAGCAGCATGAGTTTGGGTGGTAGTAGTGGTAGAAATGGAAAAGAGTAAATGGATCTGCATTATAATGAGGAACACTTGACTTATCTGGTACATAGAAGCCTTAAATAAATACTTGTTAAATGAATGACTGATTCATTTTGTATTTGGGAAGAGAGAAGAATCAAGGATAACTCTTACATTGATTTAAGAACGTATTAGGATGGGCTGGGGTTGTGGCTCAGCAGTAGAGCGCCCCCCTAGCACAGGTGAGGCACTGGGTTTGATCCTCAGCACCACATAAAAATAAATAAAAGTATTGTGTCTAACTACAACTAAAATATAAATATTTTTTAAAAGAATGTATTAGTAATAAAGCTCTCTCTACTTAAACAGTTGTCTACATACTCTAACATACTGGTTCAGGCACTGACTTCCTTAACAAGACCTGTAAAGCTCAAGAAATAAAGCCAATAATCAATTAATGAGATGGCATCAAATTAAAAAGCTTCTGCAAAGCAAAGGAAATTATTAAGAATAATTAAGAGGAGCCTACAGAATGGGAGATAATCTTTGCCAACTGTTCCTCTGACTGGGGATTAATATCCAGAATATATAAAGAACTTAAAAAGCATAACACCCCAAAATAACAACCCAATCAAAAAATGAACAAAAGAACCAAATAGTCAGAGTCCCAGTAAGCAAAAAAAAAAAAAAAAGACATATAAATTGCCAACAAATATATGAAAAAATGTTCAACATCCCTAATAATCAGGGAAATGCAAATCAAAATTACATTAAGATTTTATCTTACTCCAGTTCTAATGGCAATCATCAAGAATACAAATAATAATAAATGTTTGTGATGGTGTGAGGGGAAAGATATATTCATACACTGTGACACTGGAAATTTATACAAACACTCTGAAAAACAGAATGGACATTCCTAAAAAAATCTAGGAATGGAATCACCACATGACCCAACTATTCCACTTCTCTTTTATCCAAAAGAACCAGAATTAACAAGCTATATAGTGATACAGGCACATCAATGTTTATAGCAGCAAGACTTGCAATAATCAAGTTATGGAACCAGCCCAGGTGCCCATTGACAGATGAATGTTTTAAGAAAATGTATGTATACACAATCAAGTTTTATTCAGCCATAAAGAACAATGAAATTGTGCAATTTTTCAGTAAATTGATGAAACTGGAGAACACTGTGCTAAGTAAAATAAGCCCAACTCAGAAAATTAAAGGTTGAATGTTTTCTCTCATATGGAATCTAGAGCAAAATAAGGGCAAAGGAGGAGAGGATCTCCTATGAATAGAGGTAAGATCAGTGGAATACAAGAGGGAGATTAGTGAAGAGGGAGGAGCGATGGAAAAAGGAAGGAAATACAGAATAAATTTGACAAAATTACACTATGTACATGTACAAATATGCAACAGTGAATTCCATCTTTATATCTATTAAGCACCAATTAAAATATAAATAAACAAATAGAAGGAATACCAGTAGAACAGGGGTATATGGGGAGGAAGGAGGGGAGGGAAAGAGGCGGCACTGAGGACTGAAATGGAGCAATGCATGTGTGGTTATGTCAAAATGAACCCGACTATCATCTATAAATATATTGCACTAATCAAATCAATACAAAAAACAGTTGTCTGCACACCAGCAGCATCAGCATCACCTGAGAGCTTACTAGAAATGCAGATGTTGACCCTCTCCCCAGACTTACTGGGACTCTATTAGTGAGATCCCCAGGTGATCTGTATGCACATTAAAGACAGAGTGTTCTGAGACAAGGCAACACTGAGGCTCAGTGTTGATAACATAATCATCACATAAAATTTTAAGAGGGCATGTTAGAATCAAAGCCAAATGAAGGAAATGCAGGGATGATAGATAAAAACCTACCCAAAAGGGGCTTGAGTTCATAATTAGATGAGACCTTTTATGTAACTCCTCACCAATATAACCAAATTAAATTTTCAAAAATTTAAAATAATAAAACAATGTTGGTGAGGAAGTTATTTCTCTGCCAAATGATGATGTTGATAATTGTGAGCAACATGGAAGGGTTGTGTTTTAGAGTTACTTATTTCTTGTTTTATATATTTTTTCTTTAGAGAAATTTAAGTTAAAGAAAAAAAAATCACTTCAGGGCAGAGAGCAAAGGCATTGTATGTTTTATCATGTACATGAAAATGTTGAAATTCTTAATTACTTCCAAGTAGTTTGACAGAGGTTAATAAAAAAACTAGAATCAATATTAAAGTCCTACATAGCAATTTAATAAAATCAATGTGCCCTATGTACAAGAAAAATTATGCTGGGCATTTCTACTGAGCAAGCACTGAAATATTGAAATATGGAGGAGAAGTGTGTCCAGTGTTGTTATATCAGTATGAATCTTAATAGAAGGAAAATGTCAAAAATAGTTCTGAGCTGCACTTTAACCCCAAGTACCATGCAACCAAGATTACTAGTCTGCTCACCATTATGCACTAGATCAGTTCCATATAGCCCAAAAGCATAAGGAGAGGGGGCGGTGAGCCACAGTATTGCACGTATCCATAATATATTGCCAAAAATAGACAAGGTTCAATGGTGCTCAATGGTTCCTGAGGTCACAGAACATCATTCTTTTCTAAAGTTCCAGCTGGCAGATACTTTCTCTGACTCTCCTCTGCTCCCTTGTGTTTATTTTACATTCATGCACATGACAATGAAGTTACCAACTCTGCCTGTGCAATCTTGCAATTACTGTTTTCTGAAGAAAAGCACATGATAAGCATTAGATCAACAACTGAATAATTCAAAGCAGTCAGTTAATATTAATATCATATGTATATAACTTGAAAAGGGCACAGAGAGGAGCAACCAAGAATGTTGCAAGGTAGAAATATTTGACCTAAGAAGAAAGAATAAAAAGGTGACTTGCTTGACTTTGGAAACAGGAGGCTGGAGAAGGAAATAAGAAGACTAAGAATACATAAGACAGGCATTAAAGGGGCAGGCACCAGAACTTGGTCAACATGGAAACAAAGGACCATGATGAAAATGAGCTCTAATGGTCAAAAAGGTTCAGGATAAACCTTGTAGGAATCAGAGAACCCTAGTATAGTGAACAACAACACAGAGCTTTGGGTGTCAATATTCCTGGATCCAAAAGTCAACAGATTGACATGTTTCTATTATTTCAATATATTCGTATACATGATAAAACATACAATGCCTTTCCTCTAGGTTAGGATAAAACTAACCAGAAAACTGTAGACAGAGAAAAAATATGTAACGCTGTTTTGGTAATGTTTTAAAAGGTTAGAGCACAAAAATCGGGAATGCTCTTATTTAAAACACATCAGCCACCTCTGATTTGTGATTCTATCAGTTACTTGGTAAGTTAATTTATTTTTTTATTTCACCAGCTCTGAAGTCACACTTCCTGGGTTTGAATATTTATTCACTCATTTGAAGTCTTTGGTCTCATATTTTAACATAGAAATAAGAGTACCTTTGTTGTATGATAATGTCACCTTTCTGGTTGACTGGGGTATAGTAAACCCTCAATGAATTTTAGCTTTTTTATTATTCTTGGACTGTATAAGGCACTAAGTACTTGTAAGAAATTTAAAAATGGGGCTGAGGGGTGGTGGTATAGTACCTACTAGCATGCAAGAGGCCCTGAGTTTCATCCCCAGTAACACACACACACACACACACACACACACACACACATCAAAGATGAATCTAGTAAGGAAAATAAATATAATAGGTTTTAGAATCAAGTAGAAGATATAAGACATGAATTTAAATGACCTTAATAAAGAGGACTGTATCTGCCTCAAGGGAGAGGTCAAATAATATGTGCATTTAAAAAATAGAACTGACTTTAAAGGACAGCATGAATATGGGAAGAATTTTGAGGGAAGGTGGTATTTGACTGGATTTAAATACATAGGGTTTGATTCTCTGGAGTTGGGGTTAGTATGGTACAGTCAGCAAAATAGTGGCACCTTGCATTGGTAAGTTAGGGAATAGGATAGGCATTCATTTGGCAAGGTCTCAGATTCTAATGCTGGCACAAAGATATGTTTAATCAAATTTTCCCTCTAAACATATTCCAACACTCTTTTGCATTTTGAGAAGTCAGTTGACCTGCACCCCAGCCTCAACCCTGTGATGCTTTTGTAAAGAAGCAGCAACCACTTCTGTGAAACACCACAGCCTAGCATCGGCACAACCCGGTACAGTGAGTTTTCATTGTTATCCCATTATGGACTTACTCCCCAATTTTATCATTTAATCATCCATGTTGTGCAAGAACAGTAGTTTATTCATGATTGCTAAAAGTGCAAGTAAAACCCCAACTATTCAAAACAAAACTATTTAGACTCTGAGTATAAAACTCGAAAGAGCATCTATTTTGCAACTACTGTTCCATTTCACACTTTGATTCAAATTGAAATTTTGGAAATCCTGAACATCAATAAATTAAAGATTTTAGAAAAGAATGGATTCATTTTCTGAGACACAGAGAATTTATTGGGATTAAAATACTAGGGGGAAATGTACTTGGCAAAATACATTCTTGATGTTCCTTCAGACAGTTAGCTTGGACACTTGCATAACAACAAGGAAATGACTGGGAGACTCCTACACAAAGCTTTCTCTCTCTGCTCCCCATCCCATCCTTGCTTATAATATAGTTTTTAAAAAACCACACTTATATAAATATAAGCCTTTTAGAGTTGTGCATAGCAATAAAAATTCTACTGGTGTTGTCTGGGAACTTAAATTCTTACCTCCACCCAGGGGGCCTTGCTTTCTGAAATTTTGCTGAATAAGGTATAAGGAAGGTGAGGATGCCATCATTTTAATAACTTGACCCAATCAATTCAGAACAGCTGAGAGGAAAATAGAAACAGATACAGAGTAAACTAGCCCACCTTGGGGAACATTAACATCCTCCAGCTAAAGTGTCCCAATGAATCGAGTATGCATCTCTGACCTCCATAAGATGGCAAAACTTTGAGCAAAGGGTCATGGTGAAACTTTTTCAACTTTAGTCATAAGCGATAGCATTTTACTCATCTTTGAAATGAAATAAATTGAATTTTTTTCAGAATCTTACATTCCTAAACTTCCTAAAAATTAAATCTATTACCAGATCAAGTTTCTTCAAAGATAAATCAGATTTGTAATCTCAAAAGAGCTGATATGAATTGATTTCAGTCCAATATGGAGACCCCTCCTGGGGCTGCATTTCTTCTACTAATATCCTTTCTACATTTGAGACATAATTTTATTTTTATTCCCTTGTATTTTTCTCCATAAATGAAAAAGTTCAGAGAATTTCTTAAGAAGGGTAATGCCCAGATTTATGAAAAACATAATGTCTTGGGAAACTCACTTTGTTGTAAACATTTAAAAAAAAATACTTCCATGAAGTAGACTGTCCTGTGGGAAATCGAGGGCAGCCCGTCATCTGTAGACCAGATGATCTGATAGTTGAACAGCTGTGGTATACATATGCATTGATTCACATATTGAAAGTGATAGCTACATCGGAGCCCACAATTCTAAAGAAAACTACATTGAGTATCATCAGATTGTAGCAGTGCAGCAAGGTTTATCAAAAGTGGATGAGGACACAAGCCTGCCCTAGGGAGTTCATTTTATGAGAAGATCAATGAATTCTAAATTCTGGGTCATGAGAAATGCCAAATATTGAGAAAGGAATGCTGTGCCTGTCTGTGTCAAACAGAAGACACAGCAGTATTTTTTTTAAACACATGATCTCAGGAAGGCAGTATTGCACAGTGGAAAGAACGTGAACTTTTTAGAGCAAGAATAGCTGCATTTGAATCCAACCTCTGCTACTCACAGGAATCCTGATCTTAAGTTGTTTATTTCTCTGAGTTATAGTTTCTTATATATCTCACGTAGAAATAGTAATGCATATCTAGAAAGCTAACTGTGGGGGCTTAGATAAAATCATCTACATAGTCCAATCATCTCTAGACTTCATGAGGCCCTGGGTACTCTTGGCAACAATGCAGATTTCAGTGTCTCTTGCCCAGTGCCTCATAATGGAATATTTGTATCTTATCTAGGTCTTACCCATGTATTAACATCCCTGGAGAAATTTCCTTAAAAGTTTATAACACCCAATACCTTCTTCAGAAGGTTTCTCTGAGCACAAAACCCTCCCTAAGCCTGGGCTGCTGATGTACTTTATGACAAGCACAATGGATGTGCTGAGAACATTGGCTTCCAACACTTCCTGAGAGGAACCCCCTCAAGGTGTTTGGAGACTTCTCTTGAATCCTACTTGTACTGAAACCAGGAAGAGATCTACTCAGAACTGAAAGAGAGTCTCTTTGTCTCAAATTCTGTTACACTGTGTCATCTTAGTCCAAAACCTGTTTGTGCCACCTTGGTTTTCAAAGTCACTTACAAATCCAGTTTCTTCACCCTTTGTCTGCCACTTCTCTCTCCACACTGCCAAGAATGAATGCACCTAGGCTATAGAGAATGGCTGTGTGATCATAAGTCTCTTAAACGTTCTATATCTCAGTCTCCTGCTATATAATAAAGTTACTATAATAATATGTGCTATATAGGGTTGTTGTCGTGACCAGATGTAAGACAAATGCACACTGTAAAGACTGCATAAGGATTGGTGCTTATTAGAACTAGCATCATCCTCAGAATTGTTCTAGAATGCAGGCTCTGGGAATAAGAGGAAAATGTTGGAAGAGGTTATGTGACTCAAACTATTTAATTGAAATATTACAAGGAGAGTGGGTTAACACTGTGCCCCACACTAGTATAGTTATTTCCATTTATAATTAAGTTTCAAAAAAATATTTATTTTTCTTGTATTCTTAGAAAATGCAGGAAAAATTAAGTTTTCTTAGGGATGCAAGTGGGACAGGATTCATATTAGAGTTAGTGTTTTTGAAGGATCTGGAAAATACAGAGTGATTTTGAAAAAAGAGAAGATGAGATGGTAAAGCCAGATTGATGCTATGTCAAGCAGTAGAGACAGGCATAAAATAAAGGAAAACTGGAGAATGCTGACTGGTATGTGGGGTAATGGAAATGGAAGAACAGTGGAAGATCAAGTTTGAAAAATAAGATTGGATGACATTGAATAATATGCTCAGAAGTTTAGACTTTCTCAAACAAATGAATAAACACCAAAAATCTTTGTAAATGGAGCTCTCAATGATTTTGATGTTTTCAAACAATGCACATTTTTAGATATACTGAGAACCCTTAAAATTGCCTTTTATTTTCTAATTTACACATTTATACCCATCCAATGAATTATCATTTTGGTAGGAGTGCTTACCATATAATTTGCAGGTGTGTCAACGTCTTCACACAGGAATTTCTGGAATGTATATGTCTTATTGAATTTTACCCATAATATTTCATAAGCAGAAAATGTTTTAAAATAGTGATGACATTTGTGATAAGCAACGACCTGATGAACTAAATAAATTCGAGATCAAGATGGTAATCATTAAACTAAACACAGAGACTACTAAGGCTCCATTGGACACTCTTTGGACCTAAGCCTGTTGACTACAAAATGAGTAATTAGGAAAGGAAAGAACAAAGTTAAAGAACATGTGTGAAACGCTAGTCATAAAATTTTAAGACTGTGTCTAAAAAGTGAACTTTAATTAAGCATTTGGATTAGTTTTTAGACTTCCAGCAATAGTTTTCCTGATACTATTTAATGACATAGGTGACTCACATACATTTGGGTTTGGTAAGTTTTTAGGAACATTGTTATGTAGGAAAATCAGGGACTATTTGAAGTTGATACTCTAGATAGGAACCTAAGATAGCTATGCAAATGGGGGAGGAAACCTTTGTTATAACCCAAATTAAAGATGCTGCAGACCCAAGGCAAAAGCAGAGAGAATGGAAAGAGGTCCCATAGGAACTGCACAAGGAAGAGAAGGAAGATCAGAAAGGAAAGGAACTGGGATGATGGAAGGTGGTCCTGACTCTTCAGTATGTTTCATGAGGTGTCTATGGGCTTAAAAGCAGACAAGGACAAACAGAAAAGGAAAATTGCAGTGCAATCTGTTTTCACATTTTCATAAAAGTCCTAAGAAAATATGATCAAACCAAAGATAATGGTACATAAAAAAAAATCATGACCCCATGGATTTATTCCATGAGTGAAAGTTTCACATTAAATATTTAATGTACATCATTACATTAGCAAAAACAAATCATCATTTTAAGTTGTACAGGGAAAACCCTTTAACTAAATTTAATGTCTATTCATAATTACATTTATAATAAATTTTTTAACAAAATAAGAATGGAAGAAAACCTGCCTAACCTGGTGTATCTGTCCGAGACCAATCAGGAGAGGGAAACCAGAGAGCAATATGAATAGGAAAAGTATGATGTAAAGGGTTTTTTTGTTTTGTTTTTAACTCTTAACAAGTAATTGGAGTAATGGATTGACCCGGTGAGATATCAAAAGAATACTAAATAACACAGATAATATAAAAAAGCAGTACTGAAAAGAAGTTGGCCCAGGACTGATCACATAAACACATGAAGAATAAAGGCAAAAGCAGATTGATTGTCATGAGCCTGACAGGATGCCCCTTGCCACACACACACACCCTCTCTACCCTGCAGAAAAAGAGCAGCAGCATCTCCCCCTCAATCCTTACCTTTACTAGGTAAAAATCATGGCCTTGAATTAGAGATGGGGTTAGCCCTTGAGATTGGCATTGTAAGCATCACCTGATTTCAGGGAAGGCAAGTTTCTATTTCTTGTGGAAAGAGACTGGCAAGTTTCTATTTTTCAAGGATGGGCAAGTTATTTCTTAAGAACAATAATAATATTCATTAGGTGGGGGTGGGGAAAGGAAGACAGCTGTAGTTATGCCAACAAGCACTGTGCCTAGGGTTGGATACTGTGTCTAAGGAGGACCCTACTACCACCTCTGCTGAGGTCCAGACTTCCCTGAAGAATGAGATGGCAGAGAAATTACTATGGAGCCATGTCAGAAATTTGGTTGAAATCCTGCCTCAAGGAATTCTCAGAAACCTACTTAAGGATTTTGGGGAAAAAAATCATTCATAGGGAGGTGTCTTGCTGGGGAAGCCATGCAGTGAGGCAATATAAGAGGGAAGCTTGTGGAAGCTGCTGCTCATTAATTGTTATTGACTTCCAGGCAGGACATTAGCCCAGTTATGAAGGAGCTGGATATTGGGGAAGTTGACAAAGCTAATGGTGCCTAGGAGCCCGGCCCCTGAAGACTACAGTGCAAAAAGCAAAACTGCCTTTGCGGCTGGGTTGCAGTGGTGCACGCCTGTAATCCCAGCAGCTCAGGAGACTGAGGCAGGAGAATCTCGAGTTTAAAGCCAGTCTCAGTCAAAGCGAGGTGCCAAGCAACTCAGCAAGAATCCCATCTCTAAATAAAGTACAAAATAGGAGTCAGTGGTTGAGTGCTTCTGAGTTCAATCCCTAGTAACCCCCTGCCCCACCACCCAAAACAAACAAACAACAACAACAAAATAAAACTGCTTTTGTTTCTATTGCTGGGCACTGCAGAATCCAATGAGCAGGAGCAGGTTCAGTTAGCACCCTGCCATCAGGAAAGAAAACACTTCCTTCTTGCAGTATCACTCTACAAACTGAAATTGGCCAAGTTTAACACCAGCTTGTCAGAGGGAAAACATTTAAAGGATATATTCCAGTTTCACTTTCCATTTTCACAGAGCAGACAAAGAAAGGGGTATGTGGCACCGAGAGGCAATAATTTGATAACTAGTGCAGCTAGTAATAGAAATCTAACATAAGTATGTAGTCTATACAGCAACTAATGTGATTTTACAATGTTTTAAAGCATTCCACTTAAAATCAAGAACAGAACACAGATTCTAGCTGTTATTGCTTCAATTTAACATGGAACTAAAAAATCTAGCTGGTAAAATAAGATAGAAAATAAAATATATAAATATTGGGATCAAGGGAGAGTACTCTTATATTTTTATTAAAAACATAAAATATATTGTAGATAAGAAATCAGACTTAATATTATTTTTAATCTAGGCTGTCATATCTTTAATCACTTTTGTATGTTGTGCTCTTAAACAATTTTCAAAGACGAGCGGGCCTTTAAACATTTGTCTGTGTCATATTTTTAGGTTCCATCTACTTCATGCTTCTAAAGCTGAAGAATATACTCTGAGCATTCCCTACAGATATGGAAATTCATTAAACCCTATAGTACATAAACATGCACACACATATACAAATAAATGCAAAGAGGAAAGAACTGAAGAAACAGATTATATTAGCCATGGGACTATGGCCCGGTTTTTACTTCATCTGGATATCTGATATGGCTCACATTTTTATGGTTGAGATTCAATATACTACTTCAATATCCAACAAATATTCATTGAGCATTTGCTATGGGTCAGATGATTTTTAAGATGCTGGGAAAACAGCAGTAAAAAGATAAGCAACGTCCTTGCTCTCTTCAACTTATGTTCAGATTACAGAAGTTCTATGAACAAAGACAAGGTGATCTATCAGGAGTCTTGGTAGGCTTAGCAAAAGTCCTTCTTCTAACAAATCAATTCAACATATATCGTCTGTCTCATGAGTTTTAGTACTGGTTACAAAACCAAATTTGATATGGCATCCTTAACAAACTCACAATCCTACCCATCACTTTCAGTATTATTCAATACCTAAGATAGTCTTGAATAAACGAACCTCAATTTAAAGCCTCCATTCACCACTTTCTGGGTATTCATGATAAAATAAGGCTGGTGATTGGGCTGGGGATGTGGCTCAAGTGGTAACGCGCTTGCCTGACATGCGCAGGGCGCTGGGTTCGATCCTCAGCACCACAAAAAAATAAAATGTTGTGTCCACCAAAAACTAAAAAATAAATATTAAAAAAACTTCTCTCTCTCTCTTTAAAAAAATTAAAAATAAGGATGGTGATAAAAATGATGATGCATATCTAATACATAAAAGCATGTACACTCTCTTATGGTGGTTATCAGGATTGGATGAAGCATGACCATTAAAGTGCTGGGGACAGTTAATCAAAAGGTAGCTTGTACTCAATAAATATTGAAGATGACAATTTTATTTTATTAAAAAGGATCTTATTTGTGTAAAAAGTCATATATCTTAACTCATAAACAGATACCCTATCCAAAACATACAGCCACTCAAATGGCAGGCTTGTCTGATCGTTACTGAGCTGGGTGAATGAGTTTGTTGATCTACATCCAACTACAAAATCTAAAGGGTTTTGCTGTTAAAGACATTATTAAGGCCAGGGAAACAGTGTTCTACATGTTTCTCACCACTGGGTATAGGCACTCCAGTTTTAGTGGAAACACATTTATCGGCAAGCTTACATGGAACCATAGTTTGGATTTATATAAAACTATACATTTTCAAAGCATGTTATGATTATTTCCCACATTGCCACGATAAAAAGCTAAAGCTATAAATTAGTATTGTTTGGGAAATGCTTACAAATTGACTACAAAGAATAAATAAAAAGTGCTTACAGAAGTTTTAAAGGAAAGAATAAAAAAGTCTTAAAAAAAAACCCCATTCAGTATTTTTATTTTTTGTTGAAATGCTGAATCAACCTTCTGTGGTGATCACTGTAGGTTAAGATTGGTGATGTAATAATGTTACCTCACAAGTCTCTTGCCAGTAGTAGATTACCAGGTTTTGAGTACTGGTATCAAAATGAAGTTAAAGCGAGAAGGGGACAGAGTGACAGAGAGAGGGAGGCATGGAAGGAAGATGAGAGAGAAGGTGGAGGTGGAGAGAGGACTCTACAGCTTCTGATAATGGCTCATGGGTATGTTCCATTTAAAGCTATAGCTGAGACACTCCTGTAAATGAATTTCTTTTCTTTTCCTTCTCACCATCCAGACTCCCTCATTCTCCTTCTCTTATACTACTTTTCTTATTTCCTTTTGACTCCTTCCCTAAGCCAGTTATTATATTGACTTTTGACACTTTACTATCTATTTGTTAACAGAAAGAATGCTCTCTCCATGTCATTGGAGAAACTAAATAACAATGTTGAGCCCTCTACCCTTATAGATATAACACAACTAAAGCCTTACCTAGAAGGAGGAATTAAGCAAATTACCTAAAAAGTTTATTCTTGGTGGAAAGAATAGATGGAGATATTTTATTGTTTTTCATCATCGGAAAGAGCTGCAGCTATATCCCCAGTAGCACCTTAGTGATAGATATCTCTGGCCCTAAGCATTATTATATGTAAAATGTAATACATAAAAATGATTATAATGGAACTAAGTAATTTTCCACCTACCCAGAAGTCTCTCTTTCCCTAATCCCACTTTGATTTCTGCCTGAGGAATCATCTTTTCTCCAGGTATACAGTTTTGCTGAGCAGTAGTATCTGCCTCCTGTTGCAGAGTCACATGATCAGATTTTTCTCTGTATGCCTCTGTGCATACAATGTATTATGTACTCAAGGCCAGGACAAAGAGATGCTTTGTCCCTGGACCAGAATAGAAATTCCATGAGGGCAGGGACCTTACCTATGTTCAGCAACCCATGGTACTTGACTTTTGGAAGGCACATAATATATACTGCTGGAACAAATGATTGCATTTCATTTTTTAAATTTAATGTGATAATATGGTATTTACTAGAGTACTAAAATAATTATAATAATATTTTTAATTCCCATAACAACCCTATGAGGTTGGAATCAGTATTATCTTCATTTGAATGATTTATCAAGCTGAGGCACTAGGGTGTTAAGACAGGAGTAGGAGAGCTAAGGTTCATAATCGGCAGCTGGCTCTAAAATCACCTTCCTTCATGTCTTGCTTCCTGAATGACAATTAGAATGATTTAATTAACAAGTTGACTAATAAAATACTAGTCCACTATAGGTGGTCTGAGAAGGCACAGTTTAAACTTAAAAAGCCGGGATTGCTCATGTAACTCATGAGTTTGCCCTAAGAGGTCCAGCCAGGCTGCAGGAATGCCTCTCTCACCAACCACAATTGTACTGGACAGGGTTGAAGGTTGTTAGGCTGCAGTGATAGTTTATGAATGTTGATAAAATATTTCATATCTGTTTAATTTTGTTCTATAACTATTGTCTGTTGAAAAGACATCAATTATCTTATTCATGGGGAAAGATCGAGATGAGGAAAGACCTCAAAGGCAAATTTTTCCCATTCTTTACAAAGTAGTCTCAACATTTTATAATGTTAGACCAACCATTTTATAGTTGCTGCTGTTAAATTTCTGAAATGCATTTCAAATCCTACCTCCCATTTTCTTTAAAAATTTTGCAATACTTATGACTCCACAGTACTCATTATCCGCAAATACAATAAATTATAATAGAAAGGATGTTCCTCATTTAATCTTCAAAGCCATTTTTATGTTAACCAACCTTTAAAAGCTGTGGGTATATCCTTTTCTTTCCATTGAAAACATTATTCTTCCCTTGTGATACATGACTTTCCCCCCCCCCTTCTTTGGGTACAACTTAATCCTTACTGAAACAAGTTGCAGCTGTTGTACAAATTCATATTTTTATGCTGATAGAAAGCAGTGAGACATTTCAAGTATTCAGTTTTGTTTAAAAGTAAGTGAACAGTTCAGTTCATTCTTAAGAAAACACCAATGAAGAAATGGTACAAGAATGTATTTATGGCCAATGAATGTTTGTGATTAAAAATACTTGTGAAGGCAGCACAGATAGACTTGAAAAGAGATACGAGTATGTAGGCTGGGAGAACTGTATTGAGGAAGAATCCACTAACTCTGGAAGTGGTAGCTTTTGACCTCTGGCACTGGTAAATACCAGCCAAATGATGAACAGATTCACTTCTAAGTGAATCAGCCCTTACATAATTTCCTTTTCTTAACAACTCCATGAAGGCTATGATACTTAGAACTACAGAACCTTACATAACAAGATCCATTTTGATTCCAGTCTCCCCTGAAAACCAACCACTCTTTCCTCATATCTCTATTCCTGACACAGAACCACATTAATTTCCTTTGCTGAAAACTTGGAAAGCATTGAAAAAAAAATCATCATTTTGTACACTGTCTCTACTCACCCATATTTCTCACTAGCAACTCACATTTTACTTAATCTTATAAAACAGTGGTTAAAGGCATGGCCCTGGGTTTAAACTTACCAGAAGTGGAATATGCTTAATGTAGGCTTGTTAGAAAGTAGCCCTACCATTTAACAGCTGGGTATTATTCAGGGTAGATAACTTTCAAAAACCGCAGGTTTTTTTTTTTTTCTATAGCAAAGGGATAAAAATTTTTTACTTCATAGAATATCAGGGGGCATTAAAGAAAACAATCTATGCCAATACCAGGTATCTGATAGTTCATCAACAAATTCCCCCAATAATTATAGGAAATATCAAAAGCTTAACTTACAATCAAATATTTAGTTACAGCTTGTATGAGTTTGTATGTGTTAGGACTTATTCAAATTAATCTTAGGGAAAAATTCTTAGTCATACCCCAATACTAGAGTATCTTATAGAAATCAAGGATAGCAATGCCACCGCTCTCAGGAAGGACTGGGTAAGGAACTTCAAAACCATCAGGATTCTGTCTCTCCTCCATCCATATGTCTGAATATCCACGTGATCCTTATCTTCCCTGGTTTCTTCTCCTTCTCTTGACCATGTGGTAGATGTCATGACCATAAATATCTACCAAAGGTTACAAATTCAGCTATTCAAGAAGAAAATTATTTATCTACTTACATGCCAAATCCAAATCCCTGATGAAAAGCTTCTTTACTCCACTGGCTTAAGTGTCCACTGTTGGCCCAGTAACTGCGGCCAGGGGACCCCTTGCTACAACCATGCTGGGGGAAGGGTTAGCAGTATTCAGAACAATTTACTTTCTTGGAAAGGGTTTTCTTGGGGGGCCATGAAAATCACCAGCCTGATCTAACTCTGTCTGCCCAGCTCTCTTCTTTTGTCATGTGCACTTGGAATGGAGAGATTCCTTTTTCTTGAGTCAATTCTTGGACATTCTGGCTGTCATGGTTGCTGACACTCTTCTAAACCCAGGCCATGATACCCTTTTGCAGTATTTGTTTTATGAGCAAGCTACAGCCATTGAAATAACATTTTCTCAAAAGTGTGTACCTGGTCTAAATGCCTTTTTCTATCCTCCTCCAGGTAGATTTAGAATTTCAGTACTTCAAAGTTACAGAAACCACACACATATCACACAACACACACACACACACACACACACACACACACACACACACACATTTTAAGGATGAGAAGACTAAAGTCCAGATAAGCAAAGTCCTTAGCTAATGTCACACAGCCAATTAATAAATCAGGGACATAAGCCAACTCTTTGGATTGTAAACCAATCCTCTTCTTTCTCAATAAGCTGATTATTTCTGTGTCACCTATCACCACTCATGACCCAATCCAGTTCTTTCTCTACAACATGCTGACTGTTTCTGGGTCAAGAGCACTGTTCTTTGCCAAAAGTAGCTTCCTTTCTCAACTCACCCTAGTGATGATGGCTTTGCTGATTATATCCAACCACAGCAAAGGGAGTGCTGCACACAGTTGTAAACTTCTGTTGCTTTTACCTTGGAGGCAACAAACTATATGTGAAGGGGATTTAAATTGTAGATCATAATCATTATCTTTGTTATTTATTTTTCTTTGATAAGTTTTTTTGTTTTTAGTACATATATTAAACAGCCAAATTTCTCATTAGTGACTCTTTTCAAGTATTTATAGGTGCAGACAGCAAATAATGCACAGAAGTGAAGAATTTGTACTACATTCTGAGACATTATAAATGTGCCTGTGCCTTTGAAGTAGCTTGACTTTTTTTTTTCCTAATTTCAAAAGGGAAAGGGATCAATCATTCCTATAAGAAAAAATTAGAGAGAAACCCCAATTAAAAATTATTTTTTCTTTTGGTGAGTCTCCAAATAACCTTAAATATAAAAACTAAGGAATATTCAACAATTACTGCCCAATGTACAATGTTTCATTGATTAGGTTATGATGTACTAAGTTCTATGATTATTTTTATATTATCTCTATATATGTATATACTCCCTATTGATATAATATCTGTACTTTTCCTCATCTGTACATAGTTCATATTGCTTGATTTGGGCTGCTTAGATAGTACTCTAATTTTCTAAAGTTACGCTTTCTCCACTGTGGTTCATATGGTTCTAGAAAATTGGTTCCAACTTTATAGCCATGTCATCAAAATTAGAACACCAATATCCTCTGGCCATGCTCAGGAATAATTATGTGTTCTAATAAAAGATACTGAAACTCAATTTTAAGACATTAACTGGAATAATTGGATAGAATGCTTAAAGTTAAATTGTAAGTTCAAGTAATTGGAAATCTCCAGGAAAAGGAAGTTATTCTGAGACTTGAAACAACACGGAAGAAAGCCAACTGAAAGATAAATTAAATAAAGGTTTTAGTTGGTACTGATATGCATACTAGATCTAGCCATGCATGCTTTTTTAAAAACAAATTTAAGATAGTTTAATTATTCTTATCTTCAGTTGTAGTTGGAGGAATAGGAATACTGACCACGTTGATGTGAAAACTTCTTTTACAAATCTCTACTTCATATAATCACTCTTTGATAGCCTGCTTTTTAGAAATGTAGAACTCATTGAAAAGTAAAATTGGAATAGCACAAGATCCAAAAGAAGAGAATGTTATATTTTCCAAAATGAAAAGACTGATAATTAACAATAATGCACTCACACTAGAATTGGATTTTTTAAAAGTAGACTATAGTAATCAAGATGGGATAGCCACCCCTTAAAAGATGAAGAAGAGAGCAGGGATTGCACATTGTAAATCTGGAGGGGGAACACCAGCATTGGTAATAATGCTATTTGCATTCTTGTTTTCATACCTTTGGTGATAGGTGGTATGATTCAGTGCATTTGGAGACAGGGAAGAACAAGGGATCATGAAAGGAAAATTCAATGTTCTTTGCTGAATTTTCTTTGATTTGCCACCAAGACAGCTGGGTTCAGAGTTCTGCAGCCTGGCTCATAGGTGAATAAATCAATTTGCATATGTTGTGTGTGCGTAGAGAAGGTGGTTAAATGAGAGTAGAGGAATGAGCAATGGGGGACCTTAGAGATTAGAGCACAAGGTCCAAACTAGCGTGCTAGAAGCTCACAGAAATTGTGAAGAGAACTGTGAGAAATGGTACCCCTGGCATCAGGAATTTTAAAAGGTAGGAGAGGTAAGCTGGAGAGGGACACATCTTTTCTGTTGGAACATTCAGAGAGGCCAGAGAAGCTGAGCTGGGAGTAATTTTCTAGCCCTTGGCCTGTGTGTCAGAGGCTACTCACAGTATAACATGAATTAAGGGGAAGAAAATCAAGATCTTGAGTTTTACTTTAATGTAAATTTAGCCATTGTATCAATTTTTTATAATACTCTCCTAGTTTGCTTATTTTCAAAAAAATCACATGGCAGAAAAAAGTCCTCAGATACGTGTTCAATCAGTGCAAAATAGGTCATGAAGCAAAACATTGTGGTTGTTCTCTTCTTACCAGTAAGACACCTGTTTCTCAACTACTAAATTCCTGGTGATTTACTTAAAGCAACATTCTCTTAAAAAAATTTAATAAAAATGATAGTTTGATGATATACAACAATCTATAGTGTATGATGTTGAGGGGTCTTTGACCTTATGTTCTGTTAAAACATAGTTTACACTGAAGCATCACTTTAGTATAATTTAAATAACTAAACATATGTCGATGTTAATATTACCTTTCATATAAATAGTATAAGGATTTGTCATTTGGAACAAAAATAGACATGGCATAGTACTTAATTTTCTTGAAAATGGAATATTATTCATTTATATACATTGTTTGAATTGATACATCTTGATCAATTCTTAAAACACTTTGTTTTATTGCCAGAATATTATGCATGGGATTATTTGCATTTCGGGAAATAACTATAGAAACTATAATTATTAACAAAAATAAATTTATTAATTCTATAACTAGAATTACTTTATTAATTCTAATATGATTTTCATAAAATGATTCTTTGCTTAATAGAGCTATGTGATCATTAATTTTGTTAATCCTTTTTCTTTGAAAAATTAGAAAGGATACTTGGAAGTAAAAATAAACATGGATTTTCACAAGAATGTATCTCAATCCCCCAAAAGTCAATGAACAACTAGTAGATAAAAATCACATGTTAAATATTTTAATACTTCATGATGGTTAAGTTAAAAAGTACATTTAGACAATACTTATGCCTAAATCAACCTACTTCTAAACTTTTGTGACTAATTTAAAAGAATGGAGAAAAAAGAAGAGAAAGAAGAATAGCATGTTTGCCTTTCTTTTCAGTTCTAACAGTAATTCTAATTAAAGTATACAAATATCAAGAATGAAATTTACAAAAACATGGTATGGACTTGATGGTCCACCAATTTGGAACACCTTAAGAGGCATCCTGCACTATTGCAGTACTCTTTTTTGAGATTTGAGACAAATAGGACCTGTTTTTGAGGTAAAAACATAAAATTCTATGGCCAAGGTGTTTTCCCATGTATTTGACTTCCAGATGGGATTCTTGCCTTGAATCTCCCATTTAAAAAATTCCTCAGAGTCTCATTTAATCCATAAAACCCTCTCTAACAATTCCTGCCCTGCTCTTATCCCAACTATCTTTAGACAACAGTTTTAAAATGAGAACATGTAAGTGGCCAGAGTGTTGACTGCCATCTTTAACACTAAAAATACATCACTAGTTGATATTATAAGGGTCATGTCTTTTCCTTGACTTACAGTTTTTATTCAGTTTCCCTACTTTAACTATGTCTATTTTTATCCCTCAGACCATATTATCATCTTATAGAGAATTTTTTTCCTTTCATGCTTCTAAAATTTATCTTATGTGCTCAGGAGTTTGTCCCACTGCCTCTTATAAATTCTAATATTTATTACTATGTTAAATGTACTGGATAACATTTTGATTGAAGAATCTAACTATAAAAGTCATCTTGTATCATCTTCAGGTCTTTTATTTTTATATTTCTAGTTTCTTTAGAAATGCCTGAGTAGAAATCTAAGTAAATTTAACAATGTTTGATGGGCTGAAAGATATATTGTTTGGAAACACACACTGGAAAGGCTGCAGGCAATCATTTAAACAAAGCACATAACTCATTTATTTAGTGATTCACTAGTCTAGGTGGAATATTTTCTATACAGTAATCATAGATGGAGGTATATTAGGAGTAGTAGTAATAGAGAAGTATCCAATTTCATTGTTCCATAATTTTTCTCCTTTCTATACCCAACCAAACAGAAGCAATAAAAAGCACTTTTTTTTTTCCTACTCCTTGAAGTTGTGCTATTTTGGAAACTTTATTACATTTCCATTTTATTCTTCAATAGGGAATACACTATGATTACCCAAAACATATCCACATAATCTGAAACACTAAAATCCAAAAAACTCTATACTGGGGTTTTGCTCTCTGTTTCTCCAGCTTTGTTTCTTCTTATAGTATTCATCTTAGATTTATATTTGGGAAGCTAGATACGCAAGGCTGCAAGGTACTTAGGCCTAAACTGATGAATACATCCATTACTCTCTTCTGAGTGACTGGCTCCCATGTGAGCACTTCAAGGAGAGGTAACAATATGCAATGGAATTTTTCTGGGAAAATTGCAATAGAGGCTTCCCCTTTCCATTGGCATCCCATTTAGGAGCGTATGGGAAGATGATTCAGCCATCTTGCCACCGCAGTGGAAAATCCTGGAGCTTCTTGGTTCCTATTATTGAACCTAAGTCTAAAACCAATGCAGGGACAAAAAGGACTGGTATATGAAGGGGAACAATCCTAGCAACATTTGAGTCCAAAATTCCTACACGTTTGGGGGTCCTGCTTCTAAATGTTCCTGATACCATTGATAAATGTACTTGAACTTATAAAACCTCTTACACTTTACATCACAATTGGGAAGTTATTTGATGTATAATTCTTAAAATAGGATATCTTTAAGTTTTGGCCAAAGTGTCTTCCAAATATGTAACTCCCAGGAAATTTTTCATCAAAATAAACTTTCATTTTCAAATGTATTTGGGGAAAGCTAAATATAACACTACACTTTCTTCAGGAAAATGGTATTTTACACATCAGTCCCCTCATTAAAATTCTGTCTTAAAAGTCATCATTCATAAGGTTTCTGAATTTTGCATAAATTACCTGTGATTACTTCTTCTACTTTACATTGGGTCATTTGTCTACTGTAGTCTAACCACATTGGCCTTTTTTCTCCTCCAACATAGCAAACTACTTGCATTGAGCCTATGAATTTGCATTCTTTCTTCCTGGAATGCCCCTATTTATCTGGCTAATTCCTACGTCTTGCTTCATTTGACCTCACTTCCCATGGGAGAACTTCCCTAAATTCATCCTCAAATTAAATTGCTAACTCTTGTTGTTCATTCTCATGGTGTCTTGGTTTTTGTTTGCTTGTTTTTGTCTTCATGGTACACTACAATTTACTATATAAATATTTAAAACTTTATTTGTTTAATCTCTATCTTCCCATTACTCTGGAAATCCTATGAGGACAGAAACCATGTCTGATTTGTTGATATTTCTTTGAACAGAGCATAGTGCCTTCTTGGCACACATTAGAAACTAAGTAGTTATTACCTGAATAGTATCTGGAACTGTGAAGCACTTTATGATATTACAGTGCTTTAGTAAACTATCCTGTTTTAATTTGTCCCCAATTTTTTAAGAAACAACTTTTTGTGGGTGTTTAACATGTGTTAATATTCCTACATGCTGTTATTCTGTAGTTTCTATTTCCAGAAACACTGTTTTATGTTGTTTAGGTCACTTTCAGTTTAACGAGTATGCCTTCAGCTTTGAAGCCTGAGCATTGGGTGAGTCTAAGCTTCAGAGGTCCAAATGAAACAAGGTAACAGTGAGACTTTCAGATATTAACCCAAATCACTTTAGTGAACATTATATAATATTCATATATAACATTTCTTATGTTGTTTTTCAGAGAGAAGATTTAAAGTATGTATCTTAAATATCATCAGCATAGAGATTTATATGGTACTAGACTCTAAAAACTAATATAAATTCCCTTAAATTAAAAAAAAACTTAATAATTTTTCATTAAAGAATATGGTTCTGGCTTTGAGTTTTTAGGCATCTCTTAAATTAGATAATGGCAATTAAATACATTGTTTTGAGAATTAAATAATACCCCAGGGCAGATTCTAAAGTTCATATAAAAATAGGCTAAAAGCTCAATAAATGATGATGGTTTTAGTTATGTGTCCATGTACATTTGAAGTGTATATTTTACCAATACAGAACACTTGATATTAATGAGTACATTTTAAATAGAATCTGCAAAGAAATTAAATCTGACACTTGCATTACTTTCCCTTCATAATTTTGAGTTAATTGAATTTTGCCAAAAAGAAATGAGATGAGTGCAGGAATATTTTACATGACCGCACACATGGACAGTCAAATCTTCAAGCTCATTTTCCTCACTCCAGAGCACCATGGAATGCAGAAAGCCTTGAAAGCTTCCATTATTCTGAGCATGTGTTGAGTAAACTATTATTTCCTCTGCTGGCAGGAAGTCTGTCCCAAATGCAGGATTCTTCAGAAGCCACAAACTCTTCACTAAACATACATATGAACGGCTTGCTCAAAGAAGGGTTGGGAAAACATCATCAGCTAGACTTGACATTCCTCTTCCCTTCCACGCACATCTATATCTACTTTCCCAATTTTATTTGAAGCCAATGGATTTCAAACTAAAATTTACCAAGGAATGTTATGATTTTCCACTTGTGATTTGCCCAACACCATCTGTGGTGGCTTCTTTGATGTGTCCAAATTCATTTTCAACAGCTGTGGAAGGTAAGAGGTTTTCTTCTTCTTAGCCCCACACTGGAACATAACACATACTCACTACCCTTCTGGAAGTTGAACTTAAAAGGCTGGACAACAAAAGAGAGACCCTGCACTGAACCCAAGAGCAAGATAGGAGACAAAGAGTCTCTCTGGTGAAATAATACTCAGGTGTCCTGCATGAACCTCGCTATGCCAAAGGCTGTTTAGCCAGTAGAGACTTGGCACTGAGATCAGACTAATAAGAGTTTTTCCAATGACCTCACTTCAAAAATTTCCAACCCTCCTTGGATTTGAAGGTTCTCCAGTTTCATCTAGGGAAAAGGAAAAACTAAACTCCCAGCCAAAAGAGAAAGCGGGTGATCCTATGGCAAGAGGTGGGGTGTGTGCTATGTGAAAGAGGATCTAGAAGGCCAATGGGGAAGGGGTAGAGAGAGAGGAGTCCTGGAAAGAAACAGGTCCTTGGATGCAGGAGAGAAGAGTGTGGTTGGTGGAGATGGTCTGCCAAGGTGAGGACTGGTCTAAATGGCCTGCCCTGCTACTAGCTTGTGGTTGACTTGTGTGTGACTGATCAATCAGCACTGACTTCCTTCAGTGATGGATATTACTCTTCCACCTACCCAAAGCTAAGATCAGATTAAGGAAATGTTTAACAAAGGTTAAAATAAACACTCATACAAAACAGAAGATTCTGGAATAAACATATTTTACTGTTATTGGTGGAATAAATGCCTATTTTAGGACAAAATTCTACATCACTTTACACATTATCAAATATACAGATAGCAAGGGTATATATAATTCCAAGCATACATAAGAATGTCCAATGCATGGCAGAATTATTTTTTGTAAAAAAACTGAGATTCTACACACATACACACACACACACACACACACACACACACATACTGCACACCATTGCCTTTAGAATGATGATTCCACTGATAAATCTTATTAATGCCACATATTTGCTCTGATGCTGTTCTGCTTCCTGAAAATAAATGTGATAATTTAAAACAGGGAGCTTTACTAATGAACTCTGATATTAAAGTGAGAAGAAAAAACAAAATATTTGTATTTCTGCAAATTCAAGCCAAATTGGGGTGGGGGACTATTAAGAACTTTACTTCTTTTTTCTGGGGTCAATGAAGTCTCACCAATGGGAGCCAACAGTTCTGTAAGCCACCCATTGAACATCATTTTACCAGGCTTCAGCTGTAACACAATCATTATGGCTCCTTATTTTCATTTACAATGAAGAGTAGATAACACTTAACAAAGCTTCACCTAAATGTTTAACTAAATGTTGAAATAAAAATGCCTAATGCAAGACAGACTCAATTTCTTCAGGAAAATCTTCATTCAATTAATTTTTAAATATATGAAAAGGACCAGGATGCAAAATCACTAAAGAAAGTCTTAACAATGGAGAAAGGGTAAGAAATGCAAGTAAAAACAAACATGAGGGCAACAAAGGAGAAAGAAAAAAAACCGACATCGAGAAATTCAAATTTCAAAGCCTGAAACCACAATAAGAATAAGCTAGAAAATATACACATAGAAAACAGAAAATTAAGAAAATAAGATAAATAGGTTTTTTTGTTGTTGTTGTTTGGTTTGATTCTGGGGATTGAACTCAGGGACCTTATCCACTGAACCACATCCCCGGCCTTTTTCTTATATTTTATTTATAGACAGTGTCTTGCTGATTTGCTTAGGGCCTCACTAAGTTGCTGAGGCTGGTTTTGAAATTGCAATCTTCCTGCCTCAGCTTCCCGAGCCACTGGGATTACAGGAATATGCCACTGCACCTGGGTAGTTTGTTTGTTTGTTTGTTTAATATGAAAAAATAATTAAAAAAAGAAATAGGAGACTAATTTTTACTTAAAGAAATGGAGGTTTAGGCCACCTAAATAAATGGTATACGCTTCGGTAGAGAAATTTCAGAATAAGAACATATCTTTGTGCTTAAATGTAAAGCAAATTAACAAAAGAGATGCACAAAAGAATCAGATATAGTGTTGTATATATTTTTAAAGAAATACCTATGCTCAATAAAATATCAGAAGGGCCCTTGCTTAAATTAATAGCCAAATCTCCATCCTGGGATTCTACCTACTTAGGTTTGAGGGCTGGTCTTATGGGATGGGTTCACCAGGAGCATGTTCATTTAATGGGTGAACATGGGTGAACAGGGAGGCTGGAAGGGTGCTACCTGGCAAGGATGCCATCTTAAAGAAGAAAAGGACAGAAATTTGAGATGAGCCAGTAACAATATGTCAGTATTCAAGGGGCAGGCCTCTTTGAAAACAGCATGGTACCTCTTATTTAGCATCTGCTGTGTATTGAGTGCTTCTGCCATGACCGCTACAGCCGAGGGTCATTCATCACCCTTCCTCTGTCCCTGGCTCCTTCCCATCCTCTTTGTAAATATGCCTCAGGTACAGGGATGGGAACTTGCTCATATTAAAAATAATTAAAAAACAAAATAAGAATCAATAGACATTTAATATCCAAATCTTTGTGAGACCTCTTTGATTTGTAACAATAAACAAAAGAAGAAGAAAATATATTTTTCTCCCTTAGTAGCTAACACATCATGAATCTCTGGAGAACACAGCCTGTCACTGACCTCATAATAATAGCACCTCAGGGGCCTGAAGAACAAGACCATCACTGCCCTGACTGTGCCACGACTGTCATTACAACCCTGAGCACTAGTGCCATAAGCTGCTCTCATGAGGTTTATTATTTGAATTTTAAAAAATTGGTTCTCATTAGTTATACATGATAGCGCAATGCATTTCAAATCATTGTACACAAATGGAGCACAACTTCTCATTCCTCTGGCTGTACATGATGCAGAGTCATGCTGTTCATTGAATCATACATGTACATAGGATAATAATGTCCATCTCATTCTACCATCCTCTCCCCCACAGCCCCACATTGCCTCACTCCCATCTGTTCAATCCAAATTTCCTCCATTCTTCCCTACCTGCCTCGCATTATGGATCAGCATTCGCATATTAGAGAAAACCTTTGGCCTTTGGTTTTTTCATTCTTCTTTAAGGTTGAGTAATATTCCATTGTGTATATATACCATATTTTTATCTATTCATCTGTTGAAGGGCATCTAGGTTTGTTCCACTTTGAGTTGAGTTTAGTGCAAGGTGAGAGATAAGAGCCTAATTTCATTTTGTTACATGCGGATTTCCAATTTTCTCAGCACCATTTGTTGAAGAGGCTATCTTTTCTCCAATGTATGTTTTTGGTGCCTTTGTCTAGTATGAGTAACTGTTTATGTGGGTTTGCCTCTGTGTCTTCTATTCTGTACCATTTGTCTGCATGTCTATTTTAGTGCCAATACCATGCTCTTTTTGTTACTATTGCTCTGTTAAGGTCTGATCTTTCATCTGGTAATTGCTCTGGCTAGAGTTTCCAGGACTATGTTGAATAGAAACGGGTGAAAGAGGACATCCCTGCCCTGTCTTGTTCTAGTTTTTAGAAGGAATGCTTTCAATTTTTCTCCATTTAGAATGATGTTGGCCTGGGGTTTAGTATAAATAGCTTTTATAATGTTGAGGTATGTTCCTTCTATCCATAGTTTTTCTAGTGTTTTGAACATTAAGGTGTGCTATGTTTTGTCACATGCTTTTTTTGCATCTATTGAGATCATCATATGATTCTTACCTTTAAATCTATTGATGTGATGAATTCCATATATTGATTTCCATATGTTGAACCAATCTTGCATTCCATCATGGTATCTCATGAGGTTTTATAGGCATGTAAGGCCCAGAGAAAAAAAGTTTCTGGGAAAAAAAAATGATACCTTCCACAAGATAGCAGAAGTGACATATTTGTAAACACAGAGAGACATCCCTGGGGACTTTCCAAGAACAGTATGGAAACTCTGAAGGAAAAGCTGGATTTCTATGAAATTTCTTGTAGAAAGGGGAGCCAGAATAAAAAAGAAAGTATGTTACCAAACTCTTATCCTACCTTGGTTTGAAATTAAAATGGTCTACAAATCAGGAATGTATTTCACAATTATAACAGGCATAAAACTGCTTGTATGACTGCATACTTACCAATAGATATTTTGCAGATTGAGAACAAATATAGTACATAGGACTAGATTCCCTATGTATTAAATTTCTATGAATTGAAACTCAAATGAATTGAAAGTCTGGATGAAGTCTGCTTTCTATAATCAAGACCTGAGATTCAAAAGATCTTTTCCAGTGATCCTAATCTCCATTTTTCAGGCCCCAAATCATCACAGATTTTTCTCACCCAATTGTCTTTGAAATCCTTCTGAAAATTAGTGACATCTAAATGGGTCCCTTTGGAACAGCAATGTTCATTCTGAGTGATTAAGGGTAAGAGCTGATGCTCCATTCAGCCTGTGTACACATCACACTTTCCCCATTGACTATTCTAAATGTTCTACACCCCAGTATCCTTATCAGTGAGATGGACTTAAACACAGGACCTAAGCTCATAACAAAATTGTATCCACCACAATGATATAAATTAAACACTTACTTATCTTAATAACATAGATATCATTATGAAAAGTACATAATTTCTTGATTAGCTACCCAAGGGAAAAGCCATGCAATTTATGCAAGTTCATTATATTGATTTCTATGCGATTCTAATGAAAACTGAGATGCTTTATCAAATATTTATGATTTGCATAATTACCCCGAGATATTTTACAGATTGAGAAAATATATAGTACACAGAACTAGATTTACCTCTTCCTTCAACACATATCTATTGAGTGCCTACTTTGAATCAGGTTTTGTTTTGGAGCCATAGACACAGTGATGAGACAAACTAATTTTTTTTCTTCCCCTCCTGGCCTTAGATGTTCTCGAAGATGAAATAAAAAAGTCATAGAAACATATTATATTCTAAAAGGCAGTCTATAATATGAAGAGATGAGAGGGTGCTAATTTAAATACTCTTCAGGGTTAGAAATACATCTTTGAAAAAGCGATAGTGAGAAAGACAAAGAACAAAGAGGGACAATGTGACTTGAAAAGATATGAAGTAAGGTTATCCCACCAGAGGCAACAATAAGTGCAAAGGCGCTGAGTCAGGAACAAGCTGAGCATGTTCCAAAAAGAGCAAGGAGTCCAATGTGGCTGTTGAGAATGAACAGAAGAGAGTAGCAAAAGATGAGATCACAGATATATGCAGGAGCCAGATGAGGCCATGGTACATTAGGTACCATGAAAACATCTAATTAAGAGTTTTGGATTCATGTAATAAGAACTAAATTGCAAATATGGAACTAATAGATTATTGTCTCAAAAAAGGAGGGGGAAATCAGAAAGTCTTTTAATTATCTCAGGGTCTGTGGAAGAGCAAATAATTATATAACTCAAGGACTGGCAGTACTTCTCAGGAAGTAGAGCAACATGGTCAAGGGTCACGGATTGAAGGCTATGAGAAGCAGCAATCTGAACCCATAAAGGGGGTCGTATGACTCTCATTTTCTCTGATCAAGGCTCCCAGTTATTAGTTCTTAGGAGGGGGAAGGTGACAGATAAGACAAGGTAACTAATGGGCAAGCTTACAAAAGATAATTGAAAATACAAAGTTTGTGTGCCTTAATATTAGACTTACTATGGGAAGTTAAAAATAAATGGTCTAGTTAGAACCTGTATGTTTTTATTGGTGCCTATTAATCATAATAATGGTGGATTTCATTGTGGAATAGTCATACATACCTAAAAATATAATTTGATCATTTTCACTGCTTAGTAACTTCTCCCTCCCCCTGATTCCCTTCTTTTAACCCAATGGACTCCTTTCTACTTTCATGGAATCCTTGTTTCTTGTGTTTTTGCTTGTTCCTTCTAGCTTCCACATATGAGAGAAAACATATCACTCTGAGTCTGACTTATTTTGCTCAAAATTTTGGTCACCAATTCCATCCATTTGTTGCAAATTACATTTCATTCTTTATGACCAAATAAAACTCCATTGTGTGTATCATATTTTCTTTTTAAATCTAGTTGTACATGAATACAATAGCTTTATTTTCCTCATTTATTTTAGGTGGTGCTGAGGTTTGAACCTAGGGCCTCACGTGTTCAAGGCAAGCACTCTACCACTGAGCCACAATCAAGCCCATCATATTTTCTTTATTTATTTGTTAACAGACACCTAGGCTAATTCCATAATTTTGGTACGGTGAATTATGATTCAATAAACATGGATATGCATGTATTTCTAAAGTAAGCTGACTTTAAATTTTTTGGATAAATACCAAGGAATGGTATAGCTAGATCCTATAGTAATCCTATTTTCAGCTTTTTGAGGAAACTACACACTGATTTTTCATAGTGGCTATACTAATTTATATTCCCATCAGTTCCTTTTTCTTACATCCTTGGGAATATCTATTGTTGTTTGTATTCTTGATGATTGCCACTCTTATTGGAGTGAGACAAAAATCTCAAATCAGTTTTTATTTGCATTTTCCTGATGAATAAAGATGTTGAACATCTTTTCACATAATTGTTATTCATTTGTACTGCTTTTTATTGAGAAATGTCTGTTTAGTTCATTTGTCCATTACATATACTGTATGATCTCAAAATAAAAATCACCACACATATGAAGAAATAAGCCATATTAATTACAGTCAGCAGAAACACAAATTGTGAAATCATACCTGAAAAAAAAGTGAGATCATCACATATGTGTTATAAAATTATGTTGGATAGTAATCTTAAAAATGAAAGAAAAGTATGGAAAAAAGAATATACTACAAATTGAACATATTTTTGTTTATCTTCGTGTGTGTGTGTGTGTGTGTGTGTGTGTGTGTGTGTGTGTGTGTCTAGAGATTGCTTTGCCACTGAGTCAAATTCCTAGAAAAGGTCTCATTGAGTTGCTGAGGTTCGTCTTGAACTTACCAAGATTGGCTTCAAACTTGCAGTCTTCCCACCTTAGCCTTCTGAGTTGTAGGGATTATAGGCATGTGCCACTGTACCCAGCTTGAACATATAAAGACATAATTAGACTTTTTATTATAAATAAAAAATTTAAAATATGAAATTCCATGAATAAGTTAGCCATCAGTTTATACAAAGAATTGGAAGATAGAACTGAATTTCAAGTGGAAGATCTAAAGACATTATCTAGCAGTTCCACCATTATCTGATAAGTAAAACAATAGTCTTAGATGTAGGGCAGATTGTTTTATCTGGTTGGTTCTCTGAGGTAATATCTACAGCAAGGATCTAGACCCAAATGTTCTCCTCTTTCCCATGGGCCCTCAACTCCAAGTCAGTGGCAGTGAAAGGAATGAATCTATTTTGTATAATTAATGTTTCACAAGACAAATAAAAGTTAAAAATTTTAAATAAAGAAACTTGTAAATCATGACTAGTTTAGCTATATTAACATCACAGAAAGACCAATTTTAAAATAGAAAGCAAAACTAATAATATTTATTTTAGATTTATCACACTTTGACAAATTATTTAATTCATAATGCTAACAGCTCTAAACTAGGATGCACTTAAGAAACTTTCAAATACAAGGAAAAAAATGTTGATACATCTACATACAAATTGACAAAATCATTTATGAATGTTGGTCATTTCTTTAATACATCCTTCCTGATGTTGATATATCAAGCACACAAAGTATACTGATAAAACTACAAAAATTTCATCTAAAAATTAACAAAAATGATTTAGAGGGTATATGCAGATATTCAAAATGTTCAAACCCATATAGAATCTCATAGTGAATTTCTCACATCTTTATGTACATACTTAACCCCAAATACAATTATGATAAACTTCAGAAAAATCTTAATATTTATATGTAAAAAAAAGAACTACTACTAAAGATTTAAAAATACCCAGAACTGATCACTATTTTATAACGATAAATGTGGCATGAGTGGAGATATAACAAGATGTAAGATAAAATATTATAAACAATTTTTTAGCAATGTATGAAAAATCTAGATGACATAAAGTTCAAGATTTAAAAAGAACAAAATATTTATTAAAAACTAAATAGAGAGCAAGGGATGTGCCTCTATGGGAGAGTGTAAAGCTCTGGGTTCAATCCCCAGCATTGCAAAAACAAACAACAATTTAAAAAAACACATAAAACAGTATTTTAAATATTTTTTTCCAAATAGTATGTCATGTTTTGATATCTTGCTTCATATTATAAAAAGAATCATTTTCTTTTTTATAAACAAAGAAAAATCATCTTTTAGACTATACAAGAATTTTACAAATAAATTAGATGTATAAGGATTAGGAATAAGTGGTATTTTCCATTGTTTTTAAATACTTTGTGTACACAGAAAACTCAAAATTGATTATCTTTAATAGGAGATTTTAGCAAGATTGATAGACAATTAGTATTCCAGACTCCATTGTATTTGTTTATACCAGAGAGATAAGCGTAGACAAGAAAAATTTTAAAATAATTTTCAATAATATTTTTTTAAATATCTAGGAATAAATCCAGCAAATAATGTCCAAGACTATTTTGGAGCAATAATAACGTTAATAGCAAATAATAAAATTCAATAGGGGGAAACTGCTTCTCGGTCCGGGTCCTGCTGAGGGCCGGTCAGGACTCACCCGTTGCATTGGTTGCCCGGCAAGGGGAAAGAAATGCTGCCATTCGCATAGGATACCAACATGGAAGAGATCTGATGTCAGCAGAAAGCGGCGGAGGAGAGAACTTCATCAATACCAGCGGTGACATAAGCAGTTGGTCTCCTGGTAGGGGGGGTGAGGCACAGTCACCCGAGTCTCCTCAATTTGTCGTCGAGCCAGAGGGGAGGAGCCGGGCCGCCGCCAGCGCCCGGAGCAGGCCCAGCGGCTCGCCAGCGTGGTGACCACGTGACCCCAATTGGAGAGGGGGCGGAGCGGAGCCGCCACCCGCACCCGCAAGGTGGGCAGACCCGCGACCCAGTGGTACATGGGCGTGGTAGGAGAGGCAGGGCAGAGCCGCTGTTTGCGCTTGCAAGGTAAACAGACCTGTGACAGCCTGGCGGGTCAGGCCCAGTGGCCTGCCAGTGTGGTACACACGTCACCCCAACTGGAGTAGGGGCAGAGCAGATCCTTCTCCCACGCCCGGATTAGGCCCTGCGTGGTGGTCACATGACCCCAATTGGAGTGGGGGCGGAGCGGAACCGCCACCCGTGCCCGCAGGGTGAGCAGACCAGTGATCAACCTGCAGATCAGGCCCAGGGGTCCGCAGGCATGGTAGGAGGGGCAGGGCAGATCCACCGCCCGCGCCTCCAAGGTAGGCAGACCTACAACAGACCGGCGGATCAGGCCCAGGAGCCTGCCGGCGTGGTACAAACACCACCCTAATTGGGGTAGTGGCAGAGCAGAGTCGCCGCCCGTGCCAGGAACAGGCCCAGCGTCCTGTCCTGCAGGCGGGGTAGTCACGACACCCCAATTGGAGTAGGGGCAGAGCAGAGCCTCCACCCGTGCCCGAAAGTTGGGCAGATCTGCGACCGACCAGCGGGACAGGCCCAGTGGCCTGCCGGTACGACAGACACGTCACCCCATTTGGAGTAGGGGCAGAGTAGAGCCGCCTCCCGTGCCTGCAGGGTAGGCAAACCTGCAACCGACCGGCGGATCAGGCCTGGTGGCCTGCCGGCGTGGTACACTCGTCACCCCAATTGGAGTAGGGGCAGAACAGAGCCGCCGCCAGCTCCCAGAACAGGCCCAGTGACCTGCCGGCGTGGTAGCCACGACACCCCAATTGGAATAAGGAGAGAGCAGAGCCGCCGCCCGCACCTGCAGGAAAGATACGCAAGCAGTATGAAAAGACAAGGAAAGAAAGGACCACAAGCAATGCAGGTCAACGCAACTTTAGAAGAGGTAACAGCTGCAGCAGATGGAATGTCAGATAAAGAATTCAGGATATACATGCTTCAGATGATCTGGAGTATCAAGGAAGACATTAAACAGCAAAATCAGACAATGAAAGATCACTTCGACAACGAATTACGCAAACAAATCCAGGAAGCAAAGGATCAACTATACAGGGAGATAGAGGTTATAAAAAACAAACAAACAGAAATCCTAGAAATGCAGGAAGCAATAAACCAACTTAAAAACTCAATGGAGAATACTACCAGCAGAGTAGAACACTTAGAAGATAGAACATCAGACAATGAAGACAAAGTATTTCAACTGGAAAAGAACATAGACAGCTCAGCAAGACTGTTAAGAAACCATGAGCAGAACATCCAAGAAATATGGGATAACATTAAGAGACCAAACTTAAGAGTCATTGGGATACAGGAAGGTACAGAGCTCCAAACCAAAGGAATGAGAAGTCTATTCAATGAAATAATACAAGAAAACTTCCCAGACTTGAAGAATGAGACAGAACCCCAAATCCTAGAAGCCTACAGGACGCCGAATGTGCAAAATCATAAGAGATCCACACCTAGACACATTATAATGAAGATGCCCAACATACAGAATAAGGAGAGAATTTTAAAAGCTACAAGAGAAAGGAAGCAGATTACATTTAGGGGTAAGCCAATCAGGATAACAGCTGATCTGTCAACACAGACTCTGAAAGCTAGAAGATCCTGGAATAACATATTTCAAACACTGAAAGAAAATGGGTTCCAACCAAGAATTGTGTATCCAGCGAAATTAAGCTTCAGGATGGAGGATGAAATTAAAACCTTCCACGATAAACAAAAGTTTAAAGAATTCGCAGCTAGAAAACCATCTCTTCAAAACATCCTCGCCAAAGCATTACAGGAAGAGGAAATGGAAAATAACAATGAAAACCAACAGTGGGAGGTAGGACAGTAAAGGGGGGGGGGAATAATCAAAGAGGAAAACAAACCATGTTTAGTAACAGAAATAAACAAATATGGCTGAAGAACAACCCATATCTCAATAATAACCCTAAATGTTAATGGCTTAAACTCACCAATTAAGAGACACAGGCTAGTAGAATGGATCACAAAACAAGACCCAACAATATGCTGCCTACAGGAGACGCATTTGATAGGAAAAGACATACATAGGCTGAAGGTGAAAGGTTGGGAAAAATCATATCACTCATATGGACTTCGGAAACAAGCAGGAGTGTCCATACTAATATCAAATAAAATAGATTTCAAGCCAAAGTTAATCAAAAGGGATAAAGAGGGACACTACATACTGCTCAAGGGAACCATACACCAACAAGACATAACAATCATAAATATATATGCCCCAAACAATGGTGCAGCTATGTTCATCAAACAAACTCTTCTCAAGTTCAAGAGTCTAATAGACCACCATACAATAATCATGGGAGACTTCAACACACCTCTATCACCACTGGACAGATCTTCCAAACAAAAGTTGAATAAGGAAACTATAGAACACAATAACACTATTAATAACCTAGACCTAATTGACATATATAGAGTATACCACCCAACAGCAAGCAGTTACACTTTTTTCTCAGCAGCACATGGATCCTTCTCAAAAATAGATCATATATTATGTCACAGGGCAACTCTTAGACAATATAAAGGAGTAGAGATAATACCATGCATCTTATCTGATCATAATGGAATGAAACTGAAAATCAACGATAAAAGAAGGAAGGAAAAAGCATACATCACTTGGAGAATGAACAATAGGTTACTGAATGATCAATGGGTTATAGAAGACATCAAGGAGGAAATTAAAAAATTCTTAGAGATTAATGAAAACACAGACACAACATATCGGAATCTATGGGACACATTGAAAGCAGTTCTAAGAGGAAAATTCATTGCTTGGAGTTCATTCCTTAAAAAAAGAAAAAAACCAACAAATAAATGATCTCATACTTCATCTCAAAATCCTAGAAAAAGAAGAGCAAAACAACAGCAAAAGAAGTAGAAGGCAAGAAATAATTAAAATCAGAGCTGAAATTAATGAAATTGAAACAAAAGAAACAATTGAAAAAATTGACAAAACTAAAAGATGGTTCTTTGAAAAAATAAACAAAATCGACAGACCCTTAGCCATGCTAGCGAAGAGAAGAAGAGAGAGAACTCAAATTACTAGGATACGGGATGAAAAAGGCAATATCACAACAGACACTTCAGAAATACAGAAGATAATCAAAAACTATTTTGAATCCTTATACTCCAACAAATTAGAAGATAGTGAAGGCATAGATAAATTTCTTAAGTCATATGATCTGCCCAGATTGAGTCAGGAGGATATAGAAAACCTAAACAGACCAATATCAATTGAGGAAATAGAAGAAACCATAAAAAGACTACCAACTAAGAAAAGCCCAGGTCCGGATGGGTATACAGCAGAATTTTACAAAACCTTTAAAGAAGAACTAATACCAATACTTTTCAAGCTACTTCAGGAAATAGAAAAGGAGGGAGAAATTCCAAATTCATTCTATGAGGCCAACATCACCCTGATACCTAAACCAGACAAAGACACTTCAAAGAAAGAAAACTACAGACCAATATCTCTAATGAACCTAGATGCAAAAATCCTCAATAAAATTCTGGCGAATCGGATACAAAAACATATCAAAAAAATTGTACACCATGATCAAGTAGGATTCATCCCTGGGATGCAAGGCTGGTTCAATATATGGAAATCAATAAATGTTATTCACCACATCAATAGACTTAAAAATAAGAACCATATGATCATCTTGATAGATGCGGAAAAAGCATTCGACAAAGTACAGCATCCCTTTATGTTCAAAACTCTAGAAAAACTAGGGATAACAGGAACATACCTCAATATTGTAAAAGCAATCTATGCTAAGCCTCAGGCTAGCATCATTCTGAATGGAGAAAAACTGAAGGCATTCCCTCTAAAATCTGGAACAAGACAGGGATGCCCTCTCTCTCCACTTCTGTTCAACATAGTTCTCGAAACATTGGCCAGAGCAATTAGACAGACGAAAGAAATTAAAGGCATAAAAATAGGAAAAGAAGAACTTAAATTATCACTATTTGCAGATGATATGATTTTATACCTAGCAGACCCAAAAGGCTCTACAAAGAAACTGTTAGAGCTAATAAATGAATTCAGCAAAGTGGCAGGATATAAAATCAACACGCATAAATCAAAGGCATTCCTGTATATCAGCGACAAATCCTCTGAAATGGAAATGAGGACAACCACTCCATTCACAATATCTTCAAAAAAAATAAAATACTTGTGAATCAACCTAACAAAAGAGGTGAAAGACTTATACAATGAAAACTACAGAACCCTAAAGAGAGAAATAGAAGAAGATCTTAGAAGATGGAAAAATATACCCTGTTCATGGATAGGCAGAACTAACATCATCAAATAGCGATATTACCAAAAGTTCTCTATAGGTTTAATGCAATGCCAATCAAAATCCCAACGGCATTTCTTGTAGAAATAGAGAAAGCAATCATGAAATTCATATGGAAAAATAAAAGACCCAGAATAGCAAAAACAATGCTAAGCAGGAAGTGTGAATCAGGCGGTATAGCGATACCAGACTTCAAACTATACTACAGAGCAATAGTAACAAAAACAGCATGGTACTGGTACCAAAACAGGCGGGTGGACCAATGGTACAGAATAGAGGACACAGAAACCAATCCACAAAACTACAACTTTCTTATATTTGATAAAGGGGCTAAAAGCATGCAATGGAGGAAGGATAGCATCTTCAACAAATGGTGCTGGGAAAACTGGAAATCCATATGCAACAAAATGAAACTGAATCCCTTTCTCTCGCCATGCACAAAAGTGAATTCAAAATGGATCAAGGAGCTTGATATCAAATCAGAGACGCGCCGTCTGATAGAAGAAAAAGTTGGCTACGATCTACAGTTGGTGGGGTCGGGCTCCAAATTCCTCAATAGGACACCCATAGCACAAAAGTTAATAACTAGAATCAACAAATGGGACTTAATCAAACTAAAAAGTTTTTTCTCAGCAAAAGAAACAATAAGAGAGGTAAATAGGGAGCCTACACCCTGGGAACAAATCTTTACTCCTCACACTTCAGATAGAGCCCTAATATCCAGAGTATACAAAGAACTCAAAAAATTAGACAATAAGAGAACAAACAACCCAATCAACAAATGGGCCAAGGACCTGAACAGACACTTCTCAGAGGAGGACATACAGTCAATCAACAAGTACATGAAAAAATGCTCAACATCTCCAGCTGGCAGAAAAATGCAAATCAAAACCACCCTAAGATACCATCTCACTCCAGTAAGATTGGCAGCCATTAAGAAGTCAAACAACAACAAGTGCTGGCGAGGATGTGGGGAAAAGGGTACGCTTGTACATTGCTGGTGGGACTGCAGATTGGTGCAGCCAATTTGGAAAGCAGTATGGAGATTTCTTGGAAAGCTGGGAATGGAGCCACCATTTGACCCAGCTATTCCCCTTCTTGGTCTATTCCCTAAAGACCTAAAAAGAGCATGCTACAGGGACACTGCTACATCGATGTTCATAGCAGCACAGTTCACAATAGCAAGACTGTGGAACCAACCTAGATGCCCTTCAATAGACGAATGGATAAAAAAAATGTGGCATTTATACACAATGGAGTATTACTCTGCATTAAAAAATGACAAAATCATAGAATTTACAGGGAAATGGATGGCATTAGAGCAGATTATGCTAAGTGAAGCTAGCCAATCCCTAAAAAACAAATGCCAAATGTCTTCTTTGATATAAGGAGAGTAACTAAGAACAGAGTAGGGACGAAGAGCAGGAGAAGAAGATTAACATTTAACAGGGATGAGAGGTGGGAGGGAAAGGGAGAGAGAAGGGAAATTGCATGGTAATGGAAGGAGACCCTCAGGGTTATACAGTGGAGGAGGTAGAGAGAGAGGAGGGGAGGGGAGGGGGGAGGGGGGAGGATGGGAAAGGCAGCGGAGCACAACAGACACTAGTATGGCAATTTGTAAATCAACGGATGTGTAACTGATGTGATTCTGCAATCTGTGTATGGGGTGAAGGTGGGAGTTCATAACCCACTTGAATCAAAGTGTGGAATATGATATGTCAAGAAATTTGTAGTGTTTTGAACAACCCACAATAAAAAAATTAAAAATAATTCAATAGGAATGTTTTAAAAGAGATTTTAGAGAAAGCCAAAATAGGTGTAAATATATAATATGGTCACAGAACAGGACATAATAGGTTAAAGACATCAATTTCAATTACCTACTTAAATTGTTCTATAAATTAATATAAAATCGACTTAAAATACTGTGACAAATACCTGATAAAATCAGCCTAAAGAAGGAGAGGTTTATTTGGGCTCAGAGTTTAAGAGGTTTAGTCCATGTCCAACTGGTACAATAGTTTTCAGGCCTGTGATAAGGTAGAAGCATCATTGTGAAAGTGTATGGTGGAAGAAAGCTGCTTACCCCTTGCTAGCTGGGAAGCATATAGAAAAAAGAACTGAGTTCTTTATATATATCCTAGAGATTAGTGCTCTATCTGATGTGTTTGTGGTAAAAATTTGCTCCCCTATATAAAGAACTCAAAAATCTTAACACTAAAAAAACAATTTACCCAATCAAGAAATGGGCCACAGAACTGAACAGACACTTCTCAGAAGTTGATATACAATCAGTCAACAAATATATGAAACAATGTTCAACATCTATAGCAATTAGAGAAATGAAAATCAAAACTATTCTAAGATTTCAACTCACTCCTGTCAGAATGGCAGCTATTATGGATAGAAACAATAGTAAGTGTTGGCGAGGATGTGGGGAAAAAGGCACACTCATACATTGCTGGTGGGACTGCAAACTGGTGCAGCCAATATGAAAAGCACTATGGAGATTCCTTGGAAAACTGGGAATGGAACCACCATTTGACCCAGCTATCCAATTCCTCCGTATGTACCCTAAGAATTTAAAGACAGCATACTACAGGGACACAGCCACATCAATGTTTATAGCAGCACAATTCACAATAGCTAAACTGGGGAACCAACCTAGATGCCCTTCAGTAGATGAATGGATAAAGATATACACAATGGAATGTTATTCAGCAATAAAAGAAAATACAATCATGGCATTTGCAGGCAAATGGATGGAGTTAGAGAATATAATGCTAAGTGAAGTTAACCAATCCCAAAAACCAAATGGCAAATGTTTTCTCTGATATAAGGATGCTGATTCATAATGGGGTTGGGGTGGGAGAGCATGGGAAGATTAGACAAACTCTAGATAGGGCAAAGGGGTGGGGGGGGGGGAAGGGAGGGGCATGGGGCTAGAAAAGATGGTGGAATAAGATAGACATCATTACCCTAAGTACATATATGAAGACACGAATGGTGTGACTATGTGTACAACCAGAGAGATGAAAAATTGTGTTCTTTATATGTAATATGAAATGTAATGCATTCTGCTGTCACATGACATATATATCAAATTAGAATAAAAAATAAATAAACTAACAAACAAGGAAAAAGAGGGCCTGAGATCAGACACAGCCTTCCAGAGCATGCCCCCCAGTGACATATTTCCTCCAAGACCCACAGAGTTTCCTGCCACCTCTCAGTAATGCCATCAAATTATTAATCCATCAATGAATTAATCTACTAATAAGGTCAAAGTTCTCATGATCGAATTATTTCCCAAGAGTCTTACCTCTGCATATTGTCACATTGGAGATAAAGCCTTCGACACATGAGCATTATGGGGACATTCTAGATTCAAACCATAACAAAAACCAGTAAGGATTTTTTTTTCTGAATGTGAAAGTTATATAAAAAATAAAAAATCAGTGAGCCAAGAAAAGCTAAAACATTCCTAAATGATTATCTAGGGGAAATGACTTATTAGATATTGACATATTTAGAGCTACAATGTGTTAGTGTGATTGTGCAAGAAGTTCTATAATTAAACAAAATGGAGAGCTCAGATAAAACACAAAATCGGTGGGAAAAGGTTCAATACAAAGATGTGCTGCCGAGAAATGGGAAAATGCAGGCCCATTATTCAATAATTGTACGTAAAGTAGAATATTGGGGATAAAATTGGGTTTCAAACTCAAAATATAAACAAAAACAACTCCAAATTATTTATGAACTTACATATGAAAGATAACACCTTAAAACTTTTAGAAAAATATGTAAGGGATAATTTTCTAAGCTTGTAGTGCAGAAGAATTTCTCAAGATTCTAAATATGCAAACTAAAAAATATTTCTAACAAATTTGAAGGAAAAAGACAAACCAAAAGAAAAACAAGTAGATATGGACAAACATTTCTCTAGAAAGAAAAAATGTGAGCAATATAAATATGAAAAAAATAATAAACTTTGATAATAGAGAAATAACATTTCACTGTGAGCTGACTTGTAAAATATTTGAATTTTAGATCTAGTGCCATTGAGATGATAATCCAAAAAGAATTCTTATTCACTATATATAGAAATAGGGTCAACTTTTTGAAAAATAATTGTATCTTATATGGTAAAGTTGAACTGAAATGTTAAGTCTACAATAGCTGTTTCATTTCTAAGGCACATGACCTAGACAATGTTGGCACATACTTACACAGAATTACACAAAACATGAATTTTAAGAGTATCATTCTTATTATTTAAAACACTGATGCAAACCCAGAAGTCCTTCAAGAGAAGAAATGACTTAAAGTGGCAATCCATAAAATGAACTATAATACCACAGTAAAAGCAAATGGACTTTAGCTATACACACTGAGGTGAATGAAACTCAAAAACATATACTGAGCAAAATAAGCAAGTGACAAAAGAACTAATACAATATAGTTGCATATATATAAAACTCAAAACTGAGCAAAGTTGAATACCATGTCTTGGGAGATACACACAGATGTGGGGAAATGATAAGAAAATCAAGAGAATGATTGATTCCAAGCTCAGGTTAGTCATTTTATCTCTGGTGGGAGGAGGGAGGGGATGAGATGGGGGTAGAGAAAGGCATTTGAAGGTTCCATTTCCAAAGCAGGTTCATGAACTTTCATTTTTATCATTCTTGTGTATACCTGTAAGTACATTATATCCATTTTTTGTATGCATTAGATATTTCATTTTTGAATAGAAAACCATGTCTTCAATGTGTAGTGTATTTTTAATTTTAAAAAGTGGGCTGAGAGTTCACCATACTCTCCCTCATATGCATAGTGACTTTGAAGCAAGGTAGCTACTTATCATCAGGGTCCCTGCTACAGTTGACAGACTGGAGCAAGAGAAGCATCTGTAATTTTTGTTTTAAATGGTGCTGTTTCAAGGATAGAGAATCATATCATCTAGAACAAACAAAGATCCAAGGATGATTAGCATGGAACTAGTAAAGAAGAATCCCCTAGCCACTCCTGAAATCAGCAGATAAACCAAACACTTTTTAAACAGGAGCAAAAAATGTTCTAGACCATTCAGATTTCAACAAGAATGCTGGAGAGAGAGGATATAGACAGAAGTTATTATTTTGTTTTTATTTTGCAATGCACCACAGGCTGCCGTGGCCTAAGGAAATAAGAAAAACGTGTCAGTGTAATTAAATCAAACATATTTCCCACATTGAATAACATAACTATGCAGAGTTTCTAATCGCTAAGTCCTTTGTCTTTTAAAGCAAACTACACAAGACAATCTGCATTTGAAAAATGAAAGTCTATGTAGGTCACTTACAATTCTAATGTTCTTCAACAGAGCTAAAATTAGCCAAGTATTGCATTGCTTAAGTTTGTTCTGAAATTATTAGCATTCTCTGAGAAGCTAACCTTCTTCCAGGAAGGCTTTTAACCTCAGAGGGGTAAAGTCTTTCTGCTTCTTCTACAACAGCTATAATATGAGACTAGTATTTCCTGCCTTACTCAAGAGATGGTAGTGATTGCTGAGAATCTTTAAAAGAATTATATCACTCTATGGAATAAAGGACAAGTAAGGTATTGTTATATTTGGGCATTTTTTTTCCTCTAAATGAACTCTTCAATGTTTTTGATTGGTATCATTCCAAAAATTATAAATGAGGAAGAAATATGTGTTGTCTCCCAAAGGGCAGTTGAACTTTGTTCAGAATGCTTAAGAAAACATCCGGTGGGATGTTTGCTGATGGAGTTATGTCAACTCATCTTCAAGATTTCTCTTTGAGAACAGTGCAGCAGTTACAAGTCCAAATGCCATGAATATTTTCGTATCACTGAGATCTCATCTCCTAGTGGCCACAGAGCAGTTCCAATCAGCTACTGCTAGAAGCCTGGACAAGCTGTTTATTCAAGACCAAACCGAAGGTTAAGGGATAACATAAAAGTTAGGATAAGCACAGGAACTAAGTACAAGAGATATTTTCAGCAAATGAGAAATAAGTGTGTGTGTGTGTGTGTGTGTGTGTGTGTGTGTCTGTCTGTCTGTCTGTCTGTTTAGTACTCCTCCACTGAGAAGCACTTAAACATTGAATTGTTACTAAGCAAAAATGCCTAAAAAGATCTTCACAGGCAAGAACTGAGCCTCAGAACATCATCGATATTTACATGAGAAGAAGTTACTATTTGACCTAGAGTCCCTGTCCCCTCATTTCTTCTTATCTTGTTCCCTTCCAGGGTTGCAGCACAGACATCTTCCTGATAGAGAGATTCAGAGGCAGGGACAAAGGTCATGAATGTGTGACTCTACAAAGAGAGGAATTTAAAAGGAGATTACTTGGATACTTTCTGTTCTTTTCATCTCTTAATCAAATTATATGTAAAAAAGTTATATAATTTCAGGCATTTAAAAAAGTCTTGATTTGTTTTTCTAATTCAATTCATTTCAGCAAATACGTTTGGTAGCCCATTATGAACAAATTAATGAGAGATTAATCAAAATTTAGAATATCATCAGCTGGGTGTGATTGTGCACATTGGTAATCCCAGTGACTCTGGAGGCTGAGGCATAAGGATTGCCAAGTTTGAGGACAGGCTCAGCAACTTTGCTAGGCCCTCATCAACTTAACAAGACCCTCTCTAAAGATAAAAAATGAAAAGGGCTAAGAATATGGATTAGTGGTATAGCACTTCTGGATTCAATCACCAGTATCAAAAAAATTAAAATATCACCAGATTTAAACATAGATCTGAAAAATTAAATATAAACTAGAAAAATGAGATCATTCATTTTTCCATAGCTAATTATCATAACCAACTATGTGCCCAGCACTGCACTGTACACTGGGAGATATATACATTACCCATGTGAAACATAATCTAGTGGAATGAGCTACTGTTATATATTGTCACACAAAGTCTAATTAGTAACTCTAAGTGCTTAGGTCTGAGAACTGTAGTAAAGACTATGCGGCAGGTAGATCCTGACCTGAGTTGGATGTCAGAGAAGGAAGTCTTCCTTTCCAAAGGAAGTGATTGTTGATCTTATATCCAAGGATGAAGAGAAGTCAGTTTGGCAAAGGATTGAAGATAAAGGACTGTATGAAGACAGTTCTGGACACTTTCACATTTTTTTAAAATTTAAAAGGAGGAAAGGCGTGGTGTTTCAGTAAGGAGAATTTTCAAATATATTTCCTAGAGTCATTCATCCTCCAATACGGCCCAGGCTGAGAAAGACTGCTGGCAGAATTGCTCATCAGTGGCTTCAACTCTGGTGTAAGCACACCCGTGTGCAAGGCCCACTACCACTACACAGGACACCTGAAACTTTGTAAGGTCAAAGAAGGCTGAGTTTTTCAAATTTAATCAACTTAATATATTGAATATTAGTTTCAGATTCTCAGTAACTACAAAGATTTTTCTTTTGATTCATCCAGAGTTATATATACCCCCAATATTTTTTTTTTAAAAAGTATATATTGACAAATACCAGTTGCTATTAGTCACTATGAACTTAAAATAGGATAAAACCTCTAAGAATTTCTCAAAGTATCTTCTAATATGTGTTAAGAGACTATATTCACTATGCACCACTCTAAGAGTCAACCTGCTTATTAGCAGGTTGATAAACCCACTCAAATGTATCCATCCTAGATTCCCCAACAGTATTTCCCTAAGGGACATTTAATTTTTAGATGTCTATTATCTCTTTGAACTTTAAGCTCTATATCGGTGGAGAATTTATAAATCAGGAACTTCTGTGTGTCCAAGATGTAACCCTTCTCTCAGTTAGCAGTAGCCCCTGAAGGGGGCTAAAGAAGAGACCCAGCAGGAATGGTAGGGAGTTTGCTGGGCAGGGAGAGAAGAAACCATAGAGCAAATCTCTGAAGTACACTTCGCTCATGGACACCATATTAGGCCATGCCTATCTGATGTTTTTCATACACATATTCCTATGCATAACAAGATGATATTGATCTATTCCTTTTTACTCCTCATTTCAATTTCTATTACACCTGGGGGAAAATTATGAAATATTTTATTGACAATTTTGTAATTGGTGATTTTAGTACTGTGTCATTTGAGAGGCTGGTATATGGAACTGGTAAAATATTCGCTTGCTACCACAAAATTCTAATACATGTGAGTCACCCACTTCCTCCACATTCCTCTGATGTCCATGTTTTAGTACCTAAGACGTTCATCTTTGGGTTCTATGGGTTCCATCTACACTGGGCTGCTGCCCCATCAAGGGCACAACAGTTATTGCACAGGAACACTTTGCTCCTCAAATCTTAAACGTGTCTAGGATACATTTTTTTTTTATCTTCAACTTTCTCAAGCCTGGAAATTATCATTTTTATTTCCTGTGGAGGTTTTTCTCCCCCAGCCAATCTCTTCTCTTTTTCATAAGACATGATGAAATGGTGTGGGTTGTGGGAATGCTATGTGTGTGGGTGTCTGTGTGTGCATATGTGTTTGTGTGTGTGTGTGGGGGGGTGTATGTGTGTTTGGTATTCTGTTTTCTAAAGCATTACATTATACATAATTTTTGTCAAACCTTGTGTTGGCCAGAGAAAATTATGACTGTTTTTTAGTTCCTGGTGGTGGTAGTGGTGTGTGTGTGTGTGTGTGTGTGTGTGTGTGTGTGTGTGTGTTTGTGTGTGTGTGTGTGTGTTCGTTCTTTGAAATTGCTCTAATTACTTGCTGTTATAATTTTGTATGGTTGAGGTTAGCCAGAGGAAATTCATGAAAAAAAAAGGGACGGTCTGAAGAATTTTGTTTCCTGTCCATTTTTTCAAGATATTGTAAAAACAAAGATGATATTCTGTTCAAACATATGAGAAAATAAAATTTTCATTGGAGAATTGAACTTCAGAAATTGAATGTGATTATATAAAGAATATGAGCAAAATTTCTGCCTGGAATGACCTGGAGTTATCTCAAAGGGTTTGATATCAGTCAACATTTGTCCTGAAATTTACATGCTTAAGGCATATAAACAATGAAACATAACATTGACCCTTCTGTAAAATTATTCTGGGCTCCAGGCTATCTAAGAGATAAAACTTTTGTGTTAATACTATTACTAACCTACTTTATCTAAATCACACATTCTCAAAGGGAATGATATTAACTCCAGTGGGACCAAATGTTTCTTGATAGGTGAAAAATCTTAATTATTACAATGGTTTGAGGTTGCATACAAACAGACATACAGAATATCTATGGTATTAAAATTTCATGGAGTGAGGGAGAAGTAATTAGGAAAAAAGTCTGAAAAAAGCTCATTGGCAGGAGAATCATCAGACTGACAAACAACTCTAAAATAAAACTTAAGATGAATTGTTGGAATTATTGAAAGTTTATTTCTCTTACATTTATCAGTCCTTGCTCTGAAGTTATGCTTTATATACAGAACCCTTTGCCTGTTAGAATCTTGTTCCTTTGATGATAAAGAGTTGTGTCATTTCTCATTGCCATGCAATTTTTGGTATTTCTTAGATGACATTTTGGGAGAAGGCTATATATGTGAAATGCAAAATGACATTTTTCAATGGTTCATTTCACTAAACCAAATTTGACCTTCTTATTGGCCTAAGAAAACCCTAAATGATTGGACTACATTGCCACATAATTCGTAAGTACTTATATTTTATTCAAACTCATAATTTTCATGCCTACTCAATCTTCAAGATCCAAATCAAGCATCACCCTTTTTTGAAGGCTAAATAAAGCTCCAAGGTCCAAAGAATAATTATTCCTTCTTTTGAGTTGGCAGTATGGAGTACATATGTCAATTCTTATACTGACCACACTGCATGGTAATTATTTGTTTCTGTATCCATTTCACCTTCCTCATTGAAAAATCTGGGTAGAAAGCAATGCCTTCTATTTTTAGACCCTAAACACTAACTAACAGATGAGCTGTGATATTGCAGCTGAGTAATGTTTGGTGTGCCACGTGCCATGTGCAAAGGCGAAAATGGAAGTACAAGACACCATGTATGAGGATCCCTTTGGGGTTTTGCAGCAATTTTACAGGAAAGATGTTTCCATTAAGTTGCTTCAGTGTCCAACTCCCAACAATCACAAGCCAGAAACAGTTATTTGCAAATGACAGTGCTATTTTGTGCCTACTAAAAATATTTAAAATTTAAATTCATTTTCTTCTTTCTTCATCCTTCCTCCTCTTCCTTTTTCTCCAGTTTGGATGATGACACCAAATTTTACGAGTTGACCAAACATGGAAGTTGAGCTTGCTTCATTTTAATCTCCACATTATGTTGATCTGTTTTCTACCTCCTTAATATTCAATCCTGTTTCATTTTCTAGTGTGATAGAAATCGTTTCATAAAAGCACATCTCTTCACAGGCTGAAGGATTAAGTTTGCTGTGGGTGCAAAGGCATTGTTTTTTTCAGGCTCTGCAGCAGGTAGTAGTAGAGTGTTACAATTCAGTATCATTTGGAAAGGGATGTACAATGATCTCAGAATCTGTAGCCATTTTATTGCATAGAAGGGAGAACACTGGAAAGAAGCTATATTAGCTGGACTACTTTTGAAGTAATGAAGAATTTTTAAAATTTAAGACCCACTCATTGCTTATCTAAGACTTCTCCATAAAACATACATTCCATACAAAGTTCATAATAGGCTAATACTTATTATTATATATGTACCTCCAGTTCTGAAAATATAGTTGCAAACTTAATATATTTTCCAGAATTATATATTTTTTATTTTTTAAATAATTGTAAACCTTCTCTGGTTAGCCACAATTCTCTATCAAGTAATTTTAAAATGGGTCTGCTTCTTTCTGATCTTTGGAATTTATATGAGGTATCTATCATCATGCCACATAATATTTTTCAACTTTTAATTGCACTTAACACTTTGAAAAATAATCATATGCATAAACCTTCATACATCTTACTGATTTTATATTCTGGAAAATTCCAGGAAGTCAAGATGCTGAGTCATGGATCACAAGCATGTTTTTTTTTTTTTTTTTTTCTTTTTTTATGTCTTCTCTTGAGCACTGCTGAGTTTCCTTCCAGAAGGGCTGCACAGAGTCATAAGAAAAATATATTAAAGACAATATTCTAAAACCACAGAGTGGCCCACCTCTACCACACGGCATGCGATGACTTTCACGACATACCACAGCAAATACAATGGCTTATTATGTGGCAGTGAGGAAAGTTCTCTTATGGAAAAGTTTGAGGCAAAGTTACACAGTAGCTAATGGCAACAGCCTTGATCTAGGGTTCAAACCACAAGCAAGTATTTATGCCTACTTTCCTTCCTGGTCACATTAATAGCTTTTATTTTTAGCCTAAGGCAGGTGAGTGCAATCACTTTCAGGATTGTGTGTGTGTGTTTGAGTCCTATGGCACAAAATGAGCACAGCAGAAAAGGAAATAAATGAAAATACACATAAAAGCCTTCCAAGTAAAGACTCTACACGAAGAGGTTTTAAAAGACAACTTTGGAAATTGTACCTTTCTCTACAGATGATCTCTGCATCTACATGTCAAATAAACTTCTCTCTTACACTGTAGGAAGATTTTGGGGACTTAATATTAACTTGGTCAGCCATTTGCTTCCTTAGAAATGATACATAAAGAAAGTAGAAGCCGCAGACTTTATTGAGCCATTTCTCCCAGATGCGCAAAGCATTTCACACAGTGAGAGACACAGTCATTTTTGAAAGCTAAGTAATATGTTTTTATTTGCATAGTTCTCTTAGGACTAGATCATGACACATCATATTCTCATAGACAGAAATAGGCTTTACAGTTCCCTTTTTTTTACTCCCATGGTTACCAGAGGAAAATACCCAAATGTCCGAAAGCAAAGATCTGAGTTTTGGAAGAGTTAATGCTGTCATCAACTCATAGCCCATGGGTCCTGGTTTTGGATATGGCATTCTAGTAGAAAGTGGCTAACATGACACTGCTGAGGGTAATGGGACTCAAAGCCATAGAATCCATCAGGCTAGTCATCCTGCACGACTCCATTTATAGACAAAACCCATAAAATTTTACAGTCAGGAAAGAAACCTTCAAAGAGTTTCATCTGTTCAAAGGATCAATTTTCATAATTAAGGCCACAATTTCAGGCAGCAAAATATGTTTAGTGGGAATACGGCCTGGTGATTATCTATACAAAATAAGCAGCTCTCAACGCACAAAGGAATTTGCCCATGCACACTTCTGTTTGTACAAGCAATCTTCTCCTTTGCACAGGAGGCTATATACTGTGCAGACATGGCTCCTTAAAATGATCTGGAACCACTGTGATTTAGCTGCTTGGTATTCACCTAATGTCAGTAATTAGAGTACAAGTGCTGACCTAGGGGCAAATTCAAGTTCTTTATTGTCTTAGAGCGAAATATGTGTATCTTAAAAACCAGAGTAGTTTAAAAATTGATATTGTTTACAGTTAAAGTGTTCAAGGAGAAATACTTAAGAAATTTAACCTCTATAAGAAATTTTTCTCAGACCTGGTTCTTTTTAAGTCTCCAACTCAGAAGCATCCAATCTTCAAAGAACCTAAAGTCTATCAACAGTTCCTCTTCTTCACTATCTTCTGAAATACCTGCTAAAAGCATTGTTGTGAACCCTTGCCATATATTCACAGAGAATTTGTTGGTTCAAAACAGGAAGTAAGGAATAAATTGTGAAAAGCAGAAATCATGAAGAATAGTTAATTTCAAAGAATAGTCAATTTCGAAGAATAGATTAACAAAAATGTTTTCACTATGTGTGTGTTGAATAGAGCCCTCCTAAGTCTATGCAGGACACTGGCAATGATTTTACAATTTATTTTGTCTCATCCCTTGGCATTTCAAAGACTAGGTGTATATTTTGGAAATACCATCTCAGTGCAAAGAGCTCTAACAGTTTCCATTCTTAAAATCTCCACATATCTCTAAGGTCTATGTAAGATAAAAATGAAATGTTTTTTAGCCTATAAATCCCTTCATAAATGAATGATCCCCTGTACTATTGCCTAGCAAGCTTTAAATTATTCCTTATATCCCTTCTTGCCATGTGAGAACTTGGTGTCTTATGGAAAATATGCTTTGAGAGTTATCCAGACTCAAAATTGAGTTTATTTGCAGCTAGAAACATGGCACCATAGGACAAGTGTGCGCATACAGGTCGTACTTTAAAAACGTCAATAGAAATAATGACTAAGACCCAGTCTAACCACTGAAATGTAGAGAAGAAACCTATGCAAGGATGAATCAGGGACAGGAGAGGTGGTACAGGGATATAAGAAACTATTTTTATAAACTTAAATGGCTCAATAATGATGGAGAAGGTATATTTTCTTAGAAAACAGTTTTATTTAATAGATCCTTGAAATGTTAGTGACAGATATGACCGTTCCCAAAGCAGATTAAAAAGTGATGAATGAGAAAAAGCAAAGATAACAGCCAACAGAACAGGGCACTAAAATTTATCATCAACAATAAGTGCAGCTCATGAATCAAGATGTTAATGCTCTGTCTCATATACAAAACAAATAGTGTAACTCATCTATTAATTCTGACCTCAAATGAGAACATTTTATGTGTCTTCCCAAGATATTGCTAATATATACTTCTTCCAAGTAGCTAAGAACAAATCACACAATGAATGTTTGACGTAATGACAGATTGGGGCTTGGAGTGAAATAAGTGTCCAAAGTATAACATAACATAACATTATGAAAAGCAGTATTGAAATTTCTCAGAAACTTGGAATGGAACCACCATTTGACGCAGCTAGCCCACTCCTTGGTTTATACTCAAAGAACTTAAAAGCAGTATACTACAGTGATGCAGCCACAGCAATGTTTATAGCAGCACAATTCACAATAACCAAACTCTCAATTATCCTAGATGCCCTTTAACAGTGGATGGATAAAGAAAGTGTGCTATATATTCACAATGGAATATGACTCAGCCTTAAAGAGGAATGAAATCATGGCTTTTGCAGGTAAATGGGTGGAGCTGGAGACTACCAAGCTTAGTGAAATAAGACAATCCTATAAAACCAAAGTCTGAGTGTTTTCTCTGATATGTGGATGCTAATTCACAATAAGCAGGGGGACTAGGGAAAAACAGAGGCACTTTGCATTAGGCAGAGGGGAGCGAAGAGAGGGGAGGGGTTATGGGGGTAGAAAGGATAGTAGAATGAATCGAACATTATTGCCCTAAGTACATATAAAATTGTACAACTGGTGAGATTCTACATCATGTACAACCAGAAGAAAGAGAACTTATACTCCATTTACGTATGATGTGTCAAAATGCATTCTACTGTCATGTATAACTAATTAGAATAAATAAAAATTTAAAAAGAAAAACAAAGTCTCTGTTGGAAAAAAAAAATACACAGGCCAGGCATGGTGGCCTATAATCCTAGTACCTTTGGAGGCTGAGACAGGAGTACCACAACTATAAAGCCAGCCTCAGCAACTTAGTGAGACCCTAAGCAACTTAAGGAGGCCCTGTCTTAAAATAAAAAAGGGCTAGGGATGTGGCTTAGTGATAAATGATAAAGCACCCCTAGGTTCAATCCCCTGTACAAAAGAAAAAAAAAAGAAAAAGAATACCCAGAAGGGAAAGTAAGTTTTTCTTAACTCATAAGGCAGAAAAGGCAAAAAGCACAGAAAGACAGATTCAGAGCAACATAATCCAAGAAAGAACTGCATTCAATAACAATCTGAGAAAGAATATTTAGCAACCAGAGTTGACTAACAATGAAACTGACTCCTTATGAAGTTGTGTGCTCCTTGTTAACAGATGCTATATAGAGTTTTAGCAGAGTCTAGACGACTGTTTTCTAAGGCAGTTCTATGACAGCATCTTATAGTTCATTTTTTACATATTTATTGAGTGTTGAATACCAAGCATACTGAGTTATTACAACCATGTGTTTCTGGAAAGACAAATCTATATTGCAGCATACCTGTCACTGGGAAATGCCACATCCCACCAATATTGGGAAAAGAGGTCAGGCCTTAGCCAAGGCTTTACCACCTGTTATGGTTTGGTAATGAGGAGTCCCCCAAAGCACTAGTGTTACTGCAGGAATAGTCAGAAGTAAAATTATTAGATTGTAAGAGCTATAACCTAATTAGTCCATCCTAGTTTGAATGAACTGACTAGGCAGGTAACTGTAGGCAGGTAGGGCATGGCTGGAAGAGGTGGGTCACTGGGGGCATGCCCTACAAAGGTCCATCTTCCTTGCAGACCATTTTCACTTCTCTCACTCTCTCAGCTTCCTTACCCTGCAAAGAGCAGAACAGCAGCATTCCTCTGTTGGACCTTCCCCCCATGATGTGCTGCCTCACCTTGCCCCAGAGCAGAAGGAGTTGGCCATCCATGGACAGGAACCTCTGAAACTGTGAGTCTCAGATAAATTCTGCCTCCTCTAAGTTGTTCTTGTCAGGTATTTTGGTCACAGTTAACACAAAAGCAGACTAAAATACCACACTAATCCTAAACTCCTTTCAATCTATGAGTGTTATATACCACAGGACAGATCAAGAGCAGCCTTTGAGGACACCATGTGATAGATGTCAAGGAATTGGCAATAATGTTGAGCTAACAGTCTAAATAATCATCTCAAGACCATACTGTGTGTCTAGATAGAGCCTTGGTTCTTGTCTACCACCTCTTCTTTATCTTTTGTTCTTGATCTCACCTGGTTTGAAAACTTAAGATCACAATGAATATATGTTCACAGAAGACAGTCGTGATTTATATGTTTTGTTCAAACATTAATTAATTGTGTCGTTTTTACTCTCAAACCTGTCTCAGTTGGAATACTCAATTGTATTGCTGCCTACCTGTGATCCCTGGAGTAACTACAAGTTATCCTCAATTTACATGGTATTGTTACCGAAAACTTAAGCAGGTCAGAACTGCTTCTTTGCTTTGTAGAGAAAAACATACAAAATAATGTTTCTGACATCTGGTGTGCACAAATGTCATTTGAAACAATGTAAAGAATGCCTCTACTTTCTGTTATTTATAGCAGAACACTTCTAAAGCAATTTTATCTGGCTAACTGAATTGCAGATTCTCTCTCTACCTTACTGTAGATATTGCCCAACTATATACATATCAAGGAGACTTTTCCAATTTGGATGCTAAATGTAAAATAGGTTATTCAGCTTTCCATGCTGAAATAAGTACTTTGGATAATCAATTTATAAAGAAAAGGTTTATTTGGGCTCATGGTTTCAGAAGTTCAAGTGTGAGATCAATTGTCCCTGTTGCTTTGGGCCTATGGTAAGGCAGCATAGCCCCGTGAGAGTGCATAGTGGAGCAAAGCTGCTCACCTCCTGCAACCAGAAAGCAAAAGGAAAAGATAGGGTTCCACAATTTCCTTTAAGAGCACACCCCAAATGACCTAAGACCTCCCGGTAGGTCCCCATTCTTAAAGGCTATTCCACAGCCTCACAGTGCCATAGACTTTGGTCCAAGTCTTTAACATGTGGACCTTTGGCCAACATTCCAGATCCAAATTGTAGCATTGGGCCTACCCTAAAATTTTTATTTTGCAACTGACTGAGTGTCATGAATAAAGGAACTAGGGCTTCTGGCCTAATAGGTCTTCTCAGATTCAAGGTAGTTATTAATATTGGTTTGTTTACCTGGATTAGACAATCCTATGTCTATAAAAACGGGGCTTCTGAGATATTTACAAACTGCTCTGCATACACATCTAGGCCAATTCAGGGTTCATATATATTTGGCTTATAATATACATATATATGGCATATGTATATATACTGTGTGCAATTGGTTAACGAAAGATTTACTCTGTGAATTCCTGTTCTGGGAATGATTAGTGGTAATGTGTAATAAATTTAATATCGTCAATATAGTGTGTAAGATATTTAATATAATTTACATTTGTCTTATATACTACTCAGACTTTCTTACAGAAAGGTTTTTAAAACCAAAGTACTATCAATGCTCTTTTTCCATATTTATGAAAAAATATTTGCCGCATTTTTAAAGTGAAAGAATTTTGTTGCCTTGTAAACATTCTTTCTTTTCTACCTTTAGAAATTCATTGTCTAAATTAAGAAAAAGGCTTTATAAAAATTTTACTTATTGTATTTTTACTTTACTTGATTTTGATTGCTTTAATAAATCTTCAAATGTTAACATGGGACTTCGATTTAAGGTGGAATTTAAGGTAAAGAATTGGGTTCTTTTGTTTGGTTGGTTGGTCTTGTTATTGCCTGACTCTCTCATTCCCATTCTCTCCCCTACCTACTTCCTCCCTTTCTTCTTCCCTTCCTTCCTTCTATATTCTCTACCAGAGATCCAGAATCACTAGGCAGATTTATGCTCTTAAAGGTATAATACCAAATGGAGAGCACAGGGTCCTCCATCTGTAGAAATCCCCCATCCTCTGAAAAGTCCCTTCAACAGATTAGCTGGGATTGGAATCACATAGGCAGGATTAATGTTACACATGCAGTGGTGTGTTTCTTCTTTGGTGTATTTCAAATTTCACCAATAAATGATATAGTTTGCTAATATTCATGTTATATTAAACTTCACTGCACTTCTCCACTGAGAATATATAATTCCTAAAATCTTAGCTTCCATGGCCAATAGTTCCTCTGTAGCTCTATATGTCATCACAACACTGGAGGTGAGCTGGAAAAGCATCAGATCACACAGAAGATTACAGCACACAGTCAAGTGCTCCAACAAACACCACATTCAACATAAACCACGTATAGGTAGACAGACATGGGCTATCAGAAGACACTGATTTCCAAAAACATTGTTACAGTAAGAACTCAATACATAGCAACCAATCCACTTTTAATTTGCTGCATAAATATTTTTAATAGCATAGCAACCCCATAAGGTAGATGCTATTATCTCAAATCTACTAAGGAAGAAACTGACATTCAGAGAAGTTAAGGAATTTTTCTTCATATCTGCTCACTGATGCCACTTTTTTTAGTGTTCCTCAACCTACATGACTTTTCCTAATCTCCATGAGAGATGAGCCACCCAACCTTGCTCCTGCTGTCCAGCACACACTCCTAGAGAAACTGCTTTTTTTTTCTCTCTTTCTAAGTGCTCTTTATAAACACTTAAGACTTGGCACCAGTGAGGTTTGGTATTGACCACCTGCTCATCCTTTCTGCTGGTCATAAGCTAAGCTCCTGTGTATTTTATATCTCTCTCAGCTCTTGAGAATTTCTTTTACTCTTCACTATAGTCTTTGACTTGCTCAATCTTGATAGTTGACTTTTCTGAAAGATTTAAAGATCTATAAATAAGAAGATTGACTAACAAAGGCATTAATTACTCCAGTGAAATGGAGGAGAAGTATATTTGAATGCCATGAACAACAACAAAAAAACACCCTGATGTTCTTCAATGAAGTGTTTTGGTGTGTGTGTATAAGTATACTTATGTATCTGTGTGTCTCTACATATGAATATACATCTATCTATTTTAATGAATATAAAATATTTTCAGGAAAAAGTAATTACTGACCCACGTCTTTCCCAGATATGGATGTAATCTCTGGGGAGATTGGCCATCCCTTTTGTGTTAGGCAGTTTTTCATCCCTGTGACCAAACTACCTGACAAGAACAACTTAGAGGAGAAAAAGTTTATTTTAAGTTCATGACCTCAGAGTTTCAAACCATGGTTAGCCACACCATCCCTCTGGGCCAGAGGTAGGAAGAAGATCATGGAGGAAAGACCAGGTGAAGAAAAGCTTCTCCACTCATAGCAGCTGGGAAACAGTTGGCGGGAGAAGGGGCTACAGGGAAGATGAGTCCTTCCAGGACACACCCCCATTGACCCACCTCCTCCCTCCATGCGCCACCTGCCTTCAGTGACCACCCAGTCAGTCCACTCAAATTACTAACCTATCAGATAGATTCATCCACTGGTTAGTTCAAGCTCTCATAATCTAATCATTTCATCTCTGACTATTCTGCCTTAACACAGGAGATTTGGGAGGACACCTCATATCCAAACCATAACAACTTTCATTGCTATCCTGGTTTATAAGTTGCCTTAAAGACATTTCTTTATTTGGGATGTATATATAGATGGCAATATAGTTTGGATATTTCATATATCCTCTAATATGACCCTCCCCCATGACTTATCATTGAAATGAGGTAGGTAAAAAAAAATCATGAATTTTCTTCAAAAAGAAATTTTATTATTATTATTTATTTTTATTTTTTATTTTTTGCTTTTTGTTTTATTTGTAACAGCAACTTAAGGGACCTAATTTGTAATGTCAAACCAGTGTCATAAACTCTTTGATAGTGAATGGAAATGGATAGAGCCATGAGGTGAGCAGGTTTGCTTTGCTACACCCTTCCACCATAACATACTGCATTTCCACAGGCCTAGAAACAGTGGAGCCAGCCTATCATGAGCTACAACTTTGAAATCATGAGCCAAAATAAACTTTTCTTCCCTTAAGTTGATTTTTAAGGGAACTCCAGTGAAATGGAGGAAAAGTATATTTGAATGCCATGAAAAAAACAAAACAAAAAAACCCTGATGTTCTTCATGCACATTGACATTTGGGATGTGCATCAGAGCACAGTACAGAGTACTTTTTTAAAAAAAGAAAAAATAAGAAACCACAAGTAACAAAAGCAGCCTGCTCAGTCTAGCGTGATCCCCAGTCGACCACCCAACAATTTAAATAAGACTTCCTGTCCCACAAACTTCCTCTAGGCAAAGATTTGATTAAACAGAAGTCTAGATATTTTCTTCTTCTGTCCATTTCCATTCGCTATGAAAGAGTTTATGACACTGGTTTGACATTACAAATTAGGTCCCTTACGTTTCTGTTACAAATAAAACAAAAAGCAAAAAAAAAAAAAAAAAAAAAAAACTATAAAATTTCTTTTTGAAGAAAACTCATGATTTTTTTTTACCTACCTCAATTCAATAAGTCATGGGGGAGGGTCATATTAGAGGATTATGAAATATCCAAACTATATTGCCTTTGTCTTATGACCAATGGCCTCACTCTTGCTACACCACTACAGTAGCACATAATGAATTACCAGGATGAAACAGCAAGAAGATATTGCTACGCACCTATTATAATGGTCAAAATCTAAAACAATAGCATCAACAAATGATGGTGAAGCTCTGGGGCCATAGGAAATCTCATTGGTTGCTAGTAGGTATGCAACATTTTGCAGCCAACATTGGAAGATAATTTGGTGGTTTCTTACAAACTAACATCCTCTTACCATGTGATCAAATGTCTTAATCAGTCTTCCATTAATATAACAAAATATCTGAGGAAAAATCAACTTAAGGGAAGAAAAGTTTATTTTGGCTCATGGTTTAAAAGTTGTAGCTCATGTTAGGCTGGCTCCACTGTTTCTAGGCCTGTGGAAACGCAGTATGTTATGGTGGAAGGGTTTAGCAAAGCAAAACTGCTCTCCTCATGGCAGCTGCAAAGCAGTGAGAAAGACATAGAAGGGATGGGAACAAAATATATTTACAGCACACCCCCAGTATATACTCCCTTCAACTAGATCCCACCTTCTGTAGTTTCTACCACCTCCCACTGGTCCATTCAGATTATAAATTTATCAATGGATTGATCCACCCATGAGGCTAGAGCCTTCATGATCTAATCACTTCCCCCAAATCTCCACCTCTGAACATTGTTTCATTGAACTTCAACACATGAGCCTTGGGGAAACATTCCATATCCAAACTAGAATATCTAGAAATAACTATATTTCACACTTACCCATATTTACCCAAAGAATCTAAAATACTATGTCCACACAAAAATATGGGTATTTATATGCAGCAGCTTTATTCATAATTACCAAAACTTGGCAGCCACAAAAATGTTCTTCAGTAGGTCCTGGGTAAATAACCTATAGTATATCCAGACAATCAACTATTATCAACACTGAAACAAAACCATCAAACCACAAAAAGACATACAAGAGACTTAAATGTGTATTACTTTGTAAAAGAAATCAACCTGAACAGTCTATGTAGAACATACAGTAAATGATTTTAACTATTTTAAATTCTATAAAAGGCAAAATTAGAAAATAATACAAAGATCAGTGTTTGCCAGGAATGAGGGAGTGGTGGGAGGAATGTATAAGAGAAGCACTTAAGAGGCTATAAGAGGACTTCTAGAATATTTCAGAAAATATTCAATATGATAACATGATGATGGATATACATAATTATAGATTTGTCCAAACCCATAGAATGTACAAGAGTAAGCTCTAAGGTAATGTGTTAGTCAGCTTTGCATCACTTTGACCAAAGTACCTGACAAGAACAATTTAAAAGAGAGAAAGTTTATTTTGGTTCATGGTTTCAGAAAGTTAGTCAATGGTTGGTCCACTGCATTGCTCTGGGCCCAAGATAATGCAAAACATCATGTACTAGAGGGAAGCTATTTCACTCATGGTGACCAGGAAGTGAAGTGATAGGAGCAGGGTATTAGCTGCAGAAAAAATGATAATTTCAAGGTTATGCCCCCCACTCACCTCCTCCAGCCATGTCCCACCTGCCTACAGTTACCACTCAGTCCATTTAAACTAGGATGAACTGATTAGGTTATGCTTCTCATGATCTGGTAATTCACTTCTGAATATTCTTGCATTAGCACAGAAGCTTTTGAGGGAAACCTCATATCCAAACTATAACAGGTAAACTATACTCTTTGGGTGATTATGATGTGGCAATGTAGGGTTATCAAGTGTAACAAATGTACCATGCCAGTGGGGGAATTAGATAATGAGGCAGGGGATGTATGTGTGGGGACAGGAGGTACAAGGGAAATCTCTGTACCTTCTTCCAATTTTAGAGGGAACCAAAAACTACTGGGAAAAAAACAGTCTTAAAAAAAAAAAAAAAAAGCTAAGATGAGACTCCTATAGAGAGATCTATTAGATCTCCAGTGAGATCCAAATTGCCAGTTGAAAAGACCAATCACTCAGTTAACAACCAGTTGTGTTTTCAGCACCGCAAAAGACTGATTCTTGCGCAATGAATAAGACAAACCATTTAGCAGTATTAGCACAGACTTCTAAACCCAAATTGAAGTCTGAAAATTCCTTCTTTAAGTTTCAGGGAGAAAAGAGAAACTAATTTCCAGGCAGTTAATTTTTGTTTAGATAATGGAGGAAACATAAATAACTGCCTGGTCATGTGTGACTTGATAAATGTCCTTTAGACTACCAGAAAAACTAAGTGAATTGTTTTTTAAATGACAAGATTTACCCAGAATGTTAACCAATAAGGATTTAGTATAAAATCTTTGGAAGCAAGAATACATTCTTGCTTTCTCACTCCTTTAAATTAATTAAAACTTGATATAAATGAGACAAACGATTTACTTGTAGTAATGACATCTTTCAAAATAATGATTCACACCTGAAGAATTTTCAAGTATTCTGAAAAGTAGCTACTCCTGACAGAAAATTATTTTGAAATATGTTAAGAACAATATGGTATTTTATAAATAAAAGAGAAATGATGTATTGATAGCAGAACTCTGGAAATTTATATCCTTTTCTCTTTTCTTAAAAGCAGTGGATTATATTCTCTGATATAAAAATTCTTTGGCCAAAAGAGAATTTTTAATATTATCAGAATATGTATCTATACATAATTCTCACATTCCTTTAATTATTTGCTTGACAAACTAAGTATTGAACATAAATTTGCGTACATTTGTGTATATTACTGATTAATAATTTCAATGATCTTTAATCACACATCTTTACACAAATATAAATATATATATATCTGTTATAGGACTTTCACAAATACATGAGTGTGAATTTATTGGTAAATTAAATTCTTACAAGTTAGATAGATAAGATAGATGTAGTAATGTGTATATAATTATGTTCAATCAGGATTTTGTTGTTCTTAGCAATCGTCTAATTTGGTTTGGGCTTTCTTTCTCACTGTCTTATAGATTGTACAGGCCCAAATAGCCAAAAACAAATTCATCCGCATCTATCACTCTTATTTCCCCAAACCTCTCATCTGTGGTGGCTGCTCTGTTGGGAATCGTTTCTCTATATGTTTTTATTTTTTATTTTTTTAAATATTGTAGTTGTAGATTAAGAAAATACCTTTATTTTATTTATTTATTTTTATCTGGTGCTGAGGATAGAACCCAGTTCCTCACACATGCTAAGCAAGACTCTACCATTGAGCCACAACCCCAGCCCCTCTATATGTTAATAGAACATTTCTCAGACTGTTCTGGCAAGCTAATCTGATATCAAATTACAGCAAGTGTTTTTTATCATTACTGGCTCAGGAGGCTGAGGCAGGAGGATTCTGAATTCAGGACCAGGCTCAGAAACTTAGTGAGGCCCTGAGCAACTGAGCAAGAATCTGTCTCAAAATTAAAAATAAAATGGCCTGGGATGTGGGTCAGTGGTTGAGTACCCCGGCTTCAATCCCTGGTACCAAAATCAAAACCAAAACCAAAACAAACAAACAAACAAAAAAACACAGTCCCTACCACATGGGAATCTTGCTGTCATCTGTTTTCCACATAACCACCTCAACAGAACTGTCTAAAACAACTTTGTGAGGCCCCAGATTACCTGTTGGAGATTTTGCTTCTGATTATTTTGCCCTATTACTATGAGATTAAGCCCATGTAAATCCTTCTTCAGTGTATTTAATAACTACTGAACACCTGTACCATGCCTAGTACAAGGTTGGGGAAGAGACAACATTTTAAATACAAAGTGTTTTATGCAAGTTCCACTATAGTTGTCATAATCTTGTGAATTGATTAGTCTTACCCATTCTTAAAGATGAGTAAACTAGCACTGAGAATGCTATGATTTAGATATGAGTTGTCCCCCTAAAGCTCATGTATGAGGCAAAATAAGAAAATTTAGAGCCGAAATGATTGGATTATGAGAGCCTTAACCTAATCTATGCATTAATCCATTTGAATACATTAACTGGGTGGTAACTGGAGGCAGGCAGGTAGGATATGGCTGGAAGAGGTGGGTCATTCGAAGCAAGCCTTTGGGGTATATATTTTGTCCCTGGTTGTCAGAGTGCTCTCTTTTTTTGACATGTCTTGAGCTGATTTCCTCTGCCATAGTCTTCCACCAGGATGTTCTGCCTCACCTTTGGCCAAGAACAGTGTAGTTAGTTGTATGTGGACTGAAACCTGTGAAACTATGAACTCCAAATAAACTTTTCCTTCTCTAATTGTGAGGTCTTTTGATTGCAGTAACAAAAAAAGCTAACTAATGGGTTAATGGGTCTTGTGCAGTTAGTAATGGTCGAGTCAAGATTCAAATTTTACAATTATCTATTCTAAAATCAATGCATTGTTTTTTTGCATAGTGTTTTAAAGTCAGAAATATTCGGTGTTGGACCTAAAAAACCTATAGCTAAATGACAGTCCAAGAACTAAATTATGTCATATGAATAGAAGGATAAATAAGTCAAAAGCATCACTAGATCACCGTCAGGAGACTGATATGATGTGATAAAAGCTTGAGAAGAGATATTAATGTGATTTGAAGTTGTCAAGAAGGGGGTGGTGAGGGCTCGGGGGCTTTGCTCAGTGTTAGAGTGTTTGCCTAGCATTTGTGGGACCCTCAATTCAATCCCCCAGCATCAGAAAAACAAAAACAAAACACATAAGAGCTGAACTGAACCTGGAAATACAGGTATTTATTTTGAAAAGTAATTGGAATTAAAAATAACACAAAGTGAAAAGAGAGCTGTCATAGAAGGAATAATAACTAGGTCTCTTTTTAAAAACAGTGAATGATCACAGAAAAATGGAAAAAAAAACGAGTAGCAGATAGAATCTCAAAGGTGATTTTTATCATTGATTATGTAAAGTTTTTAAGATCTAATAGCAATTTAGATACTACCCTATGGGGGAAAAAGAAAGAAATCATTGAAAATTTGAGTAAGAAAAATGACATGAGGAGAAGAAGACTGAGTTTATTCTGGAATAAATATAATGAGAGGAAAAGAAAACTGGACCCAATAGAATAGTTAGGAAGCTACCAGGTATGAATTTTTGTAGATACACATAATGATGTTGGCAGGTAATGACAAAAAGACTTAAGGACATGTGAAATGTTTAGGCAGGCATCTTCAATTTGACAACAATGCATGGTCCATTATTAAAGGTGTGAAGTTAAACATTTTATAGATTATATTTTATTTTTAAATGGATTGTCTCATATATTAATTGCATGTTTCAAAAGACATAATATCACAATCCCTTATGCTAATCATGAGGAAGTTACAGACAGTAACCTATTTTTAAGTCTCTATAACAATTTAATTTTTACAAAGTTTTAGCTGTCCTTGAAAGGGCAATTTTTAGGGCTGGAGTTGTGGCTCAGCAATAGAACGCTTGTCTAGCATGTGCGAGGCCCTAGGTTTGATCTCAGCACCACATAAAAATAAATAAATAAAATAAAGGTATTGTGTCCAACTACAACTAAAAAATAAATATTTTTTAAAAAAGAATGGGGAATTTTTAATTTTTTTTTTTGGTGAGGAGGAGACTAAAGGATAAGTACTGATATTAATTTTGACAAAAAAGTTCATATTGACAGTTTAAAAATAATAACTTAATGTGTGCACTATTCTTATTTTTTCACTGTTATTAACATCTAATTTTCTAAAATATTATCTTGATTTAAAGACCACTAAAACGTCAACTAAGCAATGTTACATCATAGCTTTTGGATAGAATAATAAATGAGTTTCTTGACTTGCAATGTTAAATTGTGAATTAACATTTACTTTACTACCACAAGAGAAATATTAATTTTTGAATATAGTGACAATTCTCATTATCAAGATAATCCTCCCATATATAACTGCCTCTGCAAAGATATGTCATTCCTGGGTCTGTAGTGAAAGACTCATAATCTTATTCTTGAATGTGTTTCATGCTCTTATTTATGAGCTTCTTATCATTGCGGTATTTATATTTTAAATAAGATGTGTAATTTATACTCTCTAATCTAAATGTGACTAAGTGAAGTTGAGGTTACATGATCAGAAAGAGCCAACGTCTGCTCCTTGAAATTTCATCTAAGAGCAATAATACATGTGTCAGTTGAAAAACATAGTGAAATTTCTGCTTAATGTTTAACTCTCAATTTAAGTAGAGCTACTTCATTAGATAAGCAGACTTCTTAGAATCCATACCTCACAAACCAACATTGGTTATAAAGAAAGAAATGAGGTAATTGCTTAATACAATTACCTCGTTGTTGGTAGAGTTTTATATTTTTTGTTTCTGTTTGGGGTGATTTAAAAAAAAAAATGATCAGCAGAGCCAGAAGAAGTTTCTATTATTGAAATGAGAAGAGAAGAAACTTTAAGGAGGAACATAATTAAGTCCCTGTCATCCAAAATATCTATAATCTAAGTAGATAAATCTGTGAGTTTAAATAAATAAATAACATTAAGTCATGTTGTTTTCTTACTACCATTATTCTAAATAATATGATTCCCTGTTCTAAAATACAATCATTACTGGCCCTGTCATTACTGTATGAAACTCATTTCACCATGCTATATTATACTCTAATATATATTGTTAGATGCAACTTCCCTGGTAGTTAACCCCAATACTAGCCCATCTTCTCCTCAAGCTTGCCTCCACAAATACACATATGGATGTGGAGTGGCTTGCCTGAACTTTTGCTTTAAAAACTAGTTCTGCCCCAGTTTCCATCTCTCAATAGAGAACTGACTCTAAGACAAAAGGAGGAATTGTAATCGTTCACTGAGGGCCAATGGCACTGAAAATAAGAAACCCTAAACACTCTATCTCAAGAGACCAAAATGTAAATACCACAAAATCCTGGTGGTAATCATGATAAAATTATATTTGATGTTGGAAAATATTCTTTCTTTATATATTACTTAGAAAAGACACTATGTTTGTTTTCAATATAAATTTTAAATTTTGAGTGTTCCTGAGTGACCCCACAGATACAAGGTGTCTGTGTTATTTGTGATTTGACTGCCTAGCAAGTGAGTACTAAAGCCAAGCATCCTCTAACAAGTGCACACATCTTTGTGTGTGTAACTTGACATAAGAAGTTATTCCTGAATCCAGGCACTGCAAAAGGCCCCTGTGGAATAATGAAAATCCATTTTACATGTTGTACTGGATAAAGCCAAGCTAGAATAAGAGAACATCTAAATGTACACAGATCCAGACAGGAAAAAAAAGTTTACATTGAAGAATCTTAACAGTTATTTGAAACATCTTGATTTTTTAATTCAATATTATCAATAAAATTGCTAAGTCAGAAGATCATTCAAAATCTTTTAAATGCAATATATTAGAATATACTGGAGCTAGAAATCTAATTCACAGTAGTGTTAAATTAGTATGCCAAGTGATAAGAACAAAATGATAATGACATGAACATATTATTGTCTTCCTTTTTATAATGGACAAGTGAATCAGCCTACACTATATCTTATAACCATTTCAATTTTCAACATAAACCATAATTAAATCCTCTAAAGCTCAGTTACAATAAGGAAAAACAAATAATAAAGTCTCTAATTAGGATTATCCCTTACCAGCTTTTCCATAAAATGCAATTGAACCTACATACAGTATTGTCCTAGAATTAATTGCTTCATATTTTTTCATCTTACCTTACCAGCAAAACTTACAGTTCTTCAGTGCAGAAATTATGTCTTTATTCATTCAACAAAGATGTATATTTATTTTTCTCCCTGTGCCAAAATGAACAGTGCAGAACCTGTAGTTGAAGCTCAATAAGGAATTATTAATTAGGCTTGCTTATATAACATTTCACTAGGCTCAGACAGAAGTTTCAAGGATGGACATCTTTAATGAAGGTGTTGTATTTCATGTAAGGAAATACATGACTATTCTTAGTAATTCATAAACAAACCCAAGAATATGTATGCTTTCATTATTCTTCTCTACTATGGCTATCACTTCCACTCACCAAAATGCAATTGATTGCTTCAAATATAGATGTGCCAATGATTCTCCAAGTAAGGGAGAAACATTTCTTTCCTTCCATGTTTTGTTTCAAGCCTACAAATAACATAGATTCTCTACATCATCACCTCTCATGGAAGGAAATCCCACTATGATACAAAGAAAGAATCCATGCACAATCATTGATTCGACTGCGTCCTCAGCTGTGAACAGCAGATTATGTGACCAAAAATGGATTGGCCAAAATTGGAACAGTGGACAACAAAATTAATAATTATATGATTGTATTATAACCCAAAGAATAAAATAAATATTCATGAATTCATGCCAATACAAATGCATGATTAAACAAACAAACAATAAGCAGACTGGGGAAGACAATTATTTTCTTACAGAAGAATTCTAAGCAGTAAGTGTTAAATGTATGAGGGAAACAGAAAACCACCATTGGAACACCACAGTAATAACTGCAGTGAGCAAGGCTCCCTGAAGTGTGCTAAAGAGGAAGAAAGCCTGGCCTTGACCTCCCTCCCTCAACATGTTTATTAATAACTGTGGTCATTTTAGCATCACAACCTATTTTATAGCACATAGATTCTTTGTTGCTCCTTTCTAGGAAGTGAAGCTACATCCTCTTCCCCTTGAGTGTAGGCTGGACTTAGTGATTCAATTTCAAAGAACTGAGTATAGAAAAGGAAAAAGGAGTGAGCAAAACTTGGCAAGTACTGCTCTAACCAAGTGATCAGAGTTCATGTCACTCGTGATTAAAAAATTGATATCAGGAATTTCTTATATGATGAGGAAGACATAGCATCTCTCTGCATTCTTCCCCCAAATCCATAACCTCATTGTAGTAATAAGAAAACAACAAGAGAACTCAAGGTGAGCCACATTCTATAATGTATGACCAATACTCTTCAACAGTGCCCAAGTCATGAAAAACAAGGCAGAGGAGGGACTGTCCAGGATTGAAGGATGCATGGTAGCTAACTGCAGTGTACTATCCAGGCTTGGACACCAGAACAGCCCAAAGACATGAGGGAGAACAAAACCTATAGTTTGGTAAATAACATTGGTACAATGTTAAGATCTTAAATGTTGACCATTTTACCAGGCAAGATGTACAATGCTTAGGGAAACAACAGAATTCTGTACCATCTCTGTAACTCTTCTTGAACTAAAATTATTTCAAAATAAAAAGGATTTTTTTTAAGGGCTGGGGATGTGGCTCAGTGGTTGAATGCCCCTGAGTATCCTTTTTTTTTATGTTGAAAGGAATATTAAGTGAAAAAAAATTAGCAACCTGGCTTCTGTCAGTTGTAGATCACCTATTCAAGCATGTATTCCTAGAATGCAAGTTTCACAAGAGCAAGGAATTTCCCTGTGTTGTTCACTATTGCAGGCCCAACACCCAGGCATTACAAGAGAGCTTTTCCAATTTTGAATTAAAAATAAAATATAACTTAATAAATTTGGCTTATCCTTATATCTTAAAAGTAAAAAAAAATGTAATAATACTAAGCATAACAATAAGAGCAACAATACAAGACATCCAGGGTGTTTTCACATGTGCTGTGTTCCATAGAAGCTTTCAAATTCCCATAAGCCATTTCTCATCCTTCCTAGGTTGGAGAGCTAAGATGAATTTATGGATAAAGAATCACAGCGCACATTGTTTAAAAATTCTTTAATTGCGAAGTTAGATGTTGCCCTCTGAAAATTCAGTGAACAGCTGTGGTGGCTTGGTGCAAAAGCCAGCCAGTCAGCATTTAGAGTGATCTGGAACTCATTCCTGATCACCAGGAACTTGTTAAATGATGTACTCTGAGACTCATGGAGCTTTTTGAGTTAACACTCTGCAGGAAGCTGACAGGGCACAGGTTACACTCTGCTTTATCTTCAAACAGGTTTCCAGAGGAAGGGAAAATAGGAGGGAGATTACAAACACCTCTGGTGAGAATTCTTTAAATGTGAGAGAGTTTCACCCTGTTGTCAGAAAGCTTCATTCCTGACACTTTCCTCTACCTAAACAGAATCATCTTTGGAGCATAAAAATGACAGGATATGGCTTTTCAGTTAGAGAAAGGCTAACTATTGGTGAAATTATTCAACTCCAGGAATCTGACACAACAAAGAAAAAAAAATTCTGATCCATATTCAAAATGGACTACTTTGGAGCCAAGACGCAAATAATATGTCTGCTTAGCAACTGAATTGGCCAAAATAAATAATGTTTTCTCTTCTGCTTTTTACCTCTCTATAGAATATATAATTCTTGCTGAAAACCAAAGAGAACATACCATATGGATGGCTTTTTTTTTCTAATCTCATAAAATTACAAATAAAACTTTCACAGAATCATAACATCTGCTTCACCATTACCCTGGAGAAAAGTCGTCTTTGCAGAATCACACGAGGACATATAGTTTAATGTCCAACTTGCCTTTCACATTTGGTATTCACGTTGTCTTGGAGGGGGTTGGAGAACCCCAGCAATAAATACCAGATGAGCAAAACGGAGCCTCTGGACATAAAATGGCTTTTGCTTTATGTTACTGATAGTAATATCAAAATTGAAGTATGCTGCTATTAATTTGCTCACAAGAATCTGTGGTAAGACTTTTAGTGCACACTGTCTCAACAAACAAATGGTTTGACTAAATGGACAATGGACAATGGAATGCCTGAGAGTTCACCTTTACCTTCCAACTGGAGCTACTTACAAGGTGTCAGGGTGGATAATGTACTGATGTATTAGAAATAAACCTGGTGCATTCTCTGCCTTTCTTCTATCTCTATGCCTGCATTTCCAAAAACAGATCACACCTAAATATTTCACAAACATAAACATATCTTTCTGTTCCCTATTGTGATCACCCCAATCCAGGCCAGCATTTTTCTTCTTCTTGCTTACATCTATCCAGTGGTAAAAGCTGATAAACCAGCTTTCCAATAACAAAACCCAAAAAAGCAATTACCAAAACATTTATTTGAAAGTTTTACCAATTTCCTACATGAAAATATTCCCACCGCAGCCAATAATTTCAAACCCAGTTCAAAAAGTTCATGAATATTTAACAATTGGCACTCTGTACCAGTATGAACTAGCTCCGGTGTCCCACTTTCTTGATGCCTTGTGGAATAGAGCTTTTTATGTATAATCTTGCCTAAATTCTTCAATAGTTCCCATTTTCCTTAACACTAAATGCAAAATCCCTCCTTTACAATTTACAAGGCTGTCTACAATATTACCCACTGTTATTTCTTTGTTTTGCATTTTCCTTACTTTAATATGGGATTTCTAGTTGTAGGACCATCAAACATGCTGTGCCTGCTCTCTTCATCTTGAAAATATCCATTTCATTAGGTATCAGCAAAAACATTCATCATCTGGGAAGACTTTGGATATCCTTTCCTATCAGAAAACTCCTCAGTTTATAGAATTACTATTTTAATTACCTTGCTAATCCCAAACTGTAAGTTATCTGAAGTCTTTTTGACCTCTCCATAACAATCTGAAACCAAGGGCTTAGCAAAAGCACCCAGTACCAAGGAGGCCCTTATGTTCTATAAATAGTAAGCAGGGGTTTTCATCTTACATAATCTGCTCATAGGTGAATGTGCAAATTTATAAATCAAATAAATTCATAGTTACATTCAAAATCATAACTTTTGCCATATGGAATTAAATAAATTCCAAAAGGGAAAGTTCCCCAGATTCTTGAAACAAAAGTATGGTTTTAAAAGTAATATATTCTGAAAGCTGAGTTCCTAGGAAATCAAAGTGTAGCTTATAGCGATGACTGAGAAATGCCACCCTTAAAGAGGCTTTCTGACTATAATACAGGAACACATTCTTTCCTACTCCAGGGCACAACACTTTTGAATCTTGGTTCAGAGCCTAGAACCCAAAGACGAATTTTTATAAACTTGTCAGTTCTGATATGTAAGAGATTCCTGCCTTAAGAAAGACCTGAAACCAGACAATCTTCCAGTTTGCTTCCAATTCAAGGATTCTGATTCCACAAAATAAATATGGGTGGTGAGTGGTGATAGAATTATATAGTTCTCTTCTTCTGACTCCCCTGGTTATTTTGTCCTGATGCTGGGAAAGTCCTTGGAAGTTAGGAGAAACTATACCTACAAACAGGGAGACATTTTCTGAGTTCCCAGAAAGCAGAAATGGAGAAACATGGCAAAACAGTTTTTCTATACAAACCTTCAATCTCTTATCTAAAGTCAATGTCCTAAAACAAAATCAGTTACAGAGATTTGAAGAACTAAATGTGTAAAAACAAAACATAAAATGCTTAAGACACTGCATATGTATATTCTTAAAACTTATAGACTCCTAGATGTGGTTTTCCACATAAAGCAAAATATCAAAATATCAGAGCAATGTATAAAACATGACTTATAAATATTAAAATGTATTTTTGAAAGTTCAACTCAAATTATAACCCCAGAAATAAGAAACAGTCTTTCATTCTTTCAGGATACAAGTACTCAATACCTTCTATTAGAAACCTAAAATTAGCTCTGCAGGTGGTTTTGGTAGTATACATCTGAATAGGACACAGTCCATACCCTCAGGGTATCTATAGGGTAATAAAAGAGACAGACATAGTGTAAATACTTGTAATTCTGAGTGATAAGTACTGTCATAAAGAATGTAATAGCCATTATTTGAGAACAAGGACTGAATGCCACTATTTCCTTTTAATTAGTTCTTTAAAAGACAATAGAATGTTTTTAAATATATCTTAACTTGTAATTCATAATATAATTTCCTCCAAATGTTAATATACCCCAAACACTGTTAAATGCGCACATTGATTATAAATCATATCAGTATCACATTTTCAAAAATATCCATGTGAAAACAATATGTTCCTATAAAAGCAGTGAGAAAATGAGGCAAATAAAACTTACAAATAGCAGTTGAAATCTGCTTATGTAGGAATTCTATTAGTGAGGAAATGTTGTACTGCAGGTATATTTGATAAGTGATGTGCTAATAAAGTACATTCCTCTCCAGAGCTTCTGTTCTGGCCAGGCAATTTAGGTGGGAATGAAAATAGAGATAGTACTATATTATGTAAAGAGATATTGAAAAGATTTTGGATTTTTTCCAGGACAAATACATGAGTGAGAGAAGCAAAAATGAGAGAGGGAGAGGAAATATGAATATTGGGAATAATTCACAATACACACACTAATCAGCATATCCATAACTTGTATCATTAACTTTGCGTGTGTGGATAATGAAATAACTTAAGATCCACCATCTTAACAAATTTCATGTATACAATGCAGTATTGTTAACTATAGTCTCATTGTTGTACAAAAGATCTTCTTAAAGATATATAGTTTTAATTGCCAACTATATCACAATAAAATTGGGATAAAAACTTGAAACTTAAAATATTGTGAGCCTTGTCATCAAATACATGAGAATGTAGGAATTTTCTTCTTGAATTTTAATGAAATGGATAGATTTGCATCATGAAATGTGAGATGAAGACAGGGCTGAATTTATGAGCATGCTGCCTGTATGGTCACCCCACACTTCATTTAATGTTCTGTCATTGTTATCTTGAAATTCTTAATCTTTGAAGATGCTTTTTGTAGGTAAAGTCCAATGGGACAATGGGCCCTGGGCACGAGTAGAAGAGAAGTGTGCAATATGCATACCTGCCATCTATGCTGCCCCATTTGCATATTGTGGCTTCAGTCTCCCATGAGCATAGAAATCCCACAGACCTACCATGCCTGGGAGTTCAGCAAGTCTTAGAGCATGGACGGAGTTAGCAAATTATCTCTACTACTGAGTAAGTGGGACCACTAACAGGTCCTAGAAACCACATTGTCCATTCAAACCAGATCTATATTCAAATGCAAAAAGGAGGCAATGACATTCCAAGAAACACAAATGACAAAGACAGTCTATCATACCTTTACTTACTACCATTGTCTCTGTGTCTTAGCTGACTCTTATGTTCAACATATGTTGACATCATAGGAAAGGGAAAGATAAGATAATGCATAGCTTCTTTTCCTTTCAGTTATTCCTTACTCATCTATAAGCTGGAAGTGAGAGAGTTGGTAGGATGTGCACACAAGAAGAAATAAAGCCTGGAGTGGTGGCACATACCTATAATCCTAGCAACTTGGGAGGCTGAAGCATGAAAATCACAAGTTTGAGGCCAGCCTCAGAAATTTAGCAAGACCCTGTCTTCAAAGCACAAAAGGGCTGGCCAGGCTCAGCGGCTCATGCCTGTAATCTCAGTGGCTCCAGAGGCTGATGCAGGAGGATCAAGAGTTCAAAGTCAGCCTCAGCAACTGCAAAGCACTAAGGAACTCAATGAGTCCCTGTCTGTAAATAAAATACAAAATTGGGCTATAGATGTGGTTCAGTGGGCCAGTGCCCCTGAGTTCAATCCCCAGTACCTGCTCCCCCGAAAAAAAAAAAAATAATAATACAAAAGGGCTGAAGGTATAGTTCAGCAATATAGAGCACCTGGGTTAAATCCTCAATTCGGGGGAAAAATGGGGGGTGAAGGAGAAAAAGATTTACGAAATAAAATAGATTGTGTACAGCATTTTCATGGTTCTGGTAAAAAATTATATGGATGTATAGAGTTACAAAACTCAAACTGTGATTTCAGTAATTCTACATATGAATAAATGCCGTTATATTTGTATTTAAAACTGGCACTGTGCAATATAAAGACGAACAGCAAAGTTGATTCTAATAATTTAAGCTTTTATTTTCTTAGAACATCAACAAGTAACAAATGGAAAAACACTATAACAAACAGAGGGGGAAAACATTAATATTTTAGTATGTTTAATAGCACTTTTTCTAGTTGTTTTTTTTAACAAGAGACCACATCATCTTATTTTTCAGTGGGTCCTAAAATTATGTAAATGGCCTTCATCAAGAATGCACCAAAAACAAGGCAGGGGAAGAGAAGGGGTGAAGGAGGTAAGCACAGAGTCAGAGAGATTTAGAAGCGAATAGGGGAGGGGTGCTTCTTTTAACATCTTCACCTTAATTGTACTAAATCTCTTGTCACCAGAAAGTGGTGAGGTGAGAGCACCACACTGCAGGTACTTCAGAGATTGCAGGGAAGCTGTCAGGGGCTCCTAATCCAGCAGCCTAGTCAAGCACTTGCCCTTGATTAACACCTTGAATATTCTCAGCATGTCTGTGGTTTGGTTTTGGTGCTGTTATTGACTTGGGGAGCTGGGATGAGATTCTTAAGCCAAGTGGCCTCTTCTGCTCCTGAGGTACATTAGAGCATGAGAAACTGCCAGCCTATTCCAATATGAATATGTTTCCCTTAATTCAAGAAATTCTGATCCCACTTTGTAAACTGCAGTCTACCTATTAATACTATGGACCTAAAACTTGAAAACTGTTAAATATTTTTAATGCATCCCTTCCAACATAAAGTTGTCCTTAGAAAATTATAAATGTATAAAAGGCCAATTCATAGTTTTTAAGATCTTTTTAGCCAAAGTAACTTTTAGAAGGCAAAATGTTTATTTTCAGAATTCTTTTCATTGAAAATAACAGAAAAACATCTCAAAATAGATGAAGAAAAAAGTGAATACATCTAAGGGGAAAGGTTGGTATTTAAATATGTGTATTTGGGGATTCAACAGATACTATATGAATCTCCCTTTCTCCCTCTCCTTCTTCCTCTTTTTTATGTTGTAAGCAAGATAACTGATAACATATCTGACCTATATCCTGCCAATTCATCAATCTCAATGGAAAGAGAATTTCATTAACATTTGTGGTGAAGAAAATAGGAAGAATTTCCTGTCTGAGATGATAAGCCACATGCCCATCCTTTAACCAACCTGCCCTGCTCCCTGCCTTGTAGTGCTGGGGATCAACCTTGACCAATTTATTTAGCCAAAGAAAGTAAAAGTCTGATTGGCTGGGTCTGGGATTTATGTCCTCCTTTTAACAGAATAGTGGAGTAAAGAGGGTTAATGCAACCACAGAACCCAAGGGAAGAATGCTACTTCTCCTGAAAACACTCAGCAAAAGGAATCATAAAGTATTCCCTGGATTATTATTTATAATATCTATTTCTAGTCATGTTTTAGGGTTTGTATCACAGAGAGACTTCCCGAATACAGGAGGCACGAATTGGCAGTGGGGTGGTCACACAGGGACTAGTGGATCCCAGCTGTAACAGGCAACACTTACTATGTTAGATTTTACCTCCCTCATTTTCTGTTTAAGGTTCAAAGCAGGCCTGAGAGGTAGATGTTATTATTACTTCTCATTTTACAGATGAGTATATAAGTTTCCCAAGATCACACCTGGTCACACACAAATCAGAGTTCGATTTTGAACCCAAATCTAATTCTGAAAACCACATGCTTTTGAACACATGAACATGTTCTTACTTGGAAATTGTTGTCTGCCTAACAAAAGTAGGGGTTTCATTTTATTAACTTTCCTTCTTAATTTTCTCTAAGAAAAAGGACCTGCTATCTGCGAGAAGTCAATTTTGGGAAAGTGATCCATTTCTTGGATCTAGAACCATGGGTCCTGGAAGACTAGGAGGTCATTCATTGAAAGCAACAAGAAGGATGGGAAAGGCCTTTAGAGGTGACCTCAAGATAGAGTTTTTACTATGTGAAAAGAAAGGCAATATGGTACCTCTCCCATTTCCCTATGCAATTGACAAATTATTTGTTTATTTTTTTTGGATTTTATACTAAGTAGTTGGTATAGAAAGAAAGACTGTGTTAGAAACTTATGTAACAACTATTATTGAGTTTTTAATACGGGCTAAGTGTGAAACAAGACATCTAAGGGCCAGAAATACCCTATGAAACCGTTACAATATAAACCAGTGCAAAAGACACAGAAAAGTACCAAAGGAAAGAGCAAATTTAAGCTAAAACAACAAAATCTCACATAGGCCACCCAATGTCATTTGACTATTCTGATCCTCCTAAATTTAAGGGAAGAATATGTTATGGCCAAGTTCAGCTCTTGTTCTTCCTCCTACAAAATTACAGTACACTATGAACAGTGTGGTTTCTGTCCAAGTGAAAACTTCCCACGATTATGTTCCTGACATCTCACTGTATGAAAAGAAAAACCTAATGTCTCTACAGAAAAGCAGGGCTTCAAAATTAAACCTGCAGAGGTGAATAGTTCAAGCTACACAATCTCTCAGTTATTTGGGATGGCCTTCAAGGACACTCACTTGGAGCCACTAAAGAGCAAAGGTCTTCAGTTTTAGTTTTTGGTTTTAAAAACATATCTCTATATAAAGATCCAAAACCCCAAAGGGAGCTGGACAGAGCTGTTTAATCCAGAATAGACATCATCAGTATCCACAAATATTTATTCACAGAAACCTGCAGAGTTACTCAATCCCTACAGGACTAAGTCCTAAATCTTAGAATGGCATACATGGGTTTCTATCTCCAGGACCCTATGTACCCTTACATCGTCCTCCTGCAGGATGTAAAGGTGGACTTGCTATTTCCTCCATGCCTTTATAAACACCTCTTTGGGAAAAGATACTTTTGCAGTTTTAGAATTAGCAAACTCCAATAGTCCATTTCTTTAGCTCAAACAAAATCCAGAGTAGTGTTGCCAAAGGAAAAAAAAAAAATTCAACCCAACTATTTTTTCTCTCAGAGTGTTTTGTTGTTGTCTTTTGTTTTTTGCATACCTCTATCACCGATTTTTTATTATGTTATTTTTATATTAAATTGCATTAAACTCATTGTATTTAATCACATATTTTGTTTGATTTACTTCATTTAAGGTCATTTGATCTGCAAGTTTCTCATGAGACCTGTCTTATTCTTCTTTATGTTCTCAACCCCATAAAGGCTTTGTGTCAGAGTAGGCATTCAATTTCTTATTGGTCAATTATTTCTCCTAATATCTACTATATGCAAAACATTCTACTCACTCCATATAAAGAGCTGGGCACAGAGGCAAATTTCTATAGCTACCAGGGTGGCTAAAGAGAGAGGATTGCTTGAGCCAGAAGTTCAAGACCAGACTGAGCAACACAGTAAGTCCTGGTCTCAAAATAATAATAATAAGAAGAAAAACAACAATAATAACTCTGATTCCAGGAAGTTTGCCATCTGTTTACAAATGAAAGATACAGAAAATGATATTTTAATGACAAAATAATAGAAAATACGTATATAGCACATGGCACGTGCCAGGAACCTTTCTACGTATTTTAGATGTATTACTTTAATCTTCATAACAGCATCTATAAAGTAAATACAGCTTTACCAGTGAAAAACTGAGGCACAGAAAGAATAAGGAATTTGTCCAAGATAAGCAGTGAAACTGAACTAAATCCTAATTTGTATGGATTTAGAGTTACTCTTAACCTATATATGATGTTGTAAATAAATTATTAATTCCAAAAGTTAAATTCAAATAACTTTTAGCACCAAAATACTATATAATTATTAGCACATGCAAAATACCTTACAAAATAATCAATATTTTTAATTTCACTTTGAATCAAGGTTTGTGCTTTAACATTATACATCTTCTTAACCATTAAATATATAAATTCCTGACAGCTGCTTCTCACAGCCCCCTCACGAGAAGTAGAACGCAGTGATACCAACTGCCACTTCAACCAGGGAAGCTCTGTTTTTATTGCCCTTATGTTTGAGGCTCTATGTAAACTTTTGTTCACTAATATTATAAAATGTACTTTAAAAATCACTATTATATCCTGTAAGACTCAAGAGTGGTCCCCCCCAAACATAAAAAATTAAGTAGAATGTACCTTCTAAGATCAGACGGTACACTTTCTTCCTGCACCCCATCATGCCAACATTATAACACCACTTTCCACAGCCACAATCAACCACATGCAGTTCAGCCAACCCTTCCTTGAATGAAATGTCGACCCTCCAAAAACCTTACCTTCTTTAGCCAGTCTTGAACCTTTCAAGCCATCTCCCATCTCCTACTCCTACACTATTGGCAAATCAGTACTTGATTGCCTCTATTTCTCATCTGCAAACCTCCTTCAACCTTGAAAGTGATTCTGTGTGCACATTTACTTCAATACTCACAGTCTGTGAGGTCTTGTTTCCTAAATTGTTACAGGTATAAAACTCCTCCCCCGGCCTAAGTGATCATTCTGGTACCTTTAGATCACCAGTATTCAGGAGAAAATTGGACAATTACAAGATCTCCATTAAGGCTATGGAATTTTCTGATCACAGTTGTCCCAACTTCTGAGACTTCACATAAAATAGAGATTCTTGTGAAGCTAAAAAAGTGAATTTCTCGCTGGATGTGGTGGCACACGCCAATAAACCCAGCAGCCTGAGAGACTGAGGCAGGAGGATCAGAAATTTAAAGCCAACTTAGTGAGGCCCTAAGCAACTGAGTGAGACCCTGTGTCAAAATAAAAAAAAAAATTAAAAACAAGCTGGTAGTTGGGAGTATTGCTGGAAGTTGAGCTCCAGAGGCTTATCTGCCTACCATCAGGTTTCTGACCATCCATCTCTTCCAAACTCACATAAAAGGCAACTATAAACTGTGGTGTCACCACCTCTTCTATTTCATGTTTTTCCAATATAGTATCAGGAAATATAAGCCTCTGTTTGTATGTGGTACTGTTCTCAACTCCAGAAACCATGAAGTACAGGCTTTGAAATAGGGCCACATAGTTAAAACTCATCCAGAAATAGAATCAAATCAACTAGACCTTCAAACTCTTCTTTGACATTAGAAGACAAAAATGTCGAGTAAAAGTACCCGTAGGCCAACATTGGTTTCATAAGTATCATCATATGTAGGTTTCTGAAATCCCTAAAGAACATTATGTGCTTAAGGTAGACAAGATCACTCAGAGGGCAGCTATTCTATATTCTTGAAATCAGGCTGTGGCTTGTGGAAACACACAACCACTGGGCTTCATAACTGAGCAAAAGACACAAGTACTCCTGGATGTGATATGAAATGGTTGAATACAACATGTGTAGAAAAAGAGAAAGCTGGAAAAGAGATATGAAAGTAGAGGCTTAAATTCTGGTAAGTCAAAACCAGTGCACAGACAGTAATAGTACCTTATGCACGGTGAGAATCTAAGGCAAGAATCCTGTGATCTCTACACAAGGCCATTTAGTAAGGTGCATGGATGTCTGTAAATAACCCCAGTGAAATCAGATAATTGATATATTGTCAAGGGCCACAGCCGAGTCGGGATGACACCTGGCATTTTGCCAGAAGTAATGGTTGAGAGGCTAGCCAGATATCTCAGGCAAGGACAATGTTGGAGAAAGAGTGGGTATTATGAAAACCTCACCTAATGCTTTGATTTCTAGCTTTGAAGACTTGGGTTTTTGTTTGTTTTGGTTTTGTTTTCACCTACCCTATGGTAAGAGTTTGATGGTAGTCCCCTAACAGATACGTAAAGCATGCGAATGTGACTTTTTGTTTGGGAAAAGAATCTCCAAGGTTGTAATTGGGTTAAGAGTATTGAGATAGAATCAATCTGGATTATCTGGGTAAAACCTGAATCCAGTGATGCCGCAGTCTGGCTGGGCACAAATCACTGAGCCACCACAAAGCACTTGTATGTTCAAACAGGAAACTTTATTGCCTGAACTCCAACAGCACTCCACACACACTCCCTGGGAACTCTCCCAAATGCCACCCACGCAGCCCTCTCAGGCACACCACACCAATCGGAACTCTCTCCACTGGTACTTCACCAATCAATGCGAACTCCCCAGGAAATCCCCGCGGGAAAACTCCAAAGTAGCGGGTGCCCAAGGCGGACAGCAGGGGTCTATATACAATTGAATCAATCCAGCTTCATCTTAATGGCTGGCCTCTCAACCATACTTCTGGCAAAATGCCAGGCATCATCCCAACTCGGCTGTGGCCCTCAACATCTTATGCATCACAACATCACACAGCAATATATATTGGTAAAAGATCAATCATGTGTACATCTTTTAAAAAACAAAAAACTGAGAAGGAAAGTGTCATGATTTAGGTATTAGGTGTGTGAGACAATGCTAGGTTTAGAGGAGAATGATTGGATCATGAAAAGCCTTAATCCAATCTATGAATTAATCCCCTGAATGGGATTAACTAATTGTAACTGAAGGCAGGTGTGTGTGGCTGGAGGAAGTGGATTGGGGATGTGCATGTGGAATATATATTTTGTATGTGGTGAGTGGAATTTCTTAGCTTCCTGATCATCATGTGACCTGCATCCCTCCATCACATTCTTCCCCCAGGGTGTTCAGCCTCACCTTGAGCCCCAAGGAATGGAAGCAGCTGTCTATGGATTGAGATCTCTGGAACCATGAGCCCCCAAATAAACTGTTCCTTCTCTAAAATGGTTCTTGTCAGGATATTAGCTGAATAAAACAGAAATGAAATAATCTCAAGGTGCATCTTTGTGTACAGAGAACACAAATATGCCTACTACTCATTCAATACTTTATAGGAAAAAAATGGGAGATTCTTAACAGGTCATTTATCTGATTATCTATCTTGCAGTTCTTTGAATATAACTTCTTTTTTCTTCCTTTCCTTCCTCCTCCCCTCATTATACTTTTCTTCCTTCCCTTGCCTTGGCTTTCCTTCAACAAATAGTTATTAAATTCATACTCCAAGTCAGGAACTTTACTAAACAGTTCATATGTTTATATACTATCTCCCCACAGTAATAGTCCAGCCTACATCCCTGAAAAGCAATGCATATACCCAATGGGTCTTGATGTTATTCAGCATAGGATGGAGTCCAACTGTGTAGTCTTTGGCAAGTTATTTAGTCCTTCTACTGCTATACTCTTCATTTATTGCCTGAGAATAACAGTTAGCTATCTACCTCCTAAGTTTGTAATAAATACTAACTGAGATAACCCAAGTAGAGAATTTTATTATTACACCTTACATATAGTAATGGTTTAATAAATCTTAGCTGTTGTTATCATTGATGTTTTGAAGATACATGGTAGACTCACCACCTATGATCTACTCCTGAAGGCTGAGTGGCAATTTCTAGAGTTCCGATGTTTCCATGATATGTGGCTGACAGAGATGCACCCCTCAGATGTCAGATGCAAGAAAGGATCTGCTTCCTAGCTCACAGGGAGTGTGGATAAGACAGCTTTCTGCTGTCAGCTTTAGGGTCTAACTCCACTGCAAAGAGCGACCTGACTTCACTCAAGGTCATGCCCTTCCTAGGGAAGCCCACATTCAGCCAATGAGTAGAGAATGGGATTTAAAGACCCAGGTTGATGTGGGACCGATCTAATGAGCAGTATTTACTCCAGAAATCCCATTGTGTTGTCTAACACTTTGGCAAAAAGAAGCACATTTTGACTTTTCCCTTTGCCCAATTCAGCTTCCTCCACCATCTTTTCATAAGTGTTCATCCTTCATAAACAACATGGTACCCAAATTTCATCAAAGTATCTGTTTCCAGAAATCCTAACCTGGTACCACAATATAATTAGCTGATTTCTATCTAGTTCACTGACGGGACTATATATAATATTTGAGGATTGGGAGAATCTTATTTAGCTTTGTATTCCCAGAACCTAGCAAGTGATGTTTAACTAGAAAACCCAATCAGGATTCATTCATTGAATGAATTAAAAATGAAATCAGCTTGAGAGGAAAGTTAAAATAAAAAAAAAAGATAAAAATAAAATTATGTTTCATGTTAACTTAAAATGCTTCCTATGAATGTGGTAGCAGTATGTACACTGTTAGAGGAAGTGAACTTTATTAGTCAACTCAGTGCAGCTCTGGACAGAATCCTCTTAGCCACTTAGCAGCTGCAGTAACTTTTTTTTCTATCCAGTGCTTACTACATGTACTTGCAGAAATCAAATAATGAACAATGTATGTACGACATCTGGTGGCTTCCAGATTATGTTACATCCACCTTGCCTGCCTGGAGTCTGAGCCACAGGGGTTGGCGATGTGTGAGCCTGCACCTTCAGTTACATTGAAATTCTACACTAGATGCACAGGGGCGAGTCAGCCAGTGGTAGGAGGGAGAGAGCTATTAATTTACCCAAGATGCCAGTTGTGATGAATATAGCAGCCCCATTCTCTAAATCCTTTTATTTATATTGTATTTAGAATTAATAATCATTCATCCAATTAAATGTCCTTGCTCTGGGCCTCTGGCCAATTCTATGTCATAGAGGTGATAAGATCTATTAGCTGTAAGTCTTAAATTAGCCAACATCCGACCCAAGGGAAGTATGTTGCCCAAAGGAGACACCTCCTTCCTAAGCCCACACTATCGTGACTGATGCTGGAAAATATCTTTATTTCATTGCTGCTGTTGTAGCCTGCAGAACAGATTTACATGCTACAGTCAGGACTAGAAAGCTGAAAAACTCATGATACTTGAAGCTTCAACTCTTAGTGAATTAAATTTAGGCATTTCTAAAAATCCATGCAAATATTATTTGGCCTAAAATAAATTTATTTAATCATAAACATTTTGAGGTTGGAAGGGTAGACTAATAATGATAGAAAAATTTTATGAGATGCTGCTATTATTATGATAACACACTCTGGGGACCAGCAATTTTAACCTGATTGAAAAATACTCCGAGAAAAGAAAGAGAAAGGTCAGACTTTGGTTTTTATTAATAGGTAGCAGGACTAAATGTGAAATTATCTTTATTTGTATTAGTTGGATAATTAACTTTATTCTAATTTTTTAAAATTCTGCATGAATTCTTATAGTTTTAGCTGACGAAAAACATAAACATAGGGAGAAATAGATCAAATGTTGGAGAAATTGTTAAGAAAAAAATAAATTAAAATTAGGAAACATTTGCAAAGTATCTAAACTTCTGCTTCTTCAGGATGCCAAAAAAAAAAAAAAAAAAAAAAGTCCACTAAATCTAAATTTAGGTTTGGGGCCATTCACATGGATTTGAGCATATGCTACTTTGTAATGGGCTAAACTGTGAACCTTACTTTGAACTACAAATCCTCAAAAATAAGAACTGATGAAAAGGGTCAGCAAAGTTAATCACCATGGAAATCCAGGCAGTTTTACACTCCTCAGTTTCAAAGTTGACAAGTGTCATTGGGTTGAGGTCAACATTGGTATTCAAATAAGAATGTATCTACATTCCTTATAACCAAAGCCTAACAAGCATTTTTGGAATATGTTATTAGTGGAAACTCCAACAAACCCTTTCAAATCTTTTAAATTTTCTTCTACTGTTTAAAAAAAAATGGAAGTTTTCTCCAACAATGATACTGGAAAAGATATCTTTATTAGTTTTCATATAAGTACATGAGTTGTCTAAATTAGAATTATTAGAATTTATTGAACATGGTTCAGAGAAAAGCCAGGAGATTTTCTGGATCAAATTACCTCACCACAGCTCATTGTACTCCACTTCATTTATGATGATTTGTGTATAATCTCACGACTTCAGTTTCCACAAGCACTTGATTAGTTAAGAAGCATATGAGACAATATTTGTTCTTATTGCCTGCCAGAGAACATGCTATAAATCCACAGTACAGTAAACTTAGGTATGGGTATTCATATATTGTGTTTTAATTCTCTTTATTTATCATGCTTATTATAGTATCATGCTCTTTCATTTATCATTCTTCATCTTTTGTTAAACTTTGAACTTAAAATATTTCTCAAAAGTTATCTTCATTGCTTTCTATCTTACATAAACTTCTGAAGAACTGAAGTAGCTTAAATTTGTATTTTATTCTTTTTTTGGGGTTGGTATGCTGTGAATCAAACCCAGGGCCTTGTGCATGTGAGGCAAGCATCCTACAAACTGAGCTATATCCCCAGGCCTTGTATTTATTTCTTAAATGCCAGGATTGTATCATATTTGGAAATATATTACTAAAGGAAAAAAAAGTGCAGGATTTAAAGATAGCTAAAAGAAGATGTCAAAAAATCCAATCTTAATTGTAACTTTACTCCAGAAGCTCTGAAAATTCAGAAGGGAAAAGAAACTATATGTCAATAATTGTCAATAATGCTGCAATCAACTAAGGAACACAGGTATCTCTACAAGGTGCTGGTTTCATTTCCTTTGGATTTATACCCAAAAGAGGATCACTGGGGCATATTTTAGTTATATGCTTAATGTGATGAACAATATGGGCATTTTCCATACTGTTTTCTACCATAACTGTACTGATTTCATTCCAACCAACAATATATAACTTTTCTTTATTCTCTGTTTGATAACAGCCATCCTAACAGTGTGAGATGATAGCTTATTATGGTTTTGATCTGTTTTCTTGATGATTAGTTATGTTGAACCCCTTTACATATATCTGCTGGCCATTTTTGTGTCTTCTTTGGAGATTTTTCTATTCAATTTTTGCCTATTTTTAAATTGTGTTACTGATTTTTTTATAATTGAGTTTTGCAAATTGTTTATCTATTTTAGATATTATCCCTTGTCAGATATATAGTTTGCTAATATCTTCTCCCAATTCATAGGCTGCTTTTTCATTTCACAGATTGTTTTCTTTGCTGGGCAGAAGCTTTTCAGTTTGGTGTAGTCCCAATTATTTATTTTTTTATTTCATTATCTGAACTTTTGGTTTCATGCCCCCCCCCAAAAAAAATCATTGCCAAAACCATCACCAAGGAGATTTTTTTCTCCTTATATTTCTTAAAGGGGTTTTATTGTTTCAATTCTTATATTGAGGTGTTCAATTCAATTTGATTTGATTTTTGTATATGGTAATACAGAGATTCATTTTCATTCTTTTGCATGTAAACATCCAGTTCCATCCAGTGCCATTTATTGAAGAGGCTATTCTTTCCCCATTGTGAATTCTTAGTGTTCTTGGTGGAAATCAGTTGACCATATACATACTTGGGTTTGTTCCTGGATTCTCTGTTCTGCTCCATTGGTCTGCCTGTTTTTATACCAGTACTATACTATTTTGACTGCAATAACTTCGTAATTTTTTTCAAAGTTAATTCAAAATCAGGAAGTGAAGCCTACACTTTCATTTTTCTTTCTCAAGATTGTTTGGTTATTTGGAGACTTTTTGTGGTTCCATGTACATTTTAGGATTGTTTTGTCTGTTTCTGTGAAAAATATCTTTGGAATTCTCATAGCAGCTGAATAGACTACATATTATTTTGAGTAATATGGATACTTTAACAATATTAATTCTTCTAATCCATGAGTAATATCTTTTCATTTGTTTGTATCTTCTTCAATTTCTTTTATCAATGTTTTACAGTTTTCCTTGTGTAGAGCTTTCACTTTCTTGATTAAATGCCTTCCTAAGTATTTCATTCTTTTTGATGCTATCATACATAGCATTGTTTTAATGAAGCACATGTTATTTTTTAAAATAATACATACAAAAACCCATACCTTATTTCTAATTTTAATAAATTACCACTTTATAAAATATACCAGGACCTGAACGGGGCAATAGCATTCAGGAGAATCCAGTGATGATGCAAATAGATTATGGATTAGGAAATTGTGAGTATGTCCTAGAGGCTGGAATTCTCCCATCTACAGATAGAGTGATGCTCTATCTGTAGTCTTGTTCTTCCATTTGTGACACCTTGTGATCTCAGACAAATTCTTAAATATTTCTGTGTTTCCCTATCTCCCCCTTTAAAATGCATATACTAAGGATCAATTTCTTGGGTTATTATATATAATAATTCTCACAGTATTTAATACTTTGACTCATAATTGACACATAATGCATGTTAGCTGTTACTATTATGGAATGGTTTTTTGGTAGAGTCAAATGTTGCAAAAAAGTAAAGAAAAATAAAGAACCAATAAAGAACTTCAGATAATTGTTTTGCGATTAAACAACATTAAATTTTACAGGTTAAAGGCAGAGAGAAAACATTGCCTTTGAAATCAGGAAAAAACATTTGTTGTTTTGTGGATTAAATGAACATATATAAATCCAAACTCCAGTGCTTAGCATATAGATCAACAGATGCAATCTATAATTAGTAATGTTATTATTACTAATATAATGGCAGTGTTATACTCTACATGGCTAAATCTTGGAACAAAAGTGCTAAAGACAAGCTTGAAAAAACAAGCTGAAATCTCATTAAGGAAAATGCCAACTCCTCCTTTTGGCCTTTTGATACAGGCAAAGGGCAAAAGCATTTATCATCAACTTGATAGATATGTCAAATTTAAGTCATTTTATAAAAATAGGAAAATTATTTGAAGGAAGTAGTGTGTTTTTTGTTGGGGGTGTGGGCAGGGATCGTTCACAATGGGATATGTATTCCAAAAGATGTATATCAAATGTCAAAATGCTGCCACAGTCATGGGAGAGATTTAAAAAGAAAATGAGGAGTGAAGAAAAACAAAGCACAATAAAAAATGGAAAATAAAATGAAATTTGGGTACAGAAGATGAGAATTGTACAAAATTAAGTCATTGCAAATTTTCTAAATTTAATAGAATTCACAGTGGTTCTGGATCTGACTCTTCTTTCCAGCCACCTAGTTTGGTCACAAGGAAGCTAGTAAAGGCTCAGGAAGGAACCAACTGTATCAAATGCACATGGCTGCCTAATAAGGCAGCAACAATGCAATGTGATTCCTAATCCTTTTTTATATCCTCCTCACCACATGCTGGAACCAATTTCCATCATTTCAGGCAGGTGAGGCAATGAAGTTAAATAGTGCCCAATGCAACATGGCAGGTGTACTGTACTTCATTTCTAGCACTAGCACCTTTTTAAAAGGTAAACCTTGTAACACCTTCTTTCTTTTCCTTCTTCTGCTAGGTGTATGCAAGGGATCCAGTATACAATACTGAGGCTGAGGGGATAACAGACCCCTTATTTGAAGAGGGTGTGGGTCATAAAATGATTGCATGGCAATGCCTTCCCCTAACCCAACTTTCATTTCTTTCTAGCATGAGCAAGAAAGAAACTTTCACTCTTCTCAGACATTCAGATTTCATGAATATCAATATGCCTAGCCCAAAGAAGACTATGAATTAATCCTTGGTTTTGCTAGTAATCGAAAACATGAGCTAAGTTTCTAGTGGAATGGTGGGAAAGAAAAGATGACTATCCTACGTTCAAGAGATGATGTGAAGAGGTTGTTGAGACACAATTGTTAGGGGAGTTTTCTTCTAAGGGTGGAAACAGTTTATATGTTTGTATAAATATTTATATGTATGCATCAGTAGCATATGTGCTACTGATATAATATGCATAATGAGGGGTATGGCAAGCAGAATGTGGTTTCCAAAAAAACTCTACAACTTAATCCCTAGAACCTGTAAATGTGTTGAGTTGTATGCCAAGGGGGAATTTGAAAAGTCACAGGTAGAATACAGTTTCTAATCAATGGTTCGTAATATAAGATTATTCAGGTGAACCCAATGCTGTTTACAAGCCTTAAATGGAGAAAAGAGGCAAATGACTTAACTGGGCACAGGTGGCTTTGAAGATCAAAGGGGACCAAGAGCCAATGAAATAAGTCATCTTCTGGGACCCTGAATAAAGAAGGAAATATATATAGGCAAGTAGAAGAAACTCAGCCTGGCTGACATCTTGATTTTGGCCCAGCAAGACTGCCTTTGGACTTCTGATCTTCAGAACGGTAAGATTTCTTTTTAAAAATTTGTACTGATTTAAGCCTCTAAGTGTTGAGAGCCACAGCTGAGTCGGAATGGGGGTAATTTGTTAAAGAAGCAATAGATTCAAAAATGGAGGAAACAACTCTTTGTAACAAAAGTAACCAAAAATGGAATGTCTAAAAATATACACTATTAGGAATATGTCGCTTATCTGTGGAGAAAATTTTAAAATTTTATTCTTATTATAAAAGAAAATCCAAAAATCAAAGCATAATTCACTCTGAAACAAAATGTTAATTCCTAGATTTTTATAAAAAATTAATGCAATAGCACTCACATTCTCCAAGGCCTCATGTGTTAGTCATGTCTACTAAAGCAGCTCAAACCAGAATTTTTAATTGTGGTTTTGTTTTGGAGAGAAAGGTAAGTGAAGATAGAAAAACATTGAATATTTTAATGTTTTCTCCCTCCTATCTCTGTTCCTCTCTTTAATTTTTTTCAACTACAGACTGGTTTCTTCTGGTTCTCTAGGGAAGTGGGTCAGACTTCTCTGTAATACACAATCAATAAGTTGACTAGCCCATTCTGGGTCATATGACAGTCCCTGAACTAGTATGTGTGGTTAGAGGATTGGATATCTAGTCTGGGACATTTGCCAGTCCTGTAGCCAAAGCAGATGAGTCTGCTATACTAAGCAGGAAAGACTCGGATAAACAGAAGAGGTCTTCAACCTCATAATTTTGTTTCTAGGAAGCTACTCTAGGAAAATAGATGCAGAAAAAATATAGAAATGCTTTTTATCACTGTTTATTTATAAAAATGAAACAAACTAAATATTCAGTAAGATAATATATTAAATTATAGTCTGTCCACCAGATGAAATAATTTGAAGTCATTAGAAGTATTTTTCACATTTTAGAACTGATAGAATTCAAAATCCATACAAAAATACTCAGAAGATAGAGGTGAGCAAAAATGAAACCTACACATGTGTGCGCACACACACGCACGGTGGCCTAATCTTACAAAAATGGTATATATTTATGTAATTAATCAAATATCAACAATATAGAACCTGTAAATGTGTTAAGTTATATGCCAAGAAGGAATTTGAAAAGTCACAGGTAGAATTCAGTTGCTAATCAATGGTTCCTAATATAAGATTCAGGTGAACCCAATGTTGTTTACAAGCCTTAAATTGAGAAGAGAGGCAAAGAATCAGCATTAGTGAGAATGACTTAGTGGCCACAGGTGGCTTTGAAGATCAAAGGGGACTCAAAGCCAATGAAATAAGTCAGCTTCTGGGACCCTGAATAGAGAAGGAAATATAATAAGATTACACTTTTAATATTTTCTATATTTTCAAATACTCCAAAATGATGTTATTTTCTTCATTTTTAACTCTCCATATAAAACTAATTTCATAATTCATATAAATATTCAACAGGTGTGGCTATCTCTTGCCACTAATTCCCAGTTCCATTGTCCTGGTGGTGCTTAAGCTTAATTTTGCATCACAATCACCTGACAGTCATGTTAGGTCACAGCATACTGGGACACAGCCTAGAATCAGATTCATTTGGTCTGTGAAGGGGACTGACAAATTATAGCCCTAACAAGTTCCCAAATGATGAAGGTCTGGGACCACAGATAGAGAACTGCTCTAATCATAGCTGACCAAATGAAATGCCTTGAGCACCCTTCTCAGATGCACCTCTGAGCTTTTGCAGGCTGCCTTTCCACCAGCTGTACCACCATCCTTTCTGGCTTACCCAAATTCTCCCTTTTGAAGAATCGGCTGAGTCCTCACCTCTCCTAAGAGGTGTTTTCTTAACTTCCTAATCTGGATCTGATGACTTTCCCATATTTTCTCAAAACATCTTGCATTGACTTCTGTCAGCCTCTCCAGGGATCTACAAGCCAGCATAGCCCCTAGCATGGCCTGAATGCATAAATGAGCCAATTACCTTTTTTGTATCTACAGTTTTGCAAAGAGGTAACCTTCACCAAACTTAGCCACATTGTATAAATGCATAAACAGGTTCACAGAAATTACCTTTCCATAGTGAACCAGATAGTTAAAATCATTGTCAAGTCTCAGCTGTAGTTTTCCTGATTTCAAGTCTTGTCTTTTCCATGTCATTTCATGCTATTCCCCAATCACAGTGAAGTATGCTATACATATAAAACATCTTCTCACCATCCTCTACTAATAATGAATCTGAACACTTCATCCTTGTATCTTTGGAAGAAGCCACCAGTAGTAGAAAAGTAGAGAGGGGAAAGGGATGATTCCTATTTTAAAAACAATAAAATGAAAACACTCTGGGTTTTTTTGTTTTGTTTTTACTTTTTGTAATAAGTTTATTGGATATAATTCACATATCACAATTTGCTCATTTAAGGTGTATAATTCAATAATTTATAGTAATTTACATTTGTGCAATCATCACCACAATTTTAGAACATTTACCCACATTGAAACATTTTAGCTTTCATCTCCCAACCCCATATTCCTCTAGCCCTAGGAACAATGGATTATCTCTATCAATTAGTCTGTTTGAACATTTCGTGCAAATGGAATCATGAAAAATGTAGACTTTTGTGACTCTTTTCAGTTAGCATATTTTCCAGGTTCTTCCATATCGTAGCATAATTCATTCCTTATTGTATACCGTATTTTATATATTCATCATGTGAGGACATTCATTTGGTTCCAATTCTTGGTTTTTAGGATTAATGTTGCTGCAAACATTTGTGTACAAGTTTTTGTGTGGGAATTTTCATTTCTCTTGGATAGACTGCAATTGATGGGTTGTATGCTAATTCTCATATTTAACTGTTCTCTTTGGGCTGTTTTCCAAGGAGGCTACATCATTTTAAATGAGTTTTGTGAATGGTGAATTTGTTTAACTGGTGAACTTTATTTATCCAAAGTTTAACCAAAATATTCACTTTCTTTTCAACTATTCATTGCCAAATCAACGCAAATGACAGTCTGAGAAGTGTCCCCTATCTTCTTACCTGTTCTTATTATCCATGTTTGATTTATCATTTCACTCACTATCACCTAGTTTGCCCTTTCTATAACCTGGACTAAGGCTAATTGAGCAATTGTAGTTTCAAGTAAGAAACTAAAAATTATTTAGTAAAAATATGTGAGTTTGCTCAACCAGCAGATAATGTTTGGCCCGTTTTTTCCTTTTCTTTCTTTTTTTTTCCCACTAGTGATCACTTTTAACATTTTGATGTGTTTCCGCTGAGTGCATGGAAAATATTGTGCCTTTTAGAATACTAATCAAAATATCTGTTTCCCATTCCAAAAATATTTATCTGTGATCCCATATAGGTTGTTCTTTTATTCATGTTTCAATTAGACTTTTTCATAATCAGAGTTAGGTCTCTTCTTAAGAAATATCTAATTTGCCAAATACTTCAAATTGGGGGAAGAAATGAGGGTGCAGAAACCTGTACTCTTTTTGAATTTAAATTTCAGTTTACATTTATTCTGAAAATTAAAGGGAATAAGCCATTGAAATAATGATACTCAATTAATGAAGAGTTAGCAATACTCAATATTTCTCAAATGAATATATAATTTTTTAAGATTATAAGCTTTGGTGGGAGTCCTGGCTCTGCAGTCACAAGCTGGGTAACCTTAGATAAGCAGTGAAATATCTAGTATCTTTATTGGTAATACATAAGTATCAATAATATCATACAGGATTTTGTAAGACTTAAACCTGGTCTGTAATCAAAGCTCATTCCCCAATACCTAGAAGATAGTAAGTACTCAATAGGTTCTAATAATTATTTTATTTTTGGTATTACTGGTAAAACTGAAACAATCTTAATGGAAAAAATAGCTTCTGAAATAACTGTACCAAAATTAACTCTAAACTCTGAAACTGTGGCAAATAGAAATATCAAGTCAATAAGAAAAAATTTCAAAGGATTTATTTACCTTCAGCCAACACTTACAAGCAAATACAGTTTTCAGAGAAGAATTTTGTGCAGTCCCTCTTGAATACATTCATTCTCTTTCATGCACTATTTGAATCTTCTTCAGGTTATTTAAGCAATTTTTATTAGCTGGTCCCCTTTCCAATTCTCTGTTCTTTCTCTCTAGCTATATCACTGCAATCTTTAGTTTCCCACAAATGGATCCTCCTTTAAAGTTTTTCTTTTCAGATGCAGTCTTAGAAATAATATAAAAAATCATTAGCACCTAATAAGTAGTTTCTTTTTCCACCTCTATCATTTTCAAAGCTTAGAATCCTCTTGTTTTGCCACATCAATCTTTATAGCAGCACAATTCACAATAACTAAACTGTGGAACCAACCTGGATGCCCTTCAATAGATTAATGTAGCATATTTACACAATGGAATATTACTCAGCAATAAAAGAGAATAAATCATGGCATTTGCAGGTACATTGATGGAATTAGATAATGCTAAGTGAAGTTAGCCAGTCCCCAAAAAACAGATGCTGAATGTTTTCTTTAAGGAGGCTGATTCATAGTGGGATAGGGAGTGGGGAACATGGGAGGAATAGATGAACTCTAGATAGGACAGAGGAGTTGGAGGGAAAGGGAGGGGGCATGGGGTTATTAATGATGGTGGAATGTGATGATCATTACTATCAAAGTACAGGTATAAAGACATGAATTGGTGTGAATATACTATGCATACAATCAGAGATATAAAAAATTGTGCTGTATATGTGTAATAAGAATTGTAATGCATTCCACTGTCATATATAAATTTTAAAAATTTCAAAATGTGCAAGCATGTACATTATTGGCTTTCAGTGTAATCAAAAAAAAAATCTATAAATAGAATTAATATATATACAGCAAACTATTATTATTTTTCCTGCATTTTCTGATATTTGACTACTTTATCCCTTAGAAAATTGAAACATGAAGATATTGGTTGTATATTAAATCATATGAGGTGCCAGAATTATGTCTCTTGTTAAAATGTGTAAATGTGTAATTAAAAGGACATACTTTCATTCAAAAAAAAATCTTCTAGTTTCTATTCTTACCTGTCAACACAGGCCAAATATCATGTTCACTGAGAGGCCTTCATTCCTCTCTACCACTGCCTCTAATCCTATTTGAAGGGTTTCTCAGTACTTGAAAGACACTTCTAACTTAGATTTTTATCATCTATTATTCAAAGTACTGTTTTGCCTCCCTTAAGAAAAAGTAAGTCACCGAGGTATAAAATCCTTACTATTTCTCCCTATGGCCTGACACATTGTTGCTATTCATTAAACACATGGTGAAAAAATTAATCAACTAACCCTTGAGCACATGATGGAGGCCTGCAGTGCAGGCAATTTCACAGAGTTCTTTGGGAGATAAAGTGGTGTGCTGGTTCTGAATTACTTAGGGATCTAAGAATGCCTTTAAAAGTTGTATAAAAGTTCAGAACCCACTCACCATAAGAGTGTTTACATGGACAACCACACAAAATCTCTTACAATGTCAAGTCTGTGGGCTGGGCTGTAGATACTCACTTCTGTGGATGATGATTTTTTTCTGTCAATAAAGTTTAGTTGATTTCAGATTATACCTCTGGGAAAAGCAAACAGATCCCGCATCCATTTGTCTAGAAAATAACTTAAGCTGGCAGAGCAGTACCATGTTGACAACAGAAATTTAAATAATTACTGTAGTATTTTAACGTTAAAACAACTGGTGCCAGCTGTGTCTACTAGTTCCAGATGAATTTGCATGGTTAAGCTCAGGATAGTAGAGAAAGGAGTCCTTGGTATCCATAGATTCTGCACCCACAGGGTCAACTAACTATAGTTTAAATGTTTGAAAAAAATCATTGCATCTGTACTGGTCATGTATAGGTTTCTTGCTATTATTCCCTAAGCAAATACAGTATAACAACTTTTTGGATAACCTTTGCATTTTATGCAAATAGTATGCCATTGTATATGAGATATGTAAATAGCCATAGAGTTTCATATCCATGGGGCACCCTGGATATGGTCACCCAGCTTGGAGACTGCAGAGCGAGGACTCCAACCAAAGCTGAATCCAAAACTTGTGCTCTGAAAAATATTTATTTTGTTTGGGAAATATTAAAACCTATAGCATATTTCTAACTCCTCACATACTGACGACAACTATATTCCTTTTCTGAATTCATGCTCAGGACTTTAAAGCATCTTTACCTTCAGAAAAGATTTAAATTTAAGGAAAAAATGGACATTTCAACATGGAGAAACTAGCCACTGAAAAATCAGCTTTCCTAAATTACATTATTCTATAATTTAATCAAGCTAAGTCAATAGTTTTCAACTTCGAAGAGTATGTTCAAAGACTGCATCTTAAAAATGTGGTCAAGAATATTTTATAAATTCAGTGGTATAACAGATTACTCTGTAAACTTCCTGAAATAGAAAACTAATGAGAAAATAGTGTTAAAGCTAGACTTTCCAGATATCCATGATGCAAAAGATATTAAAGTAGAAATTTAAAGGAGAATAGCACAATTTTAGATGGAGCAAATATGTTTAAATAATATTTTTTTCCTACAGAATTTGATCTTCACTGGTTTTTTTAGAGTCCAAATTTGCCACGAATAACATGGATTTGAAATGTTAGTGACTAAAATGAGTACTTATATGGTCAAACTATATAGATAATTTAAAACTACAAGTTTGGCAATTATGATTCTTCAATAATTTAGAGTTTAAGATAATAGTCTCAAAATTTTTCCACAAATGAGGCAAACAGTGGATTCTGCTCTTTGTGTTTTTTGGGGGGTGAGGGGAGAAAGGTTATTCTAAACCCTCCTATGTCTGCAAATGAACTGGCAAAAATGGATTAATAGGAAGAAAACATAGATTTAAGTTTTATATCACAGGAAAGCCTTTGTAAATGCAGACACAAATAAGGAGACCTGTGTATTTTAATGCTGATTCTGAAAGAAGTGGATAGTCATGGAGAAGCATAACTGAACAAAGAGGTTTATGATCTAATGGTAATAGATTGGAGAATTTAGGGAGACTATTCAGATTCTTCTGTGCACTTTATCTTCAGAGATAAAGACCTTTCATTCCTCCAGGTACAGGGTGTGTACCTCTCACTTGAGGGTATTGCAACCTGTGTCAGGGGAAAGTCAGGAAATGCTCTTTTACAGTCTGCTTCAGGACAGAAAGGTGAAAGAAGCTCAGAGACCTTTCTGCTACTGCAATTTGCTCAACCTTCAGTTCAACATACTAGTGTGTCTTATTTGGTACTGGTGTGTTTCAAGTCCTGTCAGAGAAAAATAATGAAGACATATAAAGTGAAAAAGGACATGCTCAGGCTAATTTGCTTTAATCCCTCTAAAATTAATATTTTATTTCAAGTATAATTATATATGATAGAAGTATTACATAGAAGAATAATGTTAGAGGATAGGAGAAGGGAGAGGTCATGATTCTTCCATGTTATTTTGATGATTTTTCTGTTGCTATTTTTTTTAATATTTTATTTTTTAGTTATAAGTGGACACAATATCTTTTTTTAATTTTATTTTTATGTGGTGCTGAGGATCAAACCAGGTGCCTCACGCATGGTAGGCGAGTGCTCTACCTCTGAGCCACAACCCCAGCGACTCTGTTGCTATTTTTAAAGAGAATAAGTCCCAGGAGGGACTCTCATTTTTGTTTAATCGTGGTTAATAGGCGCAAATTATAAAATGTCCACATTTTAGTCAGTGTTTTCACTGCTATGACCGAAAAATCTGACAAGAACAACTTTAAGAGGAAAACTTTATTTGGGGGGCTCAGTTTCAAATGTCTCAGTCCATTGATGGCCAACTCCATTCCTGGGGCTCCAGGTGAGACAGAACATCATGGCAGATGAGTATGGCAGAGGAAAATGGGTCAGGACATGGCCACCAAGAAGGAGGGGGAGAGAGAAAACGGGAGAAAATGTGTCCCTCAGGGTAAAAAATATAAACCCCAAGGGCACATCCCTAACAGAACCATCTCCTCCAGTCACACCCTACCTGCCTACAGTCACTGGTTAATCCCTATCAAGAGGTTATCAGGAGAGTCATTGTAACAAAGAATGGTAGCATTCTGAGTTGGTAGAATGTCAATTGTGATGAGTTATGTAAATACAAATAGTTGAATAATGTTTAACTGGATCAAATTACATCTGACAAAATGGGCGACAGAACAGAAACATGATTTATTGTAGCAAAGTAGGGTATACTAGCAAATAATTCTTATTAGTCTTTTTGAGTTGCTTCTATGAATTATGAACATTTCCAATTTGAAAATAATTTTGTGTTAATTTTAGAAACAAACATTAGAAACCTATTATAATGGACTCATATTGGGACTTGTAGTAAGTTATTTAAAATGTTACTTCATTGAAAAATATTTTAAAACCAGACAAAATTGCTGACAATAGAGTTAAAAATATGTAGAGATGTGATCAAGAAAACTATCTTTTTGTTTAACATTGACAACTTTATAACTGCCTCTATTTGTGCAGTAAAATTTCTCTTTGTACAACTTTATTAAAATGACTTTTTATGCTCCATGAAGGCTAAATAGATTTAGATATGCTGTGTTTAATTAAGTAACATATTGTTGGAATACCTACTTATTATTTTATCTCAATTTTATTAAAAGGACATGTAAAGAAATAAACATACTAAACATCTTTTCCTGCTAGAATATAAAACCATCTTCATTTATTGTTTGTGGGGAAAATGTTATAGAGTTATGAAAGCATAATATGCTTGCTAAGAAGTATGATAGAGCAATAGGTATAATGTTAGCCCTTTCACAGGCAAAATGGGTATTATACTCACCCTAATTATTAAGTGTATGTTAACATGACAAGCATAGAAGATTTTGTTTTGTATTGGGAATTGAAACCAGGGGTACTTAACCATGTTTTTATATTTGGAGACAGGGTCTTGCTAAGTTGTTTAGGCCCTCATTAAGTTGCTGAGGCTGGCTTTGAAATTGCTATCCTCCTGCCTCAGCTTCCCAAGCTAATGGAGTTGCAGGTATGTGCCTCAACACCTGGCCACATAGACATTTTTTAAAAGCAAAATAATAATTGCTGACCAAAAGGTTCTCACAGTATAGCAAGTGAAATACATCAGTAAGTTCTACAAAATAGAACATAAATAATGTCTCACCTTTCCAGCAAGATGCCCTAAGGATTAATATGCTTTCCTTGGAGGTCTCCTTCTGCCTGGTCTCCATTTGTGGTGGGACATGATCCTTACATTTAAGGGGGAGCACATGAATACTCTCAGTATCAGAACTGAACATGCCATAGAAATGCTTGAGCCAGTTCTGAGTGTGTTCTCACTCTTGAATATTTGATAGAAATGGTATTTTCTTGAAGCTCTCTGTTGACATTTCCAAGTGTAAAATATTTTGTTTTTTATAATATGCTAGAAACTGTCCTTTGTTTTGTCACCTTTAAATATATTGACTTATGATACCTTCAAACCATGATCTCATGGTTATGTCTAATTTACAGATGACAAAACTGAGTTTCAGAGAGGTTAACTTGTGTCAGTGCCTGATCTAATAAGCATGGAAATCATGATTCAAATCCAGAAGTGTGGCTGAAAACTCTGACTCATAACCAGTGCACTGTACTAGATTTGGCAGAATACCAGTTTGAACTTGGAATTGGCATTTATGCATCGATAATTCTTAACTATCATTTCATGTGAAACATAGGTAGGTTAAATGTTATCAATCTCCTATACAGCTAAATCTGCTTACCTTATAGTTGATTATCTTCCCAAATAGTATCCATGCTTAAAAATGAAGGCATCTAAAATTGCCTGGGGGTACATTCTGTATTTAAGGGTCAGTGAAAAAGTAGCTATGTAAGCTCCAAAACCCACAGGAAATCCATAATTTTTATCCAACAGAGCAATCAGTCGAGTGGTCCAAGTATCCATCATTCTAAATAAACCTCCCAGAAGACCAAATGAAGATGATAGGTTCAGTCAAAATTTTCAGTCAGAAAAGCTCTCTAACATGCTGGTCACATAAAGATACCTGGCTCGTATCTACATTTTGAGTAAGTTGGTTTAAATTTTATTTCAACTCTAAACAGATGCAATTACCAGAATAGTACTAGAAACACAGGAACATGAAGAGGGTTGAGGGTTCTCGTGGCCTACCTCCATAAGTACCGTTCATAACAGGGTTTCTTATTATTGTTGTGTTTGCTAACAGAATTGGTTAGAGCCCTCTTACTCTCAGCCAGAATTGTTGAATAGCCTTCCTCCCTAACTGAATTTGTTCACTTTCCTGTTTGCAGTCAACTAGAAAGATCTTAAGATAGCCTCTACCAGTTTCTGAAGGAGGCAGTGTAAAGCAGTCAACTTCAGAGTAAAAATAAGTTTCAATTGTTATCTGTTCCTAAAACTTAATAGCTGTTATTGAGGAACACAACTGACTTTTTGCCAAATATATACAACTTATTGGTAATTCTTGACTGAACCAAACTACCATCTCCACTGTTCCCTAATGAGGTATTCATCTACATACACATCTATTTAACCATGTCTGTCGTTTATTAAAAATATATTTGAAAATACTTTAGCAGAAAAGTTGATCCAATTTGTTTTTAACGAGTTCACTGCCATATAGTTTAACTTATTAAAGGTATGTAGTGATTACTATGTTTTATATTTTATTTTCTGCATTTCTGTACTAAAATAGATCTTCTCTTTTGAATATTTTCTTTTAGAATTTAAGAAGCTTTGTACTTTTGTCTTTTTGGTTACCTTTGTATTTATAGTTCTAATAGAGCCCTTAACTCTTCCTTCTTACTCTTATATAGTCCATTTTTTAAAATAGTAACCTTCAACTGCCACCTGTTACCTTTCAACCATCAGTGACTGCCATTTCTCTCTCCCTTTCTTCTTTGTAGTTGCCGTCTTTCTAAAAGAACAGGTATCATTACCCATATTCTTCTCTTATTCCCACTTGTTTTTCTTGGCTTTATAATTAAGCATATCGACTGTATATTCACCATAAATGTTTTATTCCCACCAGTCCTTTTATTGAAGTTTCATGTTTTTGTTGTTATTTTTTTTTTGGGGGGGGGGCTGGAAAATACTTATTTAGTGGATATTTCTGAGCAATATCCCCTGATTATCAACATTTTAAAACTGTTTTTCTATAGCTCTGCTAATTTAAGGACAGGATGTATGAATAGACATTCCTGGTTCTCACATTGCTTCCTTGAGGAGCCATTGGAAATCTGTATTGAAAGTTCCTCAAGAGTTGCACAATGCCCTGACCTTATTAATGATTTTGGTACTTTGCATGGAAGCCCTGAGGATATTTTTCATCTAGTAGTTTTAATCAGCATATAGTGAAGTCTTTTGATTTGAAGATGTATTATTTTCTTATTTCTAGAGGACTTTCTTGGATTATAACCATAAATACTAAATATGCTTTATATATTTTTCTCACAGAGACTCCAATTATTTGTGCCTTTTGGGTTTGGATTGCTTTCAACCATTTCTCTTTGACCACCCCCCCCCCACACACACACACACACATACACACTTTTTCCTCTGTCTCATTTTGTTGGATTACATTATTCTTTTCTTCAATACTTCATGTTAATTTTTTATTTGAAACTTCTCCTTTGTGATCTTATAATTTATTCTTTACTTTCGAGGCGATTTGGGGTTTTCTCTATTTTATTTTTCCTGAATATGATAAGACCTGTTTTCTCCCCACTCCTTGGTTATTGAATTTGATTCTAGTTGTTTAATCGGTTTCTTTCTTTAAATATTCAAATGCCTTTTAACATGTACTAAACTAAGTTTGAAATGCTGTTATGATTTTCTTCTGCTTCAAAATGGTAAATGAAGGATTAAAATATTCCAACTTGCATTTTCTGTTTCTTTTGCCATGAATTTCCATGGATTTTTTTTTTCCTATTACCTTCTATTTCTAGACATTTTGGGGAAGGCTGTGCTATTTTAAGGTATCACTCTTCAGCTACCCACTTGCTAGTAGCTTTTTCAAAGGGATAATATTAGTGGTGGTAGTTGTGGGGAATTGGGAGTGGTTAAAATGTCTTGAATTTTTTTTTCTGAAAGATTTCATTTTTCCCCAATTGTTTTTTTTTTTTTTAACCCCATAAAAATCCACCTTTCTGAAAATACCATCCTTCTCTATCAAATTCTCTTCCAAAAGCAAGACTTCTCTGAGGTTGTCACTTTGGGCCCCACTCACTTTCAGGTCCTTTCCCTGTAGCTGGTGCTATCAAGTTCCAAGTTTCAGATCTTAGTTGAATGCTGCTGGCACTTAGTTTAGAACTTATCTTTCTAGAGGTGATTTTATTCATGTGACCTGGACCTTTTCAACTTTGACACAAAGAATTCTGACTCTTAATAATGCTAAAGAAATGGGTCATATGTGATTCAGTTTACACCCTTTATATTCATATTTTATGATTTTGAGGAGAAAGTATAGAGATTTGATTCAGGTTGTATCACTAACCTCCAAATCCTGAACTCAGATTGGTTACTGCTTAATGATGAGTTAAGGGAAGTGTCAGGGAAATACAAAGAGAAAAATGTCCAGAAAGAATGACATAGTTAATAAAAAATAAGAAAAATGTAGAGTCAGGGAAGAAAAGATGTAAAGAAGGAAAGAAACGTAAAGAGTGAGAAGAGACTAATGGGGGGAAAACTGAGTGACATAAAGAGATATACTTATGTAAAAAAATACACATACAAGACATTTAGGAAAAACCAGCTAAGTGATACTGCTAAATTCTTCATCTGTGTAACTGAAATAATTCTAATACTTTGGGAGTGCTATGAGAATTAAAGGAATTAATATAATCAAATGATGTAAAGTAGGGGATGGGTATTGTAAGTACTCACTATATGTTAGGAGTTATTATTACTACTACTATACCACAAGAAAAGTACAAATGCAAATTTGAAGAGAGTTGTATAGGCAAAAGCATACTCATAGGGGAAAACTATCAGGAAGAAAACCTCAAAGAATCAGAAAAAGATTTTCTCATTTTGGTATTAGTGGGACATTTCCTCTTGAGTCAAGGTTTATAATTATGATTGAACATAGAGATATGAATTAAAGAGGACATATATGTTGAAATTATTTACCAATACATGATCAATTTAAGCCTGACAATACCTGTGGTTTGAAACTTTGAAGCACTCTGGTATTGTCTCACTTGGTTTGTTTGAAACTAAAAAAGTATTTTGAAGTCTTATAAAAATACATGCAGAAATATATATATATATATATATATATATATATATATATATATATATATATATATATATTTTTTTTTTAAAGCATAAAAAGGCAGATGACCTTTTAAAAAGTTATGTCAAATTCCTTCTGTAGTCTTTTTTTCTTGGTAAAATTAATTTTTTCATGCTCTTTGTAGTTCTTCATTTTTCCTATTCTTTCCTAGTTATTTTGGTGTTTTTACAAGGTACAAAAATTTTTAAATGGTCCAGATTAGTTAGAATAGGTATATCATTGATATATAATAGTCACTGATATAATAATTTACTATTATATCTATGTGATGGTTAAGACTTAAATTATGTGAATTTGGCTTAATTATTGTTCTAAAAAAAAGGTATCTGGTATGGTGTCATCCTTTTCATTCCTACAAAACTACTATGGTTACTGGAGACCAATTATTACCAAATACAGCGTTTACCTATCTCTCTTTTTTTTTTTAATCCACTTTTAATAATGTTTGCTGTTTTCTTTTTTTTCCTGAATTCTTTTTCTGCAAAGCTTCTAAGTCCACAACATGCCTATTTTATTTTTTTTCCTCAGGGGCTGCTCTTATCATTTAAGATCTTTCTGCTCTGCCAGACCTTGACAACGCTACTTGCACAAGAGTTCTGCCCTTAACAACTCCTCTTGTTCTCCTTTCTGTCTTCACAGAACCTTCCCAGGCTCCATGGCTTAAATATCATCTATATGCCAATGTCTCATAGCTGAGATATAGATAACTAAATATATAAACTTAGATATATAATTGCCATCTACTCTTGAATGTCTAAGGATAGTTTTAATAGTTTTTATATTGTGCATTGAACATCCGTGTGGGGATGTCATTCCAATAAAAGATGATATGGATGACTTGTATAAATCACTTAAGTTATCCAATTAATATAATCATCTGGAAAAGAAATTCATCTAAATAAATTCTAAGGTTTCTCCATACATTAAATAGTAGCTGTCCATTATATTTTTACTGTATCCTTTATATTTTAAGCAAAACTGGAATTACACTTGCATTATTCAAATACTAAAAGCTATAAATTAGTAATAGGCTTTAGAACTTACTTATATAAATTATTATAATCCCAGCAGCTCAGGAGGCTAAGACAGGAGGATCACTAGTTCAAAGCCAGCCTCAGCAAAAGTGAGGTGCTAAGCAACTCGGTGAGACCCTGTCTCAAAATACAAAATAGGGCTGGGAATGTGGCTCAATGGTTGAGTGCCCCTAAGTTTAATCCCTAGTACTCCCCACTGCCCCCCAAAAAAGTTGTCTACAGGCTTATATAAATGAATCCTATTCAAAGATAGTAAGCATAATTTTGAAAGACACTTTTTAATCACTGCTACAAAAGCAAATACACTGAGACTATGATAAACACATGTGCAGCTACATTTTACTTAAGGAAGAGCGAATACCCATTCATCTACTCAGACATAAAGCAGCTTGGAGAATAATTCTCCCATGGAGGGATAACAGTAGTGAAAACAAAATGTTGCCAGACTTCTTGGTAATGAGTGAAAGAGGAACAGTATCTTTCGAGTCATCGGTTTGGCTATTAAATAACAACTGATTACGAATGCAGTTCTTCAGTTTTCAATAGTTGACTGAGAGAGCTTCCAGATCCTTTAAGATTTGTCATGCGTTTTCTAGTGTATTCCACAGAACCTCAACTCTATTCTGGCTTAGATTCTTATATCCAAATTAAATTGTATTTCCCAGATTTGTGTAATTTTTTGCTACTAGTTCTTCATATATGCTTGCAGCCCTATTTGTCTCTGTTCCTTTTGAACTCCTGTAACTTGATCATTTGCTCTTTTGATGCTGCCCCATAAATCCCATGAGCTTTATTCCTTTGTATTTTCCCCTCTAATTGTATATTTTCAAGTAGCCTGTCTTTGAGTTCAGATTCTTTCTTCTGCTTCATTTATACTCTGTAATATTAACTTTTTATTTTATTCAATATATTTTTCAACTCATGAGATATATATACATATATATATTTTTATTTAATATGTATATATATCTCCCCCCACACACACACACTGTTAAATGTCTCGTTTGGATAATTTATTCTTTTCCTGACTTCATTAACTTTTTTTCCTGTATGTCCTTGAAGGCAACTTGGTTTTGCCGAGTTTTTTTAATTACTTTAAATTCTTAGGCAATTCATATACCTTTATTTTGTGGGGGTAAACTACTGTGTTGTGTTCTTTCAGTAGTGTCAAATATCCCTGGATTTTCATGCTTCTTGTTAACTTATATTGTGATCTGTAGTTGACTCTTCCACACGTTTTGGCTAGTGTAGCTGTGGATATACCTCCCTCTGTGGTGGGGATATAAGGGTACATACTAGGTGGGATGAAGTGATTTTGGCAAAAGTGATTGTGTCAACTGTATAGTATCTGTGTAGTTCTTATAACTGAGGTCAGTGTAGGCAAAGATTGCAGGATCCTCAGTGGTCAAAGTTATGAATTTCCAATGTAGTGGTAAGGGTTTTTAGGATTTTCAGTGGTTATGTCTGCTAAGGGTCTCAGTCTCTGGAGGAACCTCCCCTCCCCTCCTCTCCCTTCCCCTCCCATCCCTTCCTCTCCCTTCCCCTCCCCTCCCCCTGGAGAAGTTGTGGCTGCAGGAATCCATCTCCATTGAGTATGGTTTGTGAGCTTGCTTACAGTGTCACCACACTGGTATCTAATGAGTTGCAAGCATGGAGAATTCATGGAGCTATGGTAGGCCTAAAACATGGCATGTACGGGCGACCAATGGCTCTGAGATCTGAATGGAAAGGCACTGGTGCCTCAGGCACAGGTAACCCTGCTTGTTCATTAACAATAGAATTCAAGGTGTTACTATTTCTGAAAAATTTTGGGAAAACAGACCATAGGTAGTCACAAATTTACCATGGCTGCAGAGTCCGAGAGGGATCTAGTTCTCTCTAGTAGTTAAGTTAGTTTCAGAGCATGGACTTGCACAGTGAGAGCTTGACTTGGGCTGGAGAGTGAACCAGACTCTAGTGTCTATGGATTGGCCCAGTGTAGTCACAGAGCTTGGGTGTAGCATGTGGGCACTTGTGGGCCACCATGGCTTGGGAATCAGGGCTGCTGTAGTGTTGAGAAGTGGTGGCTTATTCTCAGAGTGGCTCAAAAGCAGCCATTTCTTGGATGGGGAAGGATGTAGAGGTACATTTTTCACTTGGATTCTCCAGTGCAAATGATTATTGGTTACCTCGGTGCCAAGAGATACAGGTATCCTCTGTGGGGCAGATTAATGTGTGGTTGGTACTGAAAGCCTCTGCCTTTCTCCCCTCCTTCAAACCATCTTCTGGCATCTTAGGTATATTATACCATCCTTTCTTTGTGGATAGTTTCCTTTTTATTCTCTTGTGTTGTAGATTCATTAATTGGCCTTTGAGTCCTCTGTGGCATGCATACATATATATATAATCTCTTTTTGTAATTACCTGTTTATATTTATTGTTTGTTTGTGAGGGAATGAGGACTGCTGTCCCCTTCTCTACCATCTTGGTGATAACTTTTTGTCATTTTTATATTCTTGGGAATGAGTACATTGCATCATGGCAAATACCCAAGAATCATTGATTGAACTTGACTAAACTTGAGTTGTATATATTTTATTTTCTAAATACCAAATCTTATGACATACATCAGTAATTATGAGGTTCAAACATTCTTACAAGTAAGGTGAAAGCAATTTTCCAGAAAAGACTTTTAAAACTACATGACTTTATTGAGCTTATATGTTTTTAATTACTTCTTGGATCCAAATCAACCAATAGCCCTATTCTCCTAGAATACAACAAAATAAAAAGCAGATATTAAAGTAATATAATAGGACTCTAATTCTCTTTCAACAGTGCTTTCTTTATGCCTATGAGGAAAGTTTAGTACTAAGCACAGAACAAAGTGAAGAAATTTTTTCTGAAAATGTGATTCTCCTCCCCATTGATACCTGAAGTTCCATCACCAACTAATTCTAAGAGACAAAATTATCTTCATTGTTAATATATATTACTTTGATAATATTTCTGTCAGTGAGAAATATAAAATTATCTTCATGTCTCCCTTTCCCCAGTGTGTTCCAAAGTAGTAAATTTACAATTGAAAGTCACTAGGAAAACAAATAGAATTAAAATCTTAATTAAAACCCAGATGTTGAAAAATCCATGGCCAAAGTCCAGGTCAAAAATCTATAAATTTCAGGGGCATAGCTGCCAAAGGAATTCAATTTAAAATCTGGTGTTGACAGGAGACCAGCAGTGCAAGATCATAGGAGGCAAAAAAGCATATAATTAGATACTTGATCTGAGACATATTAAAGTTAAGTCAAGATGATGTGAACCAAGTTATGGCACAGTTTGAAAGGCCTACCATGAAGCCAAAGGTAAAAACAGAAGGATTGTATAGCCAAAGGACCCAAAGCAGTAAATAAACCAAGACAAGCTTTTGAAGCAAAATGACATCTCTACTGGTAAGGACCTGGGGTTATCATGTGAAAAGCAATCACATCTGTATACAATAACCTTGGTCTATGTATACAATATTCTATATATGTACATACATATACATATTACAAAAATGTTTTCACCTATGGCTTTCACATATCCAAAAGCCTGAAAAACTCTCAATCCACCAAATACAAAGCTGTCCTGTGCCTGGCACAAGATGATTTCTGCAGTTACAAAGCCAGGCATAATAAATAACTCCAAGCTAGCAAGGAATTAGCAAAAATAAGTAATCTGAGCAGACACTAAGCAAAGCACAGTTAAGATTCTGGTGCTTTGTGTTTCTAGAAGACTCAAAAGCCAGGTCTCAATTGAATTATAAACCTAAGCCTACAGGCTATATTTCTGCAGATTCTTTGCTTGGGGGAGAAAAACCCCAAAATTCCAAAATGAATCTAAAGAAATGTTGAGTGCTCAGTTTTCAGCAATCATTAAGTGGAATGTAAGTACCTCATTAATAGTACTACTGTGATTTAAAAAAATACCATGTCCTGTTCAATTCTTATGCAGCACCTATTACAAAACAAAGATGTTCTCAGAATCTAGGCACACAAGTGTTCATAAAAGAATTTGCTATTAAAGCAGTAATCCATAGTCAAGATTTAATTTATATATAAAATTAGTTGAAAGGATGGATGAGGAAGGGAGGAAGTATATCTGCCTCTTCATGTTTAAGTGCAAGTGACATGACATTAAATGCTATTTTCAGTGGTGTGTTGATTAAATTTTAAATACTGTGCAAGAGTGATTTAGAATAAATCGGATTTAAATGTATCAAAATTTTTGTTCTCAGTTATTAGCTCTATGATCTCAGACAAGTTTCTTAATCTTTCTGAGCATCACCTTCCTAATTTATAAACAGGATTAAAATGTGAAATACAATGTAACAGATAAAATATACAAAGTGCCTGATTTGATGTTTGTCATATAGCAAGTGCTCGTAAACTGTTCACAGAGTGGGATTTACCATGCCTGTAATAAAACATTTCCTGTCACCTCATTTGTTTGAGACATCTTCAAAGTTTCTGAGAGAAGCTATAGCAATGTTTGATTTTTGTGTTTTAAGTTAACCTCAATTTTTTAGATTTGGTTTTGTTGTGTTATTTCATTCTAAATAAGTTTGACTCTTACACCTAGATTTGCCTTTATAATATTGTATGTATGTTCTAAAGAAAGTCTCCGAAATGTAGCTTGAAGTCCCACAAAACCTTTTTCTACTTATAATTGTGCCCATAATTATTAGTCTTTTGAGTGAGAATTACTTAACACTAATATTCTATATGACTTGGCTACTTTTCATGGCCCAAGTTAATAATTTTACATTTACAGAAAATAGATGTTAAACTGAACTCATGAGTACCTGTAGTCAGTTTTGATTTTGAAATAGTCATTGTCAACAATAGGTTTGTATTTTGAGGACAAAGTCAAAGCCAATGAGCATTTAGAAGTCAGGTATTCTTTCAAGCCTGTTGTCTCCAAAGAGACAGTTGTTTCATTAAATAAAACCAGGCATTTTTTAAAAGGTAGCATATTCTCAACCTCAGTGCACTTGGAGAAGAACTTCTTCAGATGAAGAACAAAATATTTTTTCCATATTTTAATTGGTGCATGAAAATTATACATACTGTTGGGATTCACTGAAACACAATCTTCATGATATTAGAGCTAGTTTAAATTGTCAAGCCACAAAGACATTTATATATGTTCTGTCTACCCAGAGCCAAAACTTACAAATCAAAACATTAAGAATGAACAGAGTCCAATTACCAATATATAACTTAATCAACTGTACAAGAGCAAGAACCTGAGAGTAGAGAGAGTGAACAATGTGATGGAAGTTGCCTTCCTTCCCCTGAATGATGCCTTGAGTGGTGGTAGGAATATGTCCTCTTAGTTGGTATCTAATTCCATGAGTCTCTTTTGCTGGGAAGTCTTCGAGCTTAGTGTCTGGAGATACAAAACACACAGATTAACCTGGTGTCACCTGAAGAAACAGCTATTCCTCCAGCCTGTTGGGTTAACTGAATGAGAGCTTGCAGTACTATGTGCTTAGTCTAAGTGTTTTTCTATTATAAACAATTTTACTTTCCACCCTGGTTTGAGAAACTAATCCTTAATTATAAAATGATCTCATTTTACCCCAAGATAACATAACTTCCAATAGAGTGCACAGAGAAATGGGAGGAATGCTAGTATAAATATCAGGTCCTAACATTCAGATAGGCAAAAATAATATCATCAACTCAATCCCTATCCCATCTGACTTTTTACATTCTAAATAAAATTAGTCATATAAAATGTAAGGCAACTAAGAGGTTCCCTTACCTAAGTTCTTACAGAATTTTGAGATAATGAGCAAGTCTATAGGGGTAGGGAATAGAAGGTTTGGTCATGGTGAGCGTCTAGTCATTCAGACATTTTCACCCTCTCTGGTCCCTGACATCTCATCCTCTCAGTCTGGCTTCCACTGAGATCCACTTACCCATTGGTCATAATCATTATTCCACAAAGTTTAAGACAGATTCAAACTGAGAGGTCCTTTCTGATATGCTCGCTCTCATTCATCCATTTCTCTTCCAATCTTGTGACATGAATCATAAAATAACAACTGCTATAAAGAAAATAGATTGTGATGAGCCAAATAATCATAGCATGGAAACAGATTCAAGTTACTCTGAATGACATGTGCCAACATGGAAGAAGTTATATGAACTTTTATAGGCAAAAAGTCATAAATTTATGAAACACATCAATGGGAGGATCAAGGATATGGGCCACAGTGTTGCAGGAAATTTTCTTCTATAGGTTTTAAATTAGTTTTGGGGTTGGTGAAGGCTAGATGTCTGCTAAGCTCCATGATATAGCTGAAAAGTTTGTCATGAGAATGTTAGATTGGATACAAAAGGCAAGGTGATTGGCTATTAAAAACACTAAGATATCCCAAGATTATTCAGGCTTTTAAACTACAATGTTCCACCTCTCCATAATCAATGTTCCACCTCTCCATAATCATGATGTACTAGTAACTCAAGGGTAAGCTGTCAGCAGGATCCTTAAAATAGATGCAGCTTTGTCAGAGAACTTCAGTTCACGGTTCACCTTTTTGGCCAAGCAGCACACTCTACATGTGCAGAAGCCAATTTTTTTATTTCCATAGAGCTAGGAAGGCTTGTTCCTAGGATCAGAGAAAGATGAGGCTGAGTAGGGAGGAAATAATTGTTATATCCATTAAGGAAGATGTCCCTAGATTATGTGAATGTTATCAGCCATAATGATCCAGTTTTGAATATTCTTCCCCCACCCTTTACATTTAACATTTATATGCAACACATAATTGGAATATGATACCTAAAGTTATGATAATTGAGAACATAGGATAGCCTAGAGATTTTTTTTAAAAGGAGGGAAACAGGCTATCTAATCAGCCAGAACATTCTCTATGTGTATTATCATACTCCTTAATCATACTGATAGCAGTCATCTGTATGTTATGACATATTCCATTACCTTTAATTCTAATTTTTGTTTTTGCTAATTTGGCTCCATTGCTATGAACTCATGTGGTATAATTCTAAAAGAGATTTGGTATTTAATATCCAAATAATTGTGGCTATTATTTGCTACTAATTTATTTCATCCCATTTTGCTTTTATACCAGATTCTTGTCTAGAGTATTCAAGTCATATTCCAGAAGAAATCAGAAAACTCAGTATCTTCTTAATTTTTTTTAACCAACAAAATTGTTCATTTCCTATGTACCAAATGTTCTTAGTAGGGGTGGAGACAAAAGACTAGACTTATGAGAATTTGGGATGTCACAGATGTTGTGGATATAATCAAATCTTATTGCTTTTCACAATCAGAAAGGAAATGGGACTCCAATGGGAGTTGTTTTCCAATATGGCCCATTGACTTCTTTTGGTAAAATGAGTATGGGTATTTTTTCCAATGCCAACTGACTGTGTTACAGGATATCTTAAAGACATTTAAGTTGGGAACATGGGCTCTTATTGTATAGTATCTCAGGTTTCGAGTTCCATCTATTTTCCATAATGCATGCTTTCTCATAGGTCCCTAACTTTGCACTAAGAAGTGTTGGCCATTGTCCCAATGCCACTTTAGAGTAACATTGTCAGTAACCCTGTTGGGTAATATTGTATACCCTTTTCCACCTTTGAGTTCAGGAGTAGACTCATATAGTTTGCCCAGTATTTTTTAATCCATTATTTTTATAAATAATTTTCTTAAGAGTTTTTTCATCCTTGTTCTTTCATTGTGAAATATTATTGCCTTATGTCCTATTTTTTTAAGGTGAATTCTTCTTAAGGAGTGGTTTTTACAGGAAATTCAGCTTGTCCTACAATTCCCACTCCAATATTTACACTTTCGGTGAAGTCTCTTTGGTCCTAGTATTTGGCCAGTTTTGATAAATCCAACAATGCATGTTGTTGCCACTGGAGACTAAATTTAATAGGGACTTTGCAAAAACTAAAACATGGAATGTTTTCCATAAAATTTTAATCTTCCTAAATATAAGGATTCACCTTAAGGAAGGCGATTTGGGAAAGCAAACACACATAACAAAAATATGATCAATGAGAGGATGTAATATCATTTGCAGTTTCATTAAAATCTTCAAGTTCAGTATTCTCTTTATTTAAGAAAATATGCCAAGGAAAATTCCAAATAGCTCAGATAATGTCATAAAGTTCTACATAAAGATAATTTGGACTATTGGGAATATTTTCTGAAAGAGTGACAGCCTGTGGATTTGTTAGAAGGGTTTGGGGTTTGTTCAGTGACAGTCCTTAATTGTCAATATAGTTCAAGATGAGTGTTGCTCAATGTTTTAAAATCATGTGAAAAAGTTCACATAAAAGGTGAAACTTTTTATGGTGCACATAAAAAGGTGAAAAATGTGAATTCAAGAGTTTACTCCCTGAAATTTTGCAGTACAGTAAGTGTTTAATAGCCCCTGAGAGGGCCCTTTACTAAGAAGCTGAAGGGAGTCTTTGATGTGGTGTCTCTTCCGATAGACAAAAATCACCTAGTTTTAGCTCATTCTTTTCAATCCTTTGTCTCCTGGGAGCTCCCTGTGGAAATGACCTGAAGTCCACTGTTAAGTTGTTTTATCTGTTCTTTAGGCAATGGGTCTCATCTCAGAGCACTAAGCCAACGTTGTTAGAAGTTCTAGTTCTGCAGAAGTAGAATTTTGATGGGCAGCAGGTCAAAGTTAAGATACTATCCTTTTAAACATGTTTTTTTTTGTATAGTAATGCCAATTTTAACTAGGTAACCAAAGATAAAAACAATTTATAAAACATGTTTAGGTCTTTCAAAAAACTGAATGCCAAAAGAAAGAATAGCCCTGGTTAAAGGCCTGATGATTACTCAAAATTGACACAGAAATTTGGTTCTTTTATACCACATATTAATGGAACGTTAGAATTATGACTGATAACATATACTGTGACATAGATTTCTAGGGATCTTACACAACTTTGGAACTTAATAGTGTCGTTATATAAATATAGGTCTATTATGAATCTTTTGGATTTCCAGGGACCCTCTGAAAATCCCCAAATCACTTCAAGACTAAAATGGACCTTAGAATTTGTCAAGCATAGAAAGATTTTAGAATATTTAGTCAAGAAAGATAATAATGATATAAAATCAAGGTTATAGTTTAAGATGTGAAAACCAATAAATACGTAACTTGCATAAAAGTCAGTGTTAAAGTGGAAAAAAAAAAAACTTTCACAAACTCCTATTAAAAGCAAGAATATTTCGTCATTAAAACCCAGGATATCCTGGGTTTTGGTATATGTTTAGCCCCCAAAGGTAAAAAATCATTTTTGTAAAATCTTCCATAAGTTCTATTCCTTTTTAAAGTCCTTTTACAACTTTTTCAAACCTTTATAACATGTCCAAACCCTCAGTTCTGTACTATACATTGTTTGAGTATTTTAGAACCACAGTCATCTTTGGGACAAAATTTACCTTCTTTTTTCTCGTCAAATTTTCATATTCTACAACTTCCTTTAAAAAACATATATCATTTTCCTCAGAGTTGTTGGCCTTCCTATTGTTTGTTTTGGTTATCAACACTCAGCAGTGTGAAGACTAACTTTTAGAGTATGTGCTTTCTTGTGATACAATTTTTAGATGTAGAAAATGAATCCAAATATATTTAACATTTTTTCTTTTATGTCCTATAAAAACAAAATGTCAAAGTATATGGACCTTAAGATGATACACAACAACTGATATCTAGATTCTAAGATAAAATATTAAGACATCTAATAAGTATTAGTGAATTTAGCATAAGATAGTCTTAGGAATTTTAGGTTACTAAAAAAGATTGAAGCTTTACGGGAATCATGGACATTTTGAGGCACTACACAAAACTACACAGCCACCTTTTCTTTTTCTTTATTTGTTGTAACATCATGAGGGTGTCAGGCAGGCTTTACCTAAGCAGGAACTCATAAAGTTGACTATATGGGTACGTTGATTAGAAGACACAGCTGCTTTTTATTAACCCAATATTAAATGAATCTTATCTACTTAAGATTTTCCGAAATCACAAACTTAATTTATGAGCATTCATTTATTTCTAAGTCAATTTACTACCATATAAATAATATCTACAAACATAAACACACTTGTAGACATAAAATTCTCACAAGCACCTATACATAAAAATACAAAACAAAGATTTTATAGGTTTTAGACTCATCATTTGCCAGTTTTCAAAATGTTACACTGGTGCGCTAATAAGCTCCACCACAGCAGTTTTTAACCCTAAATTTGCCTATACAAAGGTGATATTCTTAAAGATGCAGAACTTTACCTAAACATCACTGAGAAAGAGCATGACTAAAGCCCAGTGCAAGCCAAGAGGTCAAAAGGTGAGGCTTGTTTTGCAGTCTTAAGTTAATACCTTTCCCTATTTTAATAGTTAATCAGCAAAGAGGGACACAAACTTACAGATGAAAATTTCTTTCATAAAGGGTCCAAAAGTCATACTGTGGAGAACTATATAGTAGACAAATCCTTCTAATTTATTTTTTAAATTAGATGTGGCTCTTAAAAGAGTAGGGCAAAGACCATTTTCTTTGCCCACCCAAACTGGGAAAAGCATCCTCGGAGCTTTCTAAAGCTTACCCTTTCTGCAGATTTCAGTCTTTTAAGATGGATTCTGCTGGGCCTTTAAAACGTTTTCCTCTGTTGAGAGAAAGAAAAGAGTGCATTGAGTGTCTAAGAAATTTCTGTCAAGAAGTATCAGCATAGATGGACCAAGAAGAAAGCAGTGAGATTTGAAGAGACCTCACTTAAAACATTATGGGTTGGGACTTGTAAATGGTCCTCAAACTGTTAGAAGAACCCTCAGTATTTGAGTGGCTTCAGTACTCCAAGAAAGAGAAGGACTTAAACTGATTGGGTTGAGAACAAAGAGTGACTCCAGCCAGTGTATATGTGAGCCTGGGTTTGTTCTGCATTACAGACATTTGTACTTCTCCTAAGGCTTTTGTGTCATGAGCACGCCATGCTAATAACACGGAACATCATACTTGCATCTTTCAGCAAAGAATTTATTGAATACCAATGGATTCACAAGCTACCTGGGTTTCATTGGCTTTACTCTCAGGTTCATTTGGAGTCATGACCATGACAATTACAAGTTCTTTATTCCCTTTCAATCTTGATTACTAATATCTACATCATTCAAATCATGCTTCACAAAATTTATATACACATGTTACTGAAAAAGGGTAAAGAAACCATAGGATTTAGAGGTAATGCAAAGTCAAAGCAAAAGCAATGAGTCACTGCAGGTGGTCAGGTTTTAGGTTAATGAACTGATTGTAGATGGTCACAGCAGGGAGTACTCATGTTGAGCTGAGCCAAGGGCCAGCCAGGAGTTTGTAGGTTGCTGATGTCCTGGGCAGAGGTCACGATGAGGATGCCACAGTGATCCATGGTAAAGTGATAGGCTGGTAAGCTCTATTGAGTCTGAGGCATCTTTTTATGTGTCTTGGATAAGGTAGTTGCATCATTTATTGACCTGGGGCATCTAACACACTCACAGATAAATGACTTGTGTGTGCTAATAAAAAATTATTAACAGCTTGTGCCTTGTGGTTGTGCCAGGTAATTTTAAATGGCAGTGGAAAGAAATTTGAAAGCTATTAGTACTTATATGTTAACTCTAACTGCAGTTTTAAGAATGATCTTAAAGATGCTTACAAGGAAATTTTAAATTAGGCATGCCTGTCAAACAAAATATTAAACTAGGCACTCGGAGCCAAAAGTGAGTTCGCCAGAAAAGGTCATAGGATGTTACCATGAATAATGTTATATTGAAGAGTAAAGATGAAATCCCTTCTAGGCAAGAGTAGGGTGCCATAGGGACTCCTGCCAAAGCTATTACTGAGACTTCTGGGACAGTTAATCTTTATGAGCTTGAATTCTGTCAATACTGGTCCTAGGACCCATTTTCAGGTCACTTCTTTCCTGATTCCAAAGAGTATTGAGTCCAGGCTGTATTAGAAAGGTCTCTCTTTCATCGATTCATTGTTGAAAGTTGACCAGTTTTAGAGAACATAACCCAATAAGCTCTATGTGGAGAACAAATTAACATTTTCCATTATGTCAAAATTTAGTTACAGCTGGTCAGCAGTTTATATATGCTTTTCCTTTTGTTTTATTGCCCCAGGTCTCCAGGTTAGCTAGCAACACCACCACCAATTTTAAAATACCAAATGTCCCCCATTGATAGAAATATAAAGCCAAGTCATCCTTAGTTGATTTCTCTTTCTAAGCAATTGCAATTTGAGGCACCATGATTATCAAACATAAATCCAGCTGGAGTACTGAGTGTCAGTTTTTATTGAAAACTATTTCCTTATAATGGAGGAAGGTGTCAGGAGAAAGACCAGATGTTGGCAAATAAATGTTCTGATGAAGGTGTTGAAGTGACAAAGGACATCCAAATTAAACAGCTCAAGACAAACCAAGGATCATCAGTCCCAGGGAGGTCCAGGCCCCAGAAAGGCCTTGCCAACCTCCACCCAAGAGGTGATTCAGTCTGTAGACACAAAAAAACCTATGCTGCTACCTGGCACCAATCCTGGCCACTCCTCTGGACAAAGTGGATCATCTATGAGGACCCATGTTAGGCACCAACATTTCTGAGATAAAGTAACAATCCTATAAAGGAAAGAATAGTTTATTCTGAGCCAAATATGAGTGATGGTGGCACAGAAACATGGATTCAAGTTACCCTGAATGTGAAATTGTGGAAGAGGTTATGTGAGCTTTTATAGGCACAGAAAAAAAGTCATAAGTAATATATTTACCAATGAAATTGGTGGGAGGTTCAGGAAGGGCAAGGCAAGAAACTTCTATAGGTTTTAGATGTCATATCATTCTTAACTTCAGAGCTGGTTGAGGCTAGTGGTCCACTAAACTTAATGATTTATTCTGAGAACTTGTTATGAGAATGTTAGGTCCAATACAAAAATTAAATAGATAGTAAAAGGCCTAAGATAGACCAAGATAATTTAGGTGCTTTTTGGGGGTGGGTACTGGTGATTGAACCTAGGGTTGCTTTACCCCTGAGCAATATCCCTAGTCCTTTTTATTTAAGACAGCTTCTCATTGTGTTGCTTTGTGTCTCACTAAGTTGGTGAGACTGGCCTTAAACTTGTGATACCCCTTGCCTCAGTCTTCCTAGTCACTGGGATTATAGGAGTGTGCCAGCATGCCTGGCTAATTTAGGCTCTTGACCTACAACATTTCATTTCTTCATAGTCCCAATGTTCTGGTTATCCAAGGTAAAGCAGTCAGGAGAATCTTTAAAATAGATGATGCAGTTTCTTCAGAGAACGTTAGTTCAGAGGCCAGTGGGATAGCTTGACGCTTGTCCTGGACCTTCCTGGACCATATGAAAATATCCATTATCTGCCTGCTCCTGTCACACCATTTACACCACACGGCTATTGCCCTATGCTGTTATACAGGGAGAATGTCCAAATTTGCTGGATTCTTTGGATTGTACCTTAGAAGAAAGCATAGGTCCCTCTTACTTATGAATGTCAGACCTAAATATTAGGGCATAAGCGATTCTATTATCTGTCTCCAGTTGAAATTAATGAGAGGGGAAATGCAGAAAAACTTATTTATCTCCGAGACTCCAAGATTCACTGTGTTGTGCTTTTGTCTTTTACCACCTAAGCCTAATTTGAAGGATCTTTGTCAAGATTGTGGGGGGGGGAGGAGTTTACTGATTTTTTTTTTTTTTTACAGTATTAACTTTATGTTCTAAACTTGGCTTTCTGCCTCTTAAAAATATAAAACCTGGCCAACACAATTTAAAATTCCCAAGTACTATTACCTTTGCCCATAACTCTCCAATAGTAAAAACAACATTTTTTAAATTTTTAGATGAAAGCCAAGTGAAATAACTTAAAATGGGGGAAATTACGTCTGTAAATAATTTTTCCTAGAATCTTTTAAAGGCTGCTACTGTTTCTTGTTTTCTGTTAAATTCTACTTAGTCCATATACAGTAGTGTTTCTTGAGCTATCATGGAACTCTCTGATCTTCCTGTAATAACTTATTTTTATTCCACTTCCTGACTTGGAAGCCACTGATTCTTATAACTTGCCTCCTCTTGTCATGGGTTGCAAACAGTATAAAAGTACAAAAAGAATGGTTTTGAGACCCAATGTGGTTCAGTTTTGTTAAAAGCAAAACTAACCTGAGGCTTCTCATAGGTATAGGGCCATAGGGCAATAGTATTCTGCTGTTTTTCTTATTTATGTGTTTATTTTTGCTTATATTGGGTTTAAGTGAAAAACAGCCACAACTTAAATAAAATACACTTATAAAGGATTTCCATTATGAGGAAATGTTGCCCAGAACCTCTCAGTCCAGGCGGTAATATATTTCCTGCCAAAACTTATTCAAAAATATTTCAGTTATTCTTGTTACTGGAGAACCTTTGGAAGGAGTAGCACCAGAGAAGTCTACTTGCTGCAATTCTCCTTTTGCATCAATTTGAGAAACAGTAGAAACAGAAGAAGCAGTAGAGTTATAACTGATATAATCCATGGAGTTCAGACAGAAAGCATCTGTCTTTTACAGGCCAAGCTCTGAACAATCTCAGGCAAGTACCTGAAGTTCTCAACATGAGCTTCAGATGTAGGGTACAGAAGCCTGTCATCTCTAACAGGGACAATTTACCTTCCTGATTTGCATGACTTTGACATCTCTCTTGCCCAACTGCTCTAAGGTTTCCAGTAGAGTTGAGAAGAATGTGCATCCTTGTCTTGTTCTAGATCTTAAAGGAAAATCTTTCAGCTTCCCACCATTTGGGTGTGATGTTAGGTGGGCTTGCCATATGCAGACTTCATTGTATTGAGGAACATTCCTTCAGCTTCTACGTTCTTGGAGAGCTTTGATCATGAAAGGATGTCAGATTGAATGTATATTCTGCATCCATAAAGATGTCACTGTAGTCCTTCAGTCTGGTAATGCATCACATTTATAGAATTGCATGTATTGAGCAACATTTTTACTCCAGGGGGAAAAAATCCCACTTTATAATGGTGATACTTCTAATATGTTCTCTAATTCAGTTTTCTAGTGCTGAGGATTTTTGCATCTAAGCTCATGAGGGATATTGGCCTGTAATGTTCATGCAGCATCTTTGCCTTGCTCTACAGTAGGGATAATGCTGGACTTATAAAATGAATTTGCAAGTATGTCCTTCCCTTCACTTTTTGGATGAGTTGAGGAGAGATTGGTATCAGTTTTTCTTTTAGTATTTGATAAAAGTTCAGCAGCGAAACCAGCAGGTAATAAGCTTTGTTTGAGAGGAAATGTTTTTTACAGATGTAATCTTATTTGTTATTGGTGTGTTCAGATATTTTTTTTCTTCATAATTTTGTCTTGGTGTATTATCTAGGAATTCAAACTCCTCTTCTAGGTTAGCTAATCTGTCGTGTCATTTATAGTCTATTGTGATCCTTTTTATTTCTGTTATTAGTTGTAATATTTCCTCTTTCATTTTATTTTGAATATTTTTTTTCTTGGTCAACTAAAGGGTGCTTTTGTAACCGTTTCTAAAATATCCTTAGTTTTGTTCCCTTTTATAATGCTTTTCTAGCCACTATTTGTTTCTATACTGATCTTATTTCTTTCTCTTTGCTAATATTGGCCTTCATTTGTTGTTTTTTTTTTCCTAGTCCCCTGAGGAGTAAACCAGGTTGTTTATTTTGGTTCTTTTTTTCTTTTATGAGGTTCAAACACTCTTAGAGCTGCCTTTACTGCATCCCATAAGTTTTGGTATGTTATGTGCCCATTTGTTTGTCCCAAGAGATTTTTAATTTCCCTTTCAGCTTTTTCTTTGACCATTGGTTATTTAGGAACATGTTGTTTAATTTCCACATATGTGAATTTTCCAAAATTCCTGTTGATTTCTGATCCTATATTACTATGGCTTAAAAAGATACTTGATATGATTTCAGTCTTCTTCAATTTATTAAGTCTTGTTTTGTGGCCTAAATATGATATATTCTGAAAAAAATGTATATTCTGCTGCTGTTGATGGAATGTGTTATACATACCAATCAGTTCCATTTGAAGTGTAGTTCAAGTTCAATATTTTCTTATTGAGGTCCATCCAAATTATGTTCATTGCTGAAAATGAGTTATTCAATTCCTCTGCTGTCATATTAAAATCTGTCTTTCTCTCCAAATCTAGTAATATGTGCTTTACATATTTATGTTCCAAGGTTAGGCATGTGTGCATTTATAATTTTTATATTTTACTGAATTTCCCCCTTTATCATTACATATTACTTTCTTTGTCTCATTTTACAATTTACATTTTGTTCTTTGGTGCTGAAGATCAAAACCAGGGCCTCATGCATGGTAAACAAGCACTCTACCTCTGTGCTATGCTCCTAGCACACATTGTGCAGTTTTTGAATGAAGTTATTCTAATACAAATATAGCTATTTCTACTCTATTTTATTTCTAATTGCATAAAATATCTTCTTCCATCTCTTCATTTTCAATCTACATGTTTTCTGACCAGTTAAGAGAGTCTTTTGTGGGTAGCACATAGTTAGAATGGATGAATGGATAAAAATTTTATCTTTAAATAGAGAAATTATAAAAAAGGTAGCTAGTATAAAAAAACTTAATAATGCTACTTTGTAATTGTTTGTAGATCTTTTTTTCCTCTTTGCTGTCTTCTTTCGTCATACAATGATTTCATTAAGGATATGTCTTGAATCAAGTTCCTGTATTCAAATCTTATTTTGAATGCTGGCAGGTTTCTGTACTTCCCTTTGTTTCTTCGTCTATAAAATGGGGCTTATGATAAAGAATTTTAAGATGGATTCACTGCATTTTATGCCAATTTAGTATTTCCATTGCTTAGGCTCCAATCCTTAAATCATCTTAATCCCTTCCACACCCACATACAATCTTTCAGCAAATTCTGCTATCTGCCTTCAGAATAATGCAGACTCTACCCACTTCTTGTAACTTTCACTGCCACCAACGTGATACAAGCTTCCATCATTTTTTTTCCTGAGTCATTGCAAAATCTTCCCATACCTCTTCCTCCCTATGATCCATTCTTTACAAACAACTACATAAAATCATGTACTGCTTGGCAAAATCCCTTCAATAACTACTCATCTTGCTCAAAAGCAGAATTAAATGCCCAGCCAAGGTCTAGAAGACCTTATGAATGCTGCTGTCTTGTTCTAGCCTTACTCTGACTGCTGTAGTCCTGCTTACTGTCCATTTAGGATAAAAGCATAGAATAACACACTGTGCTAATATGAATTTGATAGAACTCGTAGGTCTAGAAAAAAAAAAAAAACTGGCACCTAGCAGCTAATAATTTCTGAATGAATGTGTAAATGCCCTCAGTACAGTGCCTGAAAGATAGCGAGCATTATAAATTTTAAATATACTCATTATGTGAGAATATCATGAATTGTTGGAAATATTAAACTACCAAGTTAAGGTAGAGATTTGAAAGACAATTATCTGACCTTTAAGGAAGCTCATTCTCAGAGTATTTGCTACCAGTTTTAGATCATTCTATTTGCTACCTAATGACTGAAACTGTCTCCTTGTCAGTTCTTATTGATACACACTCTGAAACTTAAGTCTATCCAACTTCTATGTAAGGTACAATTCTAAATATTTGAGGACAGTGTTGAATTTAATTCATCTTTTGTTTAAAAAAAAAAACAAACCTTCAGTTTAGTAGAGTTTACATGAAAAAAGAACACTTCATAAATTGAATAGCACTCAGAACTAGAAGTGGTTCAACAGTGGGAGCTTTTACAGGCCAAAGTAAATTAGAGAAACTGGCTATAGACAGGCATTATTTGTACCTGGTATAATTATTTGGCTGCCTGTGATCAGACTGACTGAAACTTGGTTGCTATATGCCCCAAAACATACTGGATTCAGTATGTTTTCAAAGTAAACTGGGTTGCGGTTTGTTACTTAGAGGCCATTAGCCATCTTTATACTTTGAGGCTCTAACAATTCACCTAATCAGCCTCTTGATCTTGAGAGATTGAGCCAGATGACCCTTGGGCATTGATACCATTTTATAATAATGCCCTTGTTTGTCTTGGTGTGGAATTCAGAGCATAAAGTCAACTGAATAATTCTTTTGTTTTTGTCACTTTAACTGGGGTGACTCCATCTGATCCACAGTAGTGGGCTACACACAAACATTTAAGCCTCTGGAGGGAACGTAGTGCACCAGGGAGATAACTATGAAGAGAACTAAGAGACTGGAGGGCACTCCTTAAGGAGGCCCTATAAACCAATTAAAATTTTTTTAAAAAATCAAAATAGGAGCCAAAAGAGGAATTCTACTATATAAAAAGCCTTTATCGAAGTGCAGCAAGAGGTGGTATTATCAAACACAATCTTACAGAAAGGCCCACATGTGCAACTGGAACAAATAGTCCTACTTTGAATATTAATATTTGTAAGAAGATGAACTCAAGATCTCTAGTGTTATGTGCAGATTTAAGTTATCATGACATATCCACTATTTGTTTTCCATGTGGAAGATATTAGTGTAGAGCTTTAATTATCACAACATCTTGCTATACTGTAAACAAAAGATACAGGCACAAGGATTTGGGGGTGACGAAGTCTTGATCCATGATTTTGGGAAAGCTGTCCCTATTTTGGACGTCATCTACTTCTGAGGGAAAAAACTCCCTCATCAGTTTACTTTGAGGCCTCCAACAGGTGTACAGGTCCAAGAATCTGGAGGGGCCATCTTAAGAGATATGGACCCAATATCCAATACCCCCAAATTCTACTACAGTGATAAGTGGTTAGAATGGCCCCATCTATCAGAGTTCAAGGGCAGTCTTTATCTAGTGTTATTTCAAAAAGACCCAATCTCCAGGCTTTAGGTTGTTCTCAGTTTCTTATTTCACCTAGTGAGAATATACTATGACATAGTGCATTAAAGTCATTCAGTATTTAGTCATATCAGTTCATAAGCACAGGAGATATGTGATTCATTTGTTTTTCAGTAGGGGAAAATCTAATTGCCATCAACACTAATGGTAATAACTTTGGCCAAATCAATCTAGTTGATTATTAGCTTTGCCAATTTCAGATTTAAAAGGCCACTTCTCTTTCTGACCTTCTCAGGTGATTGAGAATGACAGGAACAATGATAATGCTATTGTATCATAATACCTTCTTTTATAATTTGTCCAATGGAATAAATACCAATTTCTAGACATGTCTTAGGAATGCCCCACAAAAATACATTTTCACATAAGATTCCAGCTACTTGCCACAGTCTGGCTGGGCACAAAATCACGAGCCACTCACAGCCTTGTAGATTCAAACAGCAATTCTTTATTCCCGAACTCACACCAGCACTCTACACACGTTCTGGGGGAATTCACGTTCTGGGCCAAATCCCAAATACTCTCTGAATCCCAGGAGAACTCAAGGAGAACTCAATGAGCAGGCGCGCCTGAGGCAGCAGGATACGCCCTATTCCCAGCAGGGTACACCTTAAACCCCGATCAGCCCTAAACCCGGATCCGCCCTGGTCCTTGAGCAAGGTCACCTTACATGCAATGACACTGCAAATGACCTGGGTCATGCCATGCGTCATTCTTACTTAGCAATGGCCCTCAGCAGCTACTGTTACAGCATCAGCCTTCCTGCATAAGATTCTATCCATCCAGAGAACATATTGATAAAGAGAACATTTTGATAACCATTGCAGTAGCAATGGAATAAAATTCACCTGTAAATGTTAAAAAATAGAAATGTGCCACCTCAGGTTTTACTGATATTATAGGTTTAACAAACCAAAAATGAGTTATTAACTATTTGAGTAATTTTATAGTAGTTACCACACTGATATTTTCCCATAATCTGTATCATTTTATCTACTCCATGATGAGTTGTGGAGTACAGATTGTAACAAGTGAAGTTTTAAGGAGTTGGAAAGGACCAGATAGCTCTCCTGCCCCTCCACAAGCCCATGCATCATATTACATTTCTATCCTTTTTGGAGTGGGAGAATATCATGCTAAGTGAAATGAGCCAATTCCCAAACACCAAAAGCTAAATGTTTTCTGATATGTGGATGCTAATTGACAATAAAGGCAGGGGAGTTGGGGAAGAATAGTTGCTTTAGATTAGGTAGAGGGGAGGGGGCATGAGGGTTGGAAGGCGTAGAATGAAACGGACATTATTAAAGTACATATGACTGCCTGACCGATGTGATTCTACAACATGTATGTTCAGAAAAATGAGAAATTATACTCCCTTTATGTATATCAAAGTGCATAAATGCATTCTACTGTCATGTATTACTAAGTAGAACCCATATTTTTTTCCTTGTAAATACCAGTTTTGTTTCTCAAGCTTGGAGACATAGCATTTTGAAAAATAAGTTATCCTAGGTCATTTGACTTGGATCAATCTTATGGAGCTTATTAAAATTGCATAGTTTAGTAAATTCAGTACTGGCTGTCAGCATGAAAATCTGCCAAGGCATTTCCTTAGTATTAAATTAATTCTTGATTTTGGGTTAGCAGTTTTATGAACCAGTTTTTTCACTAGAGTTCTGAGAATTCTTACCCACTCTAATGGTATAATCTTAAAGAGGAATCTGTACTTAACAGATTTATTTCCATGAATCTATTAGAAAAGAAAATTTTAATTTATGGCTGTTTAAATTCACTTTCATAAAAGTACCAGAGTAAAAAAAAAAATTAATTCCTTTAGATGATAAAACTTCCAATGGCCATGTTTAGAGACCTGATGAGAGTTCATTATAATGCAATTGATAATGATATATTCTAAGATAATAACCAGAATCATAATATCAGGATTGTCTAATTTATAGGAATTTCATGATTTATGAAATCTATGTTGACAACATATCTGGACAATGTAACTTAAGGTCCAGTATCACTTAGTTGACAATGCTTTCTATGAAATATATCAAATGAATCTAAGTTAACATCTTTTTTTTCATAGAACAAATTTTTTGAGGTATCCCTAGGGCCCATTTGAAAATGCTCAGTTAATTGGTCAGGAGGTCTTAATGTTGAAGTTTTCAAAATGTTTAAAACAATAATTAAAATAGGATCACAGATAATCATCAGCTAATGCTCATTAACTACAGTAAAAATTAAAAGACCTCAAGAGAAAATATAGAAAGATACATAGTTGTGGAAAAAATTGTTTCCTTTAATAGAATTGTATTATTTTAAGTAATAAAAGACCTAGTGTATGTCCCAGTATGGTGGTGCCTGGAATACCAGTGGCTGGTGAGGATGAGGCAGAAGGATCTGGAGTTCAAAGCCAGCCTCAGCAAAAGTGAGGCACTAAAGAACTCAGACCCCATCTCTAAAGAAAATACAAAATAGGGCTGGGATGTATGTGGCTCAATGATCAAGTGTCCCTGAGTTCAATCCCTGGTACCTGCCCTCTCCAAAAAAAGATCTAATAATAATGTAAAGGAAATTATCTTGCTAAAGCATGGAATCTTAGACTCATAGGCTAATTACTTAAAACCTTATTTTAACAGAGAACCAAATACTAGTTTTTTTTTTTTTTACCAGTGTATTCTTTTTATTACTTCTCTTAATATTACCTCTCAATTTTTAGAAAAAAATGTAAATAATTTACTTGACATCTTAGATTGATCACACAAAACATTCTTCTTGCACAAAACTTTTATGACTTTCTCATATCCACTTAGTTTTTGCTCTATACTTCCCCCCCCCCCTTTTTAGAAAAACCAATCTTTCTATCTTAAGAAATGACTCTTCTTCCCTTAACAAAACTTATCCTCATATATTTCCTTACCAGTCTCGCCTTCCTTACTTTTGTATATAGGGATATTTCCCTTATTATTACTACTAATATTAGCTACATATATCAATTAAAATTCAGAAACCTTACTAATCTTCATTTCTACTGAATGCTAAGAAGCCAGCATCGTAACATTGTTATACCAGCATTCTGTAGGTTGACAAATGTACAAAATTTCTAGCAGCGTGGGCTTATAGTACCATTTCTCACGGTGGCACATAATGTATCTACTGATAGTTCCAACTTCCCTAGCCTCTTTTTGAAGAGCCCTTTGGAGGAGGAATAATTCATCTCTAGCCCCTTAGGTTTTTTTGTTGTTATTTTGTATTGTTGGTATGGAGAGGAATAGAAGGCCAGATTTCTTTCAGCCTCAAGTTTTTCTTAATGTCAAGAATTATTAAAACTTACTAGTGTTGAACACATCATCCATATAGGAATGTTGTATTACATCTCTTTATCTCACTTGTTTTTAAAAATTATGCTTAATGTTTCATCTTCATGAGCAATCCAAAGAACTAGGTATCTTGTATAAATAGGAAAAGCTGTGCATATGTATTATATTTAATGCTAAAAACTTAAAACATTCCCATTTAATCAAACAAGTTTTTAAATAGCTTTTATTTGATGAAAATTATCCCAGATCATGTGAGCTTCAGAATCATTTTGGGTTGGTTTCGAAGAATTTATGTAAATATTTATTTTATATTTGTTTCTTTTGGCCAAGTAAATAGAGCTCTTTAACAGTTTAGTTTTCCATAGCATCATGTGAAGGCAAAAAAAAAAAAAAATTCATAAACATAGACAGAAGCAGATTTTATAACTTTGATCTCATAATTTCAGGCATTTGCCAGGTCAATAACACAAAGCTCACTAATTTGTTAAAGAATATCTAGAGCCTGTTATGATTTGGATATGAGGCAATGCAAGAGGATTTAGGGGTAAAATGATATGGCTGTGAGAACCTTAATCCAATCAGTGAACTAATCCTCTGATGGGATTAACTGGGTTGGGGCTGAAGGCGAGTGTGGCTGGAGGAGGTGGGTCATTGGGGGCATGGCTTTGGGATTTATAATTTGTATCTAATGAGTGGATTTTCCCTCTGCTTCCCAATCATGATGTGAGACACATTCCTCTGCTACCTTCTTCCACCCTGGTGTTTAGCCTCACCACAAGCCCCAAGGAATGGAGCTGGCCTTCTATAGACTGAGACCTCTGAAACCATGAGTTCATAAATAAACTCTAATATTGTTATTGTCAGGTTTTTTAGCCATGGCAGCAGAAAAGCTGACTAAAACAGAGCCAAGCTGTATTTCTGGCCAATGGGACAAGATTTTTCAACTAGAAAGATAAAGATTTATACTTGCCCAGCTTTCAAATCTACTTTTCTTTTCTGATGATGAGCTATTATCCCAAGAAACTTGCATATTAAAGGGATAACTATGAAGTCCTACAGAAGACAGGGTAGGTAATTTTTATCTAAAATGCAGCAGACATCAGGTTTTAAAACTGATTTTTCTAAATCAAGAAACCTGTAGGTAAAGCTCCAATTAAAACAAGATGGCCAGGAAAGCACCTCAACAAGGTAAGCTTGGGATGTAATTTGAAGCTTCCATTGTAAGAGTTTCTGGTGGGACACTCCTTCCCTCTTAGTACCAGAAGGAGACACTTACAAATACAGATTTCTTTGGTAGATATAAATTTTTCCTATAAAAGTACCTCAATGACCAGCTAAAAAGTCCTAATGCCAGAAAGGTAGATTTCAGAAACCAATTCAGATAGATCATCAGTTTTCTAAGTCCAGTTTGCTTTTCAACTAGATAATTGAGTTCAGGATGTCCCTTTGAGGAATAGAAAAAGCATTTTTTATTCCTCACTTGGCATAAATACTTTGGTCTTACCTGATAGTCATAGACTAGTTTATCCTCATAGGTTGGTTTTTAAGAATTGAATGATAGAACAACTGTTGGGAGTTTTTCCTCTGAGGAGTTTCTGAGGCATAAAAATGACAAAAAAAAAAAAAAAAAAGAGGTGGACAGGCAGCAGAACATATGGTCAGCAGGAGATTAAGAAGGGGGTTTCAGTTGAGAGGTTCCCAGGAGAGTAGCAGGATTGAATAGAGAAAATAGGACTAACTCTTATAAATGTTTTCTCTGAAAATTGTCAGTTGAACAGACTTGGACACAGACATTTGGGCTTGGGTTGAAACCCCCACCCTAGAAATATTCCAATACCCTCAGGGAATGCTGGTTATTGCCATAGTATTGAAGACACTGGTTTTTTCAGAGGTCCAAATCTTAGGGGGCAGGGGAGTCTCAACAAATCGGTCTAGTCACTTGACCCAATAATCAAACAGAAACGTTATGGTGAAAAGGAATTTTAATCAGTATGGCTGATTAAAAGTAAAACTGATTCCTAGGAAAGTTGGAAAGACAAAGGGACCAGTGTGTCCAGCCATGGCTTCAGGGGTACTGATGTGAGCTTCCAGCTTATATAGATGGGGGCAGGGTGCAGAAGAATAAATAATCAAGCAGCCTTTGTCAAACTGTGGTCTGGTTGATCATCATCTCTGGATTGGTCAGGTCTGGTTGATGGTGATGAAAAGATATTGCTCTTGCCTGGGGAGATACTTTCAACTCATTACAAGAGGTTTATTGACTATACATATTGTTTCCAGGAATTTAACTGAGGACAAAGGGGACAGATACAAAATGGAGGCAGGGTGCCAAGTGAAGAGTTGGTGTCCCTAAGGCCTGGTTACAATTCCACCTCTGGTCCATTCTCCAATCTTAAGGAAATCGGGCATTGGCCAACCTGGCTTGGCAGGTTTCTTGAACATGGTCTAAACTAGTAAGAAGGGAACAAGCTCGAACTTTTCTGCTTCAGCCATTGTGTAAAGATCCAGATGATTAAGGCCAAAAGGGAAAATATTACTGATATCCTAGGGGGAAGGCTTCAGTGGGTCCTATGCCAATCAGAGGCAGAAGGAGTGGTGAGGGCAGGAAAGGAACTTTAATCAGCATGATTTTGCCAGGAATAACAGATTTAGGACTATAGTGACCAAAAGGCTGTATTTGACAAGAACATTATCAAACAGGTTTTTTAGAAAAGGGGAACAAATGCAAGGATAGGGGGCTTGTACATCTGGAAGGGTGGGCTACCATGGTGACGTCATTGACTGGTACATCATTATCTTAGGATGGATTTTGTGAAACTCTGGATAAGTCATCACTTGAGGGAGCAAGTTCTCATCATGAAATGACTTCTTCATCTCATGAAATCTCATTGGGGGATGATCTTTTCTGTGACGCTCGCCAGTGCTTGAGAGTAGTTTCAGTCCCTTATTACACAGGTGATTACTAGAATCCAAGGTGACTACAAAAGAAAGAAGTTCGGAACAGAGTCAAAGAGGGATAAAATGGAGTTGGTTAGGTTAGTGACTGAAACCTCCTTCAAAAGTATCCTTATAAATTCAAAGCAGAATCCAAAAGGGAGACAAAATCAGAAGAGATCCAAGTAAATAAAATCATAAGAATCCTCTCTTCTCTCCTTCCTTTACATAAACAGAGGGCCTTTGTCAAAGCTATGCATTCCATGTTCTGGTGGAAGGGCTTTAGTATCATGCATAAGAACACTTTCCATAACCTCTCAGCTTCTCTTATTTTATGTAGAGCTGATACAAATGACTCCCTTTTCATTCTGATAATTTCAGAGGCAAGGGGGCAGGGAGTTATTTATTAATCACCCAGGGTGTTGGTCCCTTATGGCTAGAAGAACTCATCCCATTCTCTCTGATCTGGCCCCACATCAGAGGGGAAGTGATAGATGGTTAAAAGACCCATATACTCAAATTCAGGCACCTGAGATGTTGAGAAAGGGTGAGAATTAGGTAAGCTTACCTGGCGTACATCATCAAGCTTAATTCTCTGTCCCATCTACCATCTCAAAATGTTGAATCAGATTATTTTGTTAGAAGTTGTACTTCTGCAGAATGTTAACAGGTGACAGTTATAGCAATCTATAGGGTTTTTTTTGTTTTGTTTTTTTTACAAAAACTAAAATTAACACAGAAAAAAACTAATCCAATTGAACCAAGAAACAATGTCTTTGGAACACAAATGTGGCTTTGATATCTGCTTAGCCTCTAGAAAACCACAAACAATCTGTCAACTTGATGACACAAACTCTGTTGTAAGTTGTACTTCTTTCTAAAATCCTATTATAATTTAAGGACATTTTTTATAAAATAAAACAGAATTAAGTAAGGGGTTTAGTATATCACAATTTTTGTTTGGGGATCACACAAATGTAGGACAAAAATTTACCCTTTTATAAAACACATTTTAAATGGATTTAATTTTGGCCCCCATTGGGGGTCATCCTGACATGGAATAGGGCAAAGGGCAGAGCCTTATTGCATGTGAGGCTGGCCTTTGACACATCTTAACTGAAGTGTTTATATTTGTAGCTAGTCCTTAAATAGAATGGCACTTAGAGAGGGTTAAGAGTATACAAAAATTAATTTCCTGAAATTATTTAAAAATCAGTAAACATAACCTTTTTTTTTTTTTAGAAAAATCACATTTAAATGTTAAGACAGCTCTTTTGTTGAAAAAGTAAAAAAAAAAAAAAGTTTTTTTCCATTGTCAAGTGTATTAGCTTTTAATTCTGTGACCAAATACCTGATGCAAACAACTTGGAGCCAAAACAAATGCTTTTTCCTCTATTTTAAAAGTTTGATTCCATGGTTGGTCTGCTCCATTGCTCTGGACCTGATATGAGGCAGAACATTAGGTTGAAGGGCATGTCCAAGGAAAGCTCATCAGTTAATGGAAGCCACTAGAAAAGAGCTGGGGACAAGACACAGTCCCTGAGGCATGCCCCAGTAGTCCATTCTAATTATGTATCTATCAAAAGATTAATTCATTGACGAGGTTAGAGCCCTTGTGATCCAATCACTTTTCAAAAGCTCCATTTCTGGACATTGCATCAACACATGAACTTTTGGGGGACATTCCAGATTCAAACCGCAACAGCACCACCTTTTAAATCATTCATGTTCTCATTATCTTTCCAGAAATACACTTAAGCTCCCACCCCATTGTAAAGAAAAACAATTTTTCATATATCAAATGACTGCTCTTATATAATCACAAAATAATTCCACTTAGATTTGATATTTCTTCCTTATCTAAAGTTGATACAGGTTTTTAATTGAATACCCTTGTTTACAGATATACTGTCTAGATGACCAGTTTAATTATCAGAGTGGCACTTCTTGTAATGCCAAGTGTTCAACACATCTAATTATCTTTACTAAAAGATGCAAGTCATGACACAAAGGAAACAAACCTGAAAAACAGTTATCACTACTAGCAGTTTTAGTTAGGAGAGTACTTCTAGCAAGTGACCTCCAAAGTTCTGTGTTTTAGAAGACTTTTATATTTGGGGGATAGAAATACACTTAATGTACTAAGAAATCAGTAATAATTAGTATCATAGCTACATAGAAATACTTATATATTACATATTTATAATGTGTGTGAACACATGTGGGTATACACATACACTTAAATTTCACTTTAAAGGTAAAAGCTAATCTGTGGTTCAATGGGATGACTATGTGGCTCTGCCTTTCATAAGTGTACATAGGTTGATAGCACTGACAAAATCAAAGTATAGCTTTAGACTGTTTGCAAGTTTGGGAGACAGTGATAGTGACCACAAGTTATTACCAGACGTACAAGTGTATCTCATATACATGATAACAAAATACTTATTCAAAGCAACAAATGCATACCAAGACTTAAAGGGTAGGAATACACAAATGACAGGCTTGCCACATCTGAATGCTACAGTATATAAATGGAAGAAACACTGAAAGTTTCATTGGCTATATATGTTTAAGACCCAGATACAATATATACTGTATAAAAGAAACACTAGTGGTTACCTTTTATACTAAATCTAAGGCTCATATGTATTAATTCTACACACTTTTGTACAACTTTTAGACAAAGCTCAGATACTTGGCCCTCAAAAGTAAACACATCTCTAACAGATGATTGTGTGTTGGACACCCTATATACCTAATAAATATTTATTTATTTTACCAGTTTATAAAGTGATCATTTAAAAGACTTTAAAACAAACCTTAATTCTTGGTTTCCATTACTTAAGAAAATAGCAGTAACACAAATTTTTTTGATAAAAACAAGAAAAAAAACATTGCTCTTTAAGCCAGTTCTTTGTAAATGTTACTAACAGAAGATCAATATTTTAAGAAAGCTTTGTTGCTTTAATCTGAAAATTAGGTTCCGGTTTTATATTGGTCAAATATTTTTTGTATATTTTTTAGTTATAGGTGAACACAATACTTTATTTGTTTTATTTTTATGTGGTGCTGAGGATCAAACCCAGGGCCTCATGCATGCTAGGCGAGTGCTTTACCTCTGAGCCACAACCCTGGTCAAATTTTGACCTTAGGAAACCCTTTAAATATTTAAAGTTATAGCCACAGACAAAGAAAAATTATAACACTCCACTAACTGTGACCTGCTTCAACCCTCTTATAACTTATTTACAGCTCTATTTCATGTCCTCTCTTCTTCCCATTGTGGACTATAGGACAAAAATTTTACTTTACCATACAAAATCCTTTCTTTAAAAAAATAGACTTAAATTTTATTTCCTTCTCTTACTTTCCATTTCTTTTTTGCCTTTTGTCTTAGAATTTTAGCTTTTTAAAAAAGGTAAACCTAAAATATTCTGTATGGAAAAAATAATTTAAACTCTTAATAATCTTATTTTAAAGATAATCAAGGAATAAATATAAATAAATTATTCATTAATAATTTACAAAACCATATTAAATATACCCCAATATATTATCTTTTTATAGAGTTTAAGAAACCAAGCATACTTGAATATTTACCAATTGATGTTCTAGTATTTTAACTTGCAAGTGCTGTTTTTCCATCATATATTCTTATAAATGTTCTCTCCCACATATTTTAACAGCTTTTTTTAGATTACTTATGAAAACCGAGATATCAGATCTGCATAGTTAACATTTTAGGTTATTTTATTTTTCTTTTTGCCAAATATACTCTACAACTTTCTGTTCTTGAAACAGAAAGTAATGAACATCTTAAATATCTAACAGACAATTATAATCCTGTTTGGCAAGCAACACAGGCAGAAAAACATGTTAGCAATTTTAAAGACTTTTTTCAAGCTTAACCCATTTGTCAAAGATTTATCTAAGTCATGTGAGCCAAAAGATATTTGTGCCAACTTAACAGTTTTAATTTATGTGAGTGCATATCTACAAGCCAATTTGGTATCATGCAAACAATTTCTACGTGGGCTTATGTCGTTATAAAACACAATACGAACATGTACTAAAACACACAAATATAAAAAAAAAACCTCAAAGGTTTTAGACTGTTGATCGATGATTCCCTTCATAACCCTAAGTGTCATCTCAGAAGTGAGCCTCAACATCATTAAGAAATGTGTAAGTAAAAGCCCAGTGAAAGCAGAAGGGGCTAAAGGTAAAACTTGTCATGTGGACTCAATCTTTTTCCTATTTTAAGAGCTAATAGAGAGGAAGATACTCTTACAAAAGTTATTTCCATTTGTAAGGGTAAGAGAATCATTTGGAGCGCTATGTAGTTAAATTCCTTGTTCTCTCATCAGAGGTAGCCCTTCAACAAGTAGAACAAAAAGTGCTTTCTATGCCCATCCAACCTGGAATGCTTCCTTTGGGCTTTCTAAAACTTTTTCTTACTGTTTAACAAATCAAGTTCTTTCTAAATTGTCTAAGTTAAATTTCCAATTGTCAAAATTTAGATGAAGCCAGTCATAATTATAAACATTTTATCCTTTTGTTTTCCTACCAGACAGCCCTAAGTGAGATTGAAAATTAACCCTTAACACCTGCATTTTGGCTAGGACAACTTCAGATAACAACCTTGAGGAACTGCTTTTCTTAGTAAATAACCAGGGGATGGGGGATAAAACAGAACCTTCAATCTGAACAAAAATATATTAATTTAAGCACACAGACTCCAAAACTGAGTTCACGAGAAACTGATCTCAAAAAGGCAAAAGTTCTTGCCAAAGAATAAAATGACCACAGCTACTTTAGTCAAAAGTCATTTCTATAAATTTCTAGGGCTATTTACCTTGGTGAATTTGGGGTAAACTTTTGCCAATACCAAAATGTTTAGAATTCATTTTGTTAGATGCTGGTCTGTGGACTGGAGTAAGAGTTGATGCTAGAGACTGCCTAAAGGATTCCTTCCCAGTCAGCCATGGTACAGGTAAGGGTACCCCCTTTGACTTGTTCTGGAAATTCCTGAACACCAAGGGGTTCAGGGTGGCTGAAAGTGTGGAATGACCAATTCTTTACATGAACCTCTAGGAGGATCTGTGAGAGTTCCTTCCAACCTAGGAAACAAATATGTTCTTCTGAAATGGAATCCGATGAGACTATGGCTCTCATGGGATGATATTCGCCCCTCACACCTCTGTCAAGATGCTCATGTAGGTAAATCTATGATAGAAGTATTGCTGGAGCCATAAAATTGTTTTTAGCATTTATTAAGTCAAGTATTTATTAAGTCAATCATTGTAAAGTGAGTTTTCAGATACATAGGCCATCCCATATTATAATAAATCATGTTTTTCTTAGTCATTGGTTAGTAACTATAAATAGAAGAGTAACCCTGGAGTCTCCCTAGGGCAGTCTAGGATAGAAACAGCACTTTCATTCTTACACAAATCATAACACAGATCTCAAACATCCTTGTTTTTCTGTGTACCTTACAGTCAATCCAAATTTTTCTTTAACTGGCAAGGATAATGTAAATTTGTTGTACTAAGACAACAGCAAAAGCCAGAATTGGCTGAAAAGATTCCGAAAGGACAGAGCCCCAAGTAATCGATGCTGTCCTGAAATATAAGTTGTACCTCGAAATTCATGAAATTTTGGCAGCCACCTCAGACCCTCATTTTCTGCCTTCTTTTCGTCCTGGGGTCAGCTAGCTGAAAGTAGCTAATACCCACTGGGGGGCCCAACAAATCAGGTTCAGTCACTTGCCCCAAGACCAAATGGAAAAGTAATGATGAAAAGGGAGGAAGGGAACATTAATCAGTATATCTATACTGGGAAGACAAAGGAACTGGTGTTTCCATTCCTGACTTCAGGGATACTGACATGAGCTTCCAGATTCTATAGACAAGGGGGACCAGAAATATGCATAGTAAAGCAGTCTTGGTCAAACTGTGGTCTGATTCATCCTTGTCTCAGGATTGGTCAGGTCTTGCCAGTTGCTGTTGGCTGGGGGAAAATTTCAACTCATCACCAGATGTTTATTAATCAACATGTTCCTGGAACTGTTTCCCTGGAGAAAAGGAAACAAATGCAAAATGGAGGCAGAGATGTCAAGTTGTTATATTTTACAAGTCCAACTGTAGAGTTGTGTCCTTAGAAAAAGCGGTCTCTACGTCCTGGTTTATCTACCAAAGAATCAGTCCAGGAGAAAAAGAATAGGTCCATCAGATAATTGGTGCAAAAGTAGACAATTTATTTACCTTCATCATAAATGGCCAAGCCATTGGAAGTCATTTCAGGGAACACTTCAGTTTGGGACACCTAAGTTTTGATTTAAAATATGAGGTTTTTTTGATCTCTATAGCTTTTAAGACATCCATGTGTTTGCCTTTTCTAAGGAATTTCCTTATTGTGTCCATTATAATTTGTCATGTTTGACCCAAATCTCTCAAGCAAAGATTTTGGGTCCATAGTTCTTATTCATTAAATTAAATTAGCTGGAGTTCTAAATTTATGGGAGTCGGGTGAATCCATGATTCCCTGTCTTCTAATAATCTTACTTACTGGAGGCCTCCTAGTATTTCCAGTTAATTTTCTTTATCAATCCCAATCCAATATTGGAGTAAGTCCAAGAATTGCCCAAATAAAGTAACAGAGCTCAAAATGGAAATTCATGGGCTCGAATCCAAGAAGGAACTAATCATAACTTCTAGTTACTATGAAATAACTACAGATATGATGGGTACTTCTGCTCCATCACTGGAGAGCTCTTTCTAAACTGAAACTGTGCTAAAATTAATTTGTCTAAAGTGTATTAAAGCAAATAATTCATGAATCAGGCAGCACTAAAAACAGGAGGAGTGTCAGTTGTTTACAACAGGATGAGCCCTGAGCTGTTATAGGCTAGACACAGAAACAATTAGAGAAATCACCTGTTTGGCTACAGATTTGTATCTGACTTATTTGAGCATAATGTGATGAATTGCCTGCCTGTGATTGGCTGAAACTTAGCTGTTTTGACACTGTTATTTAATTTACTACCTCCCCATAAATATTTAAAGTCTTTACTATCCTCCATTTCATCCAGAAATGAACAGAGGTTATCATATCAAGCATCAAAACTACATTAATATTTTACCCAATGTCATCACATCATTAGCTTGTGCTGAATTTATAGTGATATAAAATGCTCAGATTATTTTGTTTTCACATTGGCTTCTTTTAAGTAGTTCTCTTCCATTTCATGGAATTCTTTTCTCACATACTTGAGATATTCATTGAGGCCCTGTCCTCTGAGGTTCAGAATCAGAGAAGCATTGTAGCAGAACACTCAGGCTGGAGATGAAAATAAATTTAGTCATCTGTAATCAGAAACACGTGGTATATTTTTAGAGGATCACCCAGGAATTTCCATAAAATCTTTCTCTACCATATTATCTAATTTTTCTTCAGAATTTTCAGCCAAAGATGATTCCATCTTCCATGACATGCCTTCCCATACTCCCCTCAGGCACTCAACACTTGAAATTTTGGTTCTGTGGTAGGTAGAGATTTCCAACATCAAGATTGCTTTTCAAGGACACGTCAAAGGACAGTGACCATTTCTCCCCAAATCAAGGAATCCCCTGATGTGAAAGGAAAATATGGAGTAGAAGCCTTGATTTTGCAAATGCCTTCCTCTGTGATTTTTGTAAACTTATTGCTTAATCTCTTTGTAGGTATTGTGCTATGGTCACACTTTTTATGACAATGAAGTCAGATAGGCTTAATAGGATACATTTTGAGCTCCTTACAAGATACATTATCAGTAATATTGGAGTTAAAGAGTCAATGCAAGCAGTGAAGAAGTATTCAATAGTAGAACAGCTTTTTCTCTATTGAAATGCTTTTCATCATACAAGAAACTTCCCCAATCCACTTCTCAACATGACTAAAGAAAACAGGTTTTCTTCCACCCTCAAGATTTATTACATATGTATAGGTATAAGACAAATTAGTATCCAGGAAGAAGGCAAATCCTACACACTCAGAAACAGAATCATGAATATTGCCATTAAAATAGATTTGTTATGATATACTTCCAGCACAGGTTACACCTGATTATCCAATTTGGACATGAGAAACAAACACACAAAGACTTTCAGAAAATGAAATGTTAATCAAAATGTCTTTCATTTGCCCTTACGTGGCTCTGGCTATAATACGGTTGCCAGATTTCGTAAATTAAATACTGATGCCCATTTAAATTCAAATTTCAGATTAACAATGAATCATTTTTAGTGTAAGTATGTTTTGAATAGTACATGGAATATGCATATATTAAAAATTCATTTTTTATTTGAAATTAGATTTTTTTCTACTGGGTGTCATTTTATTTGGCAGTCAGGCTAAGGTCAAAGTAACATGCCTGTCATTGGAATTCTTACCAATATAACCATACTTTGACTGAAAGTTTTGGTCAAATACTGTAGGGGAGGAAATCTGTCTTTCCTTCTAACCATACTAGGTTCATGCCCAAGTACTCTATAACAAAACAAGAATAAAACATACAAATTATGTAATATAGATTTTACATGACCAGAGAACCCTCATAAGGAAAACAGTTAAACCTGCATCTTTTCTCTTGTGTATTTAATGGAAAATGAAGAGTTTTGGAAAAACGTAATAGGTACCAAACCGTATGAACTAATTGTAACAAATGGGAAATTTAGCAAGACCTGTTCAGGTTCTCTTCAGTGCCCCTGTATCTTTGGGGATTAGGTTGCTCCCTTCCTCTGGGTGGATCCTTGGCACTTCTCACAGGAGGGTGTACTTCTTCCTCAGAGGTAAGTCTGGAAATCTTTACTAGATTTCATGAACTGACCCAGAGGAAAAAGACACAGGAGGACCAAAGAGAACCTCCAACTTCTGTTTTCTTTATCATAAGGTAGAGGAATTTGAAGTGCTATATTTTAGGGATAGTATGTCCTGAACCCCAGTACAGCAAAATGGAAATGAAGATGTAAACAAATCTAAAATCTAGACACAATTCTGGTTCCAAACTTCATGAGCTTCTTAGCCAAATCAAGGATCAAGAAAATGATCATTGGTTGTAGCATGTTGAATAGGATGTTTGGTGGACAGTTTTTTGCTTTCACCACCTTGGAAGAAATGTCCTTCTGCAATCCTAGTGGAATCCAGAATTACAGCTAGAGATCCAGGATCCAAGACAAGGTACTGATGAGTTCCTCTTTCTCTCTGCACCTTCCCTAAATGCCTTAGCCTGTCATTAACAGGCCTGAACTAAACTTGTCGATTAAAGAATGAGTTGCTAATTAATCTTACAATGGATTTTTAAAAGTATGCTTGAATACTGTTTCAAAACTTATTAAAGTAACTAGGTAGCTTAAGCATGATCATACACATTTGGGGATCTGCTGAATTTTCATCCAATGGAGAAACAAAAGCTCTCTCCAACTAAAATTAGAGGTTATTCAGATTATATCCTGTGATTCATGTGTATTACTATATTGGTTATTTTGGGACAGGGATCAAAATTGAGTCCTTTCTGTAAAAATACGGTTGGATGAAAGAGCTTAAGATAAACCTCTGTGTCCAACTGTCCATCATATTGATTAGTCAAGCAAAATGCTGCAGCTACTGCCCTGGCCACTTTGGCTATGCTGCACTTGTTGGCCAAATAGAGTCTATCATTGGACACTTTTACTTTGACAAGAATGGGAAGGGAATATATATAAAAACACTTAAAAATTTTCATAGCTAAGTAAGGTTTTCCTTCGAGTCACTTTGTAGTTTTTTTTATCTGAAACTTCATGCAGTTTTTTCTTTTCCTCGATTTCTTCCAACTCTCAGATTCCTACATTCCTTTCTGCCAGAGAGGGAACAATGCTAGAGATTAACCTCAAGAAACTGAGAATGAGGAAGACATATAAACATATCTGGAATCAATAACAAAATCTATCACAATAATGTATAACAAAAACTCCTGACATAGCCAAAACATGATATTAGCCAAATACTGCACAATCTGAAGGTAGAAATTTAAAAGTAAAAATAGTAGTTTAGCATAGACAGAATGTATATAGTATTGTAATATAATTATCTCACTGGGAATTCAAAAGAGTTAGAAGCAGTGAACTGATGTTCTAAATAAATAGGAGCCACCCTATTTTCCTTACTATTATCTATTATGATAAAGAATAACCAATTCCACTTCTGCGAAAGAAAGAAAAGGCAAGCTTGTTATTGAAAGTAAAATTACATTGTAATATCTTGTTAGTCCACTAGTAAAATTTAGATTTCTGTCCAAAAGTATTATTGTTTTCCCTTTCTTTAAAATTTTCAAAAGTTTAGTTTGAAGGCAATAATCAAGAAATGCAATTTATTATGCTCCCCAACATTTCTGAAAAGTTATTAAGAAATTTAAAAAGGAAAAAAATATGATGTTATGGGGTCACAAATTAGAAATCCTGGCTGCAATCTCCTAATCCAAACTTCAGTTCAAGTGAGTACCCAGAAACAGGACAGAACAGAACATGAGAAAACCTGGCATACGTGTGCGCACACACACTTTTTTCTGCAATATAAACAATTTTGAAATGAAGCATTCATGCCAATGAGCAATTCCATATTGGAGTCGTAGTCTAGAATGCTATATAATCTAAAACACATTGTCTATAATTTCTCATTACTTTCTGCCCCAGTCTTTCTCAATACAATATTAGTTTTTACAGTGGAATAAGTAAAATGGACACAATATAACCAAGATTCAAGTGAAACTCCAGCCTACATAGGCTAATCAAAACAAGTTTTCCCACCAATTGATTTAAAATAAACCAAGCTCTGCCACATATCCAGAACATTTATTTATTTTAATTTCTACTATGGGCTTTACTTTGAAACTGTTCCTACACCAGCTTCAATAGGAGAACATTAAATTATATTTTTGAAGTTCTGGGACTTTCTTTTGGCCTTAATGATGCTGGATTGGATGGGCTCAGCCTTGTTCACTACAATTCCTCTTTCTGACAATTAAATTTATACTACTGTTTTGCACATAATTTCCTTTTTTCCCCCCATTCAAAACATTCTCCAACAAGCATTTTGAAAATTCACACAAGTAGCAATCAGGGAAAATCATCAGTTTTCCTGCCAGCCACCTTCAAGTATTTTTTAAGTCAATTTTGATGTTTGCCTTCCAAGACTGACAAAAATAAGTGCACTTCAAAACATCTGCATTTTATAAGTTATATACTATGTATACATACATACACATCTTAACTTTACTTGGAAATGCTAATAGAATAATATAATCTCTGCAAATATTTTTAGTGGCATCTAGTATTTTGAAAGGGTATACCAACATGTGTCATCATTTTTTTTGATTAGTCATTAATGTTAAACTGGAAGCAGGATGTCTATCCTATCAACTTCTTTGAAGGTAAAGATATTTTATGTATTTGGCCTTATGTTATTATGGTAGATTCTCAACAATAGATTTACAGACTGCTTGAGACTCTTAATGATAGATTGCTGTTCAGGAAGGTCATACTGTTGACTGTCCGCAGTAATGATGGTGCATTCCATCACACTGACTAGTGTTTTCCTCTCACTAGCATCTTTGTTAATTTGACAGGCAAAGAACTGGATCCCAATATAGCTTTTATTGTGCTTTTTATAAAATTCAGAGAGATGTATGCACATGGATTGAAAACTTAGAAACCTTACAGGACTTTATGACAAGCAATAATCCCGCACACCCCAACCCTTTCCTTATTTCCCAGAGACAGACATGTTGCAGATTGCCACAGGGCCTAGAGCAACCTGACCTCCACTCTCCCTATTCTGATTGCTGACCTGTCACCTGAGGCAACCTACCTTGGCGTAGCAATTAGTTCTGTAGCCTCTTTCTATTGTAGTGCACCAAAACACCCACTTACCCTCAGGATGTTAATCTGCTTTTGCCCTTTAAAGTCAATGGCCTATCCTGAGCTGCTAGCCTTATTCCTGTCACTCACAGGAATAATGATGGGTCAATCATTCTTACTGGGCTTCATCATGCAGCCAATTTTCCCCATTTTGGTAGTCCATGGGCATTCAGATATTTCGTGCTTAATTACTGCTGCCTTCCTCCAATGAGTACCTGTTAGGTATTAACCCATTCCATGTCCTGCCTTTGTTCTTCCAGAATAACTTTCTCTGATATCAGAGTTTATGTGGAAATACGGAGATTCAAGAGGGTGGGGCAGGAATTCTCACTTTTATTAGCCACTGCTGGACTGCAGCAAGTTCCTTAATCTGCAATTCCATCTTCTTGCCTGTAAATTAGGGGTAATTCTACCTACCTCATAGGACTATTGTAATGATTACATATGATTACTGGGGGTGGGGGTAGCACTCTGTCTCATGCTTACAAACCATTTGTGCTAACTAACAATTTTATTCCACTTAATTCTTGCCATCTGGAATGAACATCTTGCATTCTAGTTTGTGAATTCTTGCTGTAGACCTGACGAATTTAACTGTATATTGCTTCAAAGCATGATCCAATTTTATGCTCTAATTCTCCAATCAGGCCTCCTCAGGATTCAATACAGAGGCTTTCTGTGCTGTCACATCCTTACTCTTAAAATGTCAGTAAGAATAGTTTAAGAGATGTACAGCTGGATTTATATCAGGGCTGTTAAAATCATAAATGAATTTGGGGAAAATTGACACTTGTACAAGAGTTCATTTTCTCAGTTTACATTAGGACATGCTCCAAAATCTCTGGTGTCAGAATTCTATCAGAGAAGCAGGACCACTCTGTTACCAGATTGAATATTATCCAGTCTTGGGAGCTGACTAAGCAGTATCCATAAAGCTGCTGTCTTTCATCAAATGTTGGAGCTTGAAGTTCATACAGAAAGAAGTTAGAAGGAAAATATGGATGGAGCCTAGGGAGGGTCAAGGACCAGTTGGAACCCACGGGGAAACAATCGTGTCAATTTTCACTGCCTGAGATCCTGAGGTGGGTTTCCTGCACAGAAAGTTGGCATTCCTATGCATGCAGCTAAACACACACCTGCCAAGAAAATAAGTTGGAGGAAGATCCAGGGTAAGGTAGTGAAGCTGTAGACCCAGCTGCCATCCTCACTACACACCAGGGCACTGTCTCAAGCTTTAAACTACACGTTGGCTTCTGCTTAAATTCCACTTTATGAGTCTCTATTGACTCACTCCAACAGGAAATATGTAAGAAAGGAAATGGGGGAGAGTAGTTCAGCCTTGGTGCATTGCAAGCCCAGCACATCTGATTTGTTAACAGATAGTGCATATATCACGGGTAATTGTTTATGCATTTGCCATCATCAGTGTGACCTCTATACCATGTACCTACTACATAGTTGTAAACACCCCGACTCCCAATCCCCCTCAAGTCTAGATATCCAGCATTGCTTTCTACACTGAAATTGCTGAATATGGCTAAAATAAAACCTGAACCCATGCTGAGCAGCCCAACTTCAAATTTATGAATAAATATACTGAGCCTTCAGTTATTGCCTGCCAAACTGCTATTCCATTTCCATGGTCAATTCACTTTCCTAGTCTATATTATTCTGTAACTTCTTCTTATTAGTCTACTTGGACTGTGAAAACAATATTAAAAACTAGGCAGCTTAAACAAAATTTTTTTTTCTCACATTTACAAAGGCTTGAACTCCAAGATCAAGGTGCTGGCCTATTTTGTTACTTGGTGATGACATTTCCCTGGGTTGCAGACAGCCCTTCTTGTGTCTTCACTTGATAGAGGAAGAGAAAGGGCAAGCTCTCTGGCAATTCATCTCATAAGGCAATAATCCCATCAAAGGGGTGCCTGCCCCATGACCTCACCTAAACGGAAGTAGGTCTCACAGGTCCCATCTCCAAATAATATCACTGTGTGGCTTACAGTTTCAATTTATGAATTTGGGGGGGAATACAGTTTAGTCCATAGCATCTCTCTTCCCATCAGAATTAATGATTCTGCTTTTTATTTTTTTTCTAGAAAATGCAAACTTGTTTGTTGTTCATACAGATCTGTCAACTCACCCATATTTTAATTCATAACTCCCTACCTATGACAACAGTTGAAAAGTATGCACTTCCTTATGGGACCAAATGCTCCCCTAGTGGACTAAGGTGCATGCTTTCTTGTTCCCTGAAGAACCTCACTCTAGTGATGGTCCTGTCTCTTGCAATGTCAATTTCTTTCTCTCTGCTGAGTCATCCTCATGAGTAAACATACTGTAATCTCTAATCTGATAAAATTCCTTCCTAATGTCTTCTCACAAACCATTGTCTTTAGAACAAAGTTTAGGAGTGGACTGTACCCACAACCTGTTTCACTTCTCCTCCCTTCCTTCTCTCCTGGACCTGTTCTAGGAAACTTTGATAATGATAAACTAAAGCCATTTTTGTGAAGTTACCCATGAGCTCATCAACAAACCTCATCATTAGTCTCCACCCACTGGCAGCATTTGATAATGTTGAGAACTCCCTCTACCAATGTATTTCCCTCCTCACATTTGGGACAAAAATGACTAAAGTCTTTCCTAGTTAATAATTATTTTTCTCCATAATTCTTTGCTGGATCTTTCACTACCCAACTTCTAAAGGTCAGAATTCCTGATAATTCAATTCTCTATCCTCTTCTGTAGTTATAATCACATTTAAGTGACCTCAGTTTTAAAAATAATTCATGATCTAGTGACTTCTAAACGTGTAGCTCAGTCTTAAGACTCATGTATGTGACTACCCATTCAACATCTCTTCTTAGATGTCTAAGGAGCACTTAAACACTCACTGTTCAGGCATATTCCTAGTTCTTCTTCCTTTCAACGTGGTTTCCTCCAAATTTCCCTTTTCAGTAAATGGCCACTCTGTTTTTCCAATTACAAAGGCCAAAATCTGTGTAATTATCCTGCCTATCCTCACATGCCACAGAGCCAACCTATCAGTAAATCTTGTTTCTGTTTTAATATATACATCCAACCTACAGACTTCTAAATGCCTTGTCCCTGTAATATTCTATCAAACCTCTCTCCCGGTTTTGCAAGTCTATAGTCTATTAGAATAGACCTTAAAGCATTAAATTATTAGATTTTGAGGCTAGGTCTGACATAATCTCTCCTTTCTAACAGAATAATCCAGAGTCCTTGCATATGCTCTGTATATCCTCTATTGTGGCCTGAAATTATCTGGCCACATTTCCATTCTCCCTTTAGTTACTTTAACTCCTTGGTAACTGGCCTTCTTGCAATACTTAGAACATGCCAAGCATGTTCTAGCCACAGGACTTCTATACCTATTATTCCCTGAAATTCACTTTTAATTCCAAAATACCTTCATAGCTAAATTGAAACAAGTCTCGAGTGTCACCTCTTCCTAGAGACCATTGCTCAACATCTTAAATAAAACAGCACTCGTGACCTACTCTACCCCTTATTCTGCTTTACTTTTTTTTTCCTGTTACTAATTAAATCTGACACAGAAGCATGAACTTCCCAGATTCGAAACCTGTCTCCACCACCTTGTTGCAACATGGGCAAATTCCTTACTTATGATTCAGGTCTACAGCTGCAAAATGGGGAGAATAGAACTTATGTTATAGGCTGTTGAATAAAAAACCATTTTATGTATTTGGGAATGTATGAGTGAGGCACTTATGTAGTATTTACATGCCATAGTAACTTTTATATGTACTAATTGCTATTACACATACCATTGTCCCTTCATTTGGGAATATCAGTTCAATAAACACAATTCTTTTTCCCTATCGTATCCCTAGTATTTAGTAACTTCATGCCATATTATTTGTTGGATGAATTAAGGAAGGGGCATTCCTGTTATATGCATCATATATCTGGCCACTTAAATTAATTCACATAAGTTTTATTAGAAATAGCCAGAACCACTAAAAATTTTTAAGTGTTGAAATACATAAACAAATAGTATCTTCTTACTTTCCTATATTTACTATTGTAATTTGTTTTGTATACTTTTTAATTGACCCAAACTTTTAGAACACAATTATTAGCCCTTGTTTTTCTTCCATCTCATAATAGTAGCTACTACATTAGAATAAATGCTCTACGAGGGCATTTATATTAAGTGAAATAAGCCAGGTACAGAAAGAAGCACCACATGATCTCACTCCTATGTGGAATTTTAAAAAGTTAATCTCCCTGAATTTGGAAGTAGAATGGTGGTTAGCAGAGGCTGGAGTGATTGAAAGAGGGGGCTGCTCAAAGTTCATATAATTACACTTAGGAAAAATAAGTTCAAGAGATCTACTATATAGCATAATAACTATGGTTAATGACGACACATTGTATTCTTAAACTGCAGAGGGTAAATATTAAGAGTCCTTACCACACACAAAAATGATAACCATATGAATTTTTTTATAGGAAAAGCTTTCAAATTTTTTTAATTGATAGCTATATTTAGCCATCCCCAGATGTATACATACTTCAGAATATGTTGTACATAACAGGTAACATTACATATTTTTGTAAACCTAAAAATAAAGAAATGATATGAATAGATTCCATTTTGAAGCTTATTAAATTTCCTTTTAAATGTAATGCAAAGGTCAAAGTATTTTCTTGTTTAATCTGATCAGGTTCTAAGGGTTCTTGTGGCAGCCAGTTGCTGCAATCTCAACACAGGGACCCTAAGATCATACAGACATGAGCTCAACTCCCAGCTTGGAATGATCAACCCAATGGTTTGAGCAAATCACTAAATCTCTGATTCTGTTATGTTTATATTTCCTCAAAGGTTTACTTTAATAATTGACTAAAAGAAGATAGTGTTCTTGTAGTAATTCATACCTAATATTTAATATAAAATGTTATAGTATCTTTTTCCCTTTGTTTTTAAAAATCATTTTGAATACTTAAATTCACATGTTTGACATCTTAGCCATTAATTTAACCACTGAGATAGTCTAATAAGAAAGAGATCACCAAACACATAATTATAGTGTGGTATAAACTGTGCCTGAGAGCAGATGTTCAATTAATACTTAGTGAATACATAAGCAAATGGCTAGATGAAAAGCTAAACTATAGTCTTTCTAGAGATTCCAATTTAAAGCTATCATTTATTCTATGTTGATGAAAGCTAAATTTTTCAGTTCATGTATACTTCAGGACTATTTCTTGTGTGTGTGGCTAGAATGGGGAAGGAGATCTGAGAGGTAGGAAATAGAGGATGCAGATCTCATACTAGAATGACATCGTGGTTTTTATGCTTGTTAAAAAAAAGTGATTCAAAATAGAAAAATCTTCAGTAATTTATTTCGGTAAATACTCAGTTCGCTCAATAGCAGCATATTTGAAAAGTTACATAAGGAAGTGCCATTCGCACAAAATGAAAAAATTCATAAGACATCTAAATACCCTTTGACTGTTTCCTTTTCTGAGGTTCCAGTAATCACTTAATTTTGAGATAAGGCAAAAGTCCAAAATACCACCCTGCTATTTTTCCAATTTCAAGAAAAATAGACATCATTAAAGTTAAACCTAAAAATATTATATTCACCTATCATCATCCATCTTTACTTAGAAAACAATAGTTGACTATCCAAATAGAGTTTGATTGATTCTAGGTTCTCAAAACACAGATGGATGGTTTTGGACAGATGCTTCATCAATGACAAATTGGCCTTGAGGGAAATACGACCACCTTGGAAAAAAGCCATCTAGTCAACTACTCTGACTTTCAGCAGCACTCATATGAAACTATTTTCTAATCTTAAATTTCTAAGTAAACTTTTGTTAAAATAAATATTAAGGAACTCTTTTAAAATTAGATTTAAATAAATCCACTAAAGGCTAAGATTACAGTTTTAAGTAACCCACTAATCAACTCTCCGATTTTTATGGCAATAAAATTATTGGCGAGATTTTTGCAAAGTGGTTGATGGCATCAACCACAAAGCTCTGTTTATAAGTACATATTATCACATTAGGGGCACACTGTTTTGATTTTTAGAGAATTCCATTGAAGTTCTGACCTTGAACTGATCTGATTAATACTTTTCCTTGTAGTGATTATATTTCATTTTTGACAACCCTCAGTGGGAACAGCAAATTTTCCACTTCAAATGACAGATTCTGGGTAACATTGTTTAGTACCAAAAGATGTGAAATTGTCTCCTAGATATTATCCAGAAATTAGGGAGGAGGAATCTATGGTAGCTTTAAATAGTGCAATCGAGAGGAATATAAGAAATTCATAGCTAGGTAGATCAATGATTACTGAGATGTTTCTGCTGCACCGATATTAAACTTTCTTGGACCTTAGAATCACAAACAAATACATTCACACACAAATTCCCTTGGCATATACAATGAAGGCTCATTATGCCAGGAATCTCTTCTAGCCCAGCCACCCCTTCTTTGTTATTTTATAGCCTCTTCCTTATCTTGAGACCTGTTTTAATGCCGTGTTCTGGAAAACAACTGACCAAACCTGAAGTGCAAAGAACAAATGCAAAACCAACAATCTGCCTCAAATCTTCTCCACCACATGAAAGTGGATTTATAACTATGTTCTCATAAACCTAATTGTTTATGGGTGTTCATTTATGCACACAGTGTTTTCTTGGGTCAAATGAAAGATTGCTAAGGAAGATATAAGTGCTAGAGAGTTTGCCATTCTGCTCAACCTCAAGTTTTATACATTGAGTACCTGTCACAGAAGGTTGTTAGAGGTGATAAAGGATGAGTTGGGATAACTGGGTTCTTGCCCTCCCTACCTTATCACTGTTTCAGAATTGCTGTAGCAGAATGGAAATGACTCCTCATTAAACCCTGAGAAGCACCACTAAAATGCTCTCTCCCATGACTGAGGGTGATGAGAAATCTAAGATCTTGTGTTCAAGAAGGGCACTACAGGACTCATGTACTCAGAGTTAGGTTGGCCTGTCACTTCAAGGGGCTTGCTTTCTCCCTAGAGTCTAGAACAATGGACTGAGTATTCCTCCTCTTCTCCTGCCCATCCCTCTCACAAAGCATTTGCCAAGTAACACCATGTGATCTAGATATCCACCATTCCCTCATCTTTATAGTTCAACTGGCTTCTGGAGGAAGTGGTCAAAATAGGTTTATATCTCACACTCCACTGTTGCTAACAGATAAGTTCTACTTCCTTGTGTATCTTTTCAAAGTTTTCTCTACCATTCTCCTTCCAGAAACATCTGGCCTTCAGGATTCTCTCAATTCTAGTAACACAGAACAATTGCACTTTCAGGCATAAACAGACACAATAGTGTTGGACAAAATAAGGTCACGCAAATAAAAGCATCTACAATCCCCAAAGAGCAATTTAACACTAATCTGGTCCAGAGTTTCCTGAGTATGCTCTTTGAAAACTCATTCCACCCCAGCTTCCCCCCGCCCCCCACCAACCCCTACACACACACATAAAAAAAATTCTTTGGTCCAAGTTTCTGCCAGTGTGATTCAAGTACTCTCTCTCTGCTTCACGATCCACCATTTCTCCAGCAAAAAGGGTGGCTTACTGTCTACCAATTTCCCACCTCATGGTTGCTGTTCCTCAGGGTTGGCCTCCCTTACAACATCAGCCTGTACATTTGATCCATGAGATCATGGTGGCCTCTGACCTTTCACCTTCTCCCACTACTGCCCATTTCAAATATCCAAATGGAGAAATCTGAGCAGCCCAGCTCTTTGAGGCTACCCCTGGTCCCCTAGCTTTATGGAGGTCGTATATGATTCCATGGCACGAAAAGACCTAGATTTACCCTTTCTGCAGCCATTGCTGAATGCTTAGCAGCTTCCTGTAGATCCTTATTCCCTTTTGCAACAGTGTGTGGCCCTCACACAGAACCCCATGCAGGCCACTGGACCCTTCTCATAACTCCCTGTGAGTGTGGCCACTAAAGACTTACCACTGTCTTCCCACCTGGTGAACTGTCCTTGGTTGACTGGAGCTGTCTCACCCCACAGTTTACTCTTCTTTCCCTTAATCCACCTTCCTTCTTCTGCCTCTCAATTTTTTGCTGAAGAGCACTGCTTCAATAAATCTATCTGAAACTTTGTCTCGGGCTCTTTCTGAGGAATACAACTTAAACCTGTTACATGAGCCATGTTCCCTTGTAACTCTATTGGAAATAATTCTTCCAATTATTTGTGGCAGTAATAATTGCATGTTTAAAAGTCCAGAAGGTAGATTCTATGGTATTTTCAGACATTAGTGCCACTCAGACATATAACTGCATAATACTCCTAATGAAACAACTTTACCACAAACTTTTCGTGATGAAATCAACTATAACCAGCTTAGCAACTGTATTTATATAAACCACATTTTAAAAAAAAAATTTCTAAGACTCAAATTCTTAAACTGACTACCCTGGTGGTAAATAAAACCATTCACATTTAAGAACTCAATATGAAAGCCTTCTTAAAAAGTGCTTTTATAAAATAAAGCAGAATATTTGCCACTAGGAATCTTCCCCTAAAAAGATAGAAAAAGGAACCAACATTAGAAGTTTACATTATACAGTATAGATAAGAAAAAGTTGTAATTAGACTTCAGTTGTTAATCTAGGTTGTTCTTCAAAGATTAATAATTAAATTTATCTGTTTTATGCATCAGTATATATTTTTAATAAAGCTGTTTGAGATGACCAATTTAAGAACTCAATTAGAAATATTTCTAGGGAGCCAAGTATGCCTGTAACACCAGCTACCTGAGAGCTCAGGTAGAAGGATTGTAAGTTTGAGGATAGACTTGGAAAGTTAGCAAGACCCTGTCTCAAAATTAAAATAATAATAATGAAGCAGGGGTGCTTGGCTATATGGCTCAGCAGTAAAGCACTCCAAGTTTAATCTCCAATACTGCCAAATATAATTCCAAGAGGAAAAACAAAATCTCACTTTTGTGGGAAATGTTTCATTATTCTGTTACTAACTTCTATTACGGGACATCGAGTTTCACAATTCATTTGAAGACATGAAATGCTTATATCTAAGTTTTAATACCATTGCCATTTACATTGAGGTTATTAATGTTACTATTTCTAAAACCTTAGAAAAGATTTTTGCTTTTAAATAAATAACCTTAGCCTTTTGTTTTTGCTTAATGATTCCACAATTTGACTTCTCTAGAATGGATTAGTTTGTTTTGAATTTTTAGATTCCCTGTAATACTGATGATTTCTTATAATGTAGCATAAATCTAGCATTTTCCAACAAGATATTTGTTTCAGTCAGCTATTTTGCTGCTGTGACTAAAAGACCCAACCAGAATTATGATAAAGGAGGAAAAGTTTATTTGAGGGCTGACAGTTTCAATGTCTTAGTCCATAGAAGGCAGGCTCCATTCCTCAGGGCTCAAAGTGAGACTGAACACTGTGACAGAGTGTGACACAGGGAAACAGAGAGGTCTCCATTCTCCAGATACAAATATATACCCCCAAACCACACCCAAATTCCCACCTTCTCCAGCCATACCCTACATCAGGGAATCCATTCAATGAATAAGTTAAAGTTCTTACAACCCAATCATTTCTTCTCTGAACATTCTAGCATTGTTTCACATGTGAGTTTTTGGGGGACACCTCACATGCAAACCATAATAATATTCTTCATTCTCTTTCAGTTTTTCTAGGCAATAAGAATTGTAGACCTTAAATTCTACATTTTCAGTCACTCTACATAAAGTTGGAGTGAATAAAAAGTTCCTTCTAAGAGCATTCTTAAGTTTGATAAAGGAAAACCTTTTGTCAATTATTATCATCATTAAAGCATAAATATTAGTACCTATCCTATAGGGAAGATATCAAGATGATAGGGAAACTCATGCTTTGTTTTATTGTTGTTGCTCATGTTATTGTATTGTAATAAAATTTGCCAAAATTTCTTCTTTTCATTTTCTCGTCATGGTACTCTCCTGGAATCCCAGCTACTCAAAAGGCTGAGGCAGGAGGATTACAAGTTCTAGATCAGTAATTTAGCAAGTTCTTGAAACAAAATGTTAAAAACAAACAAACAGGGTGGGGGAGCTGGGGATGTAGCTCAGAATCCTGAGTTCAATGCCCCCAGTACCTCAAAAATAACAATAATATTCACCATAGCCCCCTATGTTAAATAAAAAGAGGCTAACTGGTCCTCTATTCCCTCTGCTTTCTAAAGTGAAGTTCTGTGTAACCGGTACTTAAAAAGTGAAAAATTATAAACTCCCTTGAAGCTAAGATTCTAGTTGCCAAGGAGGTTCTACCAATGAGATCACCCCATTCCAGATCTAAAAGATGGACAGGAGTGGAGGTCAACACATTACTTCTGCATTCTATGGGCAATTACAGCCAGGGATGCTGAGAATTTCTGAAATGATGCTCTAGAGCCCGATCTCTGCCCTAGGAATACCCAGCAATAGGTGTGATTCCTGCCTCTTGACTTGGCAGAGGAACCCACCTTGGTGATCCATCAGCACCTTGGGGCTCACTCTGGTTGTCAGTTCCTGGAAGACTTACCTAAGCAGCTACATTTTCCTTGTTTTGAATCCTTTTCTGCTTCACATGGGTGAATTTCTTACAACTATATTCTGACTGATAACTACCTCTCCACCAACACTGAGGCAGAAAAGAGCCCTGAGGTGTATTTGAAGTAAATTCAAAAAACAGTTATAAGTTAGAAATGATTTCCAAGAAACTCAGCCACAGAGGATCAAGCTTTGTTGTAGCCTCCAGCACCTGGTAGAGAGGCAATAACTGATTAATTATGCTGATAAGCAATGCAGTAGAGTGCAAAGAGTAGAATCTTTGAAGTCAGACAGGAGTGTGCAGCCTAATGGGCTCTCATTTACAGCTATAGTTTCCAGACAGGCTGGCAAGAGGTAGCAAAAAATCAAAGAAGAAACCTATACTGAGATAAAGAAACCTATTCCAAGATAAAGATCAAAGTTTCATGGTTGTCACTGAAACATGGATATCCCTTGATGAGGCAGGTAATCCATACTAAACTAGACCAGGTGGATAGAACACAGCACAGTTAATAGCAACAACTTTGAAAGGCGGCAGTCCTGAGGTCCTCCATCAACTGTGCTGCAAACTATTGCGTGACCTTAAACGTTTTCCTTTCTCTGAGGCTTCCATTTACACAATTTTAAAATGTGCATGTCAACACAATGCACACAATATTATTTTATTAGAAACAAAGTGTGCAAAGCATCTATGTCATAACCAGTGGTTCAAAATGGTAATTAACTATTCCCTTGGATTTTCATTTGATTATTTGTTTACAGAGAAGCACAAAGAATACAACATGAGGCTTGATACAAGAACGCAAAAAGATAAATAGCAAGAAATAGAGCTAGAAGGACTAATATTGTCTGATGGGCACTGAGACATAGGGAAAAAGAAACATTTTCCTACTGTGAAAAGAAAAAAAAATAAAGTGGTCTGGAGACACAAAGAATCTGAGGCAGGCCCTCCTGCTGCATTAACACTGTGAAAATCTGAGATCTGTTCTCAGCAGCACAGGCATGCATAATGGTTTCTATTATAATTCTGTTTTCACTCAAAACTTGCCCCAAATTTTCTTTTGAGTTGAAATTTTCCAGTATTTTCTACAGCTCAAATTGATTATTTGAGGTGGCACTCAAAGACACACTTGTTATTAGAAAGCAAGGAGATGGGAGACCCAGAGTCCTAGGAAGACCTTTGTAAAAAGTTAACCATATTAGATTGCCCATAGGAATCATTAAAAATTAACTGCTCTTTTAATTGAAATTAAGCATGCAAAAGGCTTTTTCCAATGAGGGTGTTTACTCTGCTTTAAAAGTTCTGAATATGGATAATACTGATGAACACATACAATAATGTGAATTCCACTAGTGGAACAGCCATATTCTCTGCTTGTTTGTGCCAGCATCACTTAAGGCACACTAATTGTGTCCATAGCCTATGTGCACAATTTCCACAGACAACATAGCATGAAAATTACTGGTCCATTCAGTTAAATTAGTCAAACTTTTGGTCAGGTTAGTGAAACAAATCAAACTTGTTTATAAATAGACAAATCTACAATCTCCCAGGTAACTTAATTTTTATCATCTTAAAGACCATGGCAAAGTAGCACAGAGCATGCATCGTTATCATAAACTCTTGAGTATGGATTTAGCTATACTTTTGAGAAAGACTAATCACTTTCAATAAAGTTTAAGTTTCATCTGGTGCCATTTTTCTTTAAGGAAGCTGGGTTTGGTCAGACAAAGGTAGGTCTGAACATTACAACTGTCTTGAAGTTGGCTCAGAAGTATGTTTTTTTCCTGGGAAGCCATGAGCTCCAGACATTTCAGGAGATAACAGCAAGTCATACAAGAAAATGAATATAACTTGGAAATCTGGCTTAGTTTTGAACTTGATTCCATGCAGATGTTTGAACATAGTTGGAATCAGGAAATAAGACACTAATGTTGAACCATCTGGCATTAAGTACCTGACTAGAGGCACCCTTCAGATCAGTAGTCTCTTTAGACAACATGGAGGTGCTATAAAACCTTTGCTCTTGGATGCCAGCCTCCTGTAGTCCTGCTCTGCTCATCGATATCCACTCCAAGCCCCCAAAGAACTTCTGACCAACAGTAGTCCTTTCCCAAGCCAAGGTTTCTCTCACCCAGCAGTATAACAGCAGTTGTAGTCCACTGTGCCCTTCAAACCACAGCCTGCTGCCCAGAGCCTTGGAGCATAGATCACATCAGCAAGAATCCTACATTACCTGGGTGGCCATTTTAAGCAAAAAAAATCTACCATTCTCCCTAACCCAGGGCTTTTATACTGGCCTCCTGCCAGGATTCTGGTAGCAAAGGTGGATGTAATTCCCCTGGTGATAGCCTCATCATTTTTGCCTGTGGCATACACTCCTATACCTATGGACAAGTCTGCTGCAAACATTTCATCCCCAATGCATTTGGGAAAGGTGGCCAAAACAAAAAAGCTAACATGACAATGCTCCTTTTCTGGTCCTCTTCCCCCTTCTCTGTTCTGGCCTCATCAGTTTTCTCTTTTAAACATCCAATCTATTTTGAAGTCCACTTTGGATCATAATATTAGACTAAAACTGCAAAAACTTGCTTTCATTCTGATTCTGCTCTGCTCCACATTTTTAGATTCATAAAACGAAGAGTTCAAAGTATATCTATTATACTGCTGAAGCTGTAATTTAAGACAAAAAAAATCTCATAGTAACATTTTGTTTGGTATTTACTACATTCCAGATACCATATTAAGTAATTTACATACACAAAGATAGAATGGAATAATGCTTAAAAGCATCCATTTAGTATCAGCCAACAGATTCAAATCCCAGTTTGGGCATTTACTAGCTTTGTATTCAAAGCAAATTAATATTACAGGCCTTCAATTTTCTCTTCTATAAGATAAAAGTACTACCATTATCTACCCCAGGGCTATTTTGAGAATACATGTAAAACTATTAAATGCCAGACATTCACTAGCAAGCAATGCAGTGTGTTAGCCCTTACTGATGTGTGTGTGTGTGTGTATAAATTTTTTTTTTCATAGAAGGAAAAGGATCATCCAAACCTACTATATAGATGAGGAAGGCTCAAAATACCTAAGGAATTTTCCCAAGATCGAGAAATCTGGCAATTGATGCGAAGAGCTTTATTTCTAGAAATAAACTATAAATAGAACTCAGGTTCTCAAGCAGTGCACTGATGGTTCCTGCCTCATGGTCTTTAAAACTACTGATGCACCTGTGTGCCCATGGGTTTTCACAGTCATCCTTGCTGCTCACGGATGGCTTTTCATCATTATTAGTTTTATAGGTAATTTTTTTGATTCATCTAAACAATGCACACTGCCTTTCACCTTCAAAAGCAGCAAAGCTTTTCTCATGGTGTTCTGATGAGAATGACATGAGAACAGGAATGTGAAAGCCACTTATAACGTGTTGGGCTCCTAGCACCTGCTACATATGAAGAGCTATTTTCCTCATAAGAAAATGGGTAAATATTATTCTTACCTATACATGACTCAAATGAGTTCTTGCTTTTGGGGTCAAAAATATTGCACCAGATGGGATGGACACTCATGGTGGCCCTCTGTATATAACAACCTGTTTTGGGTTGTTATATTCTAACTCTGGAAAAAGTTCTGGAATTTTTTTTTTTTTTTTTTGAGATGTTGAAAAATAGTTGCTCCCTGGGATATGAAAAGAAAACTCAATACCTGGGGGGGTGACATTGTGGCCCCAGCCAATCTTTCCAGCAGCTTGTTTGACTCTGCTCCTTCCTCATACCCAGTATTGGGTACCTGCCTTGCTGAACCTTTTTTAATCTAACCTGCTTTTTGCATCTTTTGCTATACCACTTTTTCTCTAAGATTTTACTTTTCTCCTATAACATTTTAATAGTTTCATACCATGCTTCTGAATTCATTTATACACTATGCCACATCTGTGTATAGCCCTGATTAAAATGTTTTTTTCTAACTAATATCTCCACAGTTTGCCAGTCAAGAATGCCTATGAGCTGATTCTAGCAATAACTCCATTTCTTTCCCCTGCTCGTGCCCTCTGCTTTCCTTTTTTGTTTTTAACTGGGGATTGAACTCAAAGAATACTTAACCACTTTGCTACATTCTCAGTCCTTCCTATTTTATTTCAAGACGGGGCCTCAATCTTTCTGCCTCAACCCTCCAAGTCGCTGGGATTATAGATGTGTGCCATCAAGCCTGGCCCCCATGCTTTCTTTAGATTGTGCTTTTGCCCTTCTTGTTATATCTCCCTGGAGTTCTCTGTCATCCTTCCACATGTTTAAGTCCATTCCTGCTCTCAAAGTGGAGTTCCAAGGTCAGCTTCTCTCCAGCTTTCCTGATTCTTATAGCCATGAATTCATGCCACATGCTACTAATATATTAAATATAATAATTTTATGCCACAGCAATAAGAAAAACCTGCCCATTTTAGGTTCTTGAGCTTGGAAATCTACAAATTGGACTTGTTGGAGTAGATGGCTAGATAGACGTGAGCAAGGGAGGTGAGAATAAGAAATTCATTCTCTTCCAGTAGACAGCACCTAACTGTCCATTACAAACCCCAGGGACAGCCCTTCCTGCAGTCAGAAAACTTCCTGTCAATCTGGAGAAAATGGAAATGGTCTATGCTGGAAAAACACCCAACATGTAGAAACTGGCACAGGTAAACAAGGGTTGTTTAGTCAGGTTTGTTGTGCAAATTTAAGTCAGGTGCTTCATAAAAAATTGTTAGGAGAAAGACATGTTTATTAATCTATGAAATTTCCTTTACATGGGGAAGATTTGTGCAGTATTTTCAGAGTTTTCTCTTCTGGCTCTTAGCTTTTAGCTCAAAATAATCCTTATGGCACAGAGGCAAATTTGAGGATGGCATATTTTGGTACCTTTCAGCACTACAACTCATTACTTTGTATCTAAAAACATCTAGTATTGCCTGATACGTCTGTATTTGAATTGTCTTAATGTAGATTAAACTTTAGATCTTTTCTCTTTCTGCTTCAAGCAAAAAAAAATGTGTTAAAAGGAGGAAAAGAATATAAAACAAATGAGGTCCACCTCCTAACAAGGGGATCCTGGAAGCATCAACTCATCATTTATACCCTCCAGGGAGAAAAGCACTTCAATCACTAACAACTGTTTTATCTAACAAAGATTGGTGGTACTGAGTGGCCCCATTGTCCAGGGAAAGAAAGAAAAACAAAGGCTTTTATATTTCTTAGTTTAAAATAAGAGCAACTCCAAGATTGGATGCATTAGCCAGGAGCCTGGGAATTGGCAAAAGTTCATTCCAATTCTAACCTCCCAGGGAAGAAAGTGACTGAACTGCCACAAAGAGGCATTATCCCAATGCCTCAAGGGAAGAACCAGCTCACTCAGCCTCTGGGCTCACAGATCTCTAGGGATCTTGCCCAGGATCTTCAAGAGGAAGTAAACTTGGGCAGCCCTAAGGTCCTTGAGTTCTGTACCTTAGAATTATCTGAGACACCTACTCAGTTTCAGATACTGGGTATCTGGCTCTGCATCCTTAGCCCTGGGAGACCTCAAAAGGGATTTCAAACTTGCTGCTACTGCTGATAAATGAAGACAGATGTGTCAATCATCTTGTCCTGTTCATGGACTGGAACCTACAGCAAATACCTAAATTGTTAGGGAAAGAGCCACCTCAGTTACAACAGTGACACCATTTTAATAATTGATCTCTTAGAAAGGCTTGATAATGAGACAGGAATTGGGGGATGTAGAGAAAGAACGATGTACTGAGTATCAAGAGAAGTGTCCACGAAGTGATAGAATGTAGGGAATGCCAGCCTATGTCCTTGGGCCTGTACCCTTGCCCATAGAAAGCAGCATGATGCAAGGAAAACATGCAGGCACAAGGAAATCTGCCCTGGATCCACCTTAGTCCAGCTCTCAACTACTGTCCCTGTATCAATATTAAACATCCAGATCAAGGGAGTATTGTTTTGCACTTTCCCCTTTAGAACATAATTCCATCTGTTCCTTCATAGTTGAGATGTACTGAAAATTCTTTTCTGTCACATCAAGAACCCTGTGGACCTGAATTGAGGTCACCCCCTCTGGGACCTGCATAGACCCTCCTCCAGTGAGAATAGCACCTTGCACAGCAAACGTTAATATTTATTGACGAAAAGTTATACTGTCATGCCTCAGTTGCTTTTATTTTAAACTAAGAAATATAAAAGCCCAAAACTTTCTGCAGACACTAAAACCTGCAGAGGCTCAAATCCTTTATTTAAAATGGCATAGTATTTCCATATAATCCCATGATTATATGTATTATATTTCTATGTATCACATTCTCTTGAATACTTTAGATTATCTACAGTACCTAACACAATGTAAATAGATGTCATACTGTATTATTTGGGAAATTAAAAAAATACCCTGCACATGTTCATGGACACCATTTTTTTTTCAAATATTTTCAGTTTAGCTGACTCCTCAGATGTGAAACCCAGAGATACAGAGGGCCCACTGTAGTTACATCTTAAAATTTATGTTTTATATTTTTAATAAGAAATGTATTTCACTTCTTTTTTTCTAATAGAGTACAAATGATAGGTTTTTCATAAGATTTGAAATGTGACATTTATGACTAAATTATTTATATTCCCTCAATATAAAAAAAGCATATATTCCTAATATGTACAGGAAGCATGCTAGATGTAAGAGTAATGGAGATGGACAGCTCCTATACCCAAGACACTGAAGGAATCCAGAGAATGTCACTTCAAAGTAAGGTGCCTATTACGCTGATTATTTTAAAGGCACTTGGAGATTAGCAGATGCTGGGATGAGACTCTCTCTGAACTCCCCTTATCTCGCTAAAGACCAGATCTACCAAAGTGGCACTCAATTGCCTTCGATCTTCGTATTCAAATTCCATGTAGGGTGCAGTGGTACACACCTAGAATCCTAGTTACATGGGAATTCAAAGTTGAGGGCAGCCTCAACAAGACCCTGCCTCAAAATAAAAGAGCTAAGGATGGAGCTCAGTGTTAGAGTGCTTGTCTAGCACATTTGAGGTCCCAGGTTCAATCCCTCCCTCTCACACACAAAAGGTGTGGGGGGGTGTTGAAGGAAATTGCATTCAAGGAAGATTAGATATCACTGAGGAAGAGACTGAAAATTAAATACCACATCTAAACCCGAGGAACTTTGTCCCATTTTTTTTTCTTTAGGACCATTCATCTCCCCTAAAAATTACTGAATACCCTCTAAAATATGTACATTCATCCTTATCCTCCCCCTTATGAAGAACACATAAGCTTCTTAGCTTCATTGGGTGCTCGCTCTCTTCATTTCCTGTTAATCTTTCTATTGTAAGTTCATTTCAGTAGACTTAAAAAGATTTAAAACCCAGAGGGAAATAAATTCCCTTTAAAAACCTGCAATAAATTCAGATAGGCATTCACCAAATATTCACATATGCAATCTCTATTTTTCTTAAAAAATGAGTAATCATCTGCCTATTCAACACCTGGCTCAGCCCTTGGGACAGTACTGCCCTTAACTATTGAAAAATATTCAATTGATAACTACAAATCATGATGAACACTATGAAGACAACAAATGAGGTACAGTTTTAGAAAATTTTCCACTAAGATAGGACAGGGAAGTTCTTCATTAAGAGGTGAAGTTTCATCTGAGACCTGAAGATCAAGGAATAATTATTCATGACAATCTTGGTTCAGACAGAATAGTCTATGGAATGTTCTAAGGAAGAAATAGCTTCTAAACAGATCCAGCAAGACAATGTAAAGGCTTGAGTTGTTAACAGTGATGAAGATATTTGAATATATTCTTTTTGACAAGTTATTTACTGAATAAATACAATGAGCTGGAGTCAAAGTGGTAAATACAGATCTAAAAAGTTCCTATTATCCTGGAATTTACAATTAAATCAGGTAAGACAGACACTGAGCATGAAATTCCAAGTGATGAGGGTCAAGTGTAATGACAATGCAGATAGCAGCTGGATTTTGCCAAATTTAAAAGAAGTAGGGGAGTTCTTTTAGCAGAACTGATATTTAATCCAATAATTGAAAGTAGGTACTCACTGGATAAGAAGGGTTAGAGATGCAGGAGATTGAGAACAAGGAACAGTTGGGTCTTCTCTGATTGCAGGAATGGGTATAACTGTTATTTCAAGGAAATGACTTAAAGGAATTGACAGGCAGTTTTAATTGAATGAGTGATAGAAAAGGAGGTATTGAGACATTGAATACAAAAAGTTAAAAGAATAAAGAAAAGTACATTTGAACCTGAAAAATCACTGTGCAACAATAAGTTGGCCTTTCAACTCTTGTTAAGTTACTATTTTATACTTTATCCCTCTCCTACCTCTAAAAGTGTGTTTTTGTTGATATATTTTAATTCTTGCTGAAACTGCCAGAAATAGAGCATTTGGATTCTTCTCCTTAGGGTACACATTTTGTTTATTTTCACTCTGAATTGATTTCCTTGGGGTAAAGAAATGGAGATTTTATGGGAACTAAAGTATGTCACAAAACAACTATATATCCTTCTTCTCTCCAAAGCTTTTGAAGTAATTCTGAATTCAGAACATTTCTGATTTTCTTCTCCTTGCTGCAACAAAAAACATTCATGAGAGCAAGGAAAAGGTCAAAGAAAGCAAGTGGGTTCTTGTAAGCATGATTTTTGGAAAAGACTAAAATATTATTTTTCTAGAAGCTCAACCAAAGGATGGAAAGTCCATATTATTACTAATCATATTTTTACCTTGTGACTCTATGTTGGGTTTATAAAAATAGTTTTACAATATCAGAATTTGCTGTTTTAAACACAGCTTTATGACACGACAAATTATCCCATGAATTGCAGAACTCACAATGCATATCGTATTAGCACAGCTGAATTCAGCCTTTAGAAGCAGCATGCAGAAATCTTGAGCCCTGTGTCTCTTCTATGAAACCTGCCTATCTTCCCTGGAAGATCTGGTTATTTTCTGTACTCAGCCTTTCATTATAGCTTTTATAATTGATTGTAGGTATTGTTCTATGCTGCCTCCCTCACTAAACCCATTACCTCAAGGGCAGGGACTGTTCATTGTTTATCTAACTACATGACCTTGCATATAGATGTTCAAAAATATATTTCTGCAGGAACAAATGTGAATGAAGTTATTAAGACATACTATCTAGGTCAAAAATTGAACCTTTGTTTTAGTAATATGTATGAAACTTAAAAGGAGATGTTTCATCGAGAGAGACTTCTCCTACCCAAAACTGCACCAATGTCCAAATCCCCCCTCAGCCATTTTGACACCTACTTCTTTTAAATGTTTACCCTCCTTCCATGTATTCACTCTCATGATCCAGTGAGTCTAGGAAACAGGGCCATGTTTTAACATCTGGGATTCATCATGCTGGTTCTGTTAATCAAAGTTCTGGAGATCAATTCCAGATGTTGACTAACTAAAGTTACACAAGCATTGCTCAAATTTTTAGCTACAGTCAGACCTAGCTTCCCTTATCTTGAAAGGAGCTTAATTTGTATAGGTAGGAGTTACTCTATTCATTATTTTTTTTAAAAAATTAACTCCTAATATAGATCTAAGGCTGATACATTGCCCTAGAAGTGAATTGATGAAAATTCAAGATATATTCTTGGAAATCATTCATTTAGTGACGTTAACTCAAAGATGTCATAAGAAAGTTAGTTTATACTATCCAAGTATCCACTAAATATTGGACAGCATGATGGGTAATTACATATGTATTATCTTGTTTAACTGATTTAATTCTCATAATAACTGTGTGAAATAGAAATTATCTCCATTATACAAATGAAGAAATACAGGCCCATAGAAGTTTAATTACCTTGTTGAAAATCATATGCTTAGTGTCTAAACTGAGATTATAGTCTAGTTTTTCTGACCCCAAATTCAGTATTCTTTCCATATGCAGCTTTTCCCTGCAATCTCAGACCATATGAGGCAGAAGAATTAATTTGGAAAAAAAGAAAATATGTACCTACAAACCTGCTTGGAAACCATGTTTTCCAAGGAAGTTTGTAAATGTAAAGCCTAGTTCTCCTTTTCAAATGTAATTTAGTATTTTTGTGCACATCATTAAGAGTTAATATAACTATCTGATAACATAATTGAATTTTCATGAGGCCCCAAAAAATCTGGCACATGAGAAAAATAAATCAAATCAATATAATTCCAATGCTGGAAGCTCTATAATATGTACTTCATATTTCAGAGGTGGTACAAAACCCTGGAAGCAATCAGTGCTATCAATAAATGCCATGGGCTGACTTATGATGTTTGTGGGACTGTAGGATAGGAGTTCCATATGGCCCAGCTCTGACAACACAACTTGATCCTGTATATCTATAGCAAACTTATGTTTTTTGGTAGGGGGGATGGGGGTACCCGGGATTGAATGCAGGGGCACTCACAAAAAAATTGTGCCACATCCCCAGCCCTATTTTGTATTTTATTTAGAAACAGGGTGTCACCGAGTTGCTTAGCATCTCACTTTTGCTAAGGATGGCTTTAAACTCATGATCCTCCTGCCTCAGGTTCCTAAGCCACTGGAATTACAGGCATGTGCCACCATGCCCACCTATAACAAGCTTACTTTTAAAAGCATCATTGGACTTAAAAATGTTGTAGGAAATATCCAAAGATGAAGATAAATAAAAAGAAAGTGGAAGAAGAAAACAAAAATAGAACTTATCATCTGAATCTGGAATTTTGCTAGTAAGCAAACACAAAAGCCAAGGTTTCCTGATTTTAATAACTATCCTGGAGCCAAGATACACATAGACCATTCTTCAAGGTCAGGATGCCCAACATTAAGACAAATCCTCCATAGGAACTGAAATGATTGTAGGTCTCTGTGCCTTTGGCTCCAGTAGAGAAAAATGTAAATCCTATATGGAGGGAAGACATTTATAATTATCAAAGATTAAGTATAATTAAAATAAGCTCACATTTCTAAAAAAAAAAAAAAAAAAAAAATCACCTAACAATAAGTGAATAGGTCATCGCAAGTAAGAATTACCAGAAACAACAACAAATTAAACTATCAAAACCTGGAGATATTGGAACTACTTAGTGGGAAATAGAAAATGACCACATTATGAAATGTCTAAGGAACTTTAAACACACATTAATAAAGAAAAACCAATAAGTGAGTATGCCCAAGTAGATTGGTTTTAAAAAGATCAAGTAGAAGAAGTGAAAAACAAATGCATTGAATTCCAAGCTCCATGAACATAGTGACAACTTTAGACATGGCTGAAGAGACAATGAGAGCCAGCACAGTGACACACACCTGTAATCCCAGCAGCTCAGGAGGCTGAAGCAGGAGGATAGCAAGTTCAAAGCCAGCCTCTGCAAAAGCGAGATGCTATGCAACTCAGTGAAACCCTGTCTCTAAATAAAATACAAATTAGGGCTGTGGAAGTGGCTCAATGGTTGAGTGCCCCTAAGTTCAATTCCTGGTACAAAATAATAATAAGAAGAAGAAGAAGAAGCAAGAGCAGAAGAATTTGCCACAATGAAAGATGAAGGACATTAAAATATAAGAGATGTTAAGACCTATTTGAAAACAGAATTAAGATAAAAAGATCACACTTACAGCTAGTTGTAATCCTTAAAAGCAATACACAGAGTATGGAAAGAGGTAATAATGGGAAAGTTGAGAATTAGGCTGAGATTTGCCTGGCACTCATGATAGACAAATCTACAGACAGAGGAAAACCATGTGTAGCAAACAGATTAAGCAAAAATGTACAAGTCAAATATGCCAAAACTTCAGAACACCGAAAAGAAAGATGATTTAGTCTAACTGCAAACTTCTCAGTGGCTTCACTGAGAGGACTCTAGATTAATGTCTAAGATATGAAGTGAAATAACTATTAGCCTAGAATTGCACTGTTACAAAGATTATTTTTAAATGACACTATTGAGCAACACATTTCCTAGAATAAAAACTGAGTTTACCACCAACAGACCTTTACTAATATGCATTCTGAAAGAAAGGAAAGATTCCAGAAAGTTCTGAAGTACAAGAAGGGATGTTATTAAGGAAATTGTTCAACCTGTAGATTAAAGACAAATTATGTGCAATAATAAACCCAACAATAACCAACTTCTAGGTTCTGAAAGACAAAACAATTTCAACATTTATACTACTCAATACAGTATCTACTAGCTACAAGTTGCTACTTAAATTTCAATAAAATTAAGTTAAAAATTTTGTTTAGTCACCCTAACCACATTTTGATTTGTTGTTACCAATAGCTACACATGGATAGAGACCACTGTTTAGAGCAAGATGATGTAGAACTATGTTAGTAGTTAACTATAACTACTATGTTAGTTATAGTAGTAGTATGATGCACTACTAAACAATTTATATTTGTACTTTGGAAGGGGGTTAGTCAGAAGTTGCTCTAGGGCCCCTGTATTCTTTATAAGAATAGCTAAGAAACTGACCACCTTTAGACTTTCAAATTGCTAAGTAAGCCTGGTAAATTTTTTTTAATGTTAATCACTAAGGTTAGACGGGCAAGATGAGGAGAAACCCGATAAGGAAAAAATAAACCCGGAATCAATAAATGGTTAAAAATGTGAAGAAAAACAGAAGCCAATGAAAATGGAGAAGAAATGTTTACAGATTTTTTTTTTTTTCCAACTTACAAGTTACCTCAGTTCTTACTGGCTTAACATAGCACCTTTGATGTTGCTGATGACTCTAGTTTGAGCAGGGTTTGGTGTAGAGAGCTGCCCCAGGTGGTAAGCAGATCAGAGACCAGCTGAGTGGAGGCTGGAACCCTCTGGAAGCTCAATCACTAGTTTCTTAAGGCTGGGCTGCTTGATGAGACCTTGGCCTGGCTGGCAGAACACCCATCTATAACCTCCTGATGTGGCTTAAGCTTCCTCAAAGCATTGTGGTGAAGTTACAAGGAAGCATCCCAAAAGAGACAGACGAAAGTTACTTAAGGCATTTTATTACTTGGCCTTAAAAGTCTGACACTTCATTCCTTATCTCATGCTATTTGTTGATGCATTCACAAAGTTACATCAAGTTTTAAAGGAAAGAGAAATATAATTCACCTCTTATACAGGGCTAAAAATATTCTGGCAGAAGTTATGAGACTGAAACATTTCTGTGACCATTTTTGGAAAATAAAATTAGCCACAGGTATCAACAATTTACAAAATTCAACAGAAAATAGGACATCCCTTCTTAATCTTTGAGTCTAGTTTTACCTTGACCCCCCCCAAAAAAAAAACCCTATATAAAATATAGTAAAAGTATAGGCCAACTGAATTTACAAACACAATTTAAAAATCAAACAAAATTTGGAATAATATCCAAAGGAAATGAAATTGATGTGTTAGAAAGACATCTGTACTCTCATGTTTATTGTAGCAGTATGTTCAAAAGCCAAGGAATAGAATTAACCTGTTTTTATCAACTAATGAATGAGGAAAGAACATATAATATTTATACACAATTGCATGCTGTTCAGTCTTATAAAAAATGTCAGCATTTCCTTTAATAACAAAGATGAATCTGGCTGCTGTGGCTCAGTGGAGAGCACTCACCTGGCACGTGCAAGGTGCTGGGTTCTATCCTTAGCACCACATAAAAATAATAGTTATTTTTTAAAAAAGATGAAACTGGGGCACATTATATTAAGTAAAATAAACCAGACAGACAACCACCATTAGATCTCACTTTTAGGTGGAATCTACAAAAGTTGAACTCAAAAGAAACAGAATAAAACGATAATTACCAGGGGTAGGGATGGAAAGGTTGAAAAGTTGATGGTCGAAAAATACAAAATTTCAGTTAAAAAGAAGTCCAAGAGATCTATTGGACAGCATAGTCACTATAATTAGTAATAGTGTGCTATAGTCTTGAAAACTGCTAAATTTCAAATGTTCTCACAACAATAAGATAATATGAGGCACTGCATGTTGGTTAGCTTGTTTAGTCATTCTGCAACATAGGCCTATTTCAGAATGTCATGTTGTATATGTAGAATTTGTATTAGTCAATTATTTTTTAAAAATAGTAATTTAAATGTAGCAGTTATTAAAAATAAAATATATCACTAAGAAGTTGAATTTACCTCAATAACCAAAAGTGGTTTAACATTGATATTTATAAATGTTAACTGCAACATTTTTAGGCCAAATGAAAAAATTACATGAGATTATATGATCATTAACAGACGTGGAAAAAGCATTTGCTATAATCTAACAACCCTTTTGCAACAAAAGTAAACAAAATTCTTAGTAAAGAAAAAATGTTAAAGCTTATCTGATAGAGTATTGAAAAGTAAAAAAAAGCTTATAATAAATATTACTGTAGAACATTTAAGGTGTTCATTTAAACCTCATGAGCAAGAAATGGATCTGGGCAGATCACCACTTCTATATTGTGCTGGAGGTGCTAACCATTTGAAAGAGAAATGCTATAAATATGAAACTCAACTGCCAGTGTTGAATGAAAATATTTTCTATATAAAAACAATCTACCAACAATATCTTGGAATTTGAGAGCATAAGGTAGCTGAATGTAATAACATTCAAAAATTAATGCATAAATAATAGTTATGAATTTACAAACAATATATTTTTAAAATTATTTTATAATAGCAAAAATAGTATGAGTTCAATGTTTTTTAAAGTAACATAGAAGCTCAGGAAGAAAGACAAATTATTTTTTTTTTTGGGGGGGGGAGGTACTGATAATTGAAACCAGCGACACTTTACTATTGAGCTACATCCCCAGCCCTTTGTAAGACAGGGTCTCAGTAAGTTGCTTAGGGCATTGCTAAGTTGCTGAGGCTGGCCTCAAACTGAACTGCTGGAATTATAGGTGTGTGCCACCATGACCAGTTTGATAGTTACTATTAAAAACAAAACTACAAAGAGAAATATATTATGCTCATGGGTACTCATTACGGTAAAAATATCTCTCAATCTGACTGTAGATTTAGTACGTTCTCAATATTGGATCTTTCCAAATAGACATTTTCCTTAAGTTAGAATTTTTATTGGAAAACATTAAATCTTATAGTCTAACAGGGATTTTGAAGAACTTCACAAACTAATGCTAAAACTCATTTGGAAAAGCAAAGGTCCAATAATGGGTAAGCACAAAAAAAAGGATTTATTATAAGGCTATCTCAATGAAAATAGATATTAACTTAAAGAAAGACCAATTAAGCATTGTGATCAAATAATCAATAAAATAGAGCCCAGAAACAGATTAATGTGTATTACACTCAACATGACAAGATGATATAGAGAAGCTAAGCTAATTACATGGAAAAATAGCAAAATTTGTTCTTTGCTCATGTAGTAAACATCAATTCCAGGTAGACAAAAATTGTAATGCAAAAAGAAAAACTTTTAAATTTTTAGTGGAAATTACAAAAGGTAATCATTATGATCTTAGAACAGAGAAAGTTTAACTTTAAATAAAAAAGAAAAGGCTGAACTAGAAAGAACACCTACTTATCAAAAGACATTATAAGAAAGTGAAAATATGAATCACAAGCTATTTGTTATATTTGGATTCAACAAGTTAGAATTTATTTAGTATAATTAACTCCTGTGCAATAACAAGAAAAAGATAAGAAATATTCTTCCCAAATAAGACTAATAAATGAACAAATGGGCATTTCAAATGAAAAATACCACTGACTCAGTGTCATTAGTAATCAGATAATCATAAATTGATATAACACCAAGATATAATTTTATTTATATTATACTAAAATTAAAAGTTCTAATGCTATTCATTGTAGGTAAGAAAATAATGAATCATACATAGCTCTAATATAGTATAGAGAATACTTTGGAACATCTTATTTAGAAAACAATTATGTATATCTGGACACTAATTTGTCTATAACCCAGGAATTTTACTCCTCAAAGCAAAACCTAAAAGAACTTACATGTGAGACCTAAACAATATGTACAAGAATTATATTTATAGCAATAATTGTTGTCAATGATAGCAATAGAAATAATAGTAAAGTTAGGTAACATTGGTGAAAATTGAAATTTTATGAGTGCATAAGAAAGTAGCTGAATGTAGTAACATTGATTTAAGCATAAATTAATGAATGCTTGAATGTAGTAACATTGATTAAAGCATAGCCACAGAATAGATTATTCCATGGCCTCACCTATATATTTTTATCACTTCCTTGAACCTTCTCCAGTGTCAGCACAAAGATTTTCTTTCTCTCATCTCACTTTCACAGGCATTAAGATCACAGCTGTCTCATTAAGATCTTGTTCTCTTATTGCTACACTTAACACTGGGTTCTTGAACATTCAATTGGTTCTGGGCTACCATCATTGGGCTTATCAATGACCTTCTAGCCTCAAGAACATTTGCTCCAAAGGAGCACATGGCCAACTTGAGGGCAGAAAAGGTCTTTATCCTCATCTACAACGAACCTAAGAAAAAAAATACAATGATAATCTGATAATACTATGGTTACTGTAAAAATGAAATTAGGGTATATGACATTTATTGGAATGCAAAAAGGCAGTTTATATGTCACACAAACAGCTTGCTGGACACCAATATTAAATTTCTGGGCAAGAGCAACTTGACTGAAATACATTCAAATATAAAACAAGTACAGATCATTAAATTCACGGCATCTGAGAAGAACTATGAAAGAATTAAAAAATATAAAGCAAAGACATCTTGCACAAAGAAGTACTTGGGAAATTTTCTGCATATGTAAGTAAAGCAACAAAATGAGCTTTGAGGTGTATTCAGATCATTACTGATGGCAAAGGGTGGACAGAAAAGCAAAAGATGAAATTACAATCATTTAAATTCCTAGGAGCAGGGAATAAGAGACAGAATTCTGTCAACCCAAATCTCAGATGTTGACACTGACCTTTCTTTAAAAGAGCACTTGTAATTCTCAAATGGTTGAAATAAGCTAGGTAATCAGATAGTGGGGGCAACTGTATGAAAGGTTTCTGTTGTTTTACTTTAAATTTATTGATTTATTCTAATTTGTTATACATGACAGCAGAATGCATTTCAATTCATAGTACACATATAGAGCACAATTTTTCATGTCTCTCTGGTTGTGCACACAGTAGAGTCACACCATTTGTGTCTTCATATGTGTACTTAGGGTAATGATGTCCACCTCATTCCACCATCTTTTCTATCCCCAAAACTGCTCCCTTCCTCCTATGCCCCGCCCCCCATCCCCATTATGGATCAGCATTCTTATTTGGGTTTTTATTTTGTTTTGCCTCTGGCAATATCTGTATCTGAAACAGTTCTTATCCTATTTACCAATAAAACACATAAGTGGAGGGGTCCCCACTCTGGGCTCTACTTTTCTAAGCATTTAATGATTTCAAACCTATGGAACAGGAGATCCTAGAATACCTAGGGCTACCAGCTGTATTCTCTTTGAGTTACCTCTCAATGTTCATTAAGGAGATGAATGCACACTCTGTTATCATAATTGGAACCTTGTATTTCTTTCTCCTACTAAAATAAATGGGGTTTGAAGTATAAGCAAAGACAATATTTTGGCAAGCATAAGATCCAGACACCCATAAAGAGCTCTACTAAGACATGAAGATATATTTTAGCCTACTGGAATTTTAGTTGTACGATTTACTATTTAGTTTTTTTTTTTTCTATTGCTATAACTGAATGCCATAGTCTAGATCATTTATATAAATTTTTTTCTTATGGTTTCAGAATCTTGGGAGTCCAAGGTCAAGGAACTATATCTGTTGAGAGCCTTTTTTTCTTGGTATGGATGCTGCAAATTCCCAAGGCAGCCAAGGGCATCACATGGTAACACAGAGCAGCTTTCTAACTTGGTGTCTTCCCTCCTCTTTTAAAGACGTGGGAGTCCTACCTCCATGACCTCATCCATTCCTAATTACCACCCAAATACTATTAATATATGACTTGGAGGATTAAGTTTCTAATGCATGAATTCCTGGGAATACACCTAAACCATAACACCTACTTATTCTAGTACCATCTTTGAGCAAATTGTACTTTGCCTCGAGGTCTGTTTCTTATCCTTTTGTTTTATTATGAACAGTAAAACAATCTTTCAAAGTAGGCACTTATTGATACATAGTTCACTTCAGTTTTCAGTGTTCCTACAGGTGTCTCGAAGAATAATTTCCTGTTAAGATGAACCAAACAGGCTATTTACATCTATGTAGTGTGTGATCGTAGATATTTGTAAAACTGCGCTAGAAAACAAAAGGGTCACAAATCCTTTTCTCAAAGGCAAACACAAAGCAGTTCCCACTTTTCATCCAGGCAGAAAGCCAAACCTAAAGTAAGAGAAGTCATATGTATGCATTTGAGAGAATGTTGTCTACATAAGTAAGGATTTTCCTCAAATAATGAAGTTAACATTTTGATGGCTGTTGGTGGATGATGGAAATGTAATGGTCAGAGTACAAAACTTGAAAAATATTTTTCAAATACCTTGAGGTAACTTTTGAAAAAAAATAGCAAGATGAAAGAACCAGGGCATTCATCAAAACTGATTAATGCAAAGAGGGCAGCGATGGTATTTAAAGGTTCACCAGTTTCCCTACACTCAAGTGTAGCTGAAGTTTGTTCCCAGATATTTTTATCCATGTCCCAAAGAATTTTTGACTAAACAGGAGGAGTCCTGTAGAACTTTCCACCCTCCTCCCCTTCTAAAATTCATTTATGCTTCAAGGGAGTGAAGACACATGAGTAATAGAACCCTCTTCTATACGATTCAGTGCACTTCAGATAGATTGTTTAAACACTGGAGATGTTAGGATCAGACTAAAGATCTTCCAGAAATGGTTCTTCATCAGGAGCAATTTCATCCCAGGATACAGTTGACATACCCAGAGACATTTTTCATGGTTATGGTTGGTATGGGGGAAAGTGTTTCTGGCATCTAATAAGGAGAGGCCAGACATTGCTGCAAAGCATCCTAGGATACACAAGATAGATCCTGACGAAAAATCTTGGCCCAAAAATCAAATGTAGAGGTTGAGAAATGTTCTAGAACAACCCCCCTGGATCAGCTGTATCTACTAGAGGATGGTCTTTCTGACAGATTAACTTCTGACCTAAAGTGCATTCATTACAAACAGCTCTTTGGAGCCACATTCTTTCTACAATATCTGTATCCAATTGGTTTATGGATGCTGTATAATCTTCCCAGTTTTGAGCTGGGAAGTCCTATATGTAAGCAAATATTTAAAGCTCCTGGCTCAGCTCCCCCGTCCTAGTAAACCTGACTTTCAGAACCTAACCTGCTATGTCCTAAAACGTAAGAGAAAGAAAGGTAGTTTGGGCTCTGTCCGTTGTTATTTGGGACTTTTCTCAGCCCACCTGGAATATTCTAAATCAAATGAAATAATATTCGGAATTTGCTTCTACCCCATGTCAACCAGTGTTTTGAATGACACTAAAAACATTTCAAGAATAGCTTGAACATTCAAATTTTATATTATAACATTCTATGCATTAATTTCCAAACTAATTCATTTTATGATAAATGCTTTCTTAATTAAATGTAACAATTTAAAATTTTTCATTTATTTGAAAGCATTTAAATATATACTTTTCAAAAATTTCAGTGCAAAGTGATGAACTTTCTGGTCTTAGGAATGAAGAGAAATAAAACTCTGGGATAGTATATTTCATTATTTTAGTTGTGAAATGTTATTTTACTAATCGATCATGGAAATAGGTAGTGTCTGGTTTTTTTTTTTTTTTTGCCTGCTTTATTGTGACAACATTTTTTAGCAGAGCAACAAGTAGGAAACTGTTGGTTCTCCAATTATTCATTTGAAATTTTTATGGTTCATGAAATCCAAAATTCCAGAATCCCTGTTCTATAACAATGATCCTCTTACAGGAAAATAGTGAAGGCTTTTGTTTAAGCAACTCTGGTGGTTAGGAAACCATGCTTTCTGAAGAAGACCGTGTTGCATCTGGCTTGTCCTATTGGCAAGGACTTTTTTATATTTAGGTATAATAGGAAAATTGCACGATGCTTGCAAACATTATTTCTTGGTATCTCCTCTACTTTTAAGGCAAATTAGTCAAATCCCACTCCTACAGGACAGCACTAAGCCATGGCCTTCCTGGACACCATCTTCTCCAGACAAGCATTCCCTAGTGCTACACATGACACCACTCAGAGCACCTCTTGTCATTCTGGCTATTGTCCTCTAAATAGTGTGTGAACAAAAATTTTCTGACCCCTGAAGCATTAAATAGTGCTATCATCTTTCTGTTTTAGACCTTTCATTTATAATGTTCCACTATAGGATAAATTAGATTTGTAGGCAGGCCTTAGTAGTATTGACACATGAAATTGTAGTCATATCAAATCTAGATATTTAAACAAATTCTTGTTTTTAACCCATATCCCCCCTACTATGTATGCATTCAATTGGTGGGATTTCCATTTGATTCAAGACTGGGATTTAAAAAAAATTCCTCCCTCTTAAATTTTATTATTCTCAGTACCTAGTAACCATGCTGAGATTTTTAAAAATATTTGTCTTACAAAATATTTCAAACACATGGAAAACTAGACTAATGAAAATCCTTGTGCCCAAGCCAGATTTAATAAATATTAACATTACACCGTTATTTTTCTTTTTCAGAAAAGCAAACACTAAATGTAGTTGCTGCCACACTGGCAACTCAAATCCCATGCCTTTGCCTTCTTCCTGAAACACCTTTATTTTAAAAGTGCTGTGTCATCTTTCTCATCCCAGGTTTAATTACCTAATCCTACATATTCATAGACTATATGTAGTATAACGACTTTTTAAAATGCTATAACATAAGAATCATTCTGTAGCTTTTCTCCCAAAAAAATTTATTCAGCTTTTGTTTCTGATGCAAATCCTTGTTGAAACATGAAATAACAGGTACTTTTCACACATCTATTTTGTCCACTTCAAAAAATGGTGCAGCAAGTGTCCTTACACACATCATCTTAAGTCCATGTGTAAAAAGTATCCCCAGGGCAAACATCTAGAAGCAAGATTTCTGAGTTATAGTTATATATCATTTTAATAGATATTTATCATATTGCTTTTCAAAACAATAGTACTGATTTATGTTCCCAGCAACAGTATACGAGAGCTTGCTTTAATCTACATCCCTAGCAATACTTGGTATTATGGATTGAATTGTACACTCCTCAAAATTCATATGTGGAGGTAAACTCCCATTGCCTCACAATATGATCTTATTTAGAAACAGTCATTGCAGATGAAATTCTATTGTAAGAGTGTTGTTCTCTAATCCAGATGCCAGTGTCTGATTGAAAAGAAAAATTTGGACAGAGACATGTGCAGAAGGAGAATACTATTGAAGAAGACAGAGACTGGAGATGCCACAGAACTTGAGTCCTAGAAGCTGCAGTGCACCCCTAGAGGCAAGGGGAGAGGTCGAACAGATTCTCTCTCATGGTCCTCAAAGAACCCATTCTGCTAACATCCTGGTCTCAGATTTCTAGGTCCCAGAACGTGCGAATGAATACATTTCTGTTGTTTGAACTACCCAATTTCTTATGATTTGTTGTGGTCATCCTAGAAAACCAATACACACGTTACAGTCTTTTTAAATGTTTGCCAATCTGATGGCTATAAAACAATCTTAGTTTTAATTTTTATTTTCTTTCACTAATGATACTGAGCATATATATTAGTTATTTGGGTATTATCTTCAAAGACTGATCTTTACATGTTCTGTCTACTAAGTGTTTTACTTCCAATTTTTGTTTTTTTAATATAAAAAATTTAAAGTATTGAACAATGAAATGGGTTCTCTATATCATGACTGAAGATGTTTCCAACCCTGTCATTAAATTTCTAGAAGAATTAGAAGATATTTAAGTCTTGCTTTTCACTATTTATTCTTTAAATCACCTAGATTTGAATTTTATATGTGAAATGCGAAAGAAATTTATTATTTTATCCATTTGGATTCTCAGCTGTCCAAGCACTATTTGTAATTCTCATTTTTGGTTCATTACTCTGAACTACCACTTCTTTCATAGTCCATGTTCCCACACGTGTGTGTGATGGCTTTCCACGCTCTGTTCTATTCCATGTGTCTATTTGTCTAATCCTGTTCCACTCCTACAATGTTTAAATTATCATAGCTGTGTAATAACCCTTCCCATAGTTTTTTTTTTCTAATTTTAAATTTAAAAATTAAGAAAATGATCCTAATTTCACTGCATTATCATGAGAAAACATGATTAATATCATACTGACTCTAACAGAATGTTAAAATAGGTCTCTGTTTTGGCAGAATCTCTGAAGCCAAGAATAAATTAGAAGTATCTATGCTAAAGTAATGGGATAAATATCTTTGAAGGAATTGCTGACTAGTTGGTGGGAGGACACAGTCACTCCCTGAAGGACAAATACATGAAGGTTAGAGAGCCAGGAGAGAAAATTTCCACAGTTAAACAGTTTAGGAGTACTATAGCATTTTCTTTTCTTTGCCCTATAGAAGGAAAAAAAGGGGACGAGTCATCTTATGACCTGGAGAGGCTGTAAGAAGCCACTGAAGAGATTGGTGCCAGTCTTGTGGAGCTCAAGTAGCAAAGGTTCTACTAGAAAGAAGGGGAGACTTCCGGCTGGGGAGGAACAGGAACAGAGGCATTGCCTGTGTCAGGGAGCAAAGCCAGATGTTTCCAGGTGGCGAACCTCAGAACACTTGGAACAACCCACAAGACAAACATATGAGTGATTATGAAAGAATAACCAATGCTTCTTAAATTCCTCCAAAAACTAAAAGGGAAAAGAGTATTTCCAAACTCATAGTGTGAAGCCAATATTATTCTGAACCCCAAACCAGACAGATATCAAAAAAGAAAACAGACACATATCATTTGTAAATAGACATAGAAATTCTCAATAAGCAAACCAAAATCTAACAATATATAAGATGTGTGGTTAACCAGGGTCAATTGGAAGTTATGTTAAGAATAGATGCTTGGTTCAATATATGGAAAGCTATCTAGGTAATACACTGTATTAATAAATGACAAAAATGATTATTTCAATAGGTAGAGAAAAGGAGTTTGAAAATTCAGCATCTTTTATCATGAAAATGCTCAACAAATTACAGAGAGAAAGGAATTTTCTAAACCAGATAAAACATCTTTTGAAACCACACAGCTAACTTACAAGTTAATGGTGAATGAAAGAGTGTTTCTCCCAAGATTAGGAGCAAGAAAAATTGTCTTTTTTCCCTATTTCCATTTAACATTACATTGTAGGTTGCAGCCAGAGCAATTAGGCAAGAAGAGAATATTAAAGGCATCCAGATTGGCAAGGACTTGTATACTTTAAAAATGACATGACTCAATTAAACATGGGCAAAGGCTTACACATTCCTCCGAAGAAGTATACAAATGACTAATAATCACATGAAAAGATGCTTAACAGCATTAGTCATTAGGAAACAAAACCACAGTGAAGTACTACATCCCACCTAATAAGACCGCTATAATATAAAAGATCACAAGTGAGTATTAGCAAAGGTGTGGAAAACCATCATATATCATTGGGCATTCTACTGTCATGTATAACTAATTAAATTTGAAAAAAAATAAAGTATTATATCTATTCAACAGATTATTGTTCAATTATAAAAGTGAATGAAGTACTGAAACATGCTACAACATGAATGAACCCTGAAGACAGTACACTAAGGGATAGAAACCAGAAAAGACAGGCCACCCATTTCATTATATGAAATGTCCAGAAGAGGCAGATGCAAGGAGATAGAAAGCAGATTGGAGTTTCCAGGGGCTGGGAGGGTACTGGATGGGTAAAGGTTTAACTTTGGGTAATAGAAATATTATGTAACTAGACCTAGGCCATGATGTCACAGATTTTTTAATAACCTCGAAACATTCAATCTTATTTTTATGGTACATGAATTATATCTCATGAAAATTGATCAATGTAATTTGCTACATAAAGAAGGGAAAATGGGCTCAAGTGTAGCATGAGGGTAGAACACTTGCCTAGCATGTGTGAGGCCCTGGGTTCAATCCCTAGCACCAAAACACAAAAAGGAAAATAATATGATCTCTTTAATAGATAAAAAAAAAAAAAAAACAGAAAAAGCTGATTGCAAATTAGAAATGGAAGGAAACTTACTAGTTTATATTTAATACAGAAAAAACACAACTATGATTAATAGTATACTTAATAAAAAAATTAAGATATTCCATTATAATGATGATATAAGGTGTAAGAAAATGGCATAAAAATATTGTTGCTTCTAGATAATGTTATCTACCTAGAAAAATCATCTGAGTTAAAGAAAATAGGAGTTTAGTAAGATTGTCAGGGAAAAAAATCCATTTACAAAAATTAAAGGCATTCTCTATACCAGTAAAAAAGACAACCAGAAAACACAATAAAAAAAATATCTTTCCCATCACAACCAGATTTAAGGTATTTGGGGAATTATCTTTATTAAGAACACAAAATTCCACTTTTAAAAATGTTAGATGTTGGTATAAATGAAGGCAATTATCTGAACAAGTGAGGATATATTCTATGCTCTTGGATGAGTTTACTTATAATGTTATAAATTTTTCCTGATTAAATCTATAAACTCTCTGGACTCCAATAACAGTTCTACTTAAAACTTTTAAAAATTATAAAACAGATTCTAAAATTTACATGGACAAATAAAAGTGTACAAATAATTAAGTCAACCTAAAAGATGGTTTAAATAATCATTGCCTCTCGGAACACAGAAAAAGCAATGGATAAAAATCCCCCACTCCTTCCTACTTAATGTGGCAGTCAGGGAAATTCTCACTCAACCAGCACCAGAAAGGATGCTCACTGTGACCACTGTCTTTGTTTTTCTAGATGTTCTGACTAATTACATTAAAAAAAAATAAGTCAGGAAACCTGGATATAAGAGGGTGAAAAAAAAAATTTCTGTTTCAACAACTCTCTACTTCTAAAACTCAAGAGAACTAATTGAAAGATAATTAGCGATGAAAATTCACTTCAGTAAAGAATCTAAAAAGAAATATTCCCAAGTGAAAAATCCTTATTTTGTAACAGAAGGAAAATAACAAATTTATATCAATAAATGACCTTAATATAGTAAGCATAACTAGACAATTTTTCTAAAGAAAATTTACATTAAATAAATGACAGTGCCAAATACTGTAAAGACATCCAGTTTTCTAGAATAAATGTTTAGATTAAACCCCAAGACAACAAAAACATGTATTTTAATTTATCTGAATATCACATACTTCTTTTGATAACTCATTGAACAAACTTTTACACAGGCCTTGATGCCTACTCTGGAGAGAAATCCCTTCTGGCCTTTTGGGACCAATCTGAGGATTTCAAATGTAGGGCTCCAGGGAGGAGACACCTTTACTTTTTATAAGAAGTATATTTCTTAAGAAATGTTCATAAAAAACTTAATATTTGAGAAGACCTTAAGCTAAAGGCATAATTTGAATATATAGCTATAAGAGGCACAGTTCATGCTAAAGAAATAGCAATGGAAAATCAGGAGCAGGGAGGCAAAGAATTTGACTTTAGTTTGAGGAACAAAAGAGAAAGAAAAATCTAGTTATTAAAAGCGAAGAAGTTAGTGTAGATAACAGGGTCAGAATAATTTAAGCTATAAAAATTTACATGTGCTTTGCTATTTTTTCTGGAAATTGGGAATTTGTAGTTCAGGTCATGGAAGATCTACACCAAAACAGATTCCATCAAAAAGAATACTGGAGCTACCAAGAAAAGTTGAACCAACAGCCTACCAAAAAAAAAAAAAAAAAAAGGGACTATAACAAAGAAATCTGCTGGAGGCGATACAATTCCTAGGAATTTTGCATGCTGTAACAATGAGCAGCAGATGGTATTAAGTCCAAAGAACATCAGTAAATAAAATAGCCAATGGTTTCAATCAGTTGAAAAACTGGAATGTTAACTCCAAATCCTATGTAAACCAGTTTCCACAGAGAATTTTTTTCTTTTTAAATGAAAACATATTTGCATTTTGATGGCACATTTCTTCCAAGGCTCTCAAAGCATTTCCATGGGTAGGTTTTTCAGCTTTATGAGTCATCCAGGGCAGATCACTTTCAAGTTGGTATTATGGTGTTCTTTTCATTATACATGCAGAGTGCATATTTCAGGTACTCTGCATTTGTGGGGTTGAGTGCTAACTTTCCTGGGAAAGTAACCACAATTTATAGCAATATTTCTATCTGAAAGTGAATATGACTAAGGTGCAAACAACAAAAATATAAGCAAGCTAGAACACAACAATCTTAAAAGCATATTGCCATAAACTGCATCTAGTTGAATCCTAGTCAAAGCTTTTTGCAGACTAAAAGGGTTGGCACAAATTCATGAATAGTAATAGATTATGCAAAAATTAATATAAATGGCTTTCTGTGGGTTGCATTAACTCTACAGTAAAATAATTTCTAATAGGGGTTATGTTCTAAAAGAAAATGCTTAAGGAGAATAATTAGTATTGCCAGCATTACCCTAAATATCCCCCAAAGCCACCCATAATGTACATTAGGGGTTTGGGGGCACTCTCTCTCCAACCTGAGATCAACTGCTGTTTTGTTTCTGCTTTTTGGGTTTTTGAGAAGGTGCCAAATAAAGTAATTAGCTAATATAAAGGTCCATATTGAACTAAAAAGTTAGATGAATTTTAAAATAACAAACTTGTGTAGTTGAACTTGGATAAGAGAAATGACAACTCCACTTTCCTAAAAATATTCTACTTGTTTAGGATTCACTCCCTTGTTACTTGAGTCAACAAAATATCTTTAGGCACTAACCTAACCCTTCTTACTTTCCCTTTTATTTTCCTTGTCTCTTGGTCTCTTCTCATTATTCTTTCAGCCCATAGGTCCTATAAGGCAGGTGCTAATTCCCAAAGGATCTAATGGGAAAAAAATACATTAGGACAACCAGCCTCAACCAGACTCTGCCATTCACTAGTGAGAGATACTAGGTAACTACAAGTCTAATAATCACCATAAATCAGGGTTAATGTCTTATTTATATGATTTAGAAGAAAATACATAAATTATAGACCATATGTCTATGTGTAACATGGTACCCATTTTAACAGATAAGGAAACAACTGGAAATTACGATTGACTATTTTAATTCAATCTTTTCTAACTTTAGAACTAGACTCCTTCACTACTCCATATCCAAAAAACAAAAGTCATAGAGACAATAGGATCTTCCTCAAGATCTACTTTACTGTATTCAGACCTAAACACATTCATCTACCAAATGAGAAATCCAAGCCCTTTCGTCTTCCGCCTGAAAAAGTACAGATGCCTAAATTACCACATCTGAAAGTTCCCCATCTATTCTGGGCCACAGAAAATACATATGAAAACTAAATTACAACACATGATGAATGGAGATAAATTCAACTCAAATGTACCAACAAGAACAAATAAATTATTTGCTCCATATCTATCTCATGGGAGTGTTAAAAAATTTTGCTTATAAATCACCTCAATATCACTTTCAAAGGAGATTGGTATTATATATATATTATATATATATATATATATATATATATATATATATATATATATATTATATATAATATATATATATATATATATATATATATAATATATATAATCTTATTATAAACATTCTCTTATTTTAATACACTGAAAATAGTAAAAGAAATTGATAAAAATCAGAATTTTAAGGAATAATTCAAAAATAAAATGAATGTCAAACATAAATTGAGAAAACGAAAAGAACTCTAAATTCAGTAAAATAGGAAAAAATTTTAAAGGCACTGCTTTATTCCAACTATCTTACTTTTGCTTATAATAATATTTTAGAATTTCTATAGAATTCTTGGATTATGATGCTTTCTGAATTTAGCAATTCTGTTCTTATTGCTTTGAATTTACCAGGACCTAACAAAATGAATGTGAAATATTGAGATTCTTGATCAAGAATTATTTTTGTCAATTAGAAATACTTTATACTCTAAGTATAAATTCTAAAGAGTATTAACAAGTAGTCTAGTTACTAAAAAGTCCAAATATTAAAAGGAATCACTAAAACATGTTTATGGATTTTTCCTGATAACGAGAAGAATATGCATAGGCTTCTCAAAAAAAAATTTTCCATTAAAATATATAGCATAAACAGATGTTCCATAATCCCCCTTAAAATAATCTCTACTTCATTTAAACAATGTGAAGTTCTATGGTAGGAAAAAAAAAACACAAAACAGTAGGCAAGTTGCTGATTAAATTCGGTTTTAAACAATTCACAACTCTAGTTTTAGAAAAGTTTACTTTGGAAAATATTTTTGATTGTCAGTTAAGATGGGGCTTCAAATTCTTTATCTGTTGGACAAATACTGATTTAACAAATACCAACTCTCTATTCAACAATTCTCTATTCAACAAATATCCATTTGACATATACTAATTAAACACTAAACTTCATGCACCATTCTAAATGATGGGATGGAACTAAACAAACGTAAATTCCTGACCTCAGAGAAAATACATTCTTCTGTTCAGGTTCTTGGCTCATTTGTTGATCACTCCAGTCAGAATGGCAGCTATTATGAATACAAACAACAATAAGTGTTGGTAAGGATGTGGGGGAAAAGGTACACTCATACATTGCTGGTGGGGCTGCCAACTGGTACAGCCAATATGGAAAGCATATTGGAGATTTCTTGGAAAATGGGGAATGGAACCACCATTTGACCCAGCTATCCCTCTCCTTGGTCTATTCCCAAAGGATTTAAAAAGAGTATCCTATAGGAACACAGCCACATCAATGTTTATAGCAGCACAATTCACAATAGCTAAACTGTGGAACCAACCTAGATGTTATTTAATAGATAAATGGATAAAAATATGGCAAATATACACAATGGAATATTACTCAGCAATAAAAGAGAATAAAATCTTGGCATTTGCAGATAAATGTATGACACTGGAGAAGACAATGCTAAATGATGTTAGCCAACTCCAAAAAACCAAATGCCGAAATGTTTTCTCTGATATAAGGAGGCTGATTCATAATGGGATAGGGAGGGGAAATGTGGAAGGAATAGAGAAACTCTAGACAGGGCAGAGAGACAGGAGGGGAAGGGAGGAGTATAGGGTTAGAAATGATGGTGGAATGTGATGGACATTATTATCCAATGTACATGTATCAAGACATGAATTGGTGTGAATATACTTTGTATACAACCAGAGATGAAAAATTGTTCTCTATATGTGTAATAAAATTTTAATGCATTCTGCTGTCATATACAAATAAAAAATTAATAAAAATAAAGAAAATACATTCTAGTGAAAGAGGGAGACTAACAAAAATATTTTAAAAATACTATACAGTATTTTAAAAGGCGATAAGTGCTTTGAAGAAAAGTAGAGTAAGAAAACAGTACAGAAAAGAGTAAGAACTATTGTTATATTATATAATGTGGTCAGGGAAGGCCTTATGGATAGGATGACGAATGAGTAAAAAGCTGAAGGAGATGAAAAATAAGCTAGTCATGCCTGTGTTTGAGAAATGACTCAGACATTTCACAGGTGCCTTTAGTTACTATCTCAAAGAAAAAAAGAAGTATTAGCAATAATTATTCATTTTCATCTTGGAGCTAAAATTCCTTTTTTTTTTTTTTTTAACAAAAAACTATCACCAATCCAAAAATTATGTGCAATCAGATGTATAACTAAAAAACAAAGATTAAAAAATTTAAGGGGACACAATTACCTTTATTTTGATGTGGTGTTGAGGATTGAATGCAGTGCCTCACGCATGCTAGGTGAGCGCACTACCACTGAGCCACAACCCCAGCCCTCAAGCTATTCTTCATAATCATTTGAGGGCTGGGGATATGGCTCAAGTGGTAGCGTGCTCGCCTAGCATGTGTGAGGCCCTGGGTTCGATTCTCAGCACCACATAAAAGTAAATTAAAGATATTTGTTCACCTAATAATAATCATTTGACAATCATTTTATTCTGTATGGAAACTCAACACAATGTGTGAAGCAATCATAATTTAACATCATTGGAATTATGTCCAAAATTATGGATTCTTATGCATTATGCCTATGAGAAGTCTTGCAGCATATGTGCAGGGATATTTGGTAATTGATTCTCGTGTTAAAGAGATAAGAAGGAATGGCAAATGAGCTGCAGAGGACATTTCTATCAAATGCTTAGCTACTACTTGACTGTTAAACTATCCTGAGTGGCAATAATTAAGAAAAAAAATCCAGAAATACATAACCAGACTTATATGTGGTATGTTCTAATTTTTGAATGATGGCAACTTTCAATTAGAAACTTAATCATCCTACACTGATAATAAACAGCAAGATTTATCTCTATTGTTTCCATTTGAAAATCTTCAATGTGGAATTAGGAACAAGAGTCATGAGTAAAAATAAATCTTACCCAATTCCCACTATCTTGCCCTCCATCTGGCCAGACTATCAAGACCCTTGGACTTTGGGGATAGATGTCAGATTCAGATAAGCTAAATATGGAGAATTTCAAATGGACCCCCAAACCTAGAAATGGCTTATTCCTCACTTTCCAGATAGGCACTCAAAAGATCACAAGACCCTCATTATCAAACAATGGATATAGGAGAACACTACAAAAACTTAAAAGTCATAGGACAAAGCTGTGGTGTCCCATGGAAAGGTGCTTCCAAGTCAGTGATGGCCAAGGATGCTGTGGAATGAACTCCTGGAAAAGGACTTAGATTCTAGCAACTGTGCCCATTTCTAAAGAAATTGGACAGTAGCCAAGATCACCATCCTATCTGACCATGCTGTCAAGAGAAACATGTCTATGTTCTAATTCCCACTACCTGCCCAGGCTGTATAAGAGAGGCCTGTTGGGAAATCAGTACTACTTTACGGGAAAGAGAAATCATCTGAAGAGAGACACAAGTTTGTCGTCTTTCTTTAGGTGCAGCTGCTCCTTAAATTTGGACCCTCTGACCAAGGAGGTATACAGTATCTTCACTATCTTTTCAGACAAATTTTCGCTCTAGTCTACTCCCATGGACAGTTCTCAATAGCAAGGGGGTAGTTGTCCATGCACAAATAACAAATTAAGAAAAATCTAGGCATCCTGTAACTTCTTACCATTCCTGGGGTCATGTCTGCACCGAAGTCATGGGTGTTTCTTCCTTGGGGGATGAGGCAGACAGCTGTCCTCTTTCAGGAGCGACTGATATTACAAGAATTCAGGAGGCAGTATTTTAGAGCAAAGCTCACCTTGGAAGCAGAGGAAGATAGCTTCAGAGCAAAAATGAGGCTAGAATTGCTCTAGAAGTCAGTAATAGTATCAAGTGCCATCCCATGGACAAGAGCATCCAAATTCATCGCCATGTAACTCATCAAGGTCCAGTCAAAGCCAGTTACTTTTTTCCTCCATAGGGAATACCCTTATGAGTGTGCCCTCAATAATCTGGTTTTAAATGAATCCCCTGCCTTCTATGAAACTAGGTTATTAGCAATGGCTCATGAAAATGCAGCTTAGATTTCAGCCCATTAAGAAACAATACTGAGAACCAACAGAATTTGTCATCATTAAGATTAATGGATGTAGTAGCTAATTGACTATAACCTCAGCAGAGATAACAACACATTCCCTGATGGGATAGTTTATCAAGTCTTAAAGTCAATACTCTTTCTGAGCTGGGAGTTTAGGTAAAACAGCTATGCATGCATTTTTCTTCCCAGTGGAAGGACAGCCATCTACTTGTGGTTAACTGATTCTTGGAGATTTGGTTTTATTCCTTGACTTGATATGCCATTTTACAGAAGAGCTTTCTCAATTTTATTCTACGATATGGGACTTCAGCTCAGAAAGTTCCCATTATAGAAAGGGAATATGGATTTATACAGAGTTTTTCTTTAATGAAAAAATTCTCCACCAAATCTGATGAGGTAAATAACTTGTAAACGTTCACTGTGTATAACCTTAGCAGGTTTAGGTAGAATAGAAAGCTCCTACAGGTGTACTCAGCATCAACCCATCACACCCTCATATCAGTCTTAGACAATACAAATTCCCTTTGCCAATTATGCAGCATGCAAAAAAAAAAAAAAACCCACAGAAATCATGTTTCATCTAAAAGGTAAAAAATATCCCCAAGTAATTGTGACCTAGGTCTTTGAACTATGGCTATTACCAGTCTCTAATTTTAAAAAATAGAAATTTATTGAGGAAATCCTCAGATCTGTAAAATGAGTTTCCTAGGCTCTTTGGAGAAAAGAGCAACTTTAAGGATTTCCCATTCAGTCAGCTATTCCCACCAAGAGAGACAAGGTCAGGACCCCATAGCAGTTTTTTAGTTTGAAAGAGTTCCCACATGGAAATCAGGATCAGTTTTACTAGATGGTATGGAAAGTCACAGGAGGGTCTTTCAAGAGCTCCACTTCAAACCACCTCAATAAATGAGACTGGATTGCCAAGTCTTTAAACTCTTCTTCTGCATTTACTTTCAAAAGTTCAGGGATTTGCCTATTTAACATTCAGGTGAGAATGAACAATGCTAAAGGGATTGCTTTGTTTCACGATTATGACTGTTCTAACAATTTGCTCTAGCTGGTAGCCTAATTTGCCTATTTTTAAATTTTTTTTTAGTTTTTAGTTGTAAATGGACATAATGCTTTTATTTATTTATGTGGTGCCGAGTATTAAATCCAGTGCCTCATACATGCTAGGCAAGCGCTCTAGTGTAGAGCCTCAACCCAAGACCTAATTTGTCTTCTTGATTATACACCCAACAGTTATTTCCTTGCATCCTTCTTAGGTTCATTTCTTTCGCTTCTGTATCTCTACAAGCTTTCCTGTATCTCCTGAAAGTTTGAGAAGCTAAGAGTTGCCTCTTTATCATAAAAGCCTTTGTACCATTGTGTATGATAAAACCTCACAAGGAACTTTGGCCCTCTACTCAACCCCCTTTGCCTTTCTAACTGCTGTGATCAGAAAAGTATTGTCCTTTCAAGGATGCCCTGTCTCCATGAAGTTTGTCAATGGAGGTATCATCTGTGGTTTAGAAGTACTATCTCATCCTTATACAGACTGGAGTTCCAGGTGCTTCCAGGTCAAGAAACCATGATTCACTATTCTCTCTTCTCTTTATGGCAGATTCGTGACTTCAGGGCTACAGCAATTCCCAATACTCAATCACTCTACCACAGACCATCCCAACTCAGCCAAGAGGTCCTTTATCACCTTCAAAAATATGTTTCTCATTTGAGGAAGAGAAATCTAATCCCTTTGAGACTTTGAAAAGACCACATCGCTAGAACTAATAGACAGTGTCTTGTATCGGGGCCACTCAACATGCCAGCAGCAAGGGTAATTTTCACAACATACATGCCAGCTCTAAGAAACGTATGCCTTCAGGGGTGTCAGATAAGAAGCACTTTGACATCTGAGGGAAAGGCATATATGAGTCAGCCATGGCTGGGATCTTGGTAGGTTTTGGTCCATCCAGCACAGGAATCCCTTCCTTATACTTATGTAGAAGTTTTGGAAAAGGGCAACATGATCTGAATGATTAGTCCTTGGTGGCAAGAGAAATCTCCTGTTTTCTCACATCAGTGGGAAGTGGGCTACACGTGAGCTGTCTTGGATGATTCCTTACTGAGCCACAGACTCATCCAGTGGACGTATTTCTGGCTTCCTGGAGTTCACTTTCTAGCCCCCGAGGCTCACAAAACAGCCTTCCTATCAGAAACATGTATCTGTCATCAATAATGTCACTTGTTGGCACTCGGAGCTATTGCCTAGCATCATTTTAAGAGGATTTTTAAAGCTGCATCTTAATAGTTACAATCTGGAGGGAGAAAGGAAGGATATTTTACCATCTAGGTGCCACAGTCTGGCTGGGCACAATTTCACGAGCCACTCACAGCCTCGTAGATTCAAACAGCAATTCTTTATTCCTGAACTCTCACCGGTACTCTACACGCACGTTCTGGGGGAAATCCACACTTCCACTGGGCTCTGCATCCCCAAATACTCTCTGAATCCCGCGAGAACTCAACAGGAACTCAAGGAGTGGGTGGGCACCTGAGGTAGCAGGATACGCCCTATTCCCAGCATGGTCCACCTTAAACCTGGAACCACCCTAAACCCAAGGAGCGGGATACTCCCATTCCCAGCAGGATACACCCTAAACCTGGACCCACCCTAATCCAGCAGGATCCTCCCTAAACCCGGATCCACCCTGGTCCTTGAGCAGGGTCACCTTTCTCATGCAATGTCACTGCAAATGACCTGGGTCCAAGGCAAGCCCATTTCCACAATGGAGAGTCCTTCCTCTAAGCAACATGGGGTAGGCTGACAAGGAAATTGCCATGTGTCATTCTTACTTAGCTATGGCTCTCAGCATCTAGGCACTATATCACTCTGCTGCCCGATTTCTGGAGTTGGCAAGATACACCCCAGAGTCAGTTGCCACCTCAGCAGGAAATGCCAGGTCTTTTGGATTGCTCCTGTCACATTCCTTCTTGGATTATGTCCAGCTCCATTATTGTCTTCTAGGGGATGCCAAAATTCTGGGAGGTGATGTGTATTTTGATAGTCCAATGCCCCAAGGCTTTTTAGAGGTTATGCCAGATCATGTCTTTTTTGGTATTTATCCTATCTCTTGCTCAACAACCCCAGAAAAAAAATGAAACTGCTTTGTATGGTTAGATAGAGAAGGACTCCTCGAAAATGGATGGTCCTGGATTGCATTATGTTAAGCAAAATAAGCCAAACTCAGAAAGTCGAGGGTCATATGTTTTCTTTCATATGTGCAAGCTAGAGAGAAAAAAAGGAGAAAACAAAAGGCATGTGTGTGGGATCTCATGAAAACAAAAGGGAGACCAGTAGAATAGAGAAAGGGGACCACGAGATGGAGAAGGGGAGGGAAAGGGGAATTACTGGGGAATGAAATGAATTAAGTCACATTGTTCTATTGTGTGGGTACAAATATGTAACAATGACTCCAAGATTCATGTAATAGCAATGCACCAATAAAATATTTTTGAAAAGCATATAGAGAGAAGGAAAGAAAAGAGGACTCTTCATATGTCTGGGCATCTATATGAGGATGAGGGAATAATTCTGGGCTGAATTCAGGTCAGCCATAAAAGGCACAATTTTCCACAGCCCTGGAAAGGTCCAAGATCAAAAGCTTGAGTAGAATACAAACGCAGCCAAGAGAACACAAAATATGAAGACTGGTTAGAAGAAATAAATCAGTTTTGAGTTATATGGACTATCTGGGACCAACCTACACAAGAAGTGATTGGGTGGAGGCCATCACAAATGAAGGGAAACTCAGCCCAGCCTCCTTCAACATCCATGCAGATTGTCACACATGATAAGCCAGAACCAATCCTGGGAAATTAGGAAAACACTGAGCTGACCGAGTTTCAGATAGCATGAGGAATGGTAGTTGATTAGAAATTAACAAAAACAAAACTAGTGGGTTAGTCTTCCTCTATGTGTAACCAACAACCCACATTTAGAGACTTAAAACAATATACTTATTGACTTGCAGTTCTTCAGGTCAGAAGTTTAGCATGCCATGGCTGGTTTCTCACCTTAGAGTACCACAAGACTGAAATCAAAGTGTCAGCCAGGCTGAATTTTCCTGGCTGAAGGGAAAAATAAGTCTACTTCCAGTCTCTTTCCTATTGCTGATAGAAATCTCAGCTCTTTTTAGTTGCAGGACTGGGATTCCCTTTTCCTTGCTGGCCTTCATCCAGGGACCTCTCTTTGTTTCTCAGGAAAGCTCACATTCCTTGCCCAGTGGCTCCTTCCAATTTCGAGTCATCTTTTTGTGCTTCAAAACTATGACTTCCCTATGTCAGGCCTGTAGACCCAGGTTTAAAGCATTCATGAACAGATGAAGCCCACCTGGATAAACTCCCTTTCTGAAAACCAGCGAGCCATTTAACATGGTTGAATCATAGTATTAATATCATAATCCTAGTACTTAGGGATTTTTATGAGGCTCACATTTAAGGGGCTGGAAACTCTGGGAAACACCTTAGAAGTCTATCAGAACTACCGATTTATTGTGTCCTTGAGTTAACAGACTAAAAGACATATTTTTACACATATATCTAGATTGTGAAGGAAGACCTTAGGGCCAGCAACTCTTTTCCTAATTGGTGTATGACATAAAGAAGCTGCTCGGTAATAATTTGAGCATTTGAATAGGATGCAAGTGCTCCAAGTAAGTATGAGGAAAACAGCAGCACACTATCACATACCACTGACCCATCACGAATACCTTTACAAAACTGTAATCAACATTTAGTTACCTTTATTGTCCCTTTTATCTTTTTCTTGCTTTCCTGCTTGCTTCATTTTCTTTTTGCTGCTACTTCCTTTATTTTCCTTTCTCCGGCTGATGCCTAAGAACTGTCATCATTGGAATGAGAACAAAGAATCCAGATTCTAAACTCCAGCACTGTCAAGAACTGGCTGGTCTCTAGCAAGATTCTTAGTCCATCTATGCCTTCATTTGATGGCTGAGGAAAGCATGAAGAGGAGTAGTATATTGAATCACATGGTATAATGGAGAGACCCTCATGGATTTAAATCCAGGCTTCTCTAGCTATCAATAGTGTGGCTTTGGGAAAACTCTCAAACTAGCTAGTTCCCAGTCTCTTAATATTACTTGGGAATAATGATAGTACCTGCGCTGGCAAGAGTATTACCATGATTATGCATAATAAGCACTTAACTTAGTAATGTGATAGACATTGTTATCAATGATGGCTGTTATTTTTATTAACCATATAACAGTTTTTTTTTCATTTGATCTGATTTTATTCATGGCTAAAATTGATATTCTTCTTAGTTCCTTTAGGAACAAAGTAGCTTTAGCAAAATCCATATTATACTAGTGTCTATATTAAACCCTACTTGTCTCATCACCAATCAACCAATATCTCATTCTTTGGCAATAAGAATGCTCTCCTTCTAACATGAGTTTGTGCTTTTACTCCCCAGATCTGATTAGCTTTTCTGTCACTTTGGGAATCTCATCAATTTGCCAAGATTTATTTGCTGTATAATTTTTCGCCTATGAGTCTATCTAATACATATTTAGGAGGCTCGTGTACCTTCAATAATGTGAATAACAGTAAACCAAATAAAGCACTAGAATATCATTTTTGTCTGTCTCTAAGCTGCAGGTGACCAACTAAATGCAAGTAGCCATGGAAACAGGAAGGAGAAAAAATGTTAAGCATAAGATCATATAAAACAAAGAACTCAGGAGAGACAAGTAAACGAATGAGAGCTATGGAAAGCTGAATGATAACTGTGCCTCTGCCAAGGATGTCTATATCCCAGTTCTCTAAAGCTAGGAATCTGTCACCTTATATGGCAAAAGGGACTTTGCAAATGTGATCAAGGATCTTGAGACAGGAAGATCACCCTATATGATATAGTGGGTGCAATGTTTTCACAGGAGTCCCTGAGAGGGTGGGGAGGCAAGACAGTGAATGTCAGAAGGCATAGTGCTACCAGGACTCAACCTGCTATTCCTAGCTTTCAAGATGGAAAGGAGCCATGGGCTCAGCCTCTCAAAGTTGGAAACAGATTCTCCCCAAGAGTCTCCACAAGGAATGCAGCCATGTGATATCTCGATTTTAGCCCAGTGAGTCTCCTCTCAGATTTTTTACCTACAGATATGTAAGGTAATAAATTTGTTTATTTAAGCTACCAAGTTTGCGGGTAATTTGTTACAATAGCAATAGGAAATTGAAACTGAACAGGTATCAAATAACTACAGTGACACTTAGATGGCAGCTCTTTCATCAAGAAAACTCAGCGTAGATATCATAGGAGCCAGTTATAGTACATTTGCTGCTGAACAGCCTCCATTCACTGTCTTGGGCTCCCAACAATGATGCTTTGCATTATTTTTCTACTGTCCTTTATTGCAGCACAAAAATACCATTAAGATGGGCCAGTCAGAACTAATTTCTTAGAAACAAGAGAAATAGTCTCTTTTGCCATGGGCATTGTAACAAATGCACTCAAGTGCCACTATGATCATTTTCTTCTCACCACAGATATTGATCACACACATACATGCAAATACAAATTCATATAGTATAAAATATATACATATACACATATATAAATGAAAATAAATGGGGGCAGAGGGAGTATTCCCAAGCTCCATACCACCATCTAGTTCCTGGCTCAAATCTACTCTGAGGCCAAATTGCATTCCTGCCTTTCACTCCCATGAAAATGTTCTCATTCATGAACAGTTGCATAAGCCAACTTCAGGTGGTTTCTTTTAGTTAGAATGCAGAATGTCCTAAAAATTGCAGACAAAAAGAGAAGTGCTGGCTTGACTTGAGACTTCTATCTAAAACCTATGAGCTAATGAGCCATAGTCAACTCCACCATGTAAGAACGAACTGGTGACCTGGATGGAAAAGTATATAATACACTATTATTTAATTTTTTAAAATAAATCATGAAGACCAAATATATACCATTTCATAAAGTGCAAATGCCAGATGAAAATGTGGCAATTGAAAAAGAATAGTCAACATCTAATCTTTGATTCTTTGGATGCCATGGGAAGATGAAGTGCATAAAAGGGGGTCAGAATGAAGTCAATATGATTTTGAAGAGATCATTTTGTGAAGAGAACTTTTAGAATGACACAGAATGCTGGGAAACCTGGCCCCTAAAGGCAAATACTGTGGAACCTGTCCACACAACTCAAGACAGTGAGGAGAGATTCCAGCCAGACTCTGTAGAGAATTCAATCTATGATCTGGAACTGTGAGCATAGAAAAGTAGGGTGCTAGTAGCGATAAAAACGAAATGGAGGAATGTGGGGCAGAAAGAAAACTGGAAGATGTTAGACCACCTGACTTGGTGCTTTGGTTGTACAGCCAAGATCTTTACCATGTCACTGGGACTGGGTGCATCCTTAGCATTATGCTGGAGCGAAGAAGGTGTGAGTGTTTCCCATTTGCCCTAAATGAGAAAGAGCTAGTAGGAGGTCACCTTATGTATTCTAGAAAGGTAAAGGAGGTTTGAAGCAAGAGACTAGAGATGGAAGCATGTTCCTGGAGGCCACAGAAAGAGGTTTAAGTGATTAGTTATGGTGGACAATCAATCTCCTAATATTCTGGAAGGCGCTATAAGAGAGTCAACTGTAATGGTTCCGAGTCTAGAGGGCACAAAGCCATCCAGCCAAGAAGCATCTGTTTCTCTTACCTCTCTTTTCTCCCCATGCTTCAACCCTGGTGGGGTGGGGATCCTCCAATGAAAGGTAGAGTAAGCAAGGGTGCACATGGTGAGTGGTTGTGGCTATCAGTGAAGACTCTTAAGTAATTTGGATAAGATGCTCTTATTTTTTTTAATTATGATTGGTTTTGTGACATAAATTGACAGCAGGGCAGTCTAATATCAGTAATGGAGAAAAGTGTGCCCAAGAATAAAGTTTTAAAGGGTTATTTGAGTACAAAGCATCTTTCACATCCTGTGAGTCATGCATTCAATGTGTAAGTTACACCTACAAACCACATATGTAATCTTCGAGATGAATATTGTGTTTTTCAAATTTTAAGTTACCTGCAAATAATTGGGTATGCTGGTTTAGATGTTGTAATAAGTTTTATCATACCCATACATTTAATATGTAGTGAATTCTCCATAAGGAATGGATGGCTATAAGTCTTCATGAAGGCAGTGTAGCAGCTGGGCACAGTGGTGCATGTCTATAATCCCATCATCTCCAGAGGCTGAGGCAGGAGGACTGCAATTACAAAATCAGCCTCAACAACTTAGTGAGGTCCTAAGCAACTGAGCAAGACCCTACCTCCAAATAAAATACTAGAAGGGGTGGGGTATGTGGCTCAGTGGTTAAGTGCCCCTCGGTTCAATCCCTGGTACCAAAAAAAAAAAAAAAAAATGTGCAGCAGATGAAGCAAATGTCCTACCCCATAACCACTAGGTTCACTTCTGAACTCACTTTAAGATGAGATGGAGAGTTTCCCTGTAGGCTGACAACTTCCTTTCTAGAGATAGAGATGATTAGCAGGGAAATGTAAACAAATTGTATAAAAAGAGAAAGACTTTTTCCCCTGAGAAGCAGGGCAAAGGAAGGGTAAGAAAGGTAACTGTGGATTTCCTTATGGCCTCCTGTTTTTCTTATCCCTCTCTCTCCAGTTCTTTGAAGTATTTATCAATACATGCTTCACCAAAGGTGTATGTGATATGCTAAGTTATAATGACAAGGTGCAGAAAAATATGCCCACATTCAGTTTCAGTAGAACCAAAGGTATGGGCACACACACAAGAAAAAAAATGTTTGGAACTTCTCTTAAAGTAGGCCGATTTATTCTGTGTCATCTTGACCACTATTCTGGTACCCAAAAGTGTCCTGATGGATGCCATCTTGAGATAAGGAAAATACATATCTTCTAGGGTGGGAATAGACTAAGAGAAAAAAAAATAAAGTGGTGGTAAGAAGTGGTCAAGACCTCCTCCCCAATTTAAAGCAAAATCTTAGGAATCACATTTGACAGGTTGAGGAAGAGGAAGGGCTTTTGCCCAGTTTCCCATTCATTTGTCCTGTGGAAAGGGACCCCAGAGAGTGGCCACCACACGGTAACCACAACAGCACAGTGCAGTCCAGGAGGTGTAGGACCTGCGTTTATGTTTCTAGAACCTCTGCCAGCTGCCCTCACAAGATGCAGAGGATATACAGAAGTTCTTAAGTGCTCTCTAGGGGGAGGATAGGTCTGGACCGATTCTACCTGGGAAACAGGCTTAGGAGGAAAAGACTAGGCCAGGGTCTGCAGGGAGATAGAACAGGGCAAGGCAAGGATAGGCCGGGGAGAGGGGAGAAGCAGTTGAAAACAGTCTCATTACAAACTTCTATACAGTTGAGTTTTCATATGCTCTCTAGCCACAGGCTTCCGTAACGGGCCAGTAGTGACCTCCTGGACAAAAGGCACTATGCTGCAGAGATCAACACAGACCCAGAAAACAACTTAAGGATTCTCATGCAGATCTGAAGGCTTCTCTACCACACCTCTTCAGCCACCCCTAACAACCCAAACTGCCCAAAGACCAAACAGGCAATTTGGAAAGGAGAAGTAAAGACACAATCTGAAAAGCTGAGCATTTATTTATGAAGGGCTCTCATACACACACACACACACAAAGACACTTAGAACCACCATCATAAATTACAAAATATACCTAGGAAAAAAGAAACATAACTGCCAGAAATGAGTTAAAACAGAAAATTGGTAAGTCAGGAAAACATCACTTTCCCCTCTGAGATGGTATAAAGTAGACTCAGGTTTGTGTTAGGAGACAGTGGAGGATGAAGAGGACAGTGTCACCTAAGGACAGGCCTCCCATTCTCTATCTTCTCAGAGTAGAGACCTCCACTCAAGTTGCCCCGGTTGGTTCTTTGTTGGTATTAGCTCATTCATGGAATCAGAATCAGCTAGTGTGAAAGTAATTAATCAAAAGCACATAAGGTTTTCATTGGGCTAATTAACTTCAAAACAAACAAGTCTTGAGAGCGTGTTCTACATAACCGCAGGAGTGGGTAGAATGAGCCATTGTTACTGCAGCCCCAGCTCCCAGCTCTGCAGTGCTTCAAAGGGCCTCACTATTTCTAATAGAAGATGACCAGGTTTTTACTTTAAAACTGTTCTTCTACACATGATGGCAAAACAATGACCTGGAAACTAAAATATGCAAGAAATCAAGGAGCCCTCTCCATAATGCTGAGCTTTATTTTTATAGCGACGCTTTGCACTGTGTTTCTCACCACACTGAATAGCTAGAGATTGTTTCAACACCATAGATTCAACCTGAGTTGAGTTAGAGTGACAAAGCCTGTCTCAGCTCTCATTAGAGGTGCCACTCACCACAGAGGGACACACAGGTTATAATAAGCTACAAGGGATTTTCCAGCAGATTATAAAATCGGACACAGAGGTAGCTTGGCTTGCAGAACACAAAAGCATACCTTAATAGAACTTCTGATTTGGTTCCCTCTTTGGTGAAATAAGATTAGTAATATTAAAGAACTTAACAGAAACTGACTGTGGCTGGTTTTAGGGGAAAAAGATTTTATTTAAAGGATAATAAGTAGCTTACAGGGAAGATCAGAGAATCAGGACTGGAGGCTACCAACTCTGCAGCAGTTACCACTAGGAGATGCCCACTGCATACCTGACCAGATCAACAAAATGGACATCTTCTTCTACCCACACTGCTTCTACAGCTAAAATGTTTTTTCCATGCCTCTGCTTCAGGAGGACACCCTTTTCCCATTCAAGGTCAATGTGCTTTTTTCTTCCTATGAGAGAAGCTAGAAAATGAAGTAGAAGAGAATCTCTGCTCAACATCTTTTGAAAGATTACAATAAAACTGAAATGACACAGATCTCAGTTCCATCCAGAAAGAGACTTTTATTCCTAAGGCTGTCACATAATAGATGCTCAATAAAAGTCATCAGTAATAAATTTTTAAAAGCAAGGAATGGATGAACAATATGGGGAAAATAATTTATGTACACATAGACAAGTAAGGGATTTTTTTTTCCTCCCATCTGATCACACCTCCCTACTGACAATATTCTATTTTTTTTATTTGGCAATGAGAAAACAAGTTTTCTGATGTCTGGATTAATATGTTTAAATGGGATTATATATCATGTAATATAAATGACCAATTTTAAAGTAGAATGAAATAAATGCTGTTACTGACAAAAAGTTTTGAATTCAATGAAAACTTCTTGCATATTTAATAAATTCTACAGTGTTACCAGCTGGAGATTATTTTTTTCATATCTTTAATATTGTGATGCTGAAAGAAAATGCCACAGACTTAATTCGAATTGTCTTCTAATCCAACTTTTAAACCTATACCTTTCTCAGCAACTAAATATTAGTACTAATATTTTTAGAAGCATAAGTACAAACGTTTAATAACTTATCATTTTTTAAACAATAGTATTTCATCTTTAATAGAAAGTACTGCTGCTTTGAAAACATGCAAAGTAGTTTTTAATTGGCTCATTTATTATCCTTTGTTTGTGCTGGGAAATACTCCCACCTCCAAGCATAATTTGCTTCACTAATGAGGCAATCCTTCTGATGAACCAAATTTCCACCCTATTCAATTACCAGAAATCAATAGTTTCACTATAAAGATGTTATTTCCTAGGCATGGCACTGAAAAATGGGGCGAGTTGTATAACTCACCATAGGTACTCTGAAAAATTTTATCTTTCCACATCTGAATTTGGGGGCTTATAAAATTACAAAATAAACATAAAAGTAATTCAAGATGTTCTGAACCATGGTAAATCAGAATTAAACAGACCATGCAGTAAAGCTGTTTACTCAGCATAGCATTTTTGGCCATCTGGATCATCTTTAAACCCGACCAGGCAAAATGATGAAACATGCAGGCAGGACTAAGCCACGCGCAACAAAGCCTCCAGCTCTCACCTCAACCCTGTGTGTGGCCCCGCTGCTAAAAACGACAAAAAAATGAAGGTTTCAGAGAAAGAACTGACTTTCAAAAAAAGGAAAAAAAAATTTTTTTTTCAATTTCCTTATATGTGAAAATTAAAAATCAAATAAAAACCAGCATAGGGCTGGGGTTGTAGCTCAGTGGTAGAACACTTGCCTCGCATGCGTGAGTCACTGGGTTCAATCTTCTGCCAACACATAAAAATAAAGATATTGTGTCCATCTACAAGTATAAAAATATTTTTAAAAAAACAGTGTAATCACATCACCAGAAGTTAACACTAAATAATACACCAAGATATTATGCATCTAAACTCACACACTCAAATAGATTATAAGTACAAAATGATAGCATAGTGCGACTACTTTGTATAACTTAATTCACCCCCAACAGTATTACTGACCCCACAGTATTCCACTGCATGGAACAACAAAATTATTTGCTCAATCTTTTCCTCGGGTATTTAACTTGGTTATAATTGTTTGTAGGAATAAATAGAATTAAGATGAATGTACTATGATAAAAATTTGACTTGACTTTGAATGTTTGGCCACTGACTGCTTTCAAACCCCACCCTTCTTCCCCGACTTGTTCCACATATAGGTAAACCCTGGAAAGCCTAGGGACTGCTGCTTTTGACCCCAAAGGAAAACAAACCACAGAATCCCACAGGAACATTCACCTCATGCCTAATCCCCTGCCACAATAAAGACCACACCTATCCTTTTGTTCAAGCCATTGCAAGCAATCCCATTATTTGGGTATTCAACTTTTCCCTATCCTCTTGGTACATGTGGGGCATCATGAGTTTCCAATATCTGCACCAATTTTAAGTGAAAGGTCAACTCTACTTTCCAGGGGGTGACTAAACAGAATAGTCTAGGCCATGACTTCCACTCCTCAGATCTTTATCCTCTGGCTTTTGGCTTGCTAGCTGGATGATCTGCCTACTGCAAGCACACACTTTGAGCTGCTACATGCTGACTAGCATGCTCTTTAAGCCACGTTGCCGTCTGCTGACACGCTTACATTTATGCTGTCCTGTAGTCCTATGTATTTGCCGAATCCTACCAACTTTGTTATTCGTTTAACCTACTTTGATAATTAGTGTTTGAGGTTAGAAGTATGGGGAGGGAGCTTTTAAAGTGCACTTGGATTATGGGTCTTGGCTGGGATACGTGTGTCTCATAATGAATCATCTCTCTCAATTCTAGAATAATCTATAAACTAAGGTAAGTCCATGCATGCCTCCACAAATTAACCCACTGTGAACTGGGTCCTCTACAATAAACAACAATAATAAAAACTGTAGAAGCTATTCCAGTTGCTATGCAACAGGCATTGCCATTGGTGTCCCCAGAGACTACTTCACTGTAGAGGCCTTAGCAATCTCCCCTCTTGCCTCCTGGAGTCACTGGAACATTTACAATGGCCACAGTTGCCCACGTGAGTCTGATATATGAAATTGCACTCCTCAGTTAAACTCCTTTACCCTGGCATCTTCTGTCTTCATACAAGACCCTTGTGGAGATGAAAGCTGTCAGAAGCCCCGAGTTGTGGTGTCTTGGGTTGTGTAGGTAGAACCCTGGAAGGCTGTCATGGCCCAAGGCCTCCTTATGAAAATAGAAATGGTACTTTCAATAGAGCCACACCTGGGCCCTCCAACATATTCTACCTATATAAAGAAACATCTTCCTCATCCTCATTCCCTTGTCATGTACAATGGCACCAGAGGAGTCTTACTATTTTGACCCTCTGGCCACATGGGAAGCCTTTAGGTATCAACTGACCCATCAGAATCGGAGTTAATATACTTTACAGGTTGCACATGTGATGAGACTCCCCAGGGAGCTGCTGCCATGGATCCCCTCACCTGGATATCTCTGATCAGATACAAGATCCAGTGGTCTTCTATTATGTAAATTGATCAAACATCAGGCAATAGTCTTAGCATGCAGGATGTCCCGTCTTTCTGGACATTTTTATAGACTCTTAGGCTATCTGATCCACAGTCCTCCTCATCAGGGTAAAGAATTCTTTGCCTTGCCAATGCCCAAACTATAAATCAAAGTCACACATTTCTCTATATGTATGAATATCATAATACCTACCACACCAAAACACTCTTATCACCTACAGTTTCACTTATTGTTAGTTACCAAGGCATTATATTAATTTTCCTTCTCAAAATCTACAGTCCTGTGCCCAGCAAGACATTTAATGGAAATTTCATCTTTACCAGCCTCAGGAAGCAGGCCAGTAAGATGACATAATAACAATTAAACAAGTTCAATTTTTTTTTTTAAATAAGGTGCTACATATTTCTACTATCCATCAGACAGAGGAGTGAATTGTGATACAGAGTTTGACTCCATTTTTGGTGTTTGATCACAGACAATTTTTAAGCCCCACCACACATCTGGGTAGATCCACAGGAAACCACCTCAGTGTGGGCAGGAAATTCAAACCATGCCAGTCACTGGCCCTGCACAGGAGCACTCACCCAGCTCCATGCCCTAACCACAGTGGAAACCAAGTTCCTCACCTCCCCCTCAAGACTTTGCAGAATAGCTGGGTGTCTGCCTTGCTCTCCCCAGACAGCCCCTTTATTAAGTTACAACCATTTCCTACCGCCTTGGGATGTGTGTGTGTCTCCATCAGTCTCCACGTCTGAAACTATCTTGGGTGAGGGTTTGATCCTGCCCTCCAGGGGCAACCACAAAACACATACTTATATCACTGGGCACTTGTCTTTTTCCATAGGAAAAATTCCTAGAAATAAAATATTCATGGCTTATGACTTCTAAAAGTTGACTCTAAATCAAGTGACATAACTTAAGTATCCATTTCCTGTAAATATCAAATAAGGTACTATTTATCATTGCCTATTTTAGACTTGACAAAATAGTATCTTATTGGCTTAAATTTGTAATTTTTAATGATGTTGAGAACACTTTAAAAATATTTTTATATAACATGCACCCAAATTTTTCTTTTATATATTTACTTTTTGTGTAACTTGCTCTTTCTTTCTGAAAATTAACTATGAAGAAACTTGTATATTAAGTCTTTGTATATATCTTAAAATACAAACAGATCAAGAAATTTTTGTATTAAATACAAAAATGCCAAATAAAAATGAAAAAATATTTTGTTACAAATATATACAAAATATTTGTCAACTGCCTTATTTTAGTACACTTATGACTTCTTATTTATGGCATTTTGCAATAGAAAGGCTTTAAAGTTTTAAATTAAATTCAGAGTCTTCTAGTGCCAGTTTATTGAAATACTGATAATCTAAAGAGATTTCTTTCCTATAACAATTAAGGAAATTTTTTTTCCAACACATTTTCTACTGCTCAATTCAACTCTAACATACTTCTTAGTATTCTGCAAAAATCTACCTCCTACAAGTATTTAATCCATACGGACTTTGAAATTTGGTATTTGCTATAAAAATATGAGCTATTTATACAATAGCTTCAAATCTGCCCTTATATTCCAGGGGTCTAGAGTAAAACACCACTGACATGAATCAAATGAAGCAGGAACCATAGTCAGCCAAGATTCTTCTCCTGATGTTGAATAATTTGAATTCTCCCTGGGCTAAGTCAACACATGAATATTACAGACCATGTGCAGCTCAGAGAGTCTACACCTATGAAAGGCTTCCATCTCTGGCCATCTGTCACACAATGGAGTGAACAGACTGCTCCCGTAGCTACTTTTGTGGACAATTTGAGAGTGAAAAAAAATATCCTTTGGACTTTAAAAAAAGCAGATTGAAAGCAAAATGTGAATCTGAATCTTATAAAAGTGGTTTTTTGCTTTCATTGGCCAACAGATCAAATGGTGTATATGCTGGCTGGCCCTTTTCTGATTTTAGGTCATAGGTTTATTAACACAGGTAAAATTTATGCATGGATCTGTAGTTTGTACAGATTTGGTTTAAAAACTAAAGGGAGGACAGACTTTCATTTGGCAGGAGGTCTGAATATCAAGTGAAGTACTAATCTAAATCCCAAAGGCCAGACACATATGTGAAGAGAAATTTTATAGAATCAAACTGAATTCTGGGATGTTTGTTTCTTCACAAAATAGAAATCTTAGTCTTCATCCTACTAGTGTCATCTTATTTAGTTTTGTTTAGGAGGATGTGGGATGGGGAGAGGGGTGTACATAATGGAAAGCATTAGGGAAGGAAAATGCCCCTACTTCAGAAAGGAGATTTCTGTTTAAGCATGTGACCCAGAGAGAGAAACTTCAAGCCTTTTGGTGAAGCAAGACTTATCAATAGAGACTATCAAGAGAGATGAATTGGGAAGGACTGAGTCGAAGGGAAAGCACCTTAGTCATTTAGTTATGTAAGCTCTAGATTGAGAGGAAGCTTCTGGAATCAGACAGACCTGGGTTTGAATCCTGGTCCTGCCAATTACTACCTGCTTTTTAACCTTGCTGCATTATGTGTAAATGAGCATGATGTTTCCTACATCAAAGGACCTTTGTGAAAATTAAATATTGTTCATAATGATTGACATCTAATATCCACTCAATAAGCACTAACTGCTATATAAGGATAATAAAGTCAACACACTTATTACTTGTCTTGTTTCAAAAAGGACAAGAAGATGGTTTTAAAACTGCACGCTAAATGGTAATGTTTGTTTGTTTTTAATTGTCAAGTCGGGATTAGGGCAAGTTATAAGGAAATCAGACTAGTTTTCAAAATACATATAAAAGGTTTATAATTTTACTCAATTTGAGCCAAAAATTTGTCAATAAACCTTCTTGCAGGTAGCATGAGAAGGAATCCGGATCATTTTAAAGATTCATAAAGTCCCAAATAACATTAGTGGTTCAGATGAAGCACAGCTATTTCTGATTTAGCATGCTAAACATTCAGTGAGTCAATAAAACAGTTTCATATGGATCTGTTTCTTAAAATACCTTTCAAAATAATCCAGTGCCATTAACACCAATCCATTTATATTATGGAGAGACTACACACACATCCAAGCATGTACAAGTCTTCAATTTACAATGGTTCCATTTACAATTTTTCACTTAATGATGACATAAAAGCAATCCAAATTCATAAAATGAATTTTGAATTTTGATCTTTTTCTGGGCTAACCCTACTCTCTCATGATGCTGGGCAGCATCAGTGATTAGCAGCTTCCTGTTAGTAACAGGATCATGAGCATCAACAACTGATACACTAAAGTGTTCTGTGCTGCTAAACTATGAGTTTTGGTACAAATGTATTTAATGCATTTTTGATTTATGATACTCTCAACTTACAATGAGTTTACCAGGATGTAAATTGAGAAACAATTTACAAATCTATGTGTGTGACTTTTCAAAGACTTTTTTTTCCCCTCATTCTACAGAAAAGGGACTATGAAGACCAATATAAATATGCAAATGTGATAGCTTTAAACATATTCACACATTTTTATTCTGCTCTTCTATTTCCTTCTTGGGCAGAAGCTAGACTTAATTATTCATGTCTAATAAAATGAATAAAGTAGAATGGATTGACCACAAAAAGGCAGACACCCATCTCATTCTAACTGTCACATTACTCATTCTGGAGAAACCCACATCATGGGCTGAGCTGAGAGGGCCATGTGGTCAGGAACTGAGGCCTAACCAAGCACTAGAAATAACCTCGGGCTTCCTATCAGCAGCCATATGAATGAGCTTGGAAGCACATCTTCCAGACCCAGGTAAATTTAGATGACTGCAGCCCTTGTATCTTGACTACAGTGTCTTGAGAGATCTTGTGCTTCAACCACCTCACCAAGCTCTTTCAAATTCCTCTCCCACAGAAACTGAGATAAAGAAAGTTTATTGTAAATTGCCGAGTTTCGGGGGTAATTGGTTCTGTAGCAATAGATAACTATTCTGACTGCCTTGAAAAACTAGAAGATTTAAACTATTTATAATTACAGAATCACAAATATCAATTTCCCAAAGACAAATTACTTTTACTCTTTTATAACATAAGAACAAATGATCTATAAAATATTGAAAACCTCACTGGGGTTGTGCTCAGTGTTAGAGCGCTCACCTAGCATTGAGGCAAAGGGCTCCATCCTCAGCACCACGTAAAAATAAGAAGGAATTGTGTCCACCTACAACTAAAAATATTGAAAACCTCTCTACCAGTATATAAATGCAAATGTGTACAATATAATGAATCTAATTGAAAACAATGAATTTTATTCAAGTGCATTTTCCTTGGCTTTTAGTTTCCAATTTTGTTTTGAAAGCCTCCTTACAATAACCACAAATATTAGAGGTTGGTAAGGTTCAAAGGCTTGCTTAAGTGTCATTGTTTTGGAAATTATACACAACACTTATACCAGGAGAATAATTTGTTTTCAGCCATAAATCAATTGCGAAAGTAGATGAGCTAAGTTGCCAAACCACATCATTCATTGGTTCATTCTTTCAATATGAAATATTTATTGACTCATATTAGGCCTCAGACATTGGGCAAGATATTCCTAGTACAAAGCCCTAAACTTGGATTTTTAGCAAACTACTCTTAAAGTGTACCTGAACTGATCACTTATCTGTGAAGTAATCCCCAACATTTAAGAAGCCTTCTCCTCCTTTGGGATCTATGGCATCTTGTTCACTCAACTGTGTTGCATGATACCTATGACCAACATGTTAATATGACATTTATCTTATTCTCCAAATGAACCTCCACTTCCTTGAGTACAAGCAGTGCATCTTAATATTCAATACAGAGTAGGAGCTGCATATTTGTATAATTTAGTAACTGATGCTACTTTAACACCATATAAATTAGATGAAGATAGTAGCAAATAAATGATAGTAAGATAGAAAATGAAGCATATAACATTGTATATATCCCTTTCTATATAGACAAAGTTACAATGGAAAAGAACTCAGAAAACTGAAAACTGCTTCAGGAAGACCTATTGTGATTTAGCACAGAGAAAATAATAATAGCTAATTTGGGAATTGGAGAATAGTGAATACATCTGGGTTTGAATTCTATTTCTTCTACTTATGAATTTGTTACCTGGGAATATTAACTTCTCTGAAACAGTTTCCTCAATGGCTAAATAGAGAAAATAAAAGAAACTACATATAGAGTTGCAGAGAAGAATATATTTATTAATGATGTAAAATGGTCACACTAGTTTCTGGTTTACAGTAAGTAAATATCTGAGTCAGATATTTAGCGGTCCAGCTGAGAAAGGCTAAAAGAATATCCCCAGCCTGGAAGGATGATTTTCAACCCAGTTCCTACATAACCATCCATGGAATATTCTAAAATGCTGATGTCTAGGCCTTAAGCTCAGATATTCAGATTAACTCTCCAAAATATGATGGAAATGATTATAGGGTTCTGGTCTTTAAAAAAAAAACTATTTCTAGTAATAGTCATCATTGTCATTGCACTATAGATTGAATGTTCATACAAGGCTAGGAACTAGGCTGAAAGTTTATCAACATTTATTCTCTCCTAAAACCATTTTACAGATAAGGGGGAAAAATCATAGCTCCCCAAGATTATGCAAAACTAAAGATTAAAATTGGAATTCAAACCATGGACCTCCAAATTCCAAAGCCATTCTCTACAATAGTATTTTTCAGGGTCTGGGTTTTGAGACTATTGCCAGATACAGCAGTCCTCTTATTCATGTGGGAGATATTCCAAGACCTCAAGTGAATGCCCTAAACTCCAGGTAGTACTGAACCCTGAACCCAAGTATGTGTCACCTATACAAACACACACAAGTTTAATGCCTTTTTCACATTAAATAAGCATTTATCACACTGTGGCTGTAACTTTTTTAGTTTGAGGTATGACAGCAAAACTAGCACACATTTCTTTTTCCTTCTTCACAACTTCATGGGTAGAATATTTGTTTTTATCATGGGTCTCAGCAACCTCAGCCTATGATTTTCTTTTCTTTCCTGATTAGCTTTAGAGCTTTCACATTTTCACTGGAGAGAGAAACTTCATGGCTTTATCATATCTGCCATTGCTAGTTTGTTCTTTGAGATCAGGATTAAGTAAAAGGGGAATACTTTCACTTAAACACTGTTTTCAGGAATTTATCTGATAACTAGGATGATTACAAGTGACAGAGATGATGGGTAAGGCATGAAATGTGGATACACTGAACAAAGGGATAATTTACTTACTAGATAGAACGGAGTGTCATGTTCGAGATTTGATTATACAACACAGGAATTAAAACTTAGGATTTCTGGAAGTTTCCATTTAATATTTTCAGATTGTAGTTGATCGTAGGTAACAAACTGTAGAAACCTATAGATATTGGGAGTGGAGGACTACTGTACACAAATTAATCTTTGGGATCTTGGAGTCAAAAACATTTAGCAGAAGGTTCAGCTCAAACAATTCTCCAAAGGCAATTGATGTAAACCTAAGCAGACCCTGAAACAAAGCATATTAAGAGCCTGTCCAAATCTTACCCCAAGTTTATCTGCAATAGGGAAACAGATTCTATAGGAAAATTACCCCCATGCTCTCCTCCCATTAGGATGTGACCTTTCTAATACCACACTACTAGCAGCCACATTAAAAAAAAAAAAAAAAACTGAAACAAATGTTGGTGTTGAGAGAGAGAGAGAGAGAGAGAGAGAGAGAGAGAGAGAGAGAGAGAGGAGTATGTGTGTGTGAGAGACAGACAGAGAGAAAGACTATGCACTCATGTCTGTGTGTTAATTATAAAGGTATGTGTTTTGTTTTTTAAACTTAAAACAAACTTAACTTCATAAACTCAAATCACAACAAAAAACTGAAATTGGAAGTAGAATTTGCTATAATCGCCCTTTTCCAGAATTGTGCATCTTGGATAGGGTCGTTTGTTTAAATTAGAAACCCCTGTCTGAGCAACAGCTCTCAAAAGAGGCTCCGCTACTTAGAGCATGGCTATTCTCAGGTTTCAAGGTCACTTAAATACTTGCACAGCCTAAGCAGAGAAGAATTCATCACCACCACTGCTGCAATGTACTGACATACATCATGTAAACTGGAAGGTAATCAGGATTTTTTTCTCCAACCACTAATGGGATAAATGCATGTGCTGAGTTGCCAGGAGAGACAAATGAATGCAGACCATGGGAAAAGTTGGAAGACTTTTGCCACCAATTTATGTTGCTCTGTATATCCATCCATTCCTGAAATGAGATGTCAAGATAAATAAGGCAATCTTTTTTTGGAAACTGCAGCCAATTGTTACCATGGGTACCCAGTAGTTCAACCTGTTCTATTTGACTGTGAATCAATGTCCTTGATGCTCCTCCCAGGCCCTAACCTGAGCCAGTCTCCCCACACATTGTTGATCACATTTTTTCCATATGTGAAATCAAAAATCTATCTTCATCCTCTGCAAAGATGGGGTGATGATTAATTATATACTTTTTGCCAAAGGATCATCAATTTCTCTGTTATAAGTATTAATATATAATATTGTTATTCTTTTTTTCTTGGCTAATTGGAAGTTACTAAAAGACTAAGGGCTTCAAAAAACATTGCTCCAAGGTCTCAGTATTCCAAAGATAATCAGTGACAGCACAAAATATTTCATTTGGCCGTTGACATTGACATGAATACAAATTATTTCTCTTGCTCTCCTAGAAGGACCTTATGCATGCAGATCACCTATCTCTAGAAATACAGCACCCAAGTATTTTGAGATCTCACATTGTTACATTGGCAGAGTTTTAGAAGTGAAAAATGCCAAAGGCATCAATAGTAATAAAACTTGTTAACTGATTGACGGGGTTTGTTAAACCTCCTCCCATCAGTAGGCTTTGCTTTGATGGACATAGATGCTTAAAGGGAATGAGTTGAAGATGGAGTGCCCCATCTGGGGCACCTTTCCCCATCCCTCCCCAACTCCCTTTAGTTTCAACTCTGATACCCCATTCTATTCATGTAGTATACAGTGTGAAAGGATCAGAGAGATTTGATTGATGTTTGAATATTCTTTACATGTGACCAGGGACTTGATACACACAGCCTCACTTAATTTTAGATCTTTTTTTCTTAGTGTTTATTTTTTAGAGCAGTTTGAGGTTTATAAGAAGACTGAATGGAAAGTACAGAGTTTCATATACCATGGTCCTCTTATAGGGAGGGCTACAAACTTCTTTCCTATAGATATCCTACCCAAGAATGGCACATTGGTTACAGTCAATGAATCTACGCTGACACACACTTGTCATCCAAAGTCAAAGTTGACATTAGGGTTCACTTTTGATGTTGCACATTATATGCATTCAGTTAAATATACAATGATGTGCACTTACCATTATAGTATCTTAGGAGTAGTTTCAGTGCCCTAAAAGTCCTCTGGAAAAATCTGCCTATTCATCCTCACTAACCCCTGGCAACCATTGATCTTCTTGCCTTGTCCAGAATGTTATATTGCTGGAATCATATAGCTTGTGGACTTTAAAGATCTGTTTCTTTCATTTAAATCTGCATATATGATTCCCTCATTTCTTTTCATGGCCTGAAAGCTCATTTCTTTTTAGGGCTGCATAATATTCCATTGTCTGGAAGTACCTCAGTTTAGTCATCCATTCTGAAGGACATCATGGCTGCTTTAAAGTTTGGGCAATTTTGAATGAAGCTTCCATAAATATTCGTGTACAGATTTTGTGTGTGTGTGCAGAAATAAGTTTTCAACTCATTTGGATAAATACCAAGAATGCAATTGCTGAATTGTATTGTAAGACTATGTTAAGAAGCTGCTATGGGCTGGGGATATAGCTCAGTTGGTAGAGTGCTTGGCTCACACGCATAACGCCCTGGGTTCAATCCCCAGCACCCAAAAAGAAAAAGAAGAAAGTGCCATCCCGTCTTCTAAAATAGCCCACATTTCCTTTTTATCCAGGGGGAAGTTGACTTGGGACTCCAACTTTCTCCCATTCTTCACACCATAATACTTAAAGTATATCTCCAAATAGAGCCAGGCCTCTGGCTAAGACACCTCCATTTCCTTCCTTACTTCTATCTCTAGTCAGGACCTCTGCAAAATAATGCCAGTGCATTAAACAGCACAGCACTAATCAGGTGGTCAAAAACCATATCCAGAAACCTCCAACATCTGCTTCATGTCAGGAAGAGGCCACATGCCAATCACAACTCAGTCAATGTGTTGTATTGGCAATAGCTTTTCCTAAACACAGGCCAAAGTTAAGATTTGCAAAAACTCTTCTGCGATTTGCATGTTGGGCTGTCAGGTTGCTCACCATTTGTGGTTGGTCATCTTCCATCAAGCTCTTCAGGATTTTCTCAGTTTGAGAAAAACCTCACTGTCATCAACTAAATTGAGGGTGTGGAGTTGGAGAAGTTTCTAGTTCATTTTCTATGGACTCAAACCTTAACATGTTTACAAACTCTTAACTGAGTAAATGAATGGTTAGACAGAATCATTCTCCCTTGCCACCTACAACACACAGGCTTGGACATTACTCCTTTAGCCACAGATACACATTCTCTTAGGCAACCCCAGAGGCTTTGCTGAGCCTATCAATCTCACAAGACAAAATGATAAATCATTGTCACTTAAGTGCTCTCAGGATTCTCTTAAGGACAAAGCACTGCCAGAAATATCAACATGTTAATTCCTCAGTCCAAAAAGATAAAGTAGCAAACTAGGGCAAATGTACAGAAATAAGATGTATAGATCATAATATCCACATCATGAATGAATTACTTCTGAGTATCAAATTATAAAAGAGGGTTATAACTGGAAATAGGAATTAGCAGACTTCAATTTCTGAGCTTGCCTTGATTGTGAAAATGTAAGGTATGATTGTATTTGATGAGAATCATCTGAAGAACTATTCTGCTGACATTAAGTTTAAAAGGCCTGATTTAAAATCCCATTTCTGAAAAACAAGCACACAGAAACATTCAGGAGACTGACAATATACACTTGGCAAAGATGAACTTGGTAATGAGGACAGTTCAATAGTGGGCAGTTCCGCACATTTCAAAGCAGAGTCTTGCAGGGATTCAAAGGGAGCCATTCCCACTCCCAGACCAGAAGGGGGATGGAGGGTGAGATTGGGGTTTATAAGAAAAAATGCAACTCTTTCCATTCAGTTAAAAAGGACTTCAGGAGAGAAGTCTGACTTTTATAGACAAAACACAATCAACCTGTAGCAAGAGGACAGGGAGAAAGCTTGGATAATAAAACCCAACTCTCCTCTCCACCTCCAATATCCTGCCCTCTGCCTCTGCTGACAGAATCAGGGACCCCGAGATACAGATATTAGCCAGAAGGAACAATTGTCTTTAAGTTGAAGTCTGTACAAGCTCTGTTTCTCATTAGCATGATCAAAGCTCTTCTCTTTAATATTCAACTGCTTAACTAACCTTCTGGTTTAATCACAAAGGAATGTAACTTTTAACCATAAAGCTTTTGATAACCACAAACCTTATGAAATATTTGTTATAGGAAGTTATACTCATTCACTTAAATTTTAAAAAGCTTATAATCAGAAGTTAAATTGACACACTTAGGTTATAAATGTGCTCACAAACATCAGCCTTGTAATCAATCCAACCCTCTGCAAATGAACTCATCCTTCTTGTGGATTCTCTTTTAAGCCAAGAGTGTTTTAGCTGGCTGCCTTCCACCTGTAGCTGCAAAACTTAACCTCGCCTCTGAAAAATTCATCTAAATGTATCGCAAAGTTTATTTGCTCTTTCATATAAGGTAGTTCTCTAGTATTCTTGTTAGAGAACTTGTCTGTCCTGTGATATTTATGGTCACAATTATTAGGTCTTTGGATATAGAAAATTGTAATTTACCAAAATTTTATATATTACATTGTATTTTACTTGTATTCAACCAAATAAACTCTTCAGATGTTTGCAGGGTATCTGTAACATTACCTGGGATCAAGGTAATCACAGGAAGATCTTTGTCCTTGCAGAAGTAATCCACTGAAAAGAAATGTCAATGAAAGGATGGGGTACAGATCCAAAGTCCTCAGGACATGCTGCTTCTCTCTACAGTCTACCTTTGGGACATCCATTAGCTCTATGACAGCAGGACTCAAATATTGACCAATGATCCTTCCTCATATGTGTTTATCATTTTGAAAACTACCTGGGCCACAGGAACTCATGTATTATTGGAGCAGAGAACTCAAGTATTGTTAAAATATAAAGACAGATACTTGATTCTAACTTTTCGAATACCAACTCTCTGCATTTTTCTGCCAGTGCGCTGTACATCCAAATAGAAAAGAATGCACTTTCCTCCTGAGATGTATGGCTGAGCCAGCTGCTATGGAGTATTTCTAAACTTTTTCTTTAGGTCTTATTTCCTTTTTTCCCCTAAATTTGAAACTGTAGTTTTTCTTTTCCCACCAACACTCTTACATCAAAAATCTCTTTATATTTAAATGAAAGTAACAACATTCCTTCTGCGATGTGCCATCTCTCTGCTAAGCTTTCTTTCCCTTTCCCAAGGGACCACTAACAACTTTCTTTTCCTACTCTCCTTGGTGATGAGGTCTTAGTTTGTTTTGGTGACTCAACTCCACCAACACCTGTTTTGTAAGGAACATTCAATAATGGCAGTTTTCCATTCTAATTTTTTTTTAAGTTTTCTTTCCTTTTTCAACATTTTACTACATTTTCTTCTCACACTCCTTAAAGAAATATGTAACTGATGTTCACGCATTCACTCTTCATTTTAAGTGGCTTATAATTGGTACTTAAATTATACATTCCTTCTAGTGTTGTTACTATTTACTCACACTTTTTACTATCTGGATGTAGTCACATACATTTTACATGCAGTTTAAAGCTTGTTGCTTGTCATTCTTCTCTTTATTTCCACCTAGATTGAGGTTTCTTCCGATGCAAGTTGTTTTTATGAGCATCTTTCTATTTGGGATGCATGCTTGCCATATTCTGTGAATCCTCACAGATCCAAAGACCTATTTCTTTCCTTTTTAGCAGTGGAATTGTAGCAACATTCTCAGCTTACAGCTCCCTCCTTCCAGAGGTCTATATCAGTTAGTCCACCATTTCCTTGCTTCCAGAATTCCAATCTCATTTTCTTACTTTGTAAGAAGCCCATTGTTTTGGATTATTTTTTTCTTCTGTCTGAAGACTAACAAGACTTTCTTTTTCTCTTTGCAATTTTCAACTTCTCATAATTTTCTAGGCCTATTCTTCACATTTTCCATTTTTTTTCTTTTTTAACATTTTCCTAAATTTCTTCTAATTACTTAGGACCATGCCAATCTGAAATTATAAAAATTTTAGTTTATTTTTTGCTTAGTACTAACCTTTTTCACCATTTTACTACATTCGATTCTCTTCTTCCCATACTCCTTAAAGAAGAAATATGTAATTAATGTTCACACATTCATTCTTCAGGATACTGTACATCATGTACTCTTCTGCCTACTGGAGATTCAAAAGTGCATTTAAAAAGACAAAAATTTATACTTTTATTGAACTTGCTGTCTTCATTTTCCTAATCTCCTTTCTTCTACCCACTGAAAGCTGCTTCTATTGTCTCTCCCATCCAGGGCTGCTCTTGCAAAGTCTGGGAAAGAACTGATTTCTATACCTGCACCTTCCTCAATTTTCTGTACTAATTAACATTGGCAGAGAGTGTTTTTATTACACACTTGTTTTTGTTACTATGTAGACTTAAAGGTTTATCACACTACGTTGACATAGTTAAACAATTACAACAGTCAAGAAAATTAATCTGTCAACTTCCACATTCACCTTTTTTAGTGGTTAGACCAACTAAAATCTGTCTTAGAAAAATTTCAGCATGCACTATTATCAACTATATTCTTCATGCTATATATTTTGCATCTTTCAGTTAGGATGTTTTCCCTTTCAAAATAAAGAAAAACTCAACTACACTTGGCCTAAACAATAACAATATATATAAGTTAATGTAACCGAGATTTCTACATAAAGGTAGATTTCAGAGCTGATTTGACTAGGCTTTCCCTCAACAACCTGGTATCTTTCCTTCTCTTCTGCTCCTCTAGTGTCACTCTAATCCTGTGTTAGCCGACATGCTGCACCTTTCAGAATGCAAAGATCGTCTTTCAGAAAAATTTTTTAAAGAAACCTCAAACAATTTCCCCATCATGTCTAATTAAGTTTAATTAGTTTTTTTCCCTTCCTAAACAAACCCCTTCTCATCTTGGAAATGAGACATTCTGATTATCTTGGGCCATGAACAAATCCTTACTGCAACGGTACAGGATTGCTTTCAATGGCTGTCTTAAATCATGGCTCATCCCTAGAGCTGGACTGGAGTCAACTTCCTTAGCATCAAATGGAAAAATATATAGATGCCCAAACAAAAGTCTTGGTGCTTTTAGGAAGGGGAACCCGGGTTGGGGTGGGGGTTCCTGCTTGGCTGACTGTAGACGAAAGCCAATCATTATTACTGTTTCTTCCTTGACCATGAGTTAAATTTTGCGGCTTTCTAGAGTTTTATGTACAGCAATCTTGGTATTCTAACCTACCACCCCTTGGCTTTAACTACCAGCTACAGAATGCATGCTCTCAAATCAATATCTGCAATCTCAATTTCTTTCCTGGAATCTAAGTGTATATTTCCAACTATGAGATAATTACCTTGGCTCATTTAGTTCTTCAGACTTAACTTCAATACCTGCATAAATATCTTCAGTAATCCAAGAAAGGAACCTCATAATTACCTCTGATTAATAATCACTCCTTTTATTATCCATACCTTCTCCAAAACTGGGAACTTCTTGCTATCTGCACAAAATACTTGGATCTTCTTCATTAAAATATCAGTGTGCACCTCGCCTGGCTTCATGTTACAGGCACTAAGGCACTAAAGAGTTTTGCCAAGTGGAAATTTCATGTTGGACTTTTCTCCTGACTTTATCTTTGGGCCTAAATTTCTACTCCCTTTTACAAAAAAGCAAGTCAGCATGATAGTATGGAAAGGTAAATGTCATTACCCTGTTGTTAGACCTTCCATGGTGTCTCAGCTAGCACTAATCAACTAAAAATACTTTGCTTTTTCATGTCTTTGTAACAACATCTGTCCTTTATGCCTTTTTTTCCTTTCTTCTAACTTATAGGAAGTCTTCCCTGACTCACTGCTAACCTTAACAGTTACTGATCATCTTCCCAAACATTTTACATACACTTTACCGTCTTACAGAAATGGTTTACCACTGTCCAGATATACTGCATCATAATTTTTCAGTTTCATCTGTCTCTCCAGCAGATAGCAATGTTCTTGTTGGGTAAGTAATGATGCAGTATATATATTTTAAGAAGGGAAGGAGGAAAGGAAGAAGGCATGTGTTGTTCAATAAAGTTATATTGTGTCCCTTACCATAGTTGCCTTTAACTTTCTGTAGATAGATCCTTCATGTTGGGCAGGGGTGGGGTGTAATAACTTGAGCATGAAAAAAAAAAGGATCTGAATATAAATTCTTCTATTAATCATAACATATACTAGATCCCCTGACCCAGGGGAAAAAACATCCATTTTATTTCCAGGTCCAATATCAATGATTTACAAATGCATATAATTCTAATCAGTCAGAATTTTTAGGTCGGCTTTGGAGCAGTATGGGATACAGAGTTCAGTGAAAATGTTGTGATCCCAGTGAAGCATGTCACGTTGGTAGTACGTATCTGGTTTCATGTGCTGCACACAGACCTGCACAGGCACTAAATTAGACACAAAAAAATCCCATGAGGATAGCAGATATCTTTCTGCCCCATTTAACAAACACAACTTTTTCTTGTTTCTTGGAGATTGATAGGCAATAAGAAAGTGAAACAAGAGCTCAATCAGCTCAAGACGACACTTGCAATTGTATTTGCCTCCTGAAGATATAAATCCTGGCGTCAGCAGCCGATGCTCATCTAAAAACTCCATACTAAATTACCTTTGTCAGATTATAGAAAGTTAAAGGCACACTTCAGTCTTGCTTGATTAAATCAGAGGATGTACCAACTAGCCAAAGAAAGGTAAATCCTTTCCATTTATATGCTCCATTAACACCACTTCACTGAAAAAAATAAATCTTGGTGCACTTCTTTACCTCTGCTCCTCTAATTGCTACTTACAAATTCCTTTCTTTCAATTTTGCTCTCTCACATAAATCAGGAAGCACAAAGCATTTGCATCCAAGTCACTACCTCTATTTAACATGATAAGTTGCTGTGCCACTATTATGCCAAACACCAATAACATAACCAAGTCACCCAGGGAACCAGGCAGAACATGACAAAGAGAAAGCCCTCCTATACACAAGATGGGTGGTACATCTATGGACCCCTATGCCCCAACAATATGGAGGGCATGCCCTCCCAGCAAAATTCCTCAGGCTCAGCCAGTCCCCCATCCCAGAGAATTACAAATCCACTCTGCATTTCCTGAAAGTTAACCCATAATTGGTTCCCACCTCCCAGTAAGAAAAATCAAAGGACAATCATTCACATTACAGATTCTTTATTATACATTCACTTTCAAGAAATATGGCACATGACAAAATAATAAGGACCAACTTAAAAAAATAAATAAATCACCTGAGGGTAACTTCTACCATTTAATAAGTACATTTCACTTATAAAAATCACTCATCTCAAAGTTCTATGAAGTGTACCTCCAAGTTCTTTTGTATATATAAAGGATGGATAATTTCAAAGTAGGAAAATGTGGTTATATTGTAAAATTAGAACAAAAATAAATTAAATACCGCTGTAGATATAAACCAGTGAGAAGGAATTATCCCATTTTTAGAACATTAATTCACATAGTGTTTCAGGGATAAATCTTATTTCCATGATGTCAATTGACTGAATACATGCCCTTTGCCTGTGCCCCTTATGTACAAAAACTCCCATATAATTTCCCTGTCCCCCAAATATTTATTTCTTAGCCCTTTCCATTTATACCTTATTTCTTCAGCTTTGGCCTAATACAAACAGAAAATGCTAATTATAAAGGAAATAAATAATTGGATCGCCACCATAAGAAAAATATTTCTTTAGAGGAGAAGAAAGACAAGGGATAGTACTAAGATGATTATATATAATCACTTTGGAGTCAGGTCACATAGTATTGAATGTTATCACTCATTTATTTTCCTACAAAGTTTTCAGTATGATTTTAAGAACTGAGTTAAGCAAGCAACCACATTTTCTTTTGTTACATTTCTATAAAATGTGAAGTTGAATTTGGTGCACAAATACACTGCTGGTTACCAGAGAAGCAAATCTTTGCCACACATGTTCATTTCATTGTGATTGAAACTATTACTAACAGTTTTGGGTTATTAAATTTGGAACATTTTATGGAATATTTTGGCCATTCAATTTTAAAACCATGAGTTCTTTAATGAAGAAAAAAATTATCCTGGAGAGAGTTTTGTTCTGTTTGAAATCATTAACACAAGTGAAATTCTGGATGTTGATCAATAAAGTCAACTTCATATATAGAATGACAGAGTGAGATGAAGTCAGAATTAGAATTAGTGCTTTGATAGAGGTGGAAGCAGGTGTCTATATACACCAATAAGCCACCATGAAACTTAGGAGGATCACAGTGACTTACAGGGTGCAGATTTACTAAAAAGCATCTTCAAATAATTTGATACATTTAGATTAGTAAACTAATCTCTCACATAAATCCTTTCTGGTTATATATATGCATATATTATATTAATAAAATAAATTCATCTTAAATTTTAAGTTTGTTGATTAAATTTCTTTTTAAAATATTTATATTTTAGTTGTAGTTGGACACAATACCTTTATTTTATTTATTTATATGTGGTGCTGAGGATCAAACCCAGGACCTTTCACATGCTAGGCAAGCACTCTACTGCTGAGCTACAATCTCAGCCCCATGTTGAGTAAATTTCTTTACGTGACTGTTCAAGTATTAGGTGAATTATAAAGATAAAAAAAAAAGACATTCTTGAAGTGATACTAATAACAAATACTATGTATTGAGTACTTACCATTGTCCAGATTCCCTGCTAAAGACTACTCACAAATCATCTCATTTAATCCTTAAAACAATTCTATGAGATAAAAACATTCCATTTGTCAAATCTATTCCAATGTTGCATATACATTTTTTATATTCATCCCTCATAAAGGAAAAACAATTATCCTTTATGAAAGTAAGAAAAGTTGGTCATAATAAGAGGCTTTTATCTCAGTTATTATCATTTCAAAGACTAGGCATTCTGGAAAATGCAAAAGAAAAATGTGATCTATTTGGACCGAGGTCAAGACCAGATGGTCTGTTAGCATATATACTAGACAGACAGTCTACGCCCTAAACGTTGCGCCAGGCCCACTCAAGCAAGATGAAAACATTAGAGATAAGGCCCTTCACTTGCAGCAATGTGATACACTGAGTTACTGTTTGAAATATTCACTCTTCCTCTGTAGGAGGATTATAAAACCCATTTCATTAACAGGTTTAGCCACATAACTCGCGTTGGATAATGAAATGTGAACAGAAGGTAACACATGTCACTTCTCAGAAGTGTTCAAATTCTGTACATAAATCACCATGTTTCCATTTTACTGCTTATAAGCTTCACAATGACCCTGATGGAGATTATCTTTCAGTCCAGGTCCAGGAATGAAGACTGCCCGCAGAGCCCCAGCAAGCCCCTGCAGAACGTGTGAATGAGAAATGCACTTCTATGGTTTGAAGCACATACATTTGGGGGATTGTTGCTGCACATTAACTTTGTCCCCCTCAACAGGTACAAACACCAGAAAATTGTGATTGAAAGAATTGAGATCAGTAGTCAAACCACCTGGCCTCCAATAAAATTTTACCACTGTTATACTACTAAAATTTCAATTCCAAAATCTGACCCTTGCATTAGCCAAAAGTAATAAAACAAATTTAATTTGGTTCCTTTAATATTCTCACTGCATAATATTGAAACAAGTAGGGTGATTTATAATTAGTTTACAAAGAAAAATAGAAAACTTGTAAATCTCAAAGGCACTTGTAAAAGTTTTTCCAATATGACTATTTTTGAAATTTTAAACTGATTTTTGATGCCCTAATTCCTTCTAACAACTCTTTCTCTCTCTCTCTCTCTCTCTCTCTCTCTCTCTCTCTCTCTCTCTCTCTCACACACACACACACACACACACACATACACACACACACAGTTCAAATTTGAATTGACATCTTCTTCCTCCCATATCTAATATATCATTAAGATTTTTCTATTTCCAATCTTCTGCATACTTTGGACTCCATACTCAGAAAACAATGGTGTATATTTTCTACAGTGTCATTTTGCACAGTTGTTAGTTTATTCCTTACCGCTATTTATCATTCTTAAAAGTTTCGATAAGAAAAAAAATACAAAATTTGTTCAGGTAACCACATCCACCCTACATGCTTTCAAGAGGATTTGGAGTTGCCTACAGAAATACAGGTAACACAAATTGTAGAGTAAGTGCTAAGAAGAATCAAGGCAGCTCTATCAGATGAATTCAGCACATACCGGTGAATCCAATAGGAGATTATAAGATTATTAAAATACTCTTAAATTCAGCTTTGAAATTCCTAGTTTTCTAAGAAAAGAGAAATACTTATTGGATATACAATGTCCAAAAATTTTAAAGGCCATCACTCACGAGAGGCACTTTTTATGTCATAGAAACCTGTTGGATATTTCTTCTATGTGTCAACTTAAAAGAAAATGTGAGATCAACCTTAGTAATGTCCTTATCAATATGCCCATAAACAGCAAAAAAAAAAGGAAAAAGGATTTTGCATTCTGCATTATTAAAAGTTGTATTTAATATCCACTCCAAGATGATAAATTCTTCCAAGTTATTTCTCTGCACTAAGCTTATGTAGTCATTTAGGCCATGTCAGCTTCTTTATATATGATATTCTAAGTGACATTTCTGAACCAAATACAAAAACAGAGATCGAAACATTGCTCATTGTTACAAATCCTCCATGATCTATGCACTACAATTTCTTTATGCCAAGATATTAGAAAATCATTCTGGTTTATCTGAAAAAGAATTTTGAATACACAAGATCATATTCTTTTATTCAATCTGACAATCTCTACATAACTCACCATCAACATGTCATCTCTAATTCCATAGTTATTTTTGATTTAGAATTTTATGAGGCCATTCTTCTTTATTTTATAACTCCATCACTAGTTGGTCACCTTGGTTAAGACAACAGGCATGTGAATCCCACAGGATGCTGTGTTGCTAAATATCAGTGTGACTCATGATCACCGTACCCTATTGGTATTGTACCTTGCTCACCCTAGAGTTTTCTGGGTTTGCTTGTCTTCCTATATAAATTTCAATGGTTTTGACAATAAAATTGTGCCTTGTTGAAGAATATCAACAAATACCATCTAGGGAAAAAAGCAGCAAAATACAGCTCTAAGTATCCTTGAGACCTCAAACTTATCAGCATGGTTTTCAGAAGCTCTACAATGAATTTACAGGAACAATCTTCATTTAGAGTTTATTTCTAAATAAAGTATTTCTAAAATCGTTTGTAAAATGTTTCACTTTGAAAATATTGAAGCACATTATTCCCATTTGTATTGCTTTACCCAGAAGAAAGTTGGTTAATCTCCTCGTAATTCTTTTTCTTCATGTTTAAAACAGATTACAGCCACCCCTACCTGCTGGGGTGGTTGCAGAGGTTTACTTGGGTTAAAATTCAGGCCCCACTTAGGGCTATCCTGGTAACAATATAAATAAAGTACATAAGGTAATTATTGCTCTTAAAAAAGTAGTCATTCCCTGCATTGTTTCAGATATTCAATAGCATAAAATGATGTAAATAGGCACCATGAAAATTACATACTTTTAATTTTAAGGTGAGTTCCATATTCTACCTCATTAGGAAGAAAACAAGCTACAAGTTATTCTTTTTCTATTTTAATCAACAGACAGCTTGACATTTCAGTAAGTGAGAATAAGAAAAACTTGATTGCTCAATCCTCTTCACAAATTACATTTCGTGGTGAAGGTCTAAATCAAGACAACTACACTTTGGGAATTTTTAAGTTCAAAACACTTTGCCCTTCATTCAGTGCATCCCTAGAGCCCTGTTCACCTATCCCAGGGTGGGCCAAAAAAATACAATAAAAAGAACACTGGTCTAGAAATCAAAAACTTGTCCTAAAATGACTCTGTCATTCACTAGCTCTTTAGATTTAAACAAAGCATTTTTCCATCTTTAAATTTCTTTCAGAGAATATTTTTTTAAACATTTTTAGTTATAGATTAGACACAATCCCTTTATCCTATTTTTTTTTTTTTAATGTGGTGCTGAGGATTGAACCCAGTGCCTCATACATGTTAGGCAAGCGCTCTACCACTGAGCCACAACCCCAGCCCAGGAAATAACATTTTATAATTATAAAGACCTCTAATTATCAGAAGTTATTTTGTGCACTCTACACATATTGAACAAGGTGACATTATTTCTTCTAGTTACACATCTAAATGCAGACCTATGTAGAAGGTGAAGGGTCCTATTCTAAATCATATTACCTACTTTTATTCTTCCCAGAAGGAACATAAAATTGTTCACATTTAAAGCTAATTTATAATCCTTTAATAATTAGAGTATCCTTAACAACATGGAAACTCTCATCCCTTTCTTTCCACGAAATAAAGAAATTTGACAGGATTTAGTACTTTTACAATGTCAAATTTCTGGCTTCTTCTTACTAGTTGTTAACAAACATGAGTCACATAATCATTACTAGTGTTCATCTCTCAGAATATAAGCCCCTAGAGATAGCTCCTTCAGTCACTTCTACACAAACCTTGCCACCACCTGGCATTTCCATTTCTACACCTCAGAGCTAGAAGCCATCAGCTTGTTTGGACTTCCAGGGTCACTGATACCTAAAAGGTAGGAGCAGTCATTTTATTCACAACTAGAATCACTTACTGCACATGCTTGAGATACTGCTGATGTTTCCAAAAGTATGGGATTTGTGCAGTCACATTCCCCTTCCCCCAAAATAATAAAAACCAACATAGGGATTCTGAACCAATGGCTTCCAGGGACAGGGACTGGGTCAGGCAGGAGACAAAGCAGGGATTCCTGAAGTTTTCAGTGGGAACATCCTGGAGCCTCCCAGAGAAAGGGAGTCTTAGCTACAAAAGTACAGACACACAGAAGTGGGCAGCCAGAAGAATGGAGGGCTGGGCGGAATCAGTAGGTTATCACATAAGAGCTGGGCCATGACCACCATGTTGTAGGGATAGTTCCAAGAGGCAAAGCCAAGTCTCAGAGTCATGACCCAGTCAACACGGAGATGAGAAGATGTGAAAGATCTGGAGTATCTGAGATAACCCACCACTGAGCAGCCAAAGCAGACTCGCCCTGAGGAAAGCTTCCCTGGTTTATTCCGCAGATGGAAACAAATATGCCATAACAAGATAAAAAAAAAAAAAAAAAACCCACAGGAAAACAAGCCACTGTGTGCAAGAATCAGCAGTCAAAAATCTAAAGCTTTAAGTTGAAAGAACTGCAGATATTGAATCTGCCTGACATGATAGAAAATAGCTACTCACGAAATTTGTAAAAGAAAAATGCGATAACAAAGAGAAGCATAAAATTAGAAAACTCAGAAGAAATTAAAAGGTTGTAATTTGTAGAACTAAAAATTAAAGTTGTTGAAATAAAAGTCTCCATGCATGACAATTGATTACAGAAATAATGAAAGGAAGATATTGCTAAATGATTTATACATATTGTAGCATAAAGAGATAAAAATAGAGATTAAAAGATATACAGAATAGAATGAAAAAATCTTATATGCTCATTTTATTGAGGATCCTCAAAGGGAGAAAGGAGGTTGGAAGTGGAAGAGGAAAAATTAAGGTAAGAGAAGCAAACAGGGTTGGGGTTGTGGCTCAGCAGAGAGCACTTGCCTGGCACATGCAAGGCCCTGGGTTCAGTCCTCAGCAGCACATAAAAATAAATAAAGATATTGTGTTCAACTATATATATATTTAAAAAGAAAAGCAAACAGGGAACAAAGGCAGACATTAAAAATAACAATGGCCATAAAATTCCTAGAAGACTTAAAAAATCAGATGACTCAGGATCAATAAAAATTCATCCATATTTGGCATATCATAATTCCAAACTTTCTAAGAAATAGAAAAGACATAGTTCACCACCACCCCATTCCCCAAAGGAGTAATAATTAGAAACTAGCAAATTCTCAACTAAAATAAAAGTCTGAAAAAAAAATGGAATAACTTCCAAGTGATGAGATAGATAAACTGTCTATAGACTATCTAGTGAAGAATGAAGAGAAAATATTCTCAGATAAAAGATTTGCCACTTTTAGGTCTCCAATTTTAAAAAATCTGAAGAATGTTGTATTCTGCTGCCTTCTTCAGAATTTTTAAAATTGGAGACCTAAAAGTGGCTAGTATGGCAACATGTAAATCAATGGATGTGTAACTGATGTGATTCTGCAATCTGTATACGGGGTAAAAATGGGAGTTCATAACCCACTTGAATCAAAGTGTGAAATACGATATATCAAGAACTATGTAATGTTTTAGAACAACCAACAATAAAAAATTTAAAAAATAAAATAAAATAAAAAATCTGAAGAATGTATTTTGAAAGGAAAATATCTAAAGAATAGTGATCTAATATTTTACAAAATAAATATTGTCTTTATAAGGTTTCATGTGGTTTGCTTTTTAATAAAAAAAAGTACTAAAAGATTTGGCCTTATTTAGATAGGGAAGGAAAGATCAAACCAAATTTTTTAATGTGCATTTATTTTAGAGACTGTAGAGAACTATGAAAATGTATAAATTAAAATGTATATAATGAAATTATAAGGATAAGCTTAAAGATGAGCACTAAAGAACAGAAGTTATGTGTGTAAATTCTAAACAGAGATCAAAGTATTGCAACACAAAAGAATTAAAAGCATTCATAACTCACCTAAAGGGGAGTAAAAAGTAAACAATGTTGAAAAATGGTACAAGTAGCTCCAAATACATCAATCATCATGATAAACACAAATGGATTTAAATAAACCACTAAGGAATAATGTTAAATTGAAAGGAAATTTATTACAATAAAACACTTGTTTGGTATATATCCCCAGTTTTAGGCACACAGCTCCTAATACCCTTTGAATACCTGAAGCCAAAAGAGTGTTTGCTCCATAATAATGAGATGACTAGTTGCTTGGAGTGAAGGGTTAGGGACAAAAAAAAAAACCTTCAGAATTAGGGCTTATTACCAGAGAAGACCCAAGCATGCTCGAAGTGTTGAAACTTTCAGCCCCATCCCCTGACCTCTGGAAAGAGGAGCAGGGCTGGAAGTTGAGTTAGTCACCAATGAATTAGTCAATCACACCTACCTAATGAAACTTCCATAAATGACAGGTTAGAAGCTGCTGGGAGGGTGACACATGGAGATGATGTGGAAGTTCTACAACCCTCTCCAACGTTCTTCCTGTCTCTCTCTCCATTGGGCTATTTATCTCTTTTATAAGAAACTAACCCTAGTAAGTAAAACATCTCCCAAGTTCTGTGAACCATTCAAGAAGTCATCAAGCCTGGCAAAGGGGACATGAGATCCGGTCTTCTCTACACCTTGGTTTTAGCCTACTGTAACCTGAATCAGATTAACTTGCTATAGAATCCATACCAAGATGGCTAGATGACTCTAATATTTATGTTTGGAACACAATTCCATCAAATTAATCATATGCTCAAATGGGCCATGTGTTTTATGGTTTTTTTTTAATACAAATTACAAAAGAAGGTATATTCTACTCCAGAACTTTAGCAATTGCTCAAGAATGACAAGTTCTACTACTGAGACTAGAAATAACGACCAGTTGTTGAGAGTTCTTCCAGAAGCTTCCTTGATGGTGATATACTGTTAAGGGACAAACTACAACTCTCTCGTCTTGCATTTGCTTACAAACAAATTTCCCATTCACAATTAAAATCAGAATTTTCCCAAAAACCTGGCAGAGCAACTCTTTTCAAATGAATAGTACGAAATCCTTAATTTTTATAAAACACAGGATTTTTAATACAATCATCAGATAACACTTTAAAAATATACTATCTTATGTCAATGTGGTTAAGAATGTTAATAAATTTGTTAAAGTTTAATTATAAAGATGAACATAAAATTATTATGCATTCCTATAAGGTCAAAATGACTCCTTAAAATACCCACCATGCATTATCTTTGAAATCACTCAGGCTTGAATTTAAATCCCCTCTGACATTAACGCATTATAGGAACCTAATCTTCTTAATCTCTCTATAGTGTCCTTTATGAAAAATTTTCCTTAAAGGACTGTAATTAAAGAATAGGATATAATATGGACAAAGTTCCACCTATCATTAATTCTTGGAACATACTAAAACAATAAATAGAAGATATTCCTTTTTTGTTTTATTAGTTCATAAGAAGTACACTTGTTCTTTCCCAACTTAAAGCTCCTCCAGTGTAGATTCTATACCTACTTCAGTCACCTCAGCATAATATTTAGAGTAATTTTTCATAACTGTGTAAAACTGGGCCTCGTGCATGCGAGGCAAGCACTTTACCAGCTGAGCTATACCCTTGCCTTTTCAAAAATACCTCACTAGATATATATCCATAACAATAACCAATTCATAGTTTTGGAAAGGAGAAAATGGTGGCTTAGATAAATTGACTTATTTTGTTGCAAGGAATTTCTCGTCATTCTGGAAAATATCCTGCCTGCCACTCCTAAAGAATATGCAACTATTACGTAAATCCATAATTACATAATGACATAAATGAGCCAATGGGTCCAATCTCAAGATTTTTATTTTGGACTTAAGCCAAGAAAGTCTCTGATTAACCAAGCTTCAACATGTTTAGTTCTGGAGCTGTGTCTGCAATTTCTACAGAAGGGGAAGATTATACTCATTAAAAAATATAGAATGAAGTAAATATACAAATAGAAGTGAAGATGAAAGCAAGTGACAGACTTACCATTCCACTTATTCCCAAGATCCAGTCTCATCGCATTCCTGTTCAAGATTCATGGAGTACAACAGTAACCTTATAAGTTTAATTTTGGTTGAAGCTACTTTTTATGACTTCTATAAGTTGGAGCCATGAAAGACCAAAATGGGTTTTACTTATGCTAAATTTTGCACCCACTTCCCCAAACAGATCACTAATAACCACTGCTGTTCTCTAAATACCTTCTGTTGCCATTCTTATGTATTTAATCTTTGACCCTAAGTAGAGAAGAACTAGACGGCATTGTTTCCAATTTCTGTGCATGCACTGAATTCAACATAGTAGATAAGAAGGAAATGACACAAAAGGAGGACAGGCCCAAGTCCTAAAATTGTTTCAATTCACCCGGTACAGGTACATGTTATTTCCCAGCTAATGAATAGTCAATTCCTTAAGTTTTCTCTGCCCCATATTATATCAGCCTTTCGACATGTTTGCATTTCCTACCAGTAGCCTACAACCTTGGAAGTTTTTGACCTAGCAAAGCATCATTACTCAAGTCTTGCCATAAAGGTAGTATATTCCAGGAAGCCTGCCCTTAGTCTTCAATTTTAGGTTCTATGAGCCTCCTCTATATCTGTGAGCACCTGCATGACACCCATCCAGATTCTTATCCCTCTGCACTGAAACTGGCTGATAAAAGTCCAACTAATATAATCCCAGTAGGGAAATAAGCCTGCTCAAAGATGTACCCTGCACAATTCTGCATCTTTGATAGTAAGCTTAGTGTTTAACACACAGCAAAGAATATTTATGACAATGACCTTGAATAAACTTCCTTGAGATTTTATACTTCACATAATGCCCCTCTCACACAGATTACTGAGGAGGCATCTCACCTTCTGATGGAACCATCTGAGATGACTCAGTCATGCTAGGATGGACATTAGATTGAGCACTCAATATTATATTAATATGCCTCAAGTACTCTTCCTAAATATCATAAAAAGACTATTAAAACAACCTTAAATGGTCAATTGGAATAATTTTCAAAGCATATTTAGACTATTTTATTTATATTCATATTGGAAAATTAGGGACTAATATCAGTATTCTACCAAAGGACAATAAGAATAGCAAGTACTGTCCCCTAGAAATGCAATATGTAACCATTTAAAATCGAAAATTGTAATAATAATGCTCATATAACTGGCTATTAACTCTGATTTTGGCAATATTATTGTAGACCACCAATCATCAAAAACCAAAAGTGTTTTGCCTTATGTGGGCGGTAATAACTATGTCACCAAATCCCTCTCAGAATATATTTAAAATGACAGTGATCAAATAAAAGAATAACACAGTTAAAGAAACACGTATGCTACTCAGATTCCACAAGCAATTTAAAAGGTATGAAACAAATGATCCCTTCACCGGGTGACATCAGTCTGACATAAACAATAGCTCCAGGAGAGAAACATACCTAAATATACTCTTGTCACAAGGACTTAGGTTGAAAGGGGAAGAGAGAAAGCCTGGTGTTTTCATTTCTACAAACTGTTTCCCATTGTTTTCATCTTACTGCTGATCTTGGCCCTGACAAACACACCCCACTCTATTTCTTAGAATTTCTAGAAATGGTGCAACTCAAAACTACAGGGGCAGTGTGCAGACCAGGCCCAGAGAATGGCAGGGCCTACTAATGTGGTATTCCTAAAATCATCCCTAGCACACACTGCGTGTTTGATAAATTGTCTTAATAAATGAATGCACCAACTAACCAATGAGTCTATTGCTTGACTGTATACTTTGAACTTATACCTTTACTTTGGATATATTTAATTTTTAGTTGATTGACATACAGACACAAAAGCAACTTGGTCAGTGTAAGAGTAAAGTTACCCTATTCAAAAGCTTATTAGGCCACTTCTACCACAGCTCAAGTTTAAAGCATCTCTTTCTCAGACTTTACCTAATAAGTCTGTCCTTTGAGTCACTCGAGATTTGTTTGCAAAAAAGTGCCAGCCAAATTCAGATTTCTTCTCTGGATGGGTGGGTATTTGCATATGAGCATACTTGCAGCTTTTAACAAATAAGACTGATTTGTATATTTACCTAAAAAAGGTTTTTGAAAAATCTGAAGAGCAAAAACAATCATAAATCTATATTATACCAGTATGTTTAACAACCTAAATGGATAACTTCCTGCAAATTATCCTACTTAGAATTAGTTCCTCAATAAGAAACTGAAGATGTAAATGTTCCTAAACCATAAAAGAAATTCATTGTTAGGTAAAATTCTACTCAGGTAATCCAAAGCATCTGAGACATATTCCCGATTGTACTAACTAAACAATTAAAGAGAAATAGTTTGTTGAAAACTTCACAAACTCTTTGGAAGAGGAAAACAAACAATATTTTTAAGGATAGTATAACTTTAATCCTAGTATAACAGTAGCAAAGGCAACTTTAGATTAAACTCATTTATGAATAAAATTGGAAAAAACAATGTATGTTGAATTTGTTTCATGAAAACAAGAGAAATACTTTCTCACTATAATATGAAATCTAAAAATTATTGTCCCATAGATGTTGCAAGTAAAATAGTATTTACCCGAGCACCTGGTACTGGAGAGGGAGGACTCTGAGAAAGGTTCAATAGTGGGTTCCAGCAAGAAGCTTCATGTCATTGCACAGCAGTGTGAAATAGACAACTATGCACTGTATGTTCTGAAGATCTAGAAGAAAGAATTCTGAATATTTTCATAAGAAATAAGTGTTTGAGGTAGATAGGTTCCCCTGATTTAAATTACCCCATGTATGCATGCATTGAAACATCACATAGTTCCCATATTGTTTTTGAGTTTTAAGAATTTAATTAGACAAAGGTGCTAAAAACATGCAATGGAGAAAGGATAGCATCTTCAACAAATGGTGCTGGGAGAACTGGAAATCCATATGCAACAAAATGCAATTGAATCCCTTTCTCTCACCATGCACAAAAGTCAACTCAAAATGGATCAAGGAGCTAGGAATCAAACCAGAGACTCTGGGTCTAATAGAAGATAAAGTTGGCCCTAATCTTCATCACATGGGAGCAGACCCCAAATTCCTTAATAAGACACCTATAGCACAAGAGTTAAAACCAAGAATCAACAAATCGGATGAATTCAAACTAAAAAGTTTTTTTCTCAGCAAGAGAAATAATATGTGAGGTGAATAGGGAGCCTACATCCTGGGAACAAATTTTTACCCCTCAAACATCAGATAGAGCTCTAATCTCTAGAGTATACAAAGAACTCAAAAAGTTAAACAACAACAACAAAAAATAACCCAATCAACAAATGGGCTAAGGACCTGAACAGACACTTCTCAGAAAAGGATATACAATCAATCAACAAATACATGAAAAAAATGCTCACCATCTCTAGCAATCAGAGAAATGCAAATTAAAACTACTCTAAGATACCATCTCACTCCAATAAGAATGGCAGCCATTATGACGTCAAACAACAATAAGTGCTGTAGAGGATGAGGGGAAAAAGGTACACTCATACATTGCTGGTGGGACTGCAAATTGGTGCAGCCAATTTGGAAAGCAGTATCGAGATTCCTTGGAAAGCTAGGAATGGAACCACCATTTGACCCAGCTATTCCCCTTCTCGGACTATACCCAAAAGACCTAAAAAGAGCATACTACAGGGACACAGCCACATCAATTTTTAAAGCAGCACAATTCACAATAGCTAGACTGTGGAACCAACCTAGATGCCCTTCAATAGATGAATGGATTTAAAAAAATGTGGCATTTATACACAATGGAATATTACTCATCACTAAAAAATAACAAGATCATGGCATTTGCAGGGAAATGGATGGCATTAGAGCACATTATGCTAAAGGAAGTTAGCCAATCCCTAAAAATCAAATGCCGAATGTCTTCTCTGATATAAGGGGGGTGAATCAAAATGGGATAGGGAGGAAGAGCATGAGAAGAAGATTACCACTAATAGGGAACAGAGGTGGGAGGGAAAAGGAGGGAGAAGAGGAATTGCAAAGATGGAAGACCCCCCTCATCGTTATATAGAATACATGTATGATGTTGTGAGGAAAAAAAGAAAAAAAGTGTCACATTAGATTGGATAGAGAGAAATGATGGAGGGAGGGGAAGGGGGATAGGAAGGGAAGCAGAATAGAATAGACATTATGATTGCTGTATGTATATAGGTGACTATGACCAGCGTGATTCTGCAATCTGTACAATCAGAAAAATGAGAAATTATACCCCAATTGATTCAAATGTATGAATTGCCAAGATCATTGTAATGTCATGTATAGCTAATAAAAAATAATAACACACACACAAAGAATTTAAATAAAAAGGTGTCATTTCTCTACACTAGTAGCAAACAGAAAATCTAGTACTAAAAATAGCATTTTAAACAACAAAGTAGAAATAAGCTTTTTAAAAAAAGATTTATGGAAAAACCTATAAAACTTTAACATAAGACATTTGAAAATATCTGGATTCATGGAAAGATGATGAAATGCAGCATTTCTTAAACACTGACACCTCATTGGAACCACATGAGTTTTGTTTTTGTTTGTTTTTAATCACTGACTGCTAGAATCATCTCTCAGATACTGTGATTTAATTTGTCTGGAGTGCAGTCTGGGCTTTGAGAGTATGCAAAACTCCCCCAGGTGATCCTGATGTACAGGTAAGTTTAACAATGTTTTATTGGATACTGTACTGCCCACCCAGATCCCCAGAATAAGGCAGAAATACCCATTCCCCAGCCACTGGGAGCTGTACTGGCAATTGACAGTTCTCAGGTGACACTCTACACAACTTATCCTCAAGTACTTCAGACAGTAAAATTGAAGATTATTATATTTGAAGACCACTATGTAACTCTCCATGTGTACCCTTCACTATTCTTTCCTCTGAAGATAATCACTACCCTGGATTTGTGGTTGCTCATTCTTATGCATTTATATTTTACTACATATAGATGTACCCTTAACCGATACACAATACTGAATGGTATATTGTACATAGTCGTTTTATTAGCTCAAAAATCTGTAAGTCATTCACATTAATTACTATAATTCTAATTCATTTTTTACCACTTTATAGATTGCCCTTGTCTGTATATGCTTATAATTTATCCATATTCCTGTTGCTTTGTTGTATTGCATTTGATGTCTTACATTTAGGAGAATTCATTTTTTCTTAAGAGGAATATTATAAATTGTTTCAGACATATTGAATCCTATAATTTCTTTAAATACATCATGCAAGACAGAAGCTCTGACTGGGATGGAAAGTTAATAAAGATGGCATTATAGAAAAGAAAAAGACTTAAAAGAGTAATAAAAGGTTGTAAAAAAGAACTAAGATAAAAGGTAACTGGGATCTAGGTCTCCTTTGGCCCAGCTAAGGAATTTTTTTAAGTGGTATTTCTGGCAAAACTTCTTTTCTCTTTATCACAGCTACCCTAAAACATTTTCCAAAACTTCTCATGTCTTCTCCTTAGGAAGTGCTATAATTACACATGAGTTAAGTTGGGTTCTGTCATTGACAACTTTCTTTCCTTATCCTTTCTTATGTCTTTTGTTCACATAGAGGATCGTGATCCTGTAATATTAATAGAAAGTAATCATGCTACTTATGGTCCATTTGTGTAATAGTTGAGAGCTCAAGTTTTATCATCAGATGGTCTGGGATCTATGTCGAGGAGTTACTTAGCCTAAGTTTCAAACTGGACATCTGGAAAAATGGAAATATAATTTAAAATTCTTCATGTATTCAGGACAACTGTGATATATGCTTATAAAGTCAATGGACCCATGCCTTGTCCAAAGTACTCAGTAAAATCTACAGAGTACTGTTTTCAACTGGTCTGGGTTCCATATTTGATATCAACCATAACCAAAGACTATAGCCAATATGTGGTGGCGGCCACAGACAAATGCATTTGGTGGAAAGCTCTCCTTAGAATTATTAGTTCATTTCTGACCTCTGATTGAATGAATTCCCTTTGGATCCCAATTAATGAAATAATAAGCGATACACAATTCACAAAAGTGAACTTAATGTAACCACTGATAAATTAGATTCATATGCACTTTTATATTAGTTAGACATGATCAAAACCATCATGGATTAATTCAATAGATTCTACAAGTTATATCCTCCTAAGCTTATTTTAATAGTTTTGAAAAAAGAAATAAAAATCAATTGTACATTTTACATCAGGAATTTAAGTCCGCATTTTCACAGGTAGCTTCATAGAGACTGAGGTTCCCCTGGAAATGCAAGCAAAATGTGATGAGTGTGATCATTCTTCTGGAGAGTGTTTTCTTAGCTTTTGTCAGATTCAAAAATAATCTGACTTACAAAATTGAACAGATGCCGGTTTACTTAAAGCAAGTTTTAAAGAGGGATGAGCAACAAGCAAGACCCGCCCTCCTGGGCTAATCCTAGTGACCTATGATTCATAAGGTCCTTGCATGTACAGGGCATTGATCCAATTTGTCCAGTGCACCTTATAACATAGCACATTTTTTCTTGTCAAACAGTCTCTTTGGAGATACCCTGAAAGAAATCACTTCTACATTAGAGCTAGTGGGAACTATCATCCTCTTTTGCTAGAATGGTCCTACTTTCTACTTGTCCCCCAAGTACAATAATTATTAGCACACCTTTCACTCTTAAAAGTATTCTACTTTGAACCAAAGTTTTATTACTACCATAAAAAAAGACAAAACAGTCTTTTGATAAGGCAATTTTATCCCGCAGAAAAAAAAGAAATTGAACTTCAAATATAGCCATTCTTTTCTGTAGTCAAAAAAGATCTTAAAATTCAGAAAGTTCCTGCCTCAAACAGGGGCTGCCAGCCCTTAATCAGATACTCACTTAGAAGGCAGAATGGGTCCAGATGGTTGGAAAGAAGTTGTTCTCCACTCTGTGAATCTGAGGAGGAAGGGCTGGCTGTAGGTCACCATCACTTGTCCAATGTTACCCTTTCACTGATCAAAACACCTGACCTCTGAGCTGATCCAACTACTTTTAGAAAGTCATTGTAGATTCACAGAATTCTTAGTCCAGATCCCGAAACTGACTTCATGATTCCAAGAAAACACATTGAAAATTTATGACCAGTAGTCTGTCCTATGTGCAATTTTAAATGGAAAATGTTTATTATATTTTCAATGTTTGTTTTTGATGCAATAATATACAAATATAAGAATGGATGACTAAAATAATGCTTTTATAACTGGAAAATGTTATGATAAAATGAAAGTAGAGCACAGCATTGTTTTGAATATTACATTAAATACGAGGCCACAAAAATGAACTAAATCCTGTTAGTGATGTGGAACTCTTCAGAGACCATCCCAAGTTTCAAATTTACTTTTAAATAAAATAAAGTAGTAATAAGGAAAAAAACCCATAAAATTTTATATCTAAATTTGGAATTATGGGTAAAACAATATGCTACATGGAAAGAGTCTTTATCATGTGAAAATCTCTGCAGAGAAATTCCTTTCTTTAAGAAAATTGCTAGAGCTTTAAGTAAATTGAATTAATGTGAATATCTGATGCCAGTTAGGGTTAGGTAAATATCACTGGAATCCACCTGGCTTAAGGAATAAAAATCCTCTTGTTGAAAGTATTTTATTGAGGGAAGAAAATGATTCAAGTATACAATCTCTAAGGGGGGAGGAAAAATAACCTAGGATAAGTACATTACCAAAAAAAAAAAAAAAAAAAAAAATGGGACCTGTATTCTGATAGAAGTGTCAATGGTCTCACTAGATGTTCTTACATGGCTGAGATTTCTCTTGAATCTTGAAAGGAATGAAAGTTCAGCCTTAACTGACCCACAGGGACATATGCCCTGTTCAAAAATCCATTTTCACCAAGTGAGGCAAAACCCAAATGTACGTCAACCTTGAAGGGATGAGTGTTTTTTATTTGGCTTGAGAATGTGATATGCAGAACGTGAGCTGGGAACAGAGTTTAACCCAGTTCCCACCCAAAGCCTAAATCCAAAGGAATCCCTCTTGGGTTTTATCTGCCTGGTACAACACAGGCTCTGTCAAGTTAAAAGAAAGTTGTGATGTGGTGGACTACACAGCTAGTGCCAGGAAACTGGAGTTTTTAATGAGATTAAACCATAACCTTCCTGAACTTCCAGTTCTCATTTGTGCCCCACCATTCCTTCCATTGGAAGCTATTTGAAAAGGCATACTATTCTGTCAACAAGAGTGTAGGCAAGTAAGGCCAGCTACAAACTTACTAGTTCCCGAATCTTCTAAATGCTCTCATCACATTAGGCAATTTTGCTTCCTATTAACAAGGACCAACCTCCTGGAGAGTATGGTGGGTTTGTGGAGAGATGTCTTACATGGGCATCCCTTCCACCACTGAGTTGACCCTAGACCATTTTGAGCCCTTGGAAGTTAAAACAAAGAATGCTTCTGATACAACCTCATGGCCGTGCCAAGTCTCTGGCTGTTCAAGAGAAGATACAATTTTTAAGTATTCCCAATTAGACCTTTTGTTCATGAGAATAAGATTTTTGGTTATCAGCATGGTACCTTGTGAAAGCCAGAAATATCTGATTTCCTACTGTCTCTAAATATCTGCTCTTTTAAGTCTTGTGAACTTGGGGTATGTTAGAGACCCAATGACTACATAAAGAATATATTTTACCCTAGTTTGGGATGGTTATAAAATGGCATCTAGAGATTTCAAGCTATCTATAAAATGTATTACTGTTTTAGAACTGATGTTTTCAAACTTTTGTTTAGAAAAAAAATAAACAATTGTTCACTGGTGATATTGTTCCTAAGTAGTTAGTTGTTCACATTAGTAGCTAGTAACTCAAATAGTGTATGTAAATAGGTACAAAGTGTAATAAGGCTTTCATAGCTATATCTTTCCTTCTCTCATTGACTGAAATTTTCCTACTTCAGTTTGCCATGCTATAATGTAAGTTGGAAAGGATATATTTATTGTAGTTAAATTAACCATCACAACATGGTAGAATGGAAATTATCTGTCAATTTTCCTGGGCCAGGGGTGGCCAGATAGTTGGTCCAATGTCTTCCTGGTTCATCTTTGAGCATGTTTTTGGATGGCATTATTTACATTGGTAGAATGAATAAAGCAGCTCGTCTTCCCTAATATGGATGGATGTCATTCAATCAGGTGATATTCTAAACAAAAAGACTGACCCCTCTTCAAGTAAGAGTAAACTTTTCTCCTGCCTGACTGCCTTGAAGCTGGGTCAGACTTTTCCTGTCTTTGAACCTGAACCTACACATAGGCTCCTCTTTGGTCTTGCCCTGGAACTTGCATCTTTTGTTCTCTTGGTTCTCAGCCTCCAGACTACCACAGCATTATCAGCTTTCTTGCATCTCCAGGTTGCTAACTACAGGTCTTGGGACTCACCATCCTCTGTAATAACACAAGCCAATTTCTTATAATAAAAATAGGTTGTTTATTCTATTTTTCTGGAAGTAACTTCAGAATATGCACAAGCAAAAACACCAAAATATCTACAAAACTCACCAAATAGTTATAAAACAGAATTTAGAATCGAATTATAATCAAATGTGCTTAAACAATCAAATATGCTTAAACATCTAGGGAGCAAAGGTGTCTGGACAACAGAGAAAAATATAATAGTGTCTAGTAAGACTGAAAGTCTAGCTAAGAAAAAAGGAATGCACTATCTAGATGCAAATGAAATCTAATGAAAATTACATGAAAAACATAACCAAGTGCTAGATGGTGAAGAATAGAAAGAATTCTTTCAATGTAAGAAATAGCCCTGGGTTAGTCAGAAGCACAATTGGCATACAAAATCCAATTATTTTATATTTGCATTTAGTATTTCACTCTATTCATTTTATGTCATGTCTTCCTGAAATTTGGGAAACTGAGGTAGCCAAGTATATCATGTTAAGATGATGAAAATTCAAGTCACAAACTGGGAGAATATAATCTCAACACATATGTGTCTAAGGACTTACACCCAGATCCATTAAGTCTTACCATTACCAAGCTGTGGTAAGTTAACAACTGAAACTTAAAAATGGAAAAAGTAGCCTGGCATGGTGGCTCACAATTGTGATCCCAGGGATTTGGGAGGCAGAAATAAATGGGAAAAGAGTAGGATTGCAAGTTTGAGACTATCCCAGGCAATTTAGTGAGAACCTGTCTCAAAATAGGGGGAAAAAAAGAAAACACTACTGCTTTGAATCCCCCACACCACAAAAATATAAAAACCAAACAAGTATTTAAACACTCCCAAAAGATTACAAACAGCATTATCAGTAATCAAAAAAATGCAAATTAAAATCACAATAACACTATATACTAACAGAATAGCTAAAATTTTAAATGATTGGCATTACCCAAAGTTAGCAAGATACAGATTTATTGGAACATTCACGTTATTGGTGGGAATATACAATAGTGCCAACACTTTGGAAATAGTTTAATGGGTTTTGTAAAGTGAAATATATGCTTATGTATGATCCAACAAGGCATCTCCCTCTAGATATCTATAAAAGAAAATATATGTCCACAAAGTCTTGTCCTAAACCTCCACTGCATATACACTACTGAAAAATTGGAAACAACCCAAATATCAACAAGTCAATGAAAATTCAAATTACAGTATAAACTTCTTTAACAGAGAAGTGTACAACAGTGAAAAAGGAATCGGCTGCTGAAATACAAAACCAAAAAGATGATCCAACAACAATTTATACTGAGCAAAAGACAGACACAAAGGAGTTCATATTGCATAATTTCACTTTTATGAAATTCTAGAAGATAAATCTAAATTATAGATACAGAGAACAGATCAGTAGTTAGTTATCTAGGGATAGTAGTATAGGGCAAGCATTGACTGAAATGGGCAGAGAGCAAGCTATGGAGGCGATAGAAATGTTCTAAGTTTGGTTGTGATAACAGTAACAAGGTATATACGTAACCTCACAGTGATGATGGTAGATTTTACTGAATGTAAATTGTACTTGTGTAAAATTAATTTCTCAAATCCAAAATGAAATCCAATGTTCTTCCCTCAAAAACCCACATGAAGGAGTCCCTCACCAACTTTGTGTCTTTATTCAAATGTCATCCTCTCAAAGACCCCTCTAGTCACATATTTAAGATTGCAATCCTTTCCAATCTTGATCATTTATCCTTTTCTATTTCATATAATACATAGTGTCAGATAAACACACAATGTAAGTTACAAAGAAAATGATCATTTATTACCCATTTTCTAAACTGATCTGGACCCTCCATGAAACTAGATAATTTATCTTTACTTTTACTTTGTTAACTACTGTATCCCAAATTATCATGCATCTTAGAGCACATGGACAATAAATCTTTATTGAATTAATTCCAAGAAGAAGAAATCCCAAAGAGCATATCTTTTCAAGCTAATCTAATTTTAACAAGTCACTAGATAGAAAGGATAGGAACAACATTGAAAAAAATTATATTTTTCTATATTGTCAAACCTAAGCAGTCTTCCTCAAATATACCCTCAGGGTTACTGGTGGTATACTCTCAGCAACAACTGATACATAACATAACATTGGCATTACTGTAGATAGAGAAGGGCCAAGGACAGGATTAAAAAATGACAAAGGTTATTTGTCACATTCAGTAATACAAAGGAACTGACATAATACATTCTGGTCAAATGTCACTATAATCACATTTTTTCTTAGGAGTGTTAGTGAAGTTGATTTGTTCTTTGGACCATTCAAAAGGGTTTATTAAGTATTTTATTTACTATAATGACATTGTTTGACCTTGCTAGATTAGTTTTCTCATCTGTAAATAGAGCTTTCAGACTTGACAACATCATTGAGAGGTTTTGTTTGCTTGCTTGTACTGACAATCAAATCCAGGAGCACTTTACCACTTAGCTACATTCCCAGACTATTTTATTTATTTGGTACTGGGGATTAAACAGAGATGTTCAACCACTGAGCCACATCCATAGCCCTTTTTATTTTTTAACTTTGAAGTGGAGTCTGGCTAAGTTGCAGAAGCTGGCCTTGAACTTGCAGTCCCCCTGCCTCAGGATCCCAAATTGCTAGGATTACAAGCATGCACCAGCAAATCCAGTCTTGAAGGAATTGTGTGCATGTATGGAACAAGAGAGGGGATTGTTTTTGCCATGTTGGGGAACCTAGGGCCCCACAAATGGTAGGGAAGTGCTCTACCACCGAGTTACACCCTCTACCCACTGATAACCAAGATTTGAAGAAGCTCATTCAAATTCTAAAGGATGTTTTGCAAACAAAGTTGGGTTTAGTTAGGGTTTTTTTTGTATCCAAGTCATCAAAATATCAGAACACTGGAGAGAACATCTGCAGATTCCGGGTGATCCTCCACACTTCCCCGTTCTAAATCTTTCCACACTTCAGTTCTAAAGTTATCACAGTGAAAACCTTAATAACCCCATCCAGCCCTTTAAAATTCATAACCAGAATCATCTGCTATTGCTTGCTCCTAAGTCCCAACTAACAAAGAAATTGGTCCTTGAATTGGGATGTCACTAGAACCAAATGCTAAAATGTGAAAATAACTAAATGGAGGTGGAATTAGAAACACTGAGGCTTTTTGACATTGAAAGCTGAGAAAATTTCAATTTTTGCTAGTCTACATAGAAAAGTTATTTGATTGGGCCACCACCTACTATACTTTGAAATAGATCATATGCCTAAAGATAGTTCTAGCTGCTAGATATGAAATGTTAGGATACTAAGCTTATCAGCTACTTCAGATTTTGATAAAGAAATAAAATCTTTTTAAAACATATTTTTATGTGTATGTGGTGCTAAGGATCGAACTCAGTGTCTTACACATGCTAGGTGAGCACTCTGCCACTGAGCCCCAGCCACAGCCCCCTGATAAAATCTTTTTGATAGGGACAAATGCTCATGGCTCAAGGTATTCTAGCTGTAGTGGGTCAGCTAGGGAATTGCAAAACTTTGTTAGGAGAGGTCCAGTAATCCAAGATGGTCAGGGGCAGACATTGTAGTAGTTAAATTTGTTTCCTTTGGGCTTTGGCTAGGAATAGATATGAATGAGAAAAGGAATCGAGAAAGCTGTGGATGAAATGATCATAGAATTTTACACAAGAAAAATAAAAATAAAGAATTCTCCCATGAAAAAATACATTTAATCTAATCAAAATAGGAAATACATTTGTATTAATTTACGAAGGTAGATCAAAGGAAAATAAAGAAGAGCCTAAAAGTAAACCTATGCATTTTACAGTAAACTTATGCCCCCCAAAAAAACCCACACACACAATGGGGGAAAGGACTGTCTCTTCACTAAATGGTGTTGACAAAACTGGATACTAACAGGCAGAAGAATAAAATCAGGCCCTTATCTCATGCCATATACAAAAATAAACTCAAGGATTGTTTCAAGATGACAGAATAGTGGAGGATGCTTTCCTGGCTTCTCTGGGGGCATGAAATGGCAGAAGAATAACAGGCAGAAGAATAAAATCATATGGCATGAGATAAGGACCCGATTTTATTCTTCTGCTTGTTAGGTAGCTCCTCAGCAAGGTGAGTGGGGAAAAAAGTAGGTGGAGACTTTACTGGAAATTAATACTGGACATTCAAGGCAGATCAGGGCCTCAGGACACTGGATATGACAAAATGAGGAGGAAATGCCCAGCATCACTACCACCACCACTGCCAGAACCAGCTGGAGTGGTCCCTCAAGCAAAGTGGAGGGATAAGGGAATTAAAGGAACCCACATTTTTAGGTGGTGCGTGACATGTCAAATGTAATCCATCACATCAATAGACTTAAACACAAGAATTACATGATTATTTCAATAGATGCAGAAAAAGCATTTGACAAAATACACCATCCATTCATGTTCAAAACACTAGTAACTAAGGATAGTAGGAACATACCTCAACACTGTAAAAGCTATATTCATTAAACAAGGCCAGCATCATTCTAAATGGAAAAAAATTAAAAACATTCCCTCAAAAAATTGGAACAAAAAAGGAATGGCCTCCTTCACTACTTCTGTTAAGTATAGTCTTTGAAACACACACCAGAGCAATTAGGCAAAAAAAAAAAAAAAGAAAAGAAATTAAAGTGATGCAAAAGGAAGAGCCAAAACTATCCCCATTTGCCAATAGCATGACACTATACTCAGAAGACTCAAAAAACTCCACCATAAAACTTCTAGATCTCAAACAAATTCAGCAAAGGAGCAGGATATAAAATAACATCCATAAATCAATTGTGTTTCTATACACCAATGACAAAATCAGCTGAATGAGAAATCAGGAGAACTATTCCATTCACCATAGCCTCAGAAAATAAAATACTTGGGAATCAATCTAATAGAAGAGGTGAATCTCTACAATGAAAACTATAGAACACTAAAGAAAGACATTGAAACAAACCTTAGGAGATGGAAAGATCTCCCATGTTCTTGGATAGGCAGAATTAATATTGTCAAAATGGCTATACTACCAAAGCACTCTGCAAATTTAATGTAATTCCCATCAAAATTCCACTGACATTCTTCACAGAAACAGAAAAAGCAGTCAAGAAATTAATTTGGAAAAATAAGAGGCCTAGAATAGCAAAGCAATTCTTAGTGAAGCAGGAGGCATCAAAATACAGAATTATACTACAGAGCTATAGTAACAAATACAACATTGTATTGGCACAAAAACAGACATAAAGACCAAAGGATCAGAATAGAAAACAGAGACAAACCAATGTAAATAGTTATTTTATACTAGACAAAGGCACCATATACATATATTGGAGAAAAGATGACCTCTTCAAGTGGTGCTGGGAAAACTAGAAATTCATATGGAACAGTAAAATTGAACCCCTATCTCTCACCCTGCACAAAATGAAATCCAAAGTGATTCAATGGAACTAGACAAGAGACCCTGCACCTACTAGAAGAAAATATAAGCCCAACACACCATTATATTGGCTTAGAAATTGACTTCAACAACACTCCTAAAACACAAGTAGTAAAATCAGGAATAAGTAGAATGTTATCAAACTAAAAAGCTTCTTTACAGCTAAGGAAACAAGAGTGTCAACAGAATGCCTCAGAATGGGAGAAAATCTGCCACCTGCACCTCAGAAAATTAATCTGTAGGATATATATAGAATTCAAAAACCTTAACACCTAAAAAAAAAAAAAAAAAAAACCAAATAATCCGCTCAATAAATGGGAAAGGGAACTAAAAAGGCACTTCACAGAAGAAATACCAATGATCAGGAAATATATGAAAAATGTTCAACATTTCTAGCAACTAGAGAAATGCAAATTAAAACTACACTGAGATTTTACCTTATTCCATTTAGAATGACAATTATCAAGAATACAAGGAAAACTAAATGTTGCTGAGGATGAGCAGGAAAAGATACAATCATACATTGCTGGTGGGACTGCAAATTGGTGCAATCACTATGGGAAAGAGTATGGAGATTCCTCAGAAAAACTAGAGTGGAAACACTATTTAACCCATTTATTCCACTCCTTGGTATATATCAAAAGGATTTAAACATCAGCATACTGCAGTAACACACATTACTACAGTGATTTTTTTTATAGCAACTCAATTCACATTAGCCAAGTTATAGAATCAACCAAGGTGCCCTTCAACAGATGAATGGCTAAATAAAATGTACATACAATGGAATATTATTTAGCCATGAAAAAGAATGACATTATGACTTTTGCTATCATGCTAAGTGAAATAAGCCAATCGTAAAAAAACCAAAGGTCAAATGTTCTCTGATCTGTGGATGCTACACCCAACAGGAGGTAGCGGGTTGAAGTTCAGTGGATTAGACAAAGGGGAATCAAGGGAGGGGAGATAAGAATAGAAAAGACAGAATGAATTGAACATAACTTTCCTATGTTCATATATGCATACACTAGTGAGACTCTCCGTCATGTACAACTACAAGAATGGTATCCTAATTAGAATAAGTTACACTCCATGTATATATGTCAAAATATACTTTATTGTCATGTATGTCTAAAAATTTTTTAAAAATAGGAATAAAATGAAGACTGAAATTTTTAAGACTTAAAACTTTAAAACCACTAGAAGAAAACACAGGTTAAAAGTTTCATGACATTAATCTCAGAAATAACTCTTTGGATATGTTCACCAAAGAACAGATAACAAAGCAAAGTTAGACTAATGGGATTACATCCAATTAAAAGCCTCCTGCATAGCTAAGGAAACAATCTACCTAGTGATGAGAAAAACAATGTATGGGAGAAAAAATATTTGCAAGCCATAGGAGTAAATAAACCAAAATATATAAATAAGTCAAACAACATAAAGAAAACAACCAATTTTTAAAAATGGGCAAAGGACCCAAGTAGATATTTCTTAAAAGACATACAAATGGTCAATGGATATGTGAGAAAAAATGCTCAAATCACTACTCATTAGAGAAATGCCAAATAAACCACAATAACTTTACAATGGCTATTGACAAAAAATGAAACATAGCAATTACTGGAGAGGAAGTGAACAAAAGGCAACCCAGCCATATTTCCTGTGATATGGAAATTTGAACAGTCATTATGGAAAACAGTATGAAAGTTCCTCAAAACATTAAAAATAGAACTATCATATTACCCAATAATTCCATATATAAGTATGAGGAGATGTCTGCTTTCCTGTGTTCATTGCAGTATTGCTCATAGTAGCCAAGATATAGAATCAACCTAAGAGTCCATCAATGGATGAATGAAGAATGTATGTGTGTGTGTGTGTGTGTGTGTGTGTGTGTGTGTGTAAATAAAATGGAATACTAGTCAGCCTTAGAAGGAAAGTCCGATTTGTGACAATATGGATGAGCTTCAAGTATATTGTGTTAAGCAAATTAAGCCAGGCAAAGAAAGACAAAAAGCACATGGATGATCCCACTTATGTGAAGTCTCAAAACACTGAATTCACAGAAGCCAAGAACAGAATGGTGGTAACGTGGCTGATGATGGGAGGAGGGTTGGGAAGATGTCAAAGGATGCAAAATTTCAGCTAGATAGGAATAAATTCATATGATTTATTATAGAATAGGGTAATAGCAATTTTCAACAGCACAATATAGTAATTGTAAACATTAAATTTTAAGTGTTTAATAAAGAAATGATAAGCATGTGAGGTATTGCATACATTGTTTGATTTAGCCATCCTACCATATATTTCAAAGCATATTGTACATTATGTGCAGTCTTTATTCTTCATTTAAATTTTAAAAAATAAAGTCATAAATGTAAGGAGTGAGAAATGTTATCTTTTCCAGTCAGGTAATTAAAACTTAAGATTACAAAAGAGGCTAAAAATGGAAAATCAGAAGTTACAAAAGAGTAAATTTAGCTCTATCAATTCATTAGCTATGTGGTTTAGACTTTAAATTTAGAAATTTATATTAGAGGTGTAATTTTACTTTGAAGATTATAAAATAGAGATTTACTAGTTTATAGATGGTATTGTTAATATTAAATGTAATCTGATGTATTAAAGTGTATAAGGTTATAGAAATTTTATTTAGAAGTACTATGGCTACCCTTAGGAATATTCTTGTTAGATGTGTCTGAAATCTTAGAGTGTTGAGAAAAATCAGATATATTATTATTCTGGAATATTTAAAATACAAATGAAAGTTTTTATACAAAGGAAAAATCATCTGTTAAATTCAGCACACTATAGTGATCCAACCATATCAATGATCATAGCAGCACAACTCACAATAGTCAAGGTATGGAATCAGCCCAGGTGCCCATCATTAGATGAATGGATTAAGAAAATATGGTATATATTCATTGCTGGTAAATGGATGAAACTGGAGAACATCAGGCTACGTGAAACAAGCTAAATTCAGAAAAAAAATCAAGGTTCAAATGTTTTTTTCTCATGTGGAAGACAGAACTAAGTCAAGGTGGAAAAGGGGGGTCAGGTATCAGAAAGAGGGAAGGTCAGTGGAGTCAAAGAAGGAGATTAAGGGGGAGAAGGAGGGATGGAAAAGCAGAGAAAATGTGGAAAGAATCTGACCAAATTACACTACGTGCACATGTAAGTGTGCCACAGTGAATTACACCTTGATCTACAAAGCACCAATCAAGAATAAATAAGGGGAAGGCAGACCCGTGGAGATGGAGGGAAGGAGAGTGAGCCTCAGACTGAAATGGGGTGAATTAAATTCCATGCATTTATAATTATGTCAAGATGAACTCAACTATGATGTACAATTATAATGGGCTAATAAAAGCAAAGAAAAAGTAGGTGATTGCTTATATCATGTGAATTTATAAATAGAATAAAATTTGTAATTGGTACCTTGGGTTTCTAATTTATACTTCTCATAATTTCCACATTAAAACTTTAAAGAGTTCTTACCTAATAGATTTCTCTCGTGTATTAAAGCATTCCATTGATATGAAATTTGTGGTAAATTACATCTTCTATATGAATTAATTTCTGTGGATTCCTACAGTTTTGACTGTACTTTTTAAGTATTTGCTATAATTGTCTAAAATTATACTAATGAAAACCAGTACCCTTAGATTATACAGAGTTTCTATTGTAAATCCTATATTCACTTTATATATCCTACCATAAGAATTCAGGTAAAGTTCAGGACTATATAACATAGAAAAGCTTAGCTAGTTATAATGCTAAAATGGAGATCTCCACATGGGTTAAATGTGCCATTCTTTGTTTTAATATATTTTTTTTTTTAGATGTCAATGGACCTTTGTTGATACATGGTGCCGAGAATCAAACCCAGTTCCTCACACAGGCTATGCAAGTGCTCTGCCACCAAGCCACAACCCACAACCCACAACCCCACACCAAATATGCCATTCTTTGATTCTCTTGGAATATGCTTTATTTCTTACATTATGTAATTGTTCCTTTAGCTTTCCTTATCGTCCATTAAAAAACAGTCGATGTTTAATTGTCTATTGTCTTTCTCCTGATCACATCACTGTTTTATTGTGACAGCAAGACAATTTTAAAACAAATTTGTAGACAAAACTTCACCTGTATCCACTTACATTGCTTCTAGTTCAACCTGTGAAGTTAAGCTAGAGTTTGAAGGAATATGAAGGTTTCGATTCCATTGTTAAGAAATCATCTACTTAATAAATATACAAATACAATGTATCTGATGCTATTCAAGGTGAACACAATTATTAACTAATAGGTAAGTGCTCTACTAGTGAGTTATATCTCCAGTCCAGAGGTTGGAACTCATTTTCATCCTCATTTTACAGATAAGGTAGCTGAGACACCATGACCATAGATAACTGCATCTGATCATCCTGTTGATAAGGAGATTTGAGTCTGGCTCCAGGACAGATTCACAAAGCCTCAGAGAAAATATCAAAATTCAATAACATTTTAACTAGCCATCAGTTTTAAAAAAAGATGAGACCTTAAGCTAGTTGTACTGTTAGAATAATGGTAATGCTGAAAGCGGTAGGCTTTTTTGTTGTTGTTTTGGTTTTTTTAAACCATCTTTACAGCAATCTCTTGGAAATAGGCAAATAAGTGTATCCACATTCCAAAATATACTTTGCAAATGCCCACTTACAGGAGGCCAAAGAAAGCTGTTGATCCTCTCTAGGTTAAGATCACTAGGGAAACACCTATCAAACAGCTGGCATTACTGATAGTGACTTACATATGGGATTCAGGATGAGGTCTGTAGAAACAGAACTGGGGGTAGATCTATTATTGGGCATCTTCATTTCCATCTAGAAGAGGAATGAAGCGGGGCTACGGCTATAATTGGTAAAGAAGTAATAACCACTCACACCAGCTGTTTGGACATTTTGGGATGTTTGGTCATTTTTGTGACTCAGGCGATGGTCTTGCATTTTTCTGACACGATTATGATGTCTTGCAAACATAGCACAGATAAGTTTTAAGAAACTTTTGTAACTGTACCAGAATTTAAACAAAGAATATTCACAATTATCTGAAAGTCTAGCATGATGTAGATGTATTTGCATTGCCATAACAAAGTACTAGGTGATTTACAAAAAAAAAAAAAAGGAAGAAAGAAAAAATTATTTTGGCTCATGGTACTGGAGGCTATGAGGTCCAAGAGCATATTGATCCCACCCATTCAGTTTCTGTCAAGGGCTTCATGCTGCTTTAATTCAAGGTAGAAAGCAGAAGGGCCCTTGTGAAGAGATAAAACATGAAGGATGTTTTATCACAGCCCATTCTTTCTGTAACTAGTCAGTCCCATGTGAATAAACCCAGTCCCAGAGGGAGAGCATCAGTCCCTCTAATGACCTCATCACTTCTTAAAGGTCCCACCTCCCAACACCACCACAATGGTGATTTTGACATGAATTTTTGAGGGAACACAAAACACAAACCTCTTACATTAAAATGTGTCTCTCTCTTCCAACAACATACTGGAGCCAGGCTAGACTTTATTCGGACTTCAACCAAAACAATGTTTCCAAAGAGTGAATGTATAAGCAGACTGTCCTATTGGCAGACATGGAAGATTTGAAAAAACATAAAACAATGCTACTCCTCATTTTACAATTTTGAAACAGTCTACTTTTTATAAAAAAATGTTATTTGTAGCAATGTAATGGGCTGTTGTTACATTAGAAAATTAAAAATTATCTTCAATTTCAAATTTGATAGATAATCTATGTCAACAAAAGCTCTTTGCAATCCTCAGTTACCTCCAAGAGGGTAAAAGGATCCTGAGGGCAAATGGTTTGGGAATTGGTGACGTATGCCAAGGGATTATGTATGCAAGAAACCAGAAAGGATATTGCAAGAGCTGAAAGAAATCTAGCTTTATTAAAATATAGAATGTGAGGAAAGACGTTCTGTAAGAGACAAGGAAGAAATGGCAATAACTGAAGGAAAGTACCTGTCAATATGACAAAAACTTTTTAGGGACCTCAGCATCTCAAGGTCCACCGTGAAGGCCCATCACATTTCTTTAAAAGTTCTTTAATCTACTTTCACCAGCACCGACTGGTTATGAACTACGTCACAGTGAGATCTATATTTAGGCAAAAAACAACAATTGCAATAATCATCTGGAAGAACTCCACCCTGCCTTGAGTTTTTTAAGTGGGAGAATATCAAGATGTCTTCTAAATAGAGGTTCTTAAAGAGCAAGAGACTGGAGGAGGCAGAGATTAATTACTGATAAACAGCAGGAACAATCAGTTAGCTGCCATTATAGTGTACAACATTAAATACAGCTATTTTAAATGACATCAAATCTAATAATGATCTAAACTATTTATAAGCTAAGTAACTGACTACCCAAGTCTCATCTTGAGTATAACCACCTAAGTTTTCCATAACACAATGTAGATGAGTTTGAATTGTAGTCATCCATTTTACCCAGAAACAATACAACATACATTCGTTATTGTTTTTATAATAAACATAAAAGCAATAAAGCTGATAAAGAAAAAAAACTTTGAGGATAAAATAGTTCACATGACAAAGTATCACTTTACCTCCAGAGAAAAACAGCACAGGGAAGAATATTGAAGGAAGCATTCAGGTATCAACATTGAATTTACCTAATGAAAGATCTCAAAATGTCTAACTAAACGTGTTAGAATTATTCCTATTATTCCCAATGACAGACATACAACATAAACATGCATTAAAACTAGTAAAAATGGAATTGTCTGACCATTGTTTGACAAATAACTGCTACAAACAATGACTTGTAACATACAAACTGATCTCATCTTACTGATAAGTTATGAAAACTGATGCAACATGAAAAGGTTATAACTGTTTTTTCAAGATGGCAGAATAGAGGAGGTGGCTTTCCTGGCTACTCCATGGCATAAAACCAAGGAAGTACTTGGGCAGCTTCTCAGCAAGGTGGGTTTAAAAAAAAAAAAAAAAAAGGTGGGGGGAGGGACTTTACTGGAATTAACACAGGACATTCAAAGCCGCTCAGGGCCTCAGGAAGTTGTGCATAGTGAAGAAGAAATCCCCAGCGTCATCGCTGCTGCTGCTGCGGCCAGCATGAACTAGAACCATCCCTCCAGGAGCAAAGTGGAAGGATAAGGGGGTTAAAGGAACCTTCATTTTTAGGAGGCCTTTGGCGAGTCTGGTATGGAGACATCAAAGACCCTGCGGGGCTCACCTCAAAGGCTGTGTGGGAAAGAAGCCACATCTCCCTGGGCTGCCCAGAGGAATGAGCCATTGTGCAGCTGCACCATGGGGCCCAGCAGCTGGGGGAGCAGATTCCTGGCCAACCTGAGCTTGGCCCAAAATACACCTAGAAAATCCACGCCACATGACAGAAAGTACTCAACTGACTGCGGGGGCGGGGGCGGGGGCGGGGGCGGGAGCGGGGGGGGGGGGGGGGGTGGAAAAAAAAAATCAAATAGTACACATTAAAGCCACCCAGGGGCTTTTTAAAAATACCCGTATTTGGGTCTTATCCAGAATTTGTGATTGAATTGTCCCAGTAGGTGGATACTTTAGCATTAGTACTTTTTAAACAACACATCTCACTCCAGTCCCCATATAATATTAGAATCACCTAATTGACTTTCAAACCAAGCCCAATGCCAAAATTGATTAGATTCTGGGACAGCACCCAGCTACAGTTTATAAAAGCTCATAGCCCAGAAATTGACAGAACTTTTCTTACAAAATTGATGATAGCACCCAAATTTGCCTTTATTAGAAGATACTACGGATAGATAATCTCTTGGGCATTATGGTGGCAGATTATGCTCTATATATCTGTCAACGTGAACTGTTCTGTGGTCATAGAATACAGTGAGGCTATCATCTCTAAGATAATAGACAAACTAGAGCCCATAATATTTTCAAAATTCATTCATACACCACATTTTCTTTATCCATTCATCTGTTGAAGAGCACCTATGTTGGTTTCATAGCTTAGCTATTGTGGTGTAAATACACAGTGGAATATTATTCAGCCATAAAGAGGAATGGCTTTGATATTTACAAGTAAATGGATAGATCTGAAGACTATCATGCTAAGTGAAATAAGTGTGTCCCAAAAAGCCAAAGGTTGAATGTTTTTGCCAAGATGTGGAAACTAACCCACAACGGAGGGGTGAGGGGAGAAAAAATATTCAGTAGATTAGACAAAAGGAAATGAAGCAAGGGAGTGAGGATAGTAAAAGGAAAGAGTGAAATGAATCCGACATAATTTTCCTATATATATATGAAAATATCACAATGACTCCCACCTCATGCACATCCACAAGAATGGGATCCATCTTATTCCTAGGATAAGATGTATTCCATACTTGTATAATTATATCAAAATGGATTATAATGTTATATATAACTAAAAAGAACCAACTTTATTTTAGTATACAGAGTCTTTTGGAATATCACCATTTTGAAAAGAATCTATAAAGACAACATTCCTAAGGAAGGTCAGGCATTGTCACTACATGAAAATAAAATACATAAAATGATTCAAGAGATAAATAAGATAATTGTAAGAGGACTAACATTAAGGCATAGTCAAACAATGCTGAATCAGAGGACTTAAGGCCATGTGTTATTAGATAAATAGATTTTAAAAACTATTCTAATTTGTTATACATGACAGCAGAATGCATTTCAATTCACAGTACACACATGGAGCACAATTTTTCATTTCTCTGGTTGTACATAGAGTCACACCATTCGTGTCTTCATACATGTAGCTAGGGTAATGATGTCCATCTCATTCCACTGTCTTTTCCACCCCCATACCCCCTAAATTCTTGTAGCCTCTTCTTTCCCGAAGCTATGCAGGAATTCCATGGAAATATGCAAAGTTGTTTGCCTTTGCTACTCAAGGTATGGTCCTAGGACAAGCAGCACCAGCATCACATAGGCTCTTGTTTAAAATGCAGAATCTCAGGTCACACATAAAACAAACCGAGTCAGAATCTGCATTTAACAAGATTCCCCAGGTGATACATATGCACCTTCAAGTTTTAAAAACACTTCATCAATCAGTGGAGGCCTGTGATATCAAGTGTTCTGACTCAACACAAACATTTTACACAGAATTCACCTTCAGATTTCCCAGGAGCAGTGAGAATGTGTGAAACATGGGATGGTTCCCACACAGGTGCTTTAGATGACCTTGAAACTTGAAACTGGGGATTTAGTCGCTTATCTAGTCAATCCATGGGAAGAACTCCTATTCGGAACCAACTTTAAAGTTCCTGCTCATGTGACAATGACATCTCAGGGGAGAGGGCAGCTTACATTCAACCATCTTACATTCAGTTTACTAAGGAAAAGCCCATCCTTTGTTTCCTGGACACATCCTAACTGTTCACAAGAGGATGAGGCCAGGAAACGGAATTGAATCATATCAACTTTAAAAACCAAGATCTTAATCAGGAAAACGGCACGTTGCAGAGCTTGACACTCTACAGAAAAGGGAAGTTTGAATTTTTAACCCTTAGCTATATCCCATTCTTTTCTTCTTCTGAAGCTTTTTATAAGAATTATTTTTGTAGTGATTAAGCTGTTTACTGGTGGATAAGATCTCTTGACATTGGTACAAAAATTACCTGGAATTTATGAAAGCTTTTGAGTTTTGCTATGAAAGAAAAAATTTGCTATGTAATTATGATACCATTCATCTTTCCTCTACTCTCTCTCCATTTTCATGAACAGATACCAATGCAATACATAAGATGAACAAATGGGATGATTTGGATATGAAGCATCCCCAGGGACTCACGTTTTGAAGGCTTGGTCCTTGAGGTAGCAATGTTCAGAGGTGGGGCCTTTGAGAAATGCTCAGATTCAGACATGAAGTGTCTCCCCAAAACACCTGTATTAACACAGAAGGTGAAATGATTAGATATGTCTGTAACCTAGTAAGTGGATTGATCCATTTGGAGAATTAATAATTTGAAAGGTAACTACAGGCAAGTGGGTCATGGCTAGAGGAAGTGGGTAGCTGAAGGTATACACTTGGGGATTACGTCTTGTCTCATCTCCTTTCCCCCACCCCTTCACTCTCCCTTTCCTTCCTGGCCTCCATGTCCCCAGCTCTTCAGCCACAATATTCTGCCCCATCTTGGAGCCAGATCAATGAAGTCAGCTAATCATGGACTGAGATGTCTGAAACCTTGAACGAAATAAACCTTCCTTCCTCTCAGTTGTTCTTGTCAGATAAATGACAAAGAAACGGACTTAAACAGAATTCATTATTGAGAAGGGACATCCGTAATGTGACTAACCTGACCATGTGGGTTTCTTTCATTTTTTTAATATTCATTTTTAGTTGTCAATGGCCTTTTATTACATGAGGTGCTAAGAATCTAACCCAGTGCCTCATAAATGCTAGGCAAGCACTCTACCACTGAGCCACGATCCCAGCCCTGAGCATATAGTTTTGAAGCACACTAGACACACACACAGACACACAACATTTAGACAAGCCTATTCTGTTCAAGGAACACCAGACAGGCTAGAATGCTTTGAAATTGGGAATATGTGAGATGAGGTCAGAGAGGTAGGCAGTGGCCAGCCCACAGAAAGGAAATAGGGAGTCTGGTTTGAATGGAGCTCCCCACATACAGAAAACAGTGAAGAAGCAGTCAAGTAGACGGTTGCATAAGTTAGGATATAACAACTGACAAGGCCTGCTGCTAAATGAGCTATGAAAGGAGAACAAAACAGAGGATTCGAAGATGTCTTGTAGCCATTTCTTTAAACCAAAGGGAATATGGGCACTATAATAAGAATAGGAGGAACTTTTACAGGGGAAGGGTCCAGGTTATTCATTGGAGAAAAAAAAAACGTTGAAGAATGAAGGACAACATATCCGTTTCTGCCCTAAAGGAGCAAATTACTCAGTGGAGGAACACAGAAGGAAGAAATTTCAATAAAATGGGGTAAGTGCTCCCACTCACAGTATGTGTAGAGTGCTGTAGAAGTCCCTAGGAAGGACATTGGCACCATTCTTTGGAGGTTAGGGTGGACTTCCTGGAGGAGGTAACCATCCATTGCTTGAATGAAGATCCAGTGGTAAAGAACTTTGCGTTTTCACAAAGCTTCAGATGGTTGAGACGGAGCACAAGGCAGGAAATAGAGAAGGGCTGGAAAGATAAAGACAGACCAACCATGAAAAACCCTTTCGATGATAATCAGGCTTTGCAGATATGCAAAGGACAATGGGATGTCAGAGGAAGTAACATGTAAGCTGGGAAACCCAGAAGACAACATTTCCCTTCTGTTCACATTTCATTGGCAGAAACCTAACATGGACCTCACAGAGCTGCATGGGCAGGGGAGCAAGTTTGCCCGTGAGCCCAGGAAGAAATAGGCGAGTTCTAGCAATGTCCACTGCAGGGGAAGAACAATGATCATGTATTAAATACCAAGTCATCAAATCATCCATCTTCAGTGGGAAAAATGGAAGTATAAAAAGTGATTAAAGTTCCAATCTGTGAATATTCATCTACTGCTATAGTATATAAATAAGAATGTATGTACACTGTCACCAAATTGGAGCTCTCTGCCGAATGCCTGAACTCCTGAAACAGGAACAGGGAGAGCCCAGGATGGCTGCCAATTGGAAGAAATTTGCCAAGTATGTTAAGATACCATGGACAGAGAAAATAGTGATTTCAAAACTGATCTCCAAACAGAAAACCACAAGTACAGATGCTTCAAATTGCTGTAGAGGGCTGTGTGTGTGTGGCCAAGGGAGTAAAGCAATGATTGTTTTTTTTCTTTTCTTTTTTTTTTTTAACAATGGTGTGATTCTCCTGAATAACTCTAAAAAAATCAGCCAGCTTTTGATATTACAGGGAAAGTCCAGTCTGGGAAGCCCAGTCTGATATGATCTCTGCTGAGCTCATTGATGCTTGAACTCCATTACCTTAGCCTTATTTAGGTGAGGGACTTGGCATATGTTTGGATTTGGATAGAACCCAAATTAACCCCAGGTTCTGCTGTGTGGTCTTGGACAATGAATTCAAACTTGTGAGCCTCAGCTTCCCCATCTAGTATATGGTCATAATAATGCATATTTTACTATGTTGTTATAAAGATCAAGCTCTTAAAACCTGTAAATCACATAATACCAGGCTTGGGTTGTCATGAAATCTCAATTAATGGGAACTCCTCAACCTCATTTTTCAGTTCTCTGGGCTCAGGAGCAGTTTTTGGATAAAACCCATTTTTAAGCTATTTAAATTCAAAATAACATGACTATTTTAAAATGTACAAAATAATTATATACAGGAATTTTTATAAAGTTCATTTTAATTAACCAGTTTTGTGATTAAAAAAAAAAACACATGAATCCTATTAAGGTCAGATCAATTATTTTTCATAAAGTGCTGACAAGTCAAGTCAAATATTTGCCCCATGTTTTCCCATTTGCTAGGGATTATAGCTGTCCTGGCAGAGGGTACGGTAACACCCAGTCATGCCCACAGGGTCAATGGAACACCTCACAGTGTTCAAAAAAGATCCATAAACACATAGCCTACAATGGGCCCTCGGGTACCCCTAAATTTCAGCACTGTATTAAGAGGCTTTAAACATCAACCATCTATTCTGCAGATCCCCTAGGAGATCTGATCTGATCTGTTCCAGGGCTCATGCCACAGAACAAACAGGTCACAAAAAAGGAGGGAGAGAATTAAGGAGGGCCAGGACATTTGTGCTTAAATATTAGTTCTGTAAAACAAATGATGGTTAAATATGAAAGGCATGTAAGGTTTAAAAGCACTGTCACTTCCTATGCAAATTCACCAGGCTGCCAACATAAGAAGGAAAGACAAAACCATAAAGGGAACTCTGAAATCTGGTTTCAGGGAACAGTAAGACCAAAGTAGATGACCCAACATTCTGAAACTATGAGGTTCAGCTCATCAATTGTTCACTCACTAGGGCCCAAGTTCTTTCATTCTATTCCTATTGCCTCTGCACGTGCTCAGGACAAAACAGACAACTTCTAAACACAAGCTGTAAAGTAAGAATTCACTTCAAATCCCACTACTCTTATCTGCCTAGTTCCCGATTCAGTCTTTCTTGTGAGATGAGTGCAGAACATGCATTAAAGAGGGAGCCAGAAAGGGGTGGTCAAGTGCACAGTAGAAACTCACAGCTCAAAGATCCCTGCCTTGATCCCTAATGGTAAAAGTGACTTCACTAAATTACATTGCGGAACCTTGGTTGTATTCCCTAATATGTTTTATGAATGTTTAACCAGCTGATCTCTTTGTAAGAGCTTCTACATCCCAGAACAATCCCAGACCTGTTGCCTAGAGTTGTTATAGCATCTCTCCTCACTCTCCACCATAACCCAGTTTAAAAGTACATGGCCTGCCCTACCCCTTGTATTGTCTTTTCATCTCTAAAAATCCTATGAAATCTTCTGCTTGTTTAATTGTCTACATCTAGACTATTTGTTATGATTTAGATATGAGGTGGCCCCCCAAAAGCTCATGTGTGAGACAATGCAAGAAGGTTTAGAGATGAAATCATTGGGTTAAGGCTCTCATAATCTAATCAGTGCATTAATTCACTTGAATGAATTAACTGGGTGGTAACTGCAGGAAGGTAGGGTGTGGCTGGAAGAAGCAAGTCTCTAGGGAAATGCCTTTGGGGTGTATATTTTGTCCCTTGTGAGTGGAGCCCTCTGCTTCCTGTGGACCACACCCTGAGCTGCTTTCCTTCACCACACTCCTCATCCATGGTGTTCTGTCTCACTTCAGGCACAGAGCAATGGAGCTATCAACTGAGACCTCTAAAACCATGAGCACCAAATAACCTTTTTCTCCTCTAAAATTGTCCTCTTCAAGCCTTTTGGTTATAGAGGCAAAACAAAAACAAAAACACACCTTAAACAGCATTCATATACAACAATACTCTTACCAGAGAAATAGCAACTGGTGCATATTCACCTGTCTTGTTAAGTAAATCAGAATAACCATTCCTCCAGCCTTGGCTCATGGCTTCAAGAGCTCTAACTCTTCGGCTGGAGTTCTGCTGGAAGTGCAGGTTATATTCTGTCTTATAGGAACAAATTCTGGAAGCATTTAATGCACTTGAATTTCACGACAAGGTAAAAAAAAATGCTACTCATTTATTTTCCTGTCAACAAAATATATCATTGTATACCCAGTGGCCTTTCACACATTAAAAAAAAAAATCATGATGAAATTCTCATTTCTGAGGCTGCATCATGCTTCCTATCGACTTCCTGGTTAGTACACTTCCTTCACAAAGTTCAGGACTTTTACATGTTGAAAGTCATTGAAAATATACACACTACACCACATTCTTGTGGAAGGTATCTAAGGATGTCTCAAGGCAAAAAAAAAAAAAAAATTCCACAAAATATATTTAAATAATTCTAACAACTTTATTCCCAGCTTAAAGAATATAATGATTAGTTACATATGTTTTAAAGTTTTAGTATGCCAAAAAATTCTATAATTTAAATCTTCTGTCTGGATTTGGGGAAGGGGTGGGGGGGGGGAAGCTAAATCTCAAACCTGCCAATTAGATAAAAAGGAAAAAAAAAAAAAAGACTGTATTTTAGCATAACCTAAGCCAAGCAAATCTGTTTCTTGGCCCTCTGATGGGTAGTTGATGATCCTCCTTGGAAATTCAGACTTCCTCCCTCCCTTCTCCATTTCCTTGGCAGCCGTGATTATTTTCTGGGTCACTCCTTCCAGGCCTCCTCCACTTTCCCCCAGTAAGTCACCGCTGACTTGTCTTTATCCGTCTAGCACACTTTAGCTGGGGCTGCTGGTAATCTATAAACCTGAGAGCCGTTTTCAACAAAGTGGAGCTTTAAACATTAACAAGACGTGTGTTTGGGGACATCTACAGGCCATCTGCTGCCATCAGAGGAGGGAAGGAGCCAGCCCAGGTGAAGGCTTGGACTACCCCAGGTCAGGGCACCATCATATCCTGCACGCTCATCTTTTCTCCACCAATTAGTCTTCACATGTGTCATCATTCCAAAAGACGACTCGTGGATCTTAAATCTACAAAGTCCAGTCTATAAATATCTATTAAAATACTTTCTTGAAATGATTATATTCTCTACCACATATTTCAAAAAAATATTTTGAAGTGACTCACTTTTGTAATAGCTCTGGGTTATTAAAAAGTTAGGTAAGTCATTTCATGTTCAGACTTCAAAGTACTTTGGAAAATCTAATAACAGAAGAGAACAAAAAGTTGCATGCTCCAAGATTGAAAACAAGATATGAAACGGGTATTGAAATAGTCAACGTTTGCTGGGTACAGTGGCACACTCTGGTAATCTCAGACTCAAGAGGCTGAGGGAGGAGGATCGCAAGTTCCAGGCCAGCCTCAGTAACTTAGTTTAAAAGATTAAAAAGGATCCAGGATGTAGCTCAATGGTAGAGTGTCTCTAAGTTCAATGCCAATACTGGGGCAGGGAGAATCTGATTATTATAATTATACCTAAACATTTACCAAACACTATCATCATGTCAGACTCCAATATAAGTTAATATAGCAGAAAGTGCTTTTATAATCAACACCACAACCATCCACACCCCTCGGAGTTAACTCTTTCAGAGATAAGAAAACAAAACAGTGGGAATGACTTCCCAGTAATGGGGTAGAGCTGGAATTCCACTCCAGGACCAATTCCAGTTCCCTTGCATTTAAAATTGCTCGGATCTTCTACACAGATAAAGGAATTTCAACCATATCAAATCAAACACCACCACCCTTCAAAACATTATATAACTTCTTGCTCTTCTGAAAGATAGAAAATACAATCTGCCTACAAACTTAAAAATATAGAATGCCCTGTTACATAAAGCAGACATAAAAAGAATGCAATTTATAGTACCATTTCACTATAATTCAATATGTCAATATATTAAAAGAAATACTGATATAAACAGCCCAAAATGCAAACTGGTAAAGACATGCTACATTTTTAACTCCAGGATCTCATGTAGTTTTGTCATCAATGATGAGATTTGTCATAATGAGGAACAACTCTTGGTAAAGTCCCAGATAGAATGAAGTAAAATCTTTATGTACACAACAGTTGCACTCTAGCAAATTCAATTGATACTTTAAAATGCATAAAAATACCATGCATTTATATGTGAAAAGATAATTTGACTTTTCTTCCAGATTTTTAGGAGGCTTTTGCTTATATGGATATCTGGGAAGACACTGAAGTCAGCAGCCCAGGAGATGATTATTTATCCTGCAGGACTCTCCTGAACATTGTCAGACAACCAGCTTTCTATGTTTCTTGCTCACTAAATGCCACCCGGGCCTCTCAGTCACTGGGACCACCACAAACACTCCTACCTTCCCAGATTTCCACACCCTGGCTTAGAAGGGCAACTGCCCTTCCTGAGGACCTGGTGTAACTGATGGAATGGATGGTACTCTGAAAACAAAGAAAGGGCAAAAATAAAGCAAGAAACTAGTTAGAGATGGGAACATTTTCTTTAGAATACTATACTCTAAGGAAAACTGACATTGAACTTTAAACAAACAAAAGTAGATCTTCCAAGCTCTTGTAGCATTTTGTTCTAACATTTTCTCCCTTCTCCCCAGCAGAAGGCATCCATCCCCTGATATCACCGTGCCTTTGGCTCTTGCCTGGATCCTTTTCTAAAAGGAGCTTTGGAGAGATACAGTCTACTGAGAGGGAATGTTCATCTGCTCTCAGCATCTCTGACAAGCTTCATCACCTCCCCTCTTTCATTTATCATTCTTCCATTATTTCTAGCAAATACTGCAAGGAAGCAGAGGGACAAAAATGAGCCCCAAGAACAAACTTTTTTGATAAAAGTGAATTGATGCTACAAAAAAGGGGCTATGACTCTTCTAGAAATTTCATTCACTCAGCAAACATTACTAGGCTCCTTCAACTCGCCAAATGCTGCGTTCTGTATATACCCTCCATCTGAAAGGGCATCACGCTTAGTGGGAAGACATAATAGTCTCAAGACACTGGAAAAATACTATAAGTTTAGGATGGTATCCATAATATGGAAATTCACAGAAATGATGACCAACCAATTCTTGAGGAGAAAGAAACCCAAGGCTCTGAAGAGTGAGGTGGGAAATGAAGAAAAGCGTATTTCCAGCATCAGGAATAACGTTTAAAGACTTAAGGTCAAGAGAACTTGCCTAAGCCAGGAAATAGTGACTAATTCAGCTGTTCTTGGATGGGACTGAAGTGACAAGGATTCAAATTACACGTGTTAGAAGGTGGCAGATCATGCTGGGTCGTATTTGCCCCGCTAGAGAGACTAGACTTTACCCTGAATCACATGGGATCCTTCTGTAAGGTTCTCATTATGAGATTTTCATTTTTAAAAAAACATTGCAGCTCCTTCTGGAGAATAGCTTAGAGAAGGGCAGTGGTGGAGGCAAGAAGACCAATAGCAAATATCTGTGTTGTTCCAGGTCAGAGATGAGGGGGGCTGGGGCTGAAGTAGTCCTGTGAGGGTGCACAGAAAGGGACGCTCTCAGTTATGATGGACAAAGGAGAGAACAGGATCAGGTGACTTCCTGAATCACAGAGGTAAGGGTGGCTCCTATGCAGGCCTCCCGCTTCATCCCCTCAGTGGAATGTGGTGCCATTGACCAAGATGGCGGTCACAGAAAGAGAAGGTAGTGTGAAATGAGAAAGTCAGGGATAAATTTTGTGGCAAAACCTCCACTTATAACTAATGTCTCAGTGGCCAATTTTTCTGTTCACGGCTATTTACTTTTAGAAGATCAAAACTAAGGGAGGCTTTGATTTTCAGTGATCTTATGTTCAAAATAAGTACGTTGAGCATGGAGGAGGAGAGAAAGCAACTTAATCCCAAATTAGCAGCTAATTAATTTAAGCTAATGATATAATCAATGGGGGAAAAGAAAACATGATTTCAAATACCTGATCAGCTGTTTGTTAGCTGTGCAAGTTTTACAAGTCTCTGCCTCCGACTACCTCATTTCTTAGCGTTATGAAAAAAAATTAAATCAGATGCAAAAAATGTCACATAGCACTTACTACAAAGTACTGAAAAATGTTTTTCTCATTTCTCATTCTAACAAGTTGATCATTAAGTGAAGTCTTCCTTAAGTAAAAGGGCAAAATACAATGTTCCTAAAAGTAGTTAGCTCTGTGGCTTGGCGCAGGATAAAACTTCTAATACTCATTAACTATACAAGTTATCCAAATATCTTAAAGCTCAATGTCCCCATCTTTTAAATATGAAGATGGCATCTACTTTGCAGGTTTTTCCAAAGATTGAGTGAAATGACATGTGAAAAATACCTAAAATAATTACAATAGTAGATGCTCAATAAATCCTACTAAGTAAGCATAGGTGGCAAAAATTTTAATCCAGTAGTTTAGAAAGGAGATAAGGATGAAGGCCTAAATGGGGTCTTCTAAATAGAGAGGATAGTTGATGTAAGGTTGAGATTGGGAACAGATGCTCAAAGAGGGGAAATGTATTTACTCTTCAGGAGAGCCTATATTTAGAGAAGATGGGAAAGAAGAGATTAGTCAAAGGAAAATAGAACCAAGGATTAAAGTGCAACAAATACTATCAGATTAGAGGGAGGAAGTAGGGACTAATCAAGTAGTAAATGGAGCTCAGAAGTAGATAATGAGACGCCAAGCAAAAGACTTTGAATTGTGGAAACTGGATATGAAGGATGAAGAGCAGTTGCTTTTGAGCTTACAAGAGAGTGAACTAGTACAAAGTGAAGAAGTCAGTAAATATATACCAGTTATCAAATATAATTTACAGACTGTGTGCAAATGATATTTTTGTTTGGGTTTTTTTTTCCCTTTTTAAAATTGGCTTTGAGGTGGGGAGGCTACTTTGATTTAGAGTCAGATAATGAGATCTGCAAAATTGTTGCTTTGAAAAAGTCAACCCAAATGACTATAAGGACCTCCAAACATTGAAGCATATAACACTGGTAGTGAAGGTTTGAACTACGCTGTCAATAAATGAGTTTATAACTGTTTGCATATGTACTAACATTGTACATATATGTACAAGTTCTAGAAGTTTGTTTTAAAAAATGAAGCCACTAAAATGTACTTTCTTACCCAATACTGTAAATACTCTCTCAGTTGATACTGCTGAGCTAATAGTGAATAACAATGTTTTGAAAATGTTTCATGAAAACTTAAATATGTATTCTCAATGAACAAAAAAGTTTGAATATTTTAATTATTTTTTTTACATGTCTTAGTGAAAATAATAGATGCATTTGCTATATTACAAAAGGGTGAAGAGACATTTGACTTCTATGACTACTGCTTTCACTTTACAGTGTTACGAGATTGTCCTCGTGTTAAAATACAAAAATTTCACCATTGATTCAGATAATTTATTTTGATGGGTAAATTATCTATTTAATGCTTTTCCCAATATATCATCCTTTAAAGGATGTTTTCTTTTTAATTTCTGTGCCTGATATATCCTTGTCATTTTTTCTACCTTTACACTTTGTTACTTTAGATTTGTCTCTTGGAAACAGAATATATTTGAACTTGAGTTTTTCTTCTCTAATTTAACATAAAATTTTTTACTTATTAAATTACAAACATTTGTTCTTTCATATATGTGTTTTGACACACTATTTACAACTTCCCCTGTCCTTTAACTTGCTTCCATCTTTTGCTTTGTGGATTATTGCTATATTTCCTTGGTTTTCATCACTTAAAACTCATCTAAAGTGCCAGAGCGGTCCTGAAATAACTTTCTTCAGATTAAAATGCAAGAATATGTCCCCTGAAAAATAAATGTTTTTGATTCCTTTAATTATATCCACCTACTCGTTTATAAAATGTAGCTTTCGTTATTTACAAACTAGGATTTTTGAAGCCCAGATCATTTTTATTGTATCGATTTTCTTTGGGCATGTTCTTATATTCAAACTATATTTGTATTTATATTCGCAGCAAGAATGTGGGCTTATAGATATGTGTTGCAGTATTCAACAAATCCTTTCATAGCCTAATTTGTCTTTAAGTTTGTTATTAGGTCTTTCTCAAATACACAAAGTATATTCAAAGGTAGATGGGTAATATTATTTGAGTCTGATTTTATAAGCCAGTTTCATTTATCGTCATGGTTTGTTTATTCTATTTCATATAGAACTTGCATAAAGAGAAAAAAAAATGGGTCCAAATTTTTCCCAGGTCTATAAATATAGTGCTTTAGAGTCAAACATTAATGTTGTGTGGAAATGTAAAAACAGTTTTCATTTGTAGCTGCCTTGGTTTGCTTCTATTTTTTTTTTTTTTTTTTTTTTTTTTTTTTTTTTTCCTGCCTGGACACTTAAGTTTCAGAGGTGGAAAGCACTGTATTTGACAATTCATCAGGGTGGGCATAAGGATTGTTCTCTTTTCATCAGCTTCCCTTGCTATTTAAGCAAGTTTGCTTCATCTACTATGGTTTTTTCTTAGATCAGAAAAGCTTTATATTCTTTCCTCCTCACTCCCTGTACTGGGGATCAAACCTAGGGCCTGCTCAAGCCCAGCAAGTGCTCTACTATTAAGCCACATTCCCATGCCCCTAGCCTTCATTTTTCTGATTAAAAACTCTCAGAATAACGAAATACTTGTAAACATCTCCTATGCCCTTTACTGCCTCTTTTGATATTGTAAGTCATGCTACATCATTTCTTAGTTTGAATACAAGATTTTTCTTATTTTCATCTGAGTAAAAGCCCCTTTTCTTTCACCCTTTGTCTTATATATACATATGCCAGTCATCTCTTAGTAGTGTAATGTATTTTATGTTCTATATTTTATTGAAAATCCAAAGAAGATAGTTCATAGAATTTGCCTTTGTTTTGTGGTTTTAATAACTTCCAGAAGTCTGATCTTTCTGTACAATGAGAAAAATGTTCCCATTCTTTACATTATGAAATCTTTATATAAGTTGAATATTCTTCTTATCCAATTCCTTATCTTTAAATGATGAGTGCTTTACTTAGGACACAGGTTTTCCACAAAAACAGCATAAGAACATTGTCCTTAAGAACCCGGAATCTTCATTCTAGTTAATGTCCACAAGCCTGAAACAAAATCCTTAGGCACCTTAATACACCACAGTATAACAGTTCTCTGTGCAAATTCTATAGCCCAACTACCTAGGTCCAAACCCCAAACCTATCTCTGAGGAGTTGTGTTAATTATATACGTGGAGAAGGCCCTTTGGGGTTATGGTGAAAGAAGAATTTCAAAAGCTTAAATTCTCCTCTCTAAAACTGTAATAATAGTTTCTCTCTCATAGGGTTATGAGGAGAGAAAAAATTACTATATGTGGAATATTTGAAATAATGCCTTGGCACAGTGTTATGAAGCATGCTTGCTACTTTTAGGAAACTTTAGCTTACAAAGAGATTGTGGGGAGGTTTTTTAGGCTCAGCATTGGTCCATATCTGTGCACTTTCCAATAGGAACTGAATCAGCCAGAGAAATAGAAATGATTGAAGACTCAGAGTGAGTGGAAAAATCTCTGTTAATAATCCACTCCATTCTGAGGAAATTGTGCCTCCACAGAGCCAGTTCCTCTTTGGATGTGCTACCCCTGACGTCATGTTCTAACAATTCCGTAAATCCCAGGATGTATATTCATGCCTATTAAAACCCTCATATGGAAAAATGTGTCCATAATGATATAAGTATTCTAACTATCTGGCTGGCAGTGAACAACAATAAAGAGAAAAGACAGCTGTGTTTTTGGAATTTGAGACATCTGGAAGGATAAAGAAGTGCACTGAGGTGGCAAAGGAGATAGGCAGAAGATGGGGGCTCAAACAGGCCAACAAAAAGACTTAGTACAGAGAAAAATGCCCAGGACATTTCCAAAAAAAAAAAAAAAAAAGATAATACAGAGAAAACTGGTCACAAAGGATTAAATGCAGAGGAGGAAACCACCCCACAAAGGACATTAAAGGACAGGGTGTGGGTGCTGCCTGTTGCTGGCTCAGAGAATGCCCACTGTGTGCAGCCCACATGGAGGTCAGACCATCCACACAAGAGAAAGGGCTCTGCACCCAAACTTAGAAAAGCTTCTGCAAAGGAATAAAATTAAAAGTGGTACCTACCCCTGGTGAAATCAGGACAAAGGAAGAAGAGAAAAAGTGATTACACTCATTTGTTTGGCTACAAACATAGCCTACCCCATTCTGGTCCTGATCTGTGATTATAGGAGGTAAAAACGAAAGGTAGAGAATCCTTCTCTCTGCTTGATGGACTTCTCTCATTCTTCCTTTATCAGTCATCTTGCTCGGTTTCCAACCTAATCATCACAGGTTTTAAGAAAACTAAACAAAACTACTTAAATGAAATTAGAATTTGACTGATACCAAAGAAGAAAACAGATTCTCTATGTTCCTTCACTCTAACTGGATCAAGTGTAAGACAGTTTACTGGAAATTTTGTTTAAATCACTTCAGTAGTTGGTGCATTACAGGTAAGAACCCCTTTCTCATCTTAATCTTCTGAATGATCATCTCAATTCATGTCTTTTAAAAACTGCCCTCTCCTCGATTTGCTTTTTGGCCTGTGAGCAGTCATGATTCACCAGAGCCTCTTGCAATTCACACTGTGTCCTCAAGGTGGCAGAGGGGGACTGAGACTGAGCTTCAGGCTTCTATTGAAACTGTTTTTAGTTTTTTCCCAGTTCAGTTCTATTGTTGAATCTATTGGCAACTCTTGTTTGAATGCATTTTATGTAACAAGGATTATACTAAACTTTAGGAGTAATGTCACCCAGTTCTTAAACGTTCCTTAATTTACCAGTTAGAAAAAAACGTTGGATTTTTTTGTGGGGATTATTTAAAAAAGGGGGGGGGGGGGCAAGAATTTTTTAATAGTATGCCAATTATACAGTACACAAGAGGCCCCAACTGAAAAGTATGAAAGAAATGCAATACATCAAGCAATAGTCAAAATATTGGAAAATTTAGGGCATATCTGGCAATTTAGAAAATCCTTCCAGGATTACCACAAAAACCTGAAGATTGTCTCCAAAATCCCAAACGTTTTTTGCTTCCAAAAATATTTTATTGGGAATTTAGTTTGTTTATAATAATAAAATTTTAAAATATATTTTTTCAGAAACCAATGTTAACCTTGCCAACTGAATATAGTGAGTATTCTCAGCATTGATAATCCAAGCTATATTACAAAACTCAATAAATAGAGCTATATTTTTTAATAAAGGACATTTGAAAGGTTAAGAGTTACCAAGGAAAATGTCCACTACCCAAAATATTAACACCTAAATCTGAAAACTTTCCTTTCTACCATTTTGATACTGGACAATCTAGATTGAAACTGTTTATTTCAGTATAGTTTATTTTCCATGTGAATATATTTTCTTAGCTTTAATACCAGTTAACATTACCAATTAATTATTAAGATTAAAATCATAAGAAACTTTAAAATCAGTATACAATATTAAATACATTAAATAATGTGACAGTGCAAGATGGTATCATAGATGAGATTCTGGAATTAAAAATAAAAAGATATTATCAGTAATAAAGTTGGTAAAAATCTGAGTAAACTTTGTAGTTTATACTATATTTTGAATGTTAATTTGTTGGTTATGACAAATGAAACTTTATTTTATGACAAATTAATATTAGGGAGACAGGAACTGAATGAGGGGCATCTGCAACACAGATGTAGTTATAGGAAAGGATAAGAAAATAGGAGAAATAGTGAGAAAGGAAAGGCATGTTGCCTCATCTAAAATCTCCTCAAACTACAAGCCTGGTCTGACCCGAGCCAAGCCTGCTCCTGCCCAGCCATTATCAGTAGCTGGCCCCAGGGAACCCCGCTCATTGGATATACTAGAGGTTTCTGAGAAAAAAAAGCCAGCATTTCTGAGAAATTTACTACCTTTGTAACCCTCCTTTAGTAAGTCAAAATAATTCAGTCTCCTCCTGTCTATGTCCAAAAACTGAACAAAACAAATAGATTATTTTCTTGAACATATTGCAGTCTCTAATGGAGTATATTTCAGAACCAGGAGAAATGGTGGTACAGGGGAAATTTGTAACTCAAAATTGAGTTGATCGGCCATCTAGGATGTAATAATATTTTACTAGAAAATATTTTTCATTTCAAAAACTTAAAAGTTCATGAAGTGGAAAATGCTCAGAGAAAGGCAACCCCAGTGATCAGAGGAAAGTGCTAGAAGTTCATAAACATGGTTTACAAGGGCAAGGCTAGAGTGGGAATAGGAAAATGAATAAAATGGTTCAATATGTGTATTAACAGACTCATTCACCAAGTTCTATAATGCCCAAATATCCTTTGAAACTTAACATGAGGGCAAGTTAAGTCATATGAAAATATTGCTCTTTCTTTTAGGTGATTTATGGAATTTAGGAGATGATAATAGTGAATTTGTAGAAGTTAATTCAACACGGGCTTGAAGACAAGAATTTTGACTAAAACATCCTAAGTGACCGCTTGATGACTGCTTTGCCCATCATGGCTCCTCCAGGAATGGATTCCTCCTCAACCTCAGTGTTTGTTGCAGGAGCTGTCAGGGGCCCTGCCTGCTGACCAGTGAGTTTCCTTCCCTTTCAAGAATTGGGACCTAAGTCAAGAGAATTGAGACTGTCCTTTATTGTGTGCTACACTGCATCCATGAGGCCTAGGAGTTATGGCCATGTTCTGTCTTGCAGGTGGAGGAGAAAAAGCTGGGTTATAATTATAACAGAGAAAAATAAACCTTCACAGAGTGAGGAGCAGAGAGAAAAATCCATAAAGAGTCTTGTCATGGGTTCAAATCCCTAAATCCCTGAAAGAAATTTCCTGAGGCCCATCAGCAGTCCGTTCTTTGGTTCCAGGCAATAAACAGTATCCTCACAACAAAACGTCTAGCTAAAATTCATTTGATTTGGTTTCTGTTTCTTTCAACTAAACAATCCTAACTAAATTAAAGGCTACACTCTCCCCGCCTCTAATCTTTTTTTCTTTGGCTAAAAAGTGAATGTGTTCTCCCAAAATTTATATGTTGAAACTGAGCCCATGATATGATGGTATTAAGAGGTGGGGTCCTCTTGAATGGGGCTACTGACCTCATAAAAGAGACCCCCGTGACTCCCTCATGCCTTCCATCATGTGAGGACCCAGTGAGAGACGGCCATCTGTGAACCAGGAAGGAGTCCTTTCCAAACACCAAATCTGCCTGCACATGGATCTTGGCCTTCTCAGCCTCCAGAACCATGAGAAATAAATGTATTGTTTATAAACCACCTCGTCTGTGTGTTGTTATAGCAGCCCCAACTAAGACTAAGCCTTCAGTCTCTGTGGAACCACCAGTATGTACAGCAGGGAGAAAGCAGAGGAAATAAGCAAGGTCCCTGCTGATGGGGAAGTGGGAAGATTTAACCACAGGTACAGCTACTTGGGTTTTAGGTGGGGGCAGTGTGGAAGTGGCACCTGATGATGCAAACAAAGAGTAATGCCTTTAGTGATTAGTCCAAGTCAGCCTGAAAGGGTTAGCCTCTTCCAACAGCATTATGCTACCCAGAAAGATAGCTTCCAATGCAAACACTGGCTGTGCTAAATCTCAGGATTCAATATTTGCACATATTCTCTATTCATCTTGATAAGATATCCATCCCATGACAGAGTTATTGAAAAACCTTAAACCAACATATGACAGCTTGGGTGTTACTTTGGCTCCAGAAGGGGAAAAGGATAGCAGGATCATAGAATGTGGACTAGTCCATGAATCAGACGTATACACAGTCTTATGAGATCTGCTCAGAGAGTATCACTGAGAACCTTCCACATAAGAATCAGGATCAAGATCAAGTATTTTTTAGATATCTATCACAAGTATTTCTCCAGTTCCCTGGGTCAATAGGACACCCACATGTCCTGACATATCTCATTTCTAGGAAGAAGCCCTAGCAAATAGAGCTGCTTGGGCAATTTCAATTTTTCCTTGCAGCCGAGCATGCCGCTGTGCTTTTTATATTCCTGAATGTGAAAGCACTTTGTGGTAGATGCCATTAACCAGCCATTAGCAATGACAGTAGAGGAAGTGGGAGGTAGTAACAAGGCAGAGGAAATTGGTAAGTGTAAAAAGCCATTTATTTCATCAAAAAAGGATTTTTCTTGTTAAAATATTTGAGGTTTTTAGAACATGTCAACATCAAAATACCTCTGGAGTAGATATCATGATTCATCCAACTAATTGACTCTTCATTCTCACACTTCTACGTGCATTAGCAAAAATACATATATACACACAGTCAGATTATATGGATGTGTTTTTCCCCCACACTTTGAATACTACAGACCTGCTGCCTTCTCTTAAAGCCTCTGAAGAGCAGGCTGTATTAAATTATCAGAATAATAAAATCAACTTTGCTTGAGAAGTTAATATGCACCAGGTACTTTTCTATTGTGTATGTAATGCTCATCCTATTTTGTGTGTCAAGTACTGTTCTGTACTTATAAACATCCCTTCACAGATAGCAAACTAAAGCACAGAAAAATCCTGTAACTTGCCCAAGGACCCACATCTAGGAGACTGAAGTGTTGGGATTTGAACCCAGACTTTCTTCTTTTAGAGCTGCACTCATGATCTTCATGTAACACAGCTTCTGGAAACCCTGAGGGTTGTAGGATAAGATTTTATGTATAGGGGCTTGGTGCCGACTCTTAAAACAGCCCCCAGAGCCTCAACTCAGGTGGAAGACACCAGTATGAAATTGAAGTGGGCCATTTTGAGAAAAATGCAATAGATTTTCATCTACTTGGCAAATAAATAGCATATGATAGAGGACCAAATACAAGTTTAAAGTCATTTCCACTCTATTTACTTTATGTTGCAGTAGGAAATAGCCCAAACCATAAAAGGAAATATCTGATTGCTATTTTGCCCACATAAAGTTCAAAATGATTATGAGGCCACCGGGACCCAAACCAAGTCCCCTGGATCATTTAATGGCTGCCTCAATCACTCATTCACTCATGTGAAAGTTAATAGAGCCATGCAAATATTCCCAAGGAACTTGATTTTTAATATTGTTCACTGACATTAAAAGAATTTAATAATTTGGGATAATTGTCTTATTAAAATTGCCTTTTGGAACTGAAATTCCATGGAAGTATGGAACAACTAGAGAGTTTATAAAGCAGAATTTACATGGAAGTCCAGGTTATAGAAAATACTAGAAGTCTCGTTAAGGGGACCATGGAGTTCTGGAGCCTCCTTCTCCCCACCACAATCTCTCTTTTCCCTAAGGGACTGCCCTCAAATGAGTCCATAAAAGTCTCCATCAAACCCCTAGACCTCCAGACCACTTGAAAATCACTGGTTATTACTGAGTTGAAAACAAATGAAAGTACTTCCAAACTCCAGCAGTGATATATAATTACTTCTGAGGACCATGAAAGAGGTTGCATTTTGACAATCTCTGTCAAACTACCCAGTGATATCCATTTCTCAGGTCTTCATGGGAATGGAACTATAGAGGAAGGGATAACTGATGATCTTTCCTAGAATTCAGAAAAGCCCAAGTCCATATCATAAGCCAATCCCAAATTCATTGACTTAGGATTTGAGGGACATTTCAGTTGAAAGTCACTCTGAGTTAAGAATGAACCAAGCTGAAATGATTTTAAGAAGATCATTAGTGCATATAGGGAAGGCGTGAGTAGAAGGAATGGCTACACTCAAAGGCAGAAAATCAGTGCATGTTTTAGTGACAAAAATTGTTTGAATTTTAGAGACAGAAGGTTTGCTAAGGCAAACATGTACATATGTACTTATGCACACATTTATGCATATAAATTATGTACATATGAATGTATATGTGTTCTAAGTCATGATATAAAGTTTTTTTTCCTGTTGAGTCATATTCAAGATAATTTTGAAAGTCATTGGATTTTATGACCTTCTGGTAGTGACAGTGTAGGGAAAAAGTCATTCCCATGCACTTCAATTGAAAATGTGAAATACTATAGCCACTTTAGAAGACAACTTGCCAATAGGTACCAAAAATTCTCAAAACCCTTCAGACCTTTTGATATGCAATTCTACCTCTCAAAATTTAGCCTAAAGAAATATTTGATCAAGCACTTACATATGTTTCTCACAGCATCATGAAAAATGATGAAAAACCTAGAAACAGCCAAAGATGAAATAATGCTTTCAACAAATGTATGCCAGCCATATATCATAAAACCAAAATTGCTAGTTGTCATTCATCAATAAGGATATTTATAATAAGGTTACAGAGCATGAATGCCATCTAATTTTTCTAATGTTTGTCCATAGAAAAAATTTCTGAAAGGATATAAAGAAAAAAAAATATAAAAATCTAACTGTGGGAAGTAGAAAGCTACTACAGATGAGTTCTATTTCTCTTCTATTTTTTTCAAACATTCTATTTTTTCAATAATTCTATTGTTTCAAAAATTTTTTTCTATATCTAGAAATGATATGAACTTCTGGTGCTTGCAGAGTTTCCCAGGCTGGTCTTGAACTTGTGATCCTCCTGCCTCAGTCTCCCAAGTCACTGGGATTACAGGTGGGTACCTGGTTTAGGCCTTAAGATTTAAGATTTGCTATATGGTCTAAACCTTTGTAAAGTAATGCAGAGTAATTTCGTAGGTATAACATCAATTTCTTCCTATCAGTACATTTCAAAGTTCCTGCCAAACAATTAATACTTTGTGAAAACAAATTCTAAAGTGTAGTGTGAGATCCTGCGCAGAGTGAAAGTGGTGCTATTTGGAATGAAAAGTGAAAGTGAGGCAAGAGAGTTCTATCATTGAACTCTTCTAAAACGTCATTCTATTCCAACTACTCTAGATGGCACTTAAATTTTTATGACAAACTGATAAACGTTGCATTTATATATCTACAAATATCAGCTTAAGCCCTAAGCTTAATAATCTACTTAATGCTCCATTTTGTAGGGAAAAGGTCTTTAAAGTTCTTTCTTTGCAATATTCCAAGCATTATGTTTGGAATGCACTGTGCCTTTATGTAATAAGGCATTATGTTGCTCTGAGGAAAATAACAGACTATATTTACTATTTTAAAAGTTAGGACCACACATACATTTTGCCTTAATTAAGCCTTAGTTTAGGGGTTGGCAAACTTCTTTAACGGGTCAGATAGTAAATATTTTGGGACTTGTTGAGCCAAATGGTTTCTGTTGTAATAGTAAGCACAGATCATATATAAACAAAATCAGCTATGTTCCAATATAACTATTTTCAAAGTCAGATTATGGGACCAATTTTGCCCATAGGCCAGTTTATGAATCCCTAACTGGTACAATACAAGATGGTACAAAACAAACTCTACTGAAACAATTTAATCCACATTCAGGAATTTACCAAAAATTAAATAAATGAGCAGAGATTATTTTATCTTTTAAGAATGTTCTAGATTCTGTAAAATAAGTCATGACATACTGAACTTACTTTTTCTTAGATTTTTATAAAATTTGAAACTTTCTAATGATATACAGAGGAAGATCAGGTCTCTTTAGATACTTATACTCTAATTCCAAATTTAATATTGTTGGAATCATAACTTGGAATTTGCACACATTTTCCATATATAACTGTACAAATAAGAAGATACCTTCTCTAACTGAAGTAGACTAGCTCTATGGTAGAATCACAGTCAAAATAAAGTTCAAATTCCCTCCATGTTTTGGGCTTCTTTGTTCAGCTCCTAGATAGCTCTATAGTCTGAAAAGTATTATGGTTCTAGATTTCATAGCTGAGTTTTTAATCCCATTTTCCCCTGGGGCACAATTGATACATGCTCCTCTAATGAATAGAATGGCAAATTTAACATAAGTGATTCCACTTCCTTCCTCCTTCCTGGCTTTTAGGATTTGTTGAAATTCCAAATTTCCTAAAGATACCTGGCATCAACTATAATTCTCATGATTCCTCCTCCTAGTCCTGACCACCTGGTGACAGACCAGGGAACAATTCCTTTTTGCCAATTCTCTCCACTCAGACCCAGGTTCCCGTCAAATGGTTTGGAGCACCAAGAAACTCAGATGGGGAAAAAGAGCAGTCCCTGACCCTCTGATACTACAATATATTGTTTCCATTTTCAGCTGTTCCCCACACCCACTGAGCTCAGTCATGTGGGGGACTTGTGAAGATCTGAGACTTGGAGTAGGTGTAAATTCAGTCTCAGATCCCCAAATCCAAGTGGCAGTGGAGGGATGTTTAAGGTGACAAGTCAGGGCATCACATCTCTACCAACTACTACCTACCTCATTATTTCCACAGGTAATTCTTAACATCTGATAGGGATTGCTCTACATGGTGCTTATTCTTTGTCTAATCTCACTTGATAGATGAGATAGATGTTAGGATGATTTACAAACAAAACCAAAACCTGGCCTCCTAGATGGAGGCCAAGATTCTCCCAGCCTTTATCCCAAGGAAATTCACACCTCTAGTTGTAAACATCCCATAAACCCAGGAGAGAGTGGTGGGAACAGGACGCTTGACTAGAAGAGGGAAGGAGGCGACAAACGATGAAAAAAAAAATTTTTTAATGATTCATACATTTTAAAGAATTTTCAGAAGGCAGTAGGAGCGCGATTTAAATGTATAGACTAGAGAATGAAACTGCTCGGGGCCAGAGTCAGGGGTGGATATTAGGAAATTAGTCCTTAAAAGCATCTAGAAATATAGAACAGTGAATGTGAAAAGCTTTATGTTGTATGGTAACTCAGCAGTCAAAATGACCTAATTTGGAAACCATCTGTTCCCTTCCTTTGCTGTCATGGATGAACTTCCTGCTGCCACCTATGGTTAGCCACTCTACTGGTACAATAGATCCTTGTATTCCTAGTCCTTTGAAGAGTTTGTTCCTACACAAGCCCCCTTACTCTTACATCAATCTTTTACTACCTCAGTAGTATCATTTAAAAAAATCAATGTACGAAGGGGCTACACCATCTACCATTTTTAAAAGACCTCACAACTCTCTCTAGCTATCAACACTTTGTTCCCATTTACAGCAGAATTTCTTAAGATCTGGTGTCTACTCACAGTCTATCACTTTCCACTCTAAGGAAGATGTTGGCTTTTTTAATTTTTTTTTTTCTAAATAAGCTTCATCCTGATCACCCCATGGAAATCTAACCTAGGATCACTAACGGACAAAGCTGATGGTGAATTCTCAGACCTCATCTACTAAGATCTTTTGACAATATTCAGCACCACTGATGGATTTCTTCTTTGAAACACTTTAAGTTGTTCTCCAAAACAATATACCCTTGGAAATATGCCTCCTACTTCACTGGTCCATCTTTTTCATTCTTCCTTGCTGATTCCTTCCTCAGTTCTCTCCCTCACTTTTCCTAATGAGCTTAAATAATTTAAAGGAAAGAAAAAATGTGTAAGTAACATTTAGAAGTTAGTAACACCTGAATCTTCAGCTCTATTCCTGACACCTCTGAGATCCAAAAAACCTGTCTTACATGTCTACTCAAACACATAGTAGGCAGCTCAAATTTTGCTGCTCCAAAAAGAATTCAAAACCTTTCCTAAGAAGAAAACAAATGCAAATAGTGAGATTTACTTAGTAGGTAGCTTTTCTTGTGATATGCATTATCATTCTGGAATAATTTTATGTATATTCCAGGATATTAGCAAATGGGGATATTAGCAGATACTGAAAATAACGGGAGCCAAATATCTCACTTTGGGAGAAGTTATAAATATGAAAATTGAGACATCTTTCTGGAATTGAGCTATACTACTATGAACTCATGGTGTTTGACATTTAGATATGGATAAACCAAATAAACCTAGATGCATAGATGGATACACAAATGATTTCAAACTTTCATTCCTTGTAATAGCCTCTTGGAAACCATGGAGCAGAGAAAGCACAATATAAACCTAGAACATCTTGTGACATACAGTAAAGAACTGCTCAAAGAATAATGAGGATACAAGAATTAGTATGGACAGACTCTCAGGGGCTTAATTTGAGCACCAAAATGATGTCAATAGATACTTAACCATTGACTACAACAAAATTTCAGTCAATACTTATATATAATTATATGCAGGAGAAGGTAATATATTACCTTAGAGTTGAACAGAACTAATAAATGTAGAAGTTATGATATAGTAAGCGGGGAAGATGGTCACAACTTCACATCATCTTTGGAAGAACTAATTTAGGCAAGAATCAGTGATGTGTCTGACGAGAAACAGTATTTATATAATCTCCAAATCTCTCAGATTATTATCAATGACAGAAAAACATTAGCAATTTTGCAGTGGAGCAAGCTGGTGGACATTATTTAAATAGATAAATGGAAATTAATATCACCAATAACATGACAATGCTCATTATGCGCCTCACAGTATAATGGCCTAATACACAATAACATTATTTCTTTAGTATTCCTGCTGAAAATACGTAAGTGAATCTAATCAAGAAGCCAAATTGAAGGACTTTCTTCTAGTTAATTACCTGTTCTCACACAAACGTCAAGAATGACAAAGAAAGGCTGAGTAGGTTAGACTAAAAATTGCATTTGAATTAAATAAGAGACAATATTTTATATTAAATATTCTAAAAGGCTATTGTAGTTAGGAAATGCATCCAGAAATATGTAGAAGTTAAAGAATGATAAGAGGAAAATAACGATAAGGCCAAAGGGGCAGAAGTAAGCACTAAATCTGAAAGTTCTTATACTAGTTTTTGCAATTGTTTTAAAACACTGAATATATAATATATATGCATATTATATATTATATGCACACATTTTTTTTTTGGAGGGGGCCTATTACCAGGGATTGAACTCAGGGGCTCTTAACCATTGACCACATCCCCAGCCCATTTTTTTTTTTTTAATTTTGAAACAGTTTTGCCAAGTTGCTTAGGGCCTAAGTTGCTAAGGCTGTCTTTGAACTTGAAATTCACCTGCCTGAGCCCCCACCCCCCGCCGACCCTGAATTACAGGTTTGTGCCACCATGCCCAGCTAGGTTTTATGTTTATGCTCTTTTTAGAGGAACAGGGGATAGTAAGGAAGTCATATGTAATGCCAGAACCAATATCAAGTCCAACAAGAATTAAGAGTTAGAGAATTCAAGGGTGTCAAAAAGAAATATTAAAGTTCATAGAGGAATCTATATCAGAAGGTGATACAGTCTAATTCATGCCTAAATTAATTGTGATGGTTAATTTTATGTGTCAACTTGGTTGGTCTCAGGGATGCCTGGATAGCTAGTAAAACATTGTTGAGTGTGTCTGTTTCTGGAAGAGACTTGCATTTGAACCGGTCCTCTGACTAAAGAGGGCCACCTTCACAAGTATGAGTGGGTATCATGTAATCTGTTGGGGGCCTAAATAGAACAAATAGGAAAAAAAAGGGGGGAGGGGCAAAGTTGCTGTCTCTGCTTGAGCTAAGACATCCATTCTCCTCTGCCCTTGGATCTTTACAGTTCTGATTCCTGGACTTCTACATTCAGACCAGAATTGATACCATTGGGTCCCCTGATACTTCAGGCTTGGCCTGGAACTTAGCACCAGCTTTCCTGAGTCTCCAGTTTGCAGATAGAAACTAAAAAGTCCCTACAATCTTCTATAATCACATGAACCAACTCCTTATAATGGATCTCTTCCTTTATATCCATGTATGTTCTCTTGGTTTTGTTTCTCTAGAGAATCCTGATTAATATGTGAATAAACGCTTTGAAAAGGGACTCAGAGATCACTTGGCATTGTGGGAAAAAAAAAAAAAAATCAAAGAACAAAGAGGTCACTCATCCACACCACATTTGAAGTCTATAATGGTAACAGTAATTCAGTTGTAGAGAAAGGCTCTTCTCTGAAATCTTTGAGTAAGAGGGAATTAGTGGATCATAACAATAAGGATGGAGAAAAGGTAGCATAAATTGATAGCATCTGAAGAAAAAACACCAACAAAAGCCAGTATAGGAGTAGTAAAAAAGAGGCTGTAAAACAGAACCTAATGTGCACTGATCTTTCCAGGATCCAGGAGAAGGAGCAAATAGGGGGAAAGGTCTATTTGAGAGGGTGACCAGAAAAGTGACATCAAGGAGAACCACATTTCACTTAATGGGCACAAAAGGACTAGAAAGGGCTCCAGGGAGATATCACTACAGGGCTGCTTTTCCAACAATAGAGCAGGGAGCATGAAGATGAATCCTTCCCTTTTGCTATATGCAAAAACCAACTCAAAATGGATAAAGGCCTAAAGGTAATCAATAAAACTAAACGATTCTTAGAAAACAGGGAAAATCTTCATAACGTTGAACTTGGAACTGGTTGCTTAAATGTGATACCAACAAGCAATGAAACAAATACACAAATTGCATTCCAGCAAAATTTCAAACCTATGTGTCAGACACACTATAGAGTGAACAGTCAAATCATAGAATGGGAGAGAATATCTACAAATCATATTTGATAAAGGTTTGGTGTCTAGAATATACAAAGAACTCTTATAATTCAATAATAAAACAAATCAAAATATATATCAGTTTACACATATTTATATTTTTATATTATTTTAAAATGTATAAGTACATAAATGTGATGAGTCTTTACATAGTATTAGATGTATCTGAATATATGTATATATTTAGAATGTATGAAAGTTGGTGTCCAAAAACTTGTATACAAATGTTCCTAGCAGCTATATTCACAATAGCCAAATAGGTCTAAACAACCCAAATGTCCAAAATGAATGGATAAGTAAACAAAATACACTAAAACTCAGCAATAAAAATAAAATATGGATACATGCTACAACATTCATGATTCTTGAAAGCAATGCTTAATGAGAGAAGTCAGATACAGAAGGTAACATACTACATGGCTCCATTTATAAGAAATATCCAGGATAGTCAAATTAAAGACAGGAGATTAGTGGTTGATAAGAGCTAGTATGGGGAAGGAAAAATGGAGAGAGATGATTAGTGGGTACAGGTCTCCATTTGTAGTGCTGGAAAAGATCTGTAACTCAATAGTAGTAATGGTTGGTCACCATTATCAATGCACATAATGCACTGAATTTTATACTATATAATGATAAGATGGTTCATAGCACATTTTTTAAAATTTGGGGTTGTTTCATGTCTAGGTGTTTGAGAGACAGAAAAAGCTGATGGGGGCAGGTATTGCACAAAGACCTCAGAAAGGGACTTTGGGACCAAATTTTGAAGCACCTTGAATGTCATATGTAAGAGTTTATGCATTATTCTATTGAAGACAATAGGCAGCCATTGAAGAGTTTCAAGCAATGGTTAACTGATCAAATCTATAAAACTACTGAATGGAGGCCTAACCTGGCATCTAAACAGATGTCAAGAATTCTTTCATTGAAAATTTCATTAAGGAATTCAATTATCCCCTGCCCTTTACCGGGAAGCTAGGGCTCAAGAATCCTCTTAGTGTGCAATGTTTTTGAACTTCTTTTTAAACTGTAAGCCAAGAGAAGTAACCAGACTAGTGACCAACCCTAAAAAGGTTTTACATACCTCTTACAATACTTCTTACAGAGTGGTATGGAGACTAATGCCTCTGTAAACAATTAGTGGATTAAAGGCCTAGGCCATTTTGAAAGGAAAAAATTTAACAAAAATGTTTCCCCTGCTCCCAGGCAGCCCAGAAGCCTCTTCTGGGCTGTGGGTGATCTCTCATGTGTCAGTGCTAAAGCCAGAGCTGTGAGGTTCCATGGCAGAAAGTGAACTCTGCCGCCTGCAAGTCTGATACATAAGGCTTAAAGATCTATCTTTAATAAAAAGCCACAGGCAGTTGGCACTTTGGGCATGCCAAGAATGTAGGCAAGAATTCTCTGAGATCCAATGCTGGCCAGCAGCTCACAGGAACACCTGATGAGAGACTTGGTGAGATCTATTGTGAACACTCTGCTATTCTAGGTAGTCTACCCTCTACACTGTTTAAAGTTAGAAGAGTTAGTCAATCTCATACAGAGAACTCATTACCATAATCCCGATTTGGATGATATCACCGAGTTTTAAACTAAAACTTTAGAGTCAAATATCCATGTAATATTTCTTTTATTTTTAAAACCCACAGGTTAGCCAGTGCTCCTTCAAGATGCTTGATGAGCTGCCCAGCCTTCTACTCTTCTAGAATCCTCTCCTATTGTTCCCTCATACAGCTCTAACTTCTGCTCACTTATTACATGCCTGTTCATGCACCAGGTTCAGAGAACCAGGAATAGAGGGATAAAGAGGGGTAAAGATGATTCCTGCTTCAAGATATCATAGTCCTTAGAGAGGCACCATGCCTTTTCTGAATAAGGGATCTCAATATCAATGTTTTAGTGTCTGCCAAAATTCGATGCCAAACACATAAGGAGCTTTACCAAATTAGACACTTCCCCATTTCTAGGCAGGACCTTATTTTGCTGCTTTGTTTAATCTCAACGAGATGGAATTTGGTGGTAGTGAGGGGGAAGAATCCGTCTAGCCAAAAGGAGTTACTGACACTTTATGCCCAACAAGATGAAGGACCAAGCAATATCCAGATAATCACCAGCTCTGCCCATGATCATAATGTAAAGGTATGCACCTTCTTCACCTGAGGGTTTCAGGGTACCATAGGTTTACATACAACCCACAGCCATGACCTGGTGATGTGAGAAGATAAGGAGGTGCTATATATTTTCTATTACCTCCTGACCCTCAAATGGGACTATCTAATCCCAATCCTTTTACTTCTTTTGAGTCACTAAGGGGCAGGCCTCTTTCTGACCTGTTCTAGAAACATTAATCAGCCTACTAACTTTGGGTACAAAGTTTTATCCCAAATAGTTTACAAGATAAACTCTATATATGACATATATAGAGAACACGTTTATCTTAGTGACATTTAAATTAAACAATGGGCACAGTTTATAAATCCTTCTCATTTCCCATGAAAAGATAAAGTAGTAATTTATGCCAAGTGTCAGGGATTCTGGTCAAAGACCTTTCATAACAAATGCCCAGCAGGGTGCTGGGCATATGGAGAGTTCATGATATGTAGCTGTCTTGCATGTAGATGCAGAACATAGATGGCTAGTGTGATCTGGATCACCAGAAGCACACGGCCTGGGAGTAGTTAGACATGGTTTTAGTCTCTCTGTGCTATTAAATGAGCTCAAGTGGCTGTGAGAAAATTCAATCAGTCTTTGTGGTTTTGCTTTCCTCATCTGAAAATTAGAAACTGGGCTTAGTTAATTTCTAAGATTCCTTCCAACTCTAAAAATTTTATCATTTTGTACTCTTTAAGCCACATCCCCTATGCCAGCTCTAGCCTTCCCTCTAAAGAGCCCCAGTCTCTTCAATCTATCATCACATAAGTCCCCAAAAGTTTTAATAAAAAATTCCATATTTCTTTCCTATAGTGCACATTTCGAAATTTAATTTCATCTTCCCATAGAAAGACAGTAATTTTAGCGCTAAATATTAGCTTTCATAGAGAACTGATAGATGCTTTTCTTTCAGTTCACTCAGATTCATCAAATTTACAAATAAAACTAGTGTTTTCAATGCTTGAGAACAATTCTATCTATACATAGGAATTCTACATAATTAGCTAATTTATCACTCTTGCCATCACTTTGCAAACTAAAGTCAATCTGATGTTTTCATCAGAAGAGTCATTAAGGCATATGCCTTCTTTGATACTCCTACCCTAGGCACTGATGAAATGAAAACAAATAAAAACTGGACTTCATAAATAGTCTATGGGTTAAGGCAAAAAGCATAGTGGGGTACCTCCTAACCATGAGTAACATTTCAGTTTTGCTTACATGGGTCACAGACATCATTATGCCAAGGTTATCATCCTGAGCAGACTCACATGGGAATGTTTCCCCTCTCCTGCCCACACCTGGCAGTAAGGCAGCCAAGATCCTGAGGAGCTGGTCGAGTCAGGTTACTGTATGTTTTTCAGACCCAACTTTTTCAAGGCTAGTCCAAGATCTAGATTTAAAAGGCAGAAAAAAGTCTTTATTAAGCCTTAATTACCAAACAGGGAATTCTACGTTTTGAGCTGGTAATACATTTATTTGCCCTGGATCTGTTTTGTACTATTAGCACTTAGAGCAGAAGAGGGGCGATTAACTGGAATCCAGAATGCCAAAAGGGTTAGAAGGCCATTTATACACAGGTTTAATTTAACTTTATGATTCCATGGGAAAAGAAAAACAGTGAACACATGGATTCTTATATCTAGCTCTTCCTTTCCCTGAACATGCACATGAAGTCTGTAGGCTGATGAGAGTCTAGAACGTTGAGTAAATTTTTACGGGTCATCTGTTTTCTACTTCTCTCTCAAATAGCAAGAGCAAGAGTCTATTAAAGGGAAACCAGAAGGAATATGAGAAAGTAAGTAGGTTAACAGCCCCATAAACCAGAAAATAAATTCAACCTCAGCAAAAACAAAAATTATAATAATGGAGATCCTTGGGGTGGGGGTAGGGGAATAGAACATATCACCAGAAACGTGATGCAGAAGCTAGGGAAGCTAGGTGGGCATATCAAAGGGCTCTTGGAGGGACACACAAAGGGAATAAGTTAAAAATCCTCTGAGATCCAAATGCTTTGCCCAGTCAGAACACACCAAGCTGCTGTGCAGCTAAAGCAAAACTTTGAACATCTCCTTCCCTACAGAGCACAAGAGGCCACCAGGTGTCAGCGAAAGCCAGAAAGTAAAAATAAGCCTGAGTTTTCCTGAAGACAGCTTGCCTAAACTCACACAGGAGATAACATTTTGTGCATGTTTGAAGATTTTGAAAATAAAGGAAACCTCAAGTATAGAAATTCATAAATATTAAAGTCTGTTAATGAACACCATGACAAATGAACTCCCAATGTTCCCCAAGCTAGTCAGTTTTAGTTAACTAATCCCACATTTGGGAGGAAGAAACAAAGGTTTCCACTGGCTAGATTTACAGCAGGTAGTAAAGTCATTTTAATCAACTTGACTCTAAGGAATTTTAATTAGCTTTTCTACACTCCCCATGCTAATGACCTTGCTTCAGATTCTTAATGGAAAGTATACAGAAAGTTCAGCCTCTTTGGGGAATTGCTGCTGCCACAAAGAATCAAGTGAAAACAATCAATTCCCCATTTCCCCACATGGAAGGTTACCAAGCTCAGAAAAGACTGACACCTCCTTGAGCTCAAGTTCAACTCTTTCTACTTCAGAGGTCAATAGATGCTCCTGGGAGCCTCACCTGTACTTTTAAATTAGTTGTACTCTTAATTAACAACCTCTTTTCCCCACAAGCAAAATAATCCCCAAGTAAAAGCCAGCATTTTTATATCACTTTATGTTTACACAACATGTTCACTTATGTTTTTTGATATTAAGAGCAACCATGTTACCTAAGAAAAAAAAAAAAAACCAAACCCATTATATAATTGGAGAGAATGAAGCTCATTGCACATTGGGTTAACTCCTTAGCCTCATCTTCTCATCTTGGGTCCGAGAGTACAAAGCAACATATTCTTCTAAAAATTTTTAGGTTTCCAAATACAAACATTGCACAAAGATAGAATAGACAAATGTGACTGTGGCTATCCAAAGGGGGAAAAAATAACATTGCAAACTGTCAACTAAAGCAAATTTTCCCAAGTTTAGGCTAAGGAGATTAAATTTGTCTTATGGTTATAGCACTTTAAACAAAAAATTGATTGTTTTTTTCTCTATTTTTGGCAGAAGTAGAATGAGTTGAGTCAAAAAATCACTGTATTTATAAAGCTTAAAAACATTTTTCTTATAAGGAAATTGATAGAGGTAGAAAAGTCAATGTTATGGGGATTTGAGAAGGAACCCCAATAAGGTAAATCATTTATTTACCTAAATTCTGAACGGAGATTAGTAGAAATCAGACCAATAGGGCTGGAAATGTCAAATTTATCACTCAAAAGTTGATGGAAAATGTGACATCGTTATTTAGGACTCCAAAATAATAGACCCTAAAGATTCTCCCAGAAGCAGAACGTAAGGCAAGGATTGGGCTGCAAGAAGCTTAGCTAGGAATTAATCTTAAACAGAGTTGGGAAGGGAGAATGGGAAGGAAACCACCAAAGACAAGGTTTTAAAGCCAGTTAGTTACCTTTCTACCGTAGGCAGCCTGAGCTCGGCCCAGCTGGGGAAGCTGGCAGAAAGCATAAAACATACCTTTGAGAGGTATCTTGGCCTGATGTCCAGGTAGTCGGGTTTTTTTCCCAGGCTGTTGTTGTGTGGAGGCTGCTTCTAAGGACATCAGCTCTAAACTTCACCAGCCTCCAGCTTTTTATAATGAGCCTGTGGCTAGGAGAACACTCAGACAGAAAGTACAGGTGTTTGTAATAAGCAACTTTCTGCCTGCAGAGGTGAATGCCAAGAGAGAACGGGGCACCATAGCATTTATTAAGCCCTTTAAGTAACAGGCTGCACCTGCCGACCTCAGGACCCCTGTCCAGGACCCAAAGACAAGTGCTTCCCTCTAGACTTACCACATGGCCAAGGGAAGATCAGATGTTAGACTTTCCTGAGTGACAGAGACAGTAACTCAGAAGCAGGTAAATGAAGGGGTAGAGGGGACCAGGATGTACTCTGGTGGAACTAGGGAGAATGCATTTCTCAACAAGGATAGAATTAAACATGGGAAAGAATTAAAGCAGGTGAGGAATATTTAGGAAAATCACTTAGAATGTATTCAGTCACCTTTTAATCTGTTGCTACTCACCAAAAATAGTTATCCTGAGCAAGACACTTTTTTTTTCTGGTTTAACTTAGGTTTTACTGAGTAGTTAGCATATCTCTACAGAAAGAACAGCAGGCATAATTTAGGATGTCAAGATCTAAAATACATACATTTAACCCAGAGTCAATTGGCATAAAAATTGCTTTCAATCAGTAATATATTTCCTCTAAGAATACAAAAATCACAACCCAGCTACTGGGTAGTAAAATCTGCCTATTGTAAAATATAAGTAAATTGACTAGAAAAGGTAAGAATTGGGTCATCAAAAATAAATACTATGAACAGCAGAAGAGCTTACTTTGTAACCTATCAGGGGAAAAAATGTATAAAGTTACAATAGGACTGAATAGCATCTGGATGTGGCAGGGAAGGCTTTTGTTGGAAAGGCCCAAGATGGCTTATAGTTAGGGTCCCTCACCTCAGCTTCTGGTAGGCTATGTTTTTAGTGTGTATTCAAGGTCATGGACACCCTGATTCAGCATATGTACTCACAGTCATAAACATTTGTTTATGAGCATTCACCCACTTATGTAACCAGTTGGCAATGTGCCCTCATTGGCCTGCATATTTTAAAAAGGCCTATGGAAGGTCTCAAGGGGGCTGGGGGCTAAAACTGAAGGCAGGGGCTAACTAAGGGATATTACCTCCTCCAAATAAAGCATATCTACTATGTCTACTATCCCAAATGTGTCTTGTATCTTCTTGCACCTACTCAAGCCCCAAATCTTTTTCCTGGGTCTGAGCCCATGCAAGGCATGTTTGACAGACCAGTGTGTATATACATGCATATATATAATGTGTGTTTATATATGATACATTGACATTAAACGGAGTCTATATAATGGTCTTTAGTAATTTTCAGGTCTACAGAAGTGGGATATTATCAGCAGAAACCTAGAAAATCCTACAACAAAAGCCCATCCGTGCTGTGTGAAATAGTGGGCCACTTGAGAGCCAAAGACGGTTCATTTGTTCATTAATTCATTTGGTCAGCCTTGACTTCCCACTTGGCAGAGGGAAGGGAAGAAAAGAGATTACATAATTTATCTACTGCTGTCAATCAAATCAACTTATCATGTAGGAGCTTAAAATAACAAAAATTTTCTATCCCACAGAGTTTGAGAGGGTTGGAATGGGAGAGTGTCTTAGCTGAGAGGGTTCCAGGTATTTGTGAAGTTGTAATGGAGATAGGGACTGCAGAAGCAGTCACCTGAAGTCTTCCAAGACCATTTCCAAGATCACTCGCAGATCTGCAGGCCATGGACTTTAGTTACTCACTACATATATCTTCCTAGGACTACACACAGAAAGGAGGCTGGCCCCTGGAACCATATTAAATGAGAGAGAGAGAAACCAAGAAGGAAGCCACAGTGACTTATAGTCTTTTAAGTGACACACCACCACCACTCTGCCATATACAGTTAGTCATTCAGAATATGCAAGCAGGATCAACAGGAGGCTGGTGGATAAAATAAGCACATAAAATAGGCCTTTGCTAAGAACCTTTGGTAAAACCAAAGAAATGACATTTCTCATGAAACCTTTATAAATTGAGGGATCCTGATGAAGAGCTAATAGTGGTTTAAAAACAATCTCTTAATCACTGGAGAAAATAAAATATCACAAGAGAAAAGATAACAGAAAATAAAGGACAAACCTGGGTAGAAAAAACAGTCAATCTATTGTAAAGTAAGAGTGCAAATTCTGGTCCTCATTTTGGACATGTTATATCAGATCTTACATAGAGAGGAAAAGTCTATGATTTTTTTTTTCCGGTAGTCTAATTCTTTGTCTTGCATCTCAAGATGGTTTAGCTATGGCTTCCCAGCTAATGGAACATACAGGTAATCTCTAGGCACACAGATGAAAAGAAGGAAAACCTATCAGCTCCAAACCTAGTGATGGATTCCAAATAGACATAATTCAATTTTATCTTCAGATCACTATTAACAACCTCCACAGCATAATGGTAAAATTCTAGGCTTCAAACAATACCACTTGTCTGACATAGTGTTAAAGAAAAATTTTATTTGTTATGGCCATTGGCCTAAGTTACCAGTTTTGCCATAACCAAAGTATCTGAGTTTTTGTCCACACTAAGATCAAGGCTTTTACAAAAAGAAATACGTATGACTTTGCGGTCGGTTGTAGAAGATGACTGCACCTGCTTTGACGTTTCTCCCATTAACTCTAATTTATCTTCCCTTAAGTATGGACCAGGTACTAACTCCCTCCTAACAAATAGGAGAAAGGACTTCCATAGCCTTCCATAGTTCCAAAGCAACATGACTGCCAAATGCACTGAATGGTCATGAAGCATTTTCCCCTGGATCTAATTTAGAAGATGTAAGATGTGCAGACATGGAAGCAGCCTCAGGAAGAAGCAGTGTCTGCCAATGACACCAAACCCCAGGGCACTATAATCAGCAGAGCCAGGACAGAAAGCAAGCAGGGGATGAAAGGTAGCCAAAGTGCAGAGTAAAAGTAATTGGATATAAAGCAAACCACCTGACCCTCTACCCCAACACGACTTCAACCGTTTCTCCTAAATTTGTGCATCTTTCTCTACAGGAATTATTGTCATCACATAAGGCAGTTCTAAACCAAATGACCTTGTTCCTCCTTTCTTCGGATGTAGAAAAGTAAAAAGAGCCATGCCTGGTTATTTGATTTGATTTGCTCTGTAGGATTCACAAACCTTCGCAGCAGTTTTGTTTCGGCTTGGTTTGGTTTTGGTTTTGGTTTTTTTGTGGTTTTTGTTTTTGTTTTTGTACCAGGGATTGAACCCAGGGGTACTTAACCACTGAGCCATATCCCCAGTCTTTTTCAATTTTTTATTTTGAGAAAGAGTCTTGCTAAGTTACTAAGACTGGCTGCAGCAGATTTTGGACATTTATATACTGGTCTGGGCCTGTTCTACCACTGATGATAAATGTAATAGAGAAATGTAATCATGAAATTCTTTCCAGGGTTCTGTAGTCTACCCCTGGTTCCTTATACAAACTCCAAAAAGGCTTGCTTGACACCATCTTCACTACCCAAAAGAATCATTACAGTTAGGCTCTTTCATAATGTATTAAACTAATTAAATGATAGATAGGTGTTGGAGAAAACACATGTGTTTTCAACAAATGCTGTTAAATGACCATGGACTTCATCTGAGTGCTTGCTGCTAACAATCTCTACAGCCATGGTCCTCAATTCTGGCAGCACATCAGAATAACCTGGAAAGCATCTAAAAATACTGATCTCAAGCCTAAGGGTTGGGCACAGGCCTGTAATCCCAGTAGCACGAGAGGCTGAGGTAGGAGAACTGTGAGTTTAAAGGCAGACTCAGCAAAAGCAAGGTGCTAAGCACCTCAGTGAGACCCTGTCTTTAAATCAAATACCAAAAAGGGCTAGGGATGTGCCTCAGTGGTCAAGTGCCCCTGAATTCAATCCCCAGTACTCCCCGCCACACACACACACACACACAAAAAAAAAAAAAAAAAAAAAAAAAAAAACCAACAACAACTAAGAAAAGGGGATGCATATTGGTGTTTTTAAAAGCACCTTTGTGATTCTAATGTGCTTTCTTGGTGAATTTTTGCTTTATATTATTTTCATATATAATGAATCCTTTTTTTTCTCCGAATAAATGTCTGTTTTCAATACCTTCTGATCTTTTACTCCTACAGTTCAGATTTAATGCTGCAGTTAATACTGAAAATGACCCTAAATCTTTATTGAAAAGATATTTTCTGGTCAGAAACACTGAAAACAAAAGAAAGAGTCTTGAGGAGCAATTGTCTGTTGCTTGAAAGCAGACTCTATACTCAACATTATCCTGAGTCTAGTCGTTTCCCATAAAGACTTGGCAATGACTTGAGAGAATCTCATGAAATCCAAATAATAATCCAAGTGGGAGTCCTGTTGGCCATAATCAGCATCGTATTGCACCAACAAGATAGCACAAATATATTTCCAAAAAACCCTAACAAGCTATGTCTTATATTTCTTGAAAAGTGACAGAAAAAAAATCATATGGTAAAATAATCTTAAAATTCTGTTTCCTCAGATTTACATGTCACAGTATAGCAAATGCTTCTAATAATTCTCCTCTTTCAAAAATACTGTCTCTTAAAAGTTCAGCTTACTTAGGATGTTCCAAGATCAATACAACCCCTTTCCACACCCATTCCTTCTTTCTATAAATAACTTTTTGTCTCTTTATCAGTCATTGACACCTTTTATTTCTCATATCCATAATTCATTATTTCTTTTCTTTCCAGCTTTGTTAAAGTATAATTGAAAAACAAAATTTGAATATATGTACTGCACACAATGTTCTATTGTGCTATTTGGGGATATACACATACACACATGAATGATGAATACAGGCTAATAAACATGACATCAAATGATTATCATTTTTGTACCGATAACATTTAAAATCTACTCTCAACAATTTCCAGGTATACAATATATTATTATTAACTATAATCATCATGTTGTATGATTAGATCTCTAGAACTTATTAATCTTTACTGAAACTTTGTACCCTAAGAACAACATCCCCTATTTCTCATTCTAAATAATAGTTTCTTACTTTAGTATTAAAAGCACTTTTCCTAAAAGATAGCCCCTCTAACCCCTTTAAAGTGCTTCTAGTTTAGTTGATCAAACATGCCTCCAGGGCTGAGCATGAGACCTGGTCAGTCATCTGCAACCCACAGTGATCTGTTTACGATGGACACATTGTCAGTCCGGCCAATTAGGAACATTGGAAAAATTCCAAGACTATTTGTGCTATTAGATAAGAAGGACTGTTTTTCTTCTGAGGATACCAGCATTGGCAATTTATAAGACCATCATTGCCAAAAGCAACTATAAGAAATCTGAAAATGAAACCAAGAGTAAATATTTATAGGTAGGAAAAAAGTGTACCTGGACAAAATAGCATCACTCAATAAGGTTAATTCCAAACCCACTAAGCTTTTGATGGAATCCATCTGTTTCTTCTATAGGTGTTATACATATAGAAGACACTGAACATTTTGAAGCAAGTTGAGTTAGGTTTCTATTCCTCGATACTGAAAGCTATGTCTAATACAGAAACTGGTACTTGGAAAGAAAATATGTGGAGACCATAAAATGCAAAATTGGTTAAGTGATGATAGGTGGCAGTAGGAAATTTCTATTCTTACCAAGCTAAGAGGTTGGAAATGTTTGTTACAAGGTGACTAACCTGCCACCTTTTATACCTGGGAATATAGATAATGTGTCCAGCAAGGCTGGAAAATTAAGAAATTTTTCAGAAACTCCAAAATGCAAGCATAGAAGGCTGCTTCTCTTGCAGCCTGCACTGAGGTCCAGCATGAAGGAGACTTCATTTGCGAAGAATGTCTGTGCATGCTAGCCTATCTGGAAACAGAGGGAAGGCCATAACATTTTACCAAGGAAGACCCTTTCTGTTTACAAGTAACTAAAGATGGTTTAGAGGCTGTTTCACCTTTTTTTACTTGCAGTATTAGAGATAGGAAATATTTCTGCCCCAGGCTAAAGTTAGAAGTGAGGCTAAAAGTGAAGCAGGAGATAAGATAGGAACCTGAGAAGAAGCTTCAACTCCTTCTCCCTCTGACTTCCTCTACACCTCTAACCTGTGAAGTCCCTGTCTACAGCAGAGATAGATAACCACCCCCAAATAAAAGAGTCAGTCATTGGACTATGTATGGAGACAAGGAAAAGATGAGATCGTCTGTTGAACTATGATAGATAGAGGCCACACTGGAGAATATTAAGCTAATCACTGGTCAGATGTGCAGAACTCTATCTGGGACCCATTGGCCAGAATTTAAATTCTGGGGCATTGATTTGGTAAGGTAATTAGCTTTGCCAGCACTAAAATTAAAACAAAGCAAACAGGTCACAAACTTACTAAGTTCTTGAGAGAATTGTGTCTTCATAGAATCTTCAGTCTGTTGAGCAAAGGGATGTCCACATATTGTTCTGAAGCTTCTTCTTTTGGGAGGAAGTCTATACCAGTGCCTACCAGCTTAACACTCCCCCAGACTCTTTAATTTCTGCAAATGGTTATTGCATTTTAAAAAGTTCTTTAATTTATTATTGAATCCATCATTGCTGACCATCTGATTTTGATATATCATGAGAATGATTCAATGACTATCCTCCACTGTACTTATGAAAATAGGATTTTGCTAACCACTCAAACCTGGTACTGTGGGAAGAGCTAATGCATCATAGATGACAGCTCCTAGGGAATAAAGCTAGTGTCTATTCAATAGATAGATCATTATCATGAGTGCTGTGCTTTATTCACAGATTCAAGAATCTCAGAATACCTTCCCTGCATTCATCAAAGATGCCAGTGATGGACGCAGAGTGGCCATGGACAGTGAATTTAGGTGCTGGCCTTTTGTGATGCTAAAGCAGACCACCATCACAGTCTCCAAACCCAGCTTCTCTTTACTAGTTGTTTTTGTCAAAGCTCCTTGGTCTCCTAATATGCCAGCAGCATGTTTGTTTTTCATTTGCTTGTGGCTTATTAAAGCCACAGATGTGGGTGGGTGGCAGGAACTCGGCACTTTCCTTGCTTAGCGATAAGTACTGCCATCAACTACACACATATGGCTCCTATTAAAGTAAATGGAAGGCACGTGGCTAATTCGGAGGGCAAAATTGGCAAAACTGAAACAGCTGTAGCTATTGACCCTCTGTTTTGAATGGGAGCTATGTGAGGTGAATAGTTCAGCCCCTTTTCCTAACCTGTTTACATGACTCTTTCCGTGCATAATGGTTTCATTCTATCTCTGTTCACATATTCTAGGATTTTCTCCAGGCTTTTCTTGGTTTAATATTATTATTTTTTTCTTTCTCATCATGAAAGAAAAAAACCAGGAAAGCCATTTCACATCAAGTCTGTAAATACCAGTGGCAATAACCATCCAGTGGCAACAGAAGCTAAGTGACCATTAATGGGATATCGTAGACGGACTTGGATATCTAGATGGAACAGTAGATGGAAGGTCTGATTCCTTTTGCCCTGAATGGTCTATGATTTGTGGATTAATTTAGTGAAGATTTTTTTCATCATTTCAACATGCCAATGAGTGTGAGAATCTGGACCCATACAAAACAAAGATGATTTCAAGGTTTTCACCTTCTAAGGAGGAACAATCTATAAGATTGCCACCTATATGAAACCGTGGAAGGCAGAGGAACTGATCTATTTTTTTGCCATGTTGTCAGTACTTGAGAAATATTTGTTGTATGAATAAAATAATCACAGTGTATGTGAGAAAGACAATAAGAGAAAGTGGGAACAAGCTCTAAGAACTTGGACAAGAACTTACCAATTATCACCAGAGACATTATGGAGACAAAATCAAAATGGATGAGATGACCAGGAAGAATGTGTGAAATTAGCTGACCTCTAATAGATTGACAAAGGACAAAGGACCATCAAGATGTACTATGAGACACAGATGAGAATCTATCAAGGGTAATGTCATGGACGAAGAGAGAGAAATTTCAAGAAAGGGGTTTATATAGACAAGGAAAGCTGCAGTGTGTATCTGCAAAATGCAGACAGAAAAGGATATATTTAATGAAAAGGATTGAAAAGTAAAATAAAGAAAATTAGGCTAAAACTGTAGAAAAGTAGACTAGAAAAAGGAAAAAAATAAATAAGTCTAGAGGAACAGAAGTTTCCTTTTCCCATCTTTATTGAAAGAAGCTTCCTTTGCAGCTTTCCACAAAAACCAACTGAGATTATCTGAAATATTCTCCCATGCAATTCAGATATGCTTCAAGCTGAACAAAAGATATTGATAGTGTCATTAAAGTAAAATACTGTTAGTTTTTCCTGATTTTTAAGAAAATAAAAGTTTAAAGACAAAGTATCCATTTCAAGTTTTTATCTCATATGTCTGTATTACATTTTTGGCATCCACTCCATACCATTGGTGTCAAGTACTGGAGGCTGAAAAAACAAGGGAATGCTATGTAATAAATATTAAATAGAAAAATCTAAGAAGCAGCTAACTATGTTGGTTTGGTGACTTTAGTTCATGGTCAGGTATGCTTAAAGTTGTGATTTCATGTTATAAATATAAAAGTATGTTCTTAGGTCATGTAATAGAATTAGCCAGTCTGTTTATATGGTATTTTCATATGTACCATAAAACCTACCCTGGGACTCTATATCCTGACCAAATTTGAGAACCATTGGCCTAACACATTCATTGGCACGAAGTAAGCAAATGAACTTCTAAATTGTCAATTACATAGATTTCTGTGGTAAGAGTCAGAGGAGCAATGGGTGCAGTGGAGCCCTGAAACTAAAGAAATGTAATATTTACCACTGTTCTTTCTTTTTAGATGTCTAATTGAGAGCTCAACATGGAATCTATCCTCTGACAAAAATGCAGCTCACTCCTTTGGGCCTACAGGAAGATGATCATTGCCACGTACATAGAGCAATCAAGAGTGGGAACTGAAACTGTTGGGAGACTGGAGAAGCTAGGTAATTGAAGAGAAGAATAACAAAAATTTTAATAAATATTACTATATACTGTTTTGACGTCTTCTATTAATGTTCTCAAATTAGCAGAAGTAAAATATTTGAGTTTTTCTAGATTCCTTTTAGAATTTGGATTGTGTTTCTTAACTACTACTTAAAGGGGACTAAGTGAGTCTCTGAGTTCAATGGGATCACACCAAGAATTTCAGATCTATTTGGGGTCACTCTGACAAGTATATGGGTTTGACCACAGCACTTTCCTGTGCAGAGGACTTTTTTTCCCATGATACCTTGACACACACCTTCTCTCCACAAATTTCTAGGCCCACTGCCTCTGAATAACCACATCCTGGGCAAATGGCTCTGCCTTCCCACCTTGATTTAGTTCATTATTAAGTTTAAAATCAAAGGCTTTCTGTTCATCAGCAGTACATGTAACCTACTTCCCGTTAACACCTACAGAAGGCTGGACACCAACTCAAATGAAAGAAAATGTTCTCTTAGAACCTCAAGGAGGCAGAGCTAAGGTGAAAACATTTGAATACTGTTGTCATGGTTTGTCTAAATGAACGAGTCACTCTCTTTGGACATGCTCAAAGCTGAGGATGAAGATCCGGAGTCCTTTAATCCACGGTGAAGAATTACTCGAACATAATCTAACGATGCCATCATTTTCCAAACAATCAGTAATTGAGATGGTCAGATTTCCTATTTTCACAATGTATGTGAGAGAGACATTTGGGAGAATAAATAGACAGTGGATTGATGATCTGGACAGACTTTCCCACCTATGTGAGGAAATATTTCTCAGAGAGCTTTTCTCAGCTGTTGCCTTTTCCTGACACAGTGTCAAACACTTGGCAGTGAATTCTGCAACCCTGTGGTGGCCCTGGGTTTTGGCATTTGTAAATCGGTGTATTTCTGTCATCACCCACATGCTGAAGCTCAAAAGAAAGCTACATGTGCACTAGAGGAGAGGCAGCTGCCACTGTCCCGGGAGGAGAATGCAATTAAAAAGCTTTCAGCAGACAACCTTGGTGTTTCCTTTTAGAGAAAGGTGGGAGAGCTATTTAGCTGCAGAGCTAAGGGGGGTTCAGTCCAGGGGAATAGACTCTCTGGCATTAGATCTATATCTGAACAAAAGGCCTAAGGAGACAAGTAGAAGGGAAGGGTGAAAGATCAGAGCCCCATTTCAGTCTCATTTTGCACAAACCCTTTCACCCCAATGCTTCCTGTGAATTTTCTGTGACAAGACCCCAAGATGAAATTAATTTCAATGCACTTTATCTTGCATGGACATAGCATGAACTAATTAGAACAAAAGGAACTAAATGTACAAGGTTCAAGAGGCATCCTACCTTTAACCGAGCCACCTGTCTCACTGACACTGTACTAGAAGACAAGTAAGTGCATTTTTTTACCTTGTCAAATGAAAAGAAAAAAGAGAGAAAGTGGATATAATCACCAGAGTGAAATGACACTTCATATATAGAAAAGAATATGGACTGTTAGAGCCAGAAATTACCTAAGAATTAAGATTTTTCCAACCCTTCATTTTGGGTGAGGAAACTGAGGCTCAATTTAGTGAATTCATCAAGTTCAGTCATCTGGTTAATGATAGTAGTTGCCTTGATGAAGGTATTTGGCAAAAAGTCATTTAGTGATTTTTTTTCCCCAGTCCTGGTGCTGGGAACTGTGGGTGCTAAAGAGGAAATAAACTACAGTATGAGTTGCTTGAGGTTAGGGGCTCTGGTTTCCCACTGAAAAGTACAGGCTGAAGTATCACACCGATAATCTGCAGTGTATGATGGAGGATAAATCCAAGAGTGGATGAGCTCCTTCAGGTACATTGTGCAAAAAAAAAAAAAAAAATGGAAACATAAACCCAGCCTCTCACAAGTAAACAAAGATTCTTTCCACAAGGCTCACCCCAGTGAATACCCTCAAAAGAAAACCTTAGTGCAATCTCTAAAGCATAACATTGTAAAGTCATGTGATTCAGGAGTTTTATATGAATCAAAAATGCTATAGTTATTACCAAAATGCTATTGAATCATATCTTTCTGCCAATCACCATACAGCAAATTTTGGTACATAACACAAATACCCCAAACAGAACCTTTTACCACAGTTGGAACATTTTAACCTTCTAACACATAATATTTTGCCAGGTTTTCTTTCTCTAACATTTTCTGAGTATCTCAGTGTCTTGTGTCCTCTGTATTATTCAAGATTTTCTAAAGCAGAGTGAATAAATAGGACGTGTGTGTATGTGAGTGTGTGTGTGTGTGTGTGTGTGTGTGTGTAGATTTACTACAGGAATTACTGTGGGCCCCTACGATTATGGAGGTGAAGTCCCCCACAGGCTTTCTGCAATCTGAATAACCAAGAACACTGGCAATGTGACACAGTCCAAGACCCAAGGCCTGGGAACCAGGACCTCCAGTATTGAAGAGGGAAGATGACGTTCTAGCTTAAGAAGAGAGACACTCAAATTCATTTTTCCCTCACCTTCTTGTTCCAGTCAGGCCCTCCATGGGTCTGAGGATGCCTCCCCACACTGGTAAGCTGGATCTGCTTTATTCAATCTGCTGATTCAAATGCCAGTGAATACCCTCCCTCACACACTCAGAAGTCATGCTTTGCCAGCTCTCTGATATATAGTTAAGACCCAGTCAAAGTGAGACAAAGTTAACCATCACAATCCCCAAATCCTCCCTTCACCAGCCAGCTGATTCTAGACTCTGAAGGCTGCATGTTTCTGTTCTAACTTTGCCAAACCCAAGTACAGCAGAAGCTGTTTCCCTCCATTTCTCATAGCATTGCCAAATCAAGCTACCTTTTGAAAGAAATTAAAAGTTTTCTAAAAGTAGCCCATAGATACTGCACAATTTCTGCTTCCTCTTTGGTCCTTTACAAAGCAGGTTCCCATCATATCCTCTCTCCTAGGCCACTTGCTCAAGTCCAGGGGTTTGTCCTATTCCCAGCCACTGTGTGAGCTCTGGGTAACTTCACACTTGTGAATCTAGGTCAAAGGGAGCTCTGGCCTTAGAAAGAGAAGACAGTACTTTCCTAACTCTGTTCTAAGACTCACCTAGGAATTAATTCTTCCCAAGTGATTGACTTTTTTTTTTTTTTAGGCTGGGGCTCAAACCCAACGCCTTGCATCCATTAGCAAAATACACCCCCAGTCATCAATGGACACTTGAAATACCCATTTCCTTCTAAGGCGAATCTATCCCTATCTCACGAGGCCTTGGTTGAACTGCTCCCAAGAAAATTCTAGGATGACTGATACCAATGCATTTCCCAAAGTCCCTATTCTTTAGTTTGTTCCTGTTTGTGGAACATTAATAAAGAGTGGAATCCGGGTGGTACCAAAATTATTCTTCTTTGATAGGCAGAATAATGGCTCCCAGAGGTGTCTAGATCTTAATCCCTGAAGCCTATGAAAATGTATACCCCTTGACATGGCAAAAGGTGCTTTCCATGTGATTACATGGAAAGATCATGAAATAGAGAGTGTATCTAGGATTATAAGGGTAGGCCCTATTTTCACAGGGATCTTTGAAAATAGGTAACTTTTGGGGGCTATGGCCAGAAGAAGATGGGACTATAGAATGGACAGAGGTGCAACATTCATTAATGTTCTTCAAAGTAGAGAAAGAGAGCCCACTCCAAGGAATGCAGGCCACCTACGAAAGTAGGAAAGGGCAAGGAAACAGATAGCTTCTGTAGCCTCCAGAAGGAATGAGGCTCTGATAACACTTTGGGGTAGCCCAGGGAGATCCAGGTCCGTCTTCTCAGCCACAGAATTATAAAGTGAAAAAAAAAAGTGTGAGGTTTTTGGCCACTAAATTTGTGGCATTTGTTATTGGAACAATAGAAAATTAATACTGATTCCTTTTCAGTCTCTCCTCATCAAGGGTGCAAAAATGCAAGGAGAAAGCCTTACCTAGGACACTTTGTTACGCTAGTGATGTGGGTCTATCTTGGATGTGGCTGCTTAGGGGCTTTTGATGAGTAGCAGTGCTTTCCCAACCTCAGAAATTGTCAGACTCAAAAAAATTACCAAAAATAGTAAATAATTTCAAGTGAATAGAGAGAACATTTAAATCAATTAGAAATAAATTCTTCCAGCAAGTATTCTCTACCTCAGCGCTACTAGATATTTTGAGCCAGATAATTCTTTTGGGGAAGAGAGGGGCTGTCCTGTGTACTGCAGTATTTGTAGCAGTGTCCCTTGTCCCTATCCACTGAATGCCAGTAGCAACACCACAGCTATGACAACCAGCAATGTCTTCATATGTTGCCAAATGTCCTCTGGAGGAGAACATTACCCATGGTTCTAGTCCAATGATCTCCTGAAGAAGAAGAGAAGAAGATATCGTGTAAAGATTACTTTGACTTTTCAGGATATAAAATTGTTCTGGTGAGAAGTATACATTGGAAGAACACATGTCAATCCTTTAGGCCTCTGTATTTCCAGTACATGGAGCAAACAGGGCCAGGGATACAAATATCCATTTCTAAGTGATTCAGACATCAGGCCCTTGTTAGGTAAATTCTATTATGTGTTCTCTACTTTTAATACCAGCTCCCTTTCCATGAGTCAACCAGTATTTACTGGTAAGAGGACTTGGAATGGCATTAAATAAAACTAGGCACTGTGCCTTCACTTGTAAGGGCATGGCATGACTCCTTGGGAGATCATGCACCAACATGATCAACTGTGTCTGGCTTCGAGTTACAGAGCACTGGCCAGTGGACAAGGTGGGATGGCGTCATAGAGCTACTGAATAAGAAGGGCAGAGATCTCGAACATAATTAACTTAGGCTAAAGTTGTTAGATGAACTCTGTTACCAGGAAAAAATATTTTTAAATTCCATCAAATTAGATGTTGCACATACAACCAGTCAATCTTTTATTCCATGAACAAGATTTGCCATATCCCTTAATTCTGACACCTCAGGCTGCCACATGCATAAGAAATCAAAGGTTATCTATTCTTCTTAAATATAGTAATGATCTAAAAATAGGGAAATGATTTAGAAACTAAACAAAGCTACTGAGTTGTTTATAACCTGTGAGTAAGTTCTGCACAAGTTCAACTGACAATAATTTGAAAATGAAGCATTCAGCATATAGCACAATGTAAATCCATCATCATAATTTTATTAACCCAAGTTAATAAATTAATAGAGCAGATAATCCAAAATTCAAGGTTTTAGCAGAATAGCTAAGATTTGGGTGACATTTCTTTCAAACCATTAATAATGTCAGCTAGGTTTCCTGAAGGATTGAGACTTCTTAAATTGGGACTTTCTTTAAAGTCATTACAAGGTTTGTACATTGTAGAAGTAGTATGTTCCTCCAGAACTAGGCCTCATAAATGGAAGTTTTAGAAAATCAAATGTTAGATCAAAATACAAAAAAAAAAAGTTATTGCATTAGAACTGCTTACAACGTAATGATCTTTATTATGACTCAGTTCTTACAGAAGAGGCTATGTGATAATTTGTTTAAAATAATGCCGGTGAGAGTCCTGATTCAAATAGGAGACTAGAATAGCAGCTCTTAGAATGGCCTCTTCCTAAAGTTGGAGTCTACATGTGACAACAGTATCCAAGAGGTGGCTGTCATTGGAGTCTCTCAAGTCCTAGGTACTAAGATGCCAGATGACATGACTTCCCTTGTCCTAGAGGAACCTGACATTACCCCCACCAAGCGTCAGTGACAAGCTTCTCTGTTGGAGCCACCCCTCCTGACTGAGCATGTGGTATGTCTATAGCACAGGTAGCAGGGTTCCAGGAATGGCCCACTGCCCCTCTTTTTCTAACCCTTACTCCCTTTTCTTCAGTAAGACATTTTTGAGTAATCCAATTAAATTTCCATTCCTTCTTGATGTTTTAAAATAGCTCAAAATTTTGGCTTCAACTTTTTCGCTTTGGGTATCTGAAGATAAACTGAAATCATTAGTTTATTCATTACCTATATAGTAAGAACTTACTTGTGTCCAGTACTGTAGCAAGTAACGAGAATACAATGGTGAAGAAGGCTTCCATTCCATTCAAGGCTTCTACAGACAAATAGGAAAGATAAACAATCAAACAATAGCACAAGTGGAACATGACAGGGAAATAAAACAGATATCACAGAAGCAGATGGCAGCATCCATTCACTTATTGGAGGTGAGGCTAGGCTTACCAAAGCCAGGAGCCATTGAACTGAGACCTGAGGACAGAGTATGAAATTAAACAGGGGGAAAAAAAAGTTCCAAACATAGGAGGAAGAAGTATAAAGACCAGAGTCAAGAAAGCACCAGGCTTCTGAGGAAGTGGTAGAAGTTGCATGTGGCTGGCTTTCAGGAGAACACACGGAGAACATTGAGAAATGAGACCGAGAGCAGGTGAAGGTCCTTCTTCCATTTGGCGATGTGTGGTATAGCCACATTAACCCTGTTATAGTTGGAACAAGGAAAACACCACCCACAGTACTACAAAACAGTTTACTCTGTCCCTGCCAGGCAATCCTACTTGTCAATCTGCTTGAACAATCTTCTCCCCATAGTCTAGAGGGACACCAATGGTGGAGTCAATGACTGTCCATATGCATTTGCAAACAGAGGCTACAGGAGTCTCTGCTCTCCCCCAGAAAGGTCCTACTGATGAGGTACATTGCATAGCATAATCTCTAGGCCCACCACCAGCTCCCTGATTCTGGTACTACCCTGCAGGTACATGCCTAGTAGACAGTTTGAGCAAGGACTTCAGTGGGGTTTGACAATCTATAGAATTGTTCCCAGGGCATAGCCTCATCCAGAGAGGAAGTCCTATGAGCAGAGTATTAGTGAGATAGTATGTTCCTCCCCCTCCCATACTGGGATGGTTTCCATTCTTGCCTTTCTCCTGAGATTGACCAGAAAGAATATTCTAGAATGAGATAATCCAGTCCCAGCCTCTCTTCTCCACCCTACACCACCACATTGTATAACGTGAGTGGGTAGGGAATCTGTGTGGAGGCAACTTAAGTTGTGCACTCTCCCCAGTCTATAATTAGGGCCCTTGCCCATGCTCCTGCATGGCCCAGCTTACTAAAATAAAGTAGTATGCACTTTCAGATTTCCCCACTAAGCCACTATCTATTAATCATGCCACCCATGAGTGTTTGTGGGTTTTCAAGGCCTACCCCCTCCTTTATGCTTAGAGTTAGCAGTTCTCCTGGGTCTTGGCATATAATAATTGCATATCATAATTCCTTGAGGGCAAGGAATATCCTGAGTTACAAATAAAAAGGATCAATTAGCTACCAAAGATTCTTGCTAGGAACAAAGTGGCCATCCAGTGGGTAACTACACATACTGATGATGCTCTCTGGAAATCACACTTGGGAAGAGAAGCTGCAATTTTATGAAGTCAAAGGTATGATTAATTTGAGGGAATTTGAACCCTGATCTACTGATAATGATGCTAAGAAAATATTGCTCATTTTTTAGATGTGATCGTGGAATTATAGATATATTAAAATAAGAAAGACATTAACTTTTAAAAAGACAGGCTGAAATAATTTTTCAATAGAATGACATGCTGTTCATTTCAACATAATCTGACAATGGAGGAAGAGTGGGAGCCTATAGAGATAAGAGAAGCTTAACCATTAATTTGTGATTGTTACCCTGGGTGATCAGCACTTGGGAAACATAGAAGTTATGTTATACATTCTACTTTCATCTGCGTATAAAATTCTTCTAGAGTTTTAAAGGATGTAATTAGTAGAAGTGTAAGCTACCATAAAGTGTTAAAATACCTGAAATCCTTTAAAAAGCTTTGATAAAAGACATTTAACATGATGAATAAAAGCAGACTGGAAGTGTTCACAGTATATGTCGTATTCGGCAAACCAAAGTCACTTTTGGAAGACCTGCTAAGGATTTACAAGTTAAGTGAAAACTTTGAATTGGAAAATTAAAACTAGATCACATATCAGAAATGTAAAATTAGTAGAGATCTTAAATGCTATGTATTCTCTCTTGGTAATGTTATGATTGGGTTTACCAGTAAATACTCAGTATTGAAGAAGAAGAGAACATTTATTCATTTTCTGAAATGTTCTGGGTCCAGTTAGTTCTGCTGAAGGGCAGAGGTATACTTCCAACTAACCTCTAGATCTCTCATTTTAGTTTCTGTGTAAATGAGAGGTAGTAGGAAACCTCTCAAAGTCATTCTTTCTATCTCATTAATGGCAATGTTAATCCAAAAATATGGACACTAATTTTATTATCCAAGGGACTAGAGATGCCCAGATTTAAATTCATGGTGTAGAGATGTAGTGAGATTCAACCGGTGGATCCTAAGTCTACAGGTTGGGCTTGCTTTCCAAATGTACCATAAAGGAGAAGAATGCAGTGAGCTGGTCATTTCATTCTAACTTAGAATTTAGATGTTGGTCACACTCCCAATTCTTAGCAATCTGCTTAATAAAGACTGTACCAAGGTCTTAAGGTCACACTTCAGCTGCCACTGCGGAGTTGCACACAGGGACAAACAGATATGAGCATTTGAGCAAGTGTCATGGCCAGTTTCAGGTAGGATCAGAGTAACAATGAACTACTGCGTGCTCTGTGGGTGCTAAGTACTTCACCAACATCATCACATAGAAACCTTTCAGTTCCGTTGTAAATATCTTCCCATTTTACAACCAGGACATAGAGTGATTCAGAAAGTTGAGGCCATACAACTAGTAAATGACTCCATGGAGATTTTAAACCAGATCTGCCTGACTTCAGAGGCCCTGTTCTTTGCCACCATACATTCAGAGAATAACAAAATATATCAAAGGCCATGTTTTCTCTGGCATTGGCCAAGTAAACACATGCCTTTTTGTTGATTCATCAGGCAAATCATCTAGCTATGTCCTTTACTCCTCACTGCCTTTAACCTCTAGTGCTGTGAAATTCCTTTTCTTGCAGAAGCTCACAGGGCTCCAATCTGGGATAGGATAAAGAGGCACTTACACATTTAAAAGTAGCAACTGGTTCTATTCTGTCTATCTCTCTCTCTGTCTCTGCCTCTTCCTCTGTCTCTGTCTCCTCTCTCTCTCTCTCTCTCTCTCTCTCTCTCTCTCTCTCTCTCTCATGATTTTGTTGAGTTGAAAGTTAGAAACTAGGACAAAAGAATCCTTGAAAAAGATGCCCAAGATAGTAAAATATAATTTTTGATTAGAACTCAAGAGAGCCCACTCTGAGGCCAGACTGACTTGTTAACTAACTTACCAGAGAAACTGTCCACTTCCTGCTCAGGGAGGAAGTAAATTTAGACCTGTAGAGCTGTGGGCAAGGTGGTTACATATGAATTGTGAAAGAGGCAGGAAAGGGAGAACTCCTTTTGGATAAGGTCTTTCTCAGGAATAAGAGGAAAAGCTGATCTTTTCCCTGCAAGTTCAAGCTCAATATCTCTGTCACTGGCCTCAAATGTGACCCCAAAAATTCACTGAAAATTTTCTAAATGGGTCCAGTTATAATAGTTTTGTCTTCATAATAAGAAAAATAATTGCATTTGGTGATACCACCAACACTTGCTCCTTTTAAATCAATAGAAATTGTTATGGGCTTTTTAAATGGCTTATGCTCTCAAGGAGCAACTTACTTCTGTGGGTTGGAATAGAATGAAGAGAGATCAAAGACTCTCTGTGTGAAGTGAGAATTAAACATGGAACAGAGAGACAGGTGTGGAGGCAGATGTCCCTTCAAAATTTATATATTGAAATCCTAACACCCAAGGTGATGGTTTTAGGGAATGGGGCGTTGGGAAGGTGATGAGGTCATCATGAGTGGAATTAGAGATCCCCTTGCCCTCCTGCCATGTGGTGTGAGAAAGCAGTGCCAGATGAGAATTTGTGAGCACTTTACCCTTTCACCTCCCAATCTCTAGAGCTGTGAAAAATAAAATGATTGTTGTTTAGAGGTTGTTCATGGTATTTTTTTTTTTTTTGATAGGGTCTTAATAGGCTAAGACAGGTGGTGGTTGAGAAACATCTCTCTGTAGTGGATCAAGGTATTATGCAAAGTAGAAGAGTATGGATTCCAGTGGATTGTTGCATGGAATTTCTAGGATAATTCTAAGAATAAAGGCAGCAGGTTTAATGAACAAATAAGTTTCTCTGGGGAAGAAAAACTGACAATCTAGAATGCAATGAAAAGACAAATCTAACTCTGCTCAAACATTGTTATATCTGAGACCCTATATGGAACTAAAACATAGAAATTAATGGTTTATCATTTAAAACATATTTTTGTCTGTTTTTATTTGTATCATTTTTTTTCATTTTTTTTAATGTCTATGCCTGAATGTATTTCATTGAATGTATTAAAAATGGTAATTCAAAGGAACTTTCCTTGGATACAGATATTGGCTCACATCTGGAATTATCCTATAACACTCGATATGCTGCTGTTTTACTTCCATGTTTCATGGACGTCCCAAGCATAATCAGAGAGGCTCAAAGGCATTCAGGAACCTGAGTGGACACACATCCCACTCTACTGAGGTTTCTAATCACAAGTTCTTGACATGATTAAGACACACAGGATGCACAGAAATTGTTTGATTGAGGTTCACGATGATTGCAGCTTGGCCCCAGAAGTAGCTTTTGGTTAAGAAGTGTGAGGTCTGTTAGAAGGCTACCTTTCCAAACACAACATGGCACAGTCTGCTTAGCAGAGTGGCTGGTGGCTGGAAAAGTGAAAAAGAACCCGTTCCTCCTGTTGCTATGAAACGTGAAATGATGTAGCTGTTAGCCCAATTTGCCCCAAGAGACTCTGAAGGATTGAAAGGTTAAGCCACTCAGCTGTATTTTTAGACTCAAATGCAACTGAGTTGTTCTTCAAAGCCCAGTCCAGTGGGGGAGGATAGCAAGAGGGGAAAATGAGATCATTTGGTCTGGCCTGGTCTAGCCACTAACTGAAAAATCAGGCTGATTTTAGGGTCTGCCACTATATTGTAAAAGATTAAACTTCACCAATTACATTCAGTAGCAGGACCCAAAAAAGATACTGGAGGGGAAAGAAATGTAATGGAAATATATTTCATGTCAAATCAGAGTACATATGGCCCTGGAAAAAAGCACAATAAATGGGTCATCAGTCAGAAAATACATGCATTTTCTCAATGTGGACTAGCCATTACTAACCAGAAGAAAGATTTACTTGGAAGACAGGGATTAGAAATGCAAAAGAATTAAGCTCCTAATGGAGAAAGAATCAATTTGAGTCCATAGAGAATAGAGGTTGAGACTAACCTGTCCTAAAATACCATTTTTGAACAACCTTTGAAATGGACACTAACATCTAAATATTTATCCTTTATTCTCCTCCTCTAAGAAAACTGGAACCATTAGATATGTTGGAAAATTAAGGTGGCTCTTTAATATATGAAATGTTGTTCAACCTTTTATTATCCTCATGGCAGAAAACAAGAAGGAGTCATTTCTAAGATATTTAAAACTTCAATTACTAGTCCTTTTCCACTTAAAGCAATACAACTAATGATGTTTATCAAACTCAATTCACAGACTGTGTTATCTTCCAGGAAAAAAAAAAAAAAAACAAAAACAACTCTTCTTTATTCCTGTGTGTTTGAGGTTTATAACAGCCAGCAAGATTTGTAGCCACATGCCCAAATGCAGGCATTCTCTGACATGTGATTCTGATATTATTCGTGGTCTCTCCTGATTATTATTTTAAAGCAAATATAAAGACTCTAATTCTTCCCTATATCTCTTTCCTGTCTCAGCAAGAGTCTTTAGCAACTCCATGGAGGTGTTCAGATTTCCAAATATCAGACCCTGTGAAATAACCTTCCAGGCTGGAAATTTACAGAGTAGAAGTAGGGTAATTGATATTTGTGGAGTTTGAGATGAAATGTTATGAAACATACTACAAGGTAAAGAAAAGAAGACATCGCAACCCTTTTAAATATAGCTACAGATCACTTGCACCCCTGAACTCCACCAGCACCACAATCACTTATTGAATGACTATATCCATGGGTGATGTCCAGAACATTGAACCACTTGGAGAGTCTGAGCAGAGCTGGGTTGTGAAGGTGCCACGAGACACCAGATGTTAACCTGGATCTGGGATGCCCAGAGTTCCCTAGAGCAGGGGTAGGGTGTTGGGCACAAGTTCTGGTCACCATTACAGCTCTGCCTCTTTATGCCTACATCATATTACTTCTGTCTTTGCCTCCTGAATTGTTGTCACAAGATACAACAGGAAAAAATAAGATAGTGTGATCTAGATTCTGTACCTTTGCTTTCTATCTTATGCTATGTGTGATCTATTTAATATCATTATGTCTTAGTTTTTTTTATATAAAATACATTTTCCCCACCCTAAATCAAGACATCTTAAAAACCCAGTGATTGTGAAAGCTTTGTGAAGGAAAATCTGTATGCTAAAACTAGATTATTCTCTAGTATTGTTATTCTCTAATAATTTTTAAGATGTTCAAAGAAATTTGTCATGTAACTTTCCTAACATGGCCCACTCAAAATGCACACACACTAGTTGACCTGAGGGTGCATCTATTTTATGATCATTATCAGTATTATCATCATTCCATTGTGTTGGTATTATCTAGTTATCTTCAGCTCCTAATAATGTTCTAAAGGAAGATTTATACAGTACTCACTTTTTCTACTATTCCCAAGTCAACTTTAGAGCAGGTTAAAAATATACTCTGTAGTAGTGATATTGCCACAGACAAAAAAGTAATTGATGATGTTGACCACTTAGGATTAGAGTATGTTATAAATCCAGGGACTTCTAATACAAAAATATAAATATTTATTCATGAGACATGACTTGTAAATATCTGGACTGGCATCTTAAATAGATTAATTAAAAAGAAAAATATACACCAAGTCCATCACATCAGCATGAATATCTGATACAGTTTTCACAAGTCACGCTCCTCCTCAGCAGGCTAAGGTGAGACCAGCACATTTGCATTAACAACAAAACAAACCTTTAGTTGCTAAAGGAATGAAAAGTAATACATACTGAGAAGGATAAAGCCTTTTATTCACCTCATCCTTTAGTGGGTTTGAAAAAAATTTTGAGGAAGAAGAGTTTGTGGAAATTCAGTTGCGCATAGCAGAGGATGATTTATGAAAGTTCATTTTTAGAATAAACCCATCTGTGGTTCATTTGCCAGGAACCAAACATATGAGTGTCTTTGGTGGACTGGAACAAAAATCACCCCTGAATACATATACAACAAAGAGCAATGTAGCAGTGGACTAGTAAAAATACAGGTACCCCAAGAGAGCATTTTGATTAAATATTTCTGAACAGAATTCTAAATACAATATACAAGTCCACTCTAATAAGCAGGTAACACAGGTATTGGCAAAGAATGACAGGGATATACTCAGAAAGTGCCTGAGATTGTGTGGCCCGTGTAGAAGCTGAAAAGAATTGGGTGTCAGAGGAAAGGATGGAATTCATCACCTATTCTAATTTTATTGTTATGACATAATTTTATGTCATGATGCTACCCTAAAGCACAGAGAGCTGTTACTGCTTCCGTATTGTTCAAACTTGGCAGCAATATGGAATAATCAGAAATAACATTTTAGAAGTCCCAGGACAAAGTTTCTGTCAAAGAGAGGGAAAAAAATGGATGATCCATTAATTGGTAAATCAGGAGGAGCAGACACAGAAAAATGAAGCATGAGCTGAAATTTATGCTGAGAAATGTCCATTCTATACAGTCTGCACTCTGCCCATCTTGCCACCTAGCAAATAGCTTAAGGTGTTATGAGAGTCTGGGCCTGAATCAAAATGCTGGATCTCTATCCCATGGGTGCCATCAGTTTCCACCATGATGTGGACAAATGAATAATTTTCCTCACATTCCATGTATCATCCATAAAATGAAGATAATGGTACATGTTTTCCTACTTTGAATTGTAACCAATAGATGTTTAGAGACATTATTTTTAGGTAAATAAACAGATACAGAAAACAGCTTAGGCAAGCAGCACTTGCCTGCATTTTCACTGAAGCAAATTCGATAGACCTACTTGGGATTCTTGTCCTGGAAGCTCATATACATGAGCTCATCTTTATTCATTTAATCCAAGCTGCTTCAGTGTTCTAGTCAGCTTTTTCACTGCTGTGACTAAAAGGACCTGATCAGAACAATTGTAGAGGAGGAAAGGTTTATTTGAGGGCTCATGGTTTCAGAGAAACCTTCCATAGAAGGCCAGATCCATTCCTCAGGGCTCAAGGTAAGACTGAACATCAGGCCAGGAGAGTGTGGCAAAGGGAAATAGCTCACATGACCAGCAGGAAGCAGAGAGAGCTTCACTGGCCAGATACAAATATATACCCCCAAACCATGTCCCCATTTCCCACCTCAAGCCATACCTTACCACTTCAGTTACCACTCCATCAGTCCCATCAGGGTTTAATCCGTTGATTGGGCTAAGAGTCTCAAAACCCAATCATAATGTTTGGACTAAAATATTTTACCAGAGAAACCTTTTCCATTTAAAGAAAAGAAAAAAAAAAAAAAGCAAAGGCTAAACCTTCCTTGGTTTTTGAACAGAATAAATATTCTTTTTGAAGAAAAGGCTTACAAAGACTTAAAACATCATAACTAACTACAAATAACTCCTCCCCAGACTATATGCTGTAATGGACGGCGGGAGGTGGGGAGGGGGTCATTCTCACCAAAAGAAAAAAGAATGTCGAATGCAAGTTTCTTTTTCAGTAATCTCTCCCAGACAGGAAGCTGTTATCTACCTCCTCTTGCAAGTGCTGCTCAGACCCTTACAGCTTAAATTTAGCTCTCAGGCAGCCTCTCCTGCCTCCCTGTGGGCTACAAGTGGTGTTAAATGACAGACATATGTTAAACAAAGATACCTCCCCACAGCTTTCTTTGACTCTAAGTAAGCTCCAATCTCTATTAAAAGAAAAAAGAAAATCAGAAGATAAGCCTGTCAGAGGACTCTGAAATTAACATAACTCAGACCTCTTGCCAGTGTCCTAAATCTTGAAAGAGTGAATTTCCAATTCTGTCAGAGGGCTGCAGCTTTCAAGGTAAAGCTGGTGTTCTGAGGCTGGAGACAGACTCCAGGGCTTACTTAGCCCTGAGAACATGAAGGCAGAAGAACCAAGATGAATGTCTTCATAAACGGCTACACATTACAAAGCTGGAGGCCTTCTGATCTCTATACTCTAGATGATGACTACAATGACATCATCTCTTTGCAAATTTACTGAGATGTTCTACTAGCTTTGCCTTCCATGAATCATTCGATCCTTACAACAGTCCAGCCAAATGTGTATTTGCCGTTCCCATCTATATAGAGAAGAAGCAGAGGGAAGTTAAGTGACTGCCCAAGGTCACAGGGCTAGCTAGAGGCTAGGCTTAATTTGACCCAAAGTCAATCTATATGATACAAAGGAAGAAGTACAATAGGATGCCAAAAGATAGTAAAAGGACACCTTGCAAGGAGTGAGTTGAATGTGGCCTTCCAAAAAGATGTGTCCACACCCTAAGTTCTGTGACTGACCTGATCTGAACAAAAGGTTATTTACAGACATAAATAAGTGAAAGGTCTTGAGATGATATTATTCTGGATAATCTGAATAGGCCCTAAATCAAATGAACAGTATCCTTATAAAAGAAAGATGTAGGGAGATTTGACTCAGACAGAAATGAAAACACAGACACTTAAATGAGGAAATGACCACTTAAAGACAGAGGCAAAGATGGAAGAGAGGCTGACACAAGCCAAGGAGTCCCCAAAAGTTGGGGCAGGCAAGGGTGGGTTCTCCCCATTAGCTTCAGAGGAAGCATGGCCCTAGTGACCCCTTGATTTCAGCCTGCCAGTATCCAGAAGTGTGAGAGAATCATTTTGTTTTAAGTCACCAAATTTGTGGTCATTTCTTTTAGCAAGCCTAAGCAAACGAATACCAGAGACTCAGAAAAAAAGAAATCCTCAGTTGGACTCCTGGAGTCCCCTTTAATTATTATGTGCACCTGCCTCCCTGATTAACTATCAGCCCCGAGAGGCATGGATGACTCTGCCTGCATCTTTGTATCTCTGTCATACTTTTTTTTAAAAAAGTATTATATTTTGCTTTATTAGAAGAAAATTAATTTATCTCATAAATAAAATGTCCATAACCAGAATCAAAATATAATATGATATAAAACTGAGTAGAATTCTCAAATACTAGTAGAGTTAGGTAGAAAACTATAAAGATCTCATCTAAATGTAGCTCCGTGAATGTTTGTTGAATTGGACCATGGAAATAGTTGGAAGTCTAGGAAGTAGAGACTGTAGAGATTACAGGCCTGGAATCATCTGAGAACTTGCAGGGATGGGGATATGGCAAGTTAAATCCTTGCAAAGGGTACAGGCCAAGGTGAAAACAACCCTGTGACCATTCTGCAGGATGGGGAGGGCGGCTGGGACATTCAGAGCAACCAAATGCTTTCAGTTCTCATCTCATCAAAACATCGTCACGTAAATGAAGACTGATTCCTATAAATTCCCAAAGAGGAGAAATGGGAATAAATCTGAGACCCTACTACGATTCACTCTTTTGTTGTTTTATTTTTATGTTTGAACAAATTTATTATAAAATTTTGCAAAGGTAGGCAGTGAAGTCTTGATTTTCCCACCGCTTATTAATATGCTGAGTAAATATTTATTATCTATTATGTGCATTGTTCTTGATGTTTGGGATCCATCAGTAAATAAAATGGGCAAAAGCAAAAAAGACCTTCCCCTTCACTATGCAGAGGAGTAGCAGTTAGCCTCCTTGACAAGAGAGGACTTGAGTAAAGACTTAAAGAAGTGACACAGATCAGCCAAGGAGTTATTCTCCACATTTAGATTTTTTCCAAATCCTCCTAGGGTATCTTTATGGATGAAGCCACATATACAAACACATATTCCTATTTTCCATTTTTTTAATGCAAAATACAACATGTTGTATGGATCACGCTTTCTTCATTTAGTATATCATGAAGCTTTTTATCAGGTAACTGTCAGAAATTTACCTTTTTAATCTATTTCTATACTACTGCATGGAATCTCTATTTGGGTGGGAGTGGTTTATTTAGCCTCATCCCTATGAGAGAATTTAGTTTGTTTTTAATCCTATGCTATTTGGAAAAATGTTGTAATGCATAACATTGTACAAATATCATTTGAATCCCTTGGATAATTTCCCAGAAGAGGAATTTCTAGGCTGTATGGATAAGTAATTTTGACAAATATTGCCAAATGGCTTTTCATTAGGGTTTTACTGATGTATACCTCCCAACAATAGTGAATGAGAGTACTTGTTTTCCCACAGGTTGCCAATAGAGGATGAGATCGAACAAAAATTTTGGGGCATTTTTGGCCACTGAGGTTGGAAGAAACATGATAATCTCACATAATTTTTAATTTTCACTTGTTTTATGATGAATAATGCTGAACATTTTCCATGTGTTTGTCATTTATATTTCTTTTCCCATGAACTCTTTAATGTATTTTTGCCCAATTTTCCACTGGGAAGTTGACCTTTCTCTCATCAGTGTCTATGTGCTTTTTATATATTAGGGAGATTATTCTGTTTTATGATGTGCAAATATTTTTTCCCGGGTGGTTGTCTTTTGACTTTGACTATAGTTTTCTCTTCCATGTAGATTTAAAAAATATGGACAGTAACATTTACCAAATGTTTTAATGGCTTCTGGATTTTGAGTTATATTTTAAACGATTATCCCATCCTACATTTAAAAAGGAGTTTTCTTATGTTCTCCTAGTATGATTATGGCTTTTATATTTCATGTTTAAATAAATTGGAAGTATTTAGAATGTATTCTGGTTTATAGTATAAAACATGAATCTCACTTTTATCCCCCATGACTCTAATAGCATTTCCACTATCATTTAAAAATGTATTTACTTTTTAAACTAATATGTAAAAACATAGAAATTTTACACATTAAATAGGGCATCATGTAATGTTTTAATTCATCTATATTTATTTCATAATGTTTAAATCAAGGTGCATATATCTCTGCAACTATTTATCATTTCCTACTGGTGATAACTTTTGAAAAACCCTTTCTTCTACTGGTTTAAAACATACAGTGCATTATCATTATTTATAGTCATCTTACTGTGCAATAACACACCAGAACTTCTTGTTCTAAACAGTAACATAGTAACCACTGAGCAGCCTCTTCCCATCCCTGCTCACCCCAGCACCCCACTCTCCCCAACCTCTAGTCATCTCCATTCTACTCTCAGCTTCCATTAGTCCATGACCATTTTTAAAATAACTCTATTTTCCCCTGCTGATTTGAGATGACTCACCATCATGTACTAAATTATTGTATATTGTTGGTTTACTTTTAAACAAACATTGATCTGTTCCTCAATTCATATGTGAACATAGTTCTATTTAATAATTAAATTTTCTTATTTTTCAATGTCTCCCTGGCTGTTATTGGTTGTTTAATTTTGTATATGATCTTTAAAATCAATTTGTCTCATTCTAAGGTAAGAAAACAATTGATTTTTTGTTGTTGTTGGAATAGAGTTAAATCTACCATAGACAGAAATGATATTTCAATGATGTAACATCCTCCTAGTCAATATTAGGGTTTTATCTTTTTTTGTTGTTGTTCAATGATATTTAGTGTCTTTCAGAAATACTTGAAGTATTCTTCATTCAGTTTTTATATGTGTATTGGTAAACTTATTCATAGATATTTTATCTGCATTGCAGCTATTATAAATGGTGAATTTCTTCCATGTTATCTTCTAAGTGATTTTGTCAAATATGTGAGTGCAAATATATGCATATTAATGCTTGTTAAAATTTTTCAGTTGATTCTCATGTTTTCCAAGTATCCAGTCATATTCTTTGAAAATAATAGTAGACTCCTCCACTTCCTATTTTTCTGCCTCTAATTTCTTTTCTCTAGCGTATTTTTTTCTTTCAATAGGTGTCTTTCCATCTCTCCATAAATTCTTATCTGATTTGTACTCTGCCTTCTTTCATAGAGGTGATGTTTCTTAGTCTTTTAATTCATGGCTAAAGTTTCACATTTTTCATCCATTTTGTGACAACTTTTTTTTTTCTAGTAAAGTGAACATTTTCCACATGTTTTTCTTAGAGTATTTGGGTTGAGATTGTACTTTTTAAAAACAAGTATCCATCATTGAGTGAGTTAGATTTTTCTAGAATAGTTACACGGGGAAAGTTTGTGTGGGGACAGAACAGGGAACAGAGTGTCTTCCAGGTGTCACAATTACCTATGAAACCTAGATTGGCTGTTTCCTGCTACTGTGGCACATCCATTAAATTCTGTATGACCCTACTGCCTCTGCACCTTCAAACCCACTGCTTTTCAAAGTTGAAGCCCCTGAGGACTCTATTGCCAGTCCTACCATTAGATATCTTCATTCCCTGTAGCAAACAAAACCTCTAGTGTTTTCACTAGAGGGTGGACTTCTTCCTTTTTAGAATTGTGGTTTTGCAAAAATCTATACCCCTATCATTTCCAAGACTTCTTGGGACCCCTTTTAACTTCCTTCTAGATGGGTTCTAACTAAGCTCAGTGTTTTAGTCATTTTTTTTCCCTGCGTGACTAAAGGATGTGACCAGAACAACTTTAGAGAAGGAAAAGTGTATTTGAGGGCTCACATTTTCAGAAGTCTTAGTCCATAAGAGGCTGGCTCCATTCCTTAGGCTCCAGCTGAGGCTTAAGCCATGGATAGAGAGTGTGGCAGAGGGAAGCAGCTCACATAAGGAAGCAGAGAGACTTCACTTTCCAGATGCAAATATACACACCAAAGCCACGCCCAAATTCCCACCTTCTGCAGCCACACACCACCACTTCAGTTACCAATCTGTTAATCCCTATCAGGGTTTTAATTCACTAACTGGGTTAAGACTTTCACAACCCAATCATTTTTCCTCTGAACCATCTTGCATTGTCTCACATGTGAGCTTTTGGGGGACACCTCACATCTAAACCATAACACTCAGCTAGCTTTAGTGGTCATTACATATATGTCTGAGTCTGCAAGTCACAGATGTCTTATTTTACTGAAGAGAGAATTTGAGAGTTTTTTTTAAATTCTTATGATTTTAGAAGAGGGAGAAATCTGCTATAAAAACCTATATTCAATGTCAATCTCAGCAATTTTTTTGTCAAAATGTAGCCCAGCACTGAAAGGAACATTATGGCACAAAGTTTCAGGAATGGGAATACATAAAACTCTGTAGGGAATGTGCATGTCTAAACATGAACTCTTGAGTGTGGAGTCATTATGGTTGCCTTTTTTCTTCTAGCCTTTCCAACATTCTATTTCTGTCATGATTCCCCCTCAACACATATACACATGGACATACATTCATGTGTGTGTGTGTGAGAGAGAGAGAGAGAGAGAGAGAGAGAGAATGAATATGGGAGAGAATATAAAATATGTGTATGGGGAGAGATAGGGAAAGAATATGTATAAGAAAATAAAATACTATAGAAATTTAAAATAAGTGAGAACTAAACAATTCTCCTTTGGACAGAGTGATAAAGAGATCTTTGACTTTGACAAAATTGGCTTTTTAGGCAGAAACCAGGATTTTTAATTGAGAAGCAGATGGGAGTGATGAATTATGGAGCATAGACTACTTTTGAAAGTCACTTGGCCAGTAAGTAAAGGAAAGTTTTAAGGGATCAAATTGAAAGTCAGGGCTAAGAAACTCTATATTTAGATCCCTGTAAGAAGCTTATTTAGACAGCGGTGTCACAAGTTTGTGAAGTCCTGTCCTTCAGGGTGGGGGTGGAAAGCAAGGAGAAAGGAAGGACTTTGTGTTAGAGCAATCCTCAGCTACCTTGACTCTGGAGCCAGAGTGTCTCAGCTTGATCCTGTGTAACTCTCACTGGTTCTGCAACTGGGCATGCCAGGCTTTGTCATCCTAAATGATGCCCTAATCTATGTAACAGCCCAGACCCTCCTCCTGAACTCCAGTCCCTGACTACTGGATAACTTCACATGGATGTCCTGCAGGCACTTCTAGGTTGGTATGTCCAAAATATAATTGAATATTTTGTCCATCGCCAAGCTCGTCCCCTTCCTGACACCTGTATTTCCTTTCTCAATTAATAAAACCATCATCAATCTAGAAACCCAAGCCACAAAATCCATGTTCATCATGACCAGATCATATATATTCCACCAAATTACACCTGTAGAATTGATGCCCCTCTCCTCCTTTATTGTCTCCATCATGGAGTAGGTTACATCATCTCTTACCTGGACAGTGGCTACTGTTCCTTAATTAGTTTCTCAGCCTCTACTCTTGCCTCCATGCTATCTTTGGACCCTCCTTGTTTTAGTCAGCTTTTTTGCTGCTGTGACCAAAAGATCTGACCAGCAGAATTTTAGAAGAGGAAACGTTTATTTGGGTCTCACCATTTCAGAGATCTCATTCCTTAGATGGCCAACTTCATTACTCTGGGCCTGAGATGAGGCAAAACATCATGGTGGACATGAGTGGTAGAGAAAGCAGCTTAGGACATGGTCAACAGGAAGCAGAGAGAGAGACAGCTTCCCTCACTACAGACAGAAATCATCCCTCCCCTGGTAATCCACCTCCTCTAGCCACACCCTACCTGCCTAAAATTACCACCCAGTTAACCCCAACCACTGGATTAATGCATTGATTAAGACTCTCAGAGCCCAATTATTTCTCCTCTGATCTCTCTTGCATTGTTTTACACATGAGGTTTACAGGGTGTTAGAAATAACAAGGTCCCACAAGAAATCAAGCATGTGCTCAAAAGTGGGTGGGCAAGGCAAACTTTTACTTCTGCCAGAAGGACATGCTACCTGGCTAGCAAGCATGCCTAGGCAGGCAATCTGCCAGCCAATTTATATCCCCAAGGCAGTGCTACGCTTTGCACTGATTGGAGGACTCAGGGGTACAATCTACACAATTGGCTAATTTTAAAATCGGGGTGGGCAAAGAGGAAGGACTATTATTAAAACAGCTACAATTGGATCCCATTAAAGCTGAATACTATATTTTGAAAATTGACCACCAGATTTTCTATTTCTCAGAGGAATAACCTTATATCTAAACCATAATAATCCTTCACACCATCAACAAGGTGAATTTATTAAATTACAATTCTGATCCTGCCATTTTAAAATGTAGTTAAAAACCCTACGATGCATGATAAAAATCTACATTTTTTTTAACCAAGGAAACAGTGTTCTTCAACAATCCCATCTTACTTATTTACCTGTCCAGCCTCAAACTGTACAGTGCAGGCTTTCTCCATCTCCACTGTAGAAAGTTAAATTAAAGAAGGTACTCTACCCTCCTCTACTCTAGAAAAGAAAGTATTTCTCCTAACAGAACCTTCTTTGTTGAGAAAAGAATTCTAGCAAGGCTTTTTAATATGCAGAGGCAATGGCACCTACTTTGGGTGGGGATCAAGGAGGATAAGACAAAGGAAGACAGGAAGTCCTGAGGCAGGTACAAACCTGAGATCAGCGTGACTGAAACTGTAAGGTGAATAACAAGAGAGGGAGTCAGGAAACTAACAAGGGAACAGAACTGTAGGGTTTCACTGACCTCTATGAAGATATTTTTTGTTTTATACCCTAAGTGAGATGAAAACCACAGAAGGGTTTTAAACAAAGTGATGTGGTCTGTGTGTTTACAGGATGTGGCTAAAGTTGAAAACAGGTTATGAGGGCAACAGTTTGGAAGCAGGGGGGTCAGATCCATTAAGAAGACTGATCAGATGGGTGGGGTTTCAGATGATTCATGGTGGTGAAGATGGTAAGAATTAATCAAATTCTGGATACATTTCAAGGTAGATCCAACATGATATGGTTGTGAATTGGATGTAGGATATGTGTGGAGAAGAAAGATTCAAGTTTTGCTTCAAATTCTTTGGCTTGAGTAACTGGCAGGACAAAGTTGATTTTCAGATAAAAGGAAGAATACTCTGAAAAGCTCAAATTAGAAAGAAAATTGAGAATTCAGTTTTGCTCTCATTCAGGTAGAACTAGCCATTTGACAGCTATCCAACAGAGACACATACAAAGTTCTTGAATATGCATGCATGAAGTATGTGGGAGAGGTCAGACTGGAGATACTTGTTTGGGAATCCTCATCACAGAGATGGCATTAAAGACAGATCTCCAAGAAAGAAGTGTTGGTTGAGTAATGAGAACCCAGGTTGAGCCCTGCATACTCCAGTATTATTTCGAGTAGAGCAGATAGTAATAAAGGAGGCAGAGGACCATCCAGTGGTGCAGGAGGAACCCCAGGAGAATGCTTTGTCCCAGAAGCCAAGTGAAGAAAGCATTCAAAATGGAAATGAGTACTCTGATGTAGCAAATGCTGCTGATGGAATAAGGAAATTTAGGATTCATGGTTGATCATTAGATTCAGTAATGTGGAGATTACTAGTGATGGAATAAGAGAAATTTTAGTGAGCTGTGAAGGTAAAACCTGTTCGTTTTTTGGTTCAAGAAACAATGGACTACACCCAATCCCTCTAAAAAGGTTTGCTCTTGAAGAGCAGGAGAAAAGATCAGGGTGGATATGAGGTTAAGAAAGTATTTTTTAATAGAAAACTGCCGCAGTCTGGCTGGGCACAAAATCACGAGCCACTCAAGCAGGAACAAAGTTTATTTTTTGAAACTGCCGCCAATGTCCGGTACCACCCGGGCAGAGATTTTTTCCACCCACGCGGCCTCCTCCCAACCCGTAGAGAGAGCTCCTCCCCCGGAACTCCCTCCTACTGTACTTCCCCAACCAATGGGAACTCTCTAGGAGTCCCGTAGCCGGCCTAGGTGAACAGCAGGAGTCCAATATCCATATGAATGCAAATCTTAACATAATCATATCATCTCAATGGCTAGCTGGCGTCACCTTTCCACCAAAAATGCCATGCATCATATACTTGGCTCTTAGCAGAAAACAAATTCCAGTGTGCTTCCATGTTGGGAATGAGATAGAGAAACAGAAACTGTGGTGAAGGAAAGAAGAAAGACCTATCAGAGCAGTGTCCTAATAGGAATGAGGGATGCACAACTGATCCGGCTGGTCTTCACTGAAGCACTGATGGCAAAGGCCAGGTTTACGGACCCAGATGCAGGAAAATGGGTGGACTTAAGGGTAGGTTCTGGGATGCTCTAGTGGCTAAGTGAAGTGGACAGCAAGCTGGGAATGAGGGAGCTGGGAAAAAGCATTGGAAATCTAGAGAAGAGAAAACAAGTCGCCCAGGATTGTGGAAGAATGAACGAACAAGGGAAACATAGTAAATAGCTGAGCAACAACTAAGGTTGCTGATCAAAATTTCAAAGTGAGACTGGCAAATCCCCTTGTGTTTCTCCAATCACACAGCTGTGAGGGACTGGCAGGGAGGAGGCGGCGCCAGGCTGGGTATGCTCTACTATGCAACTCAAGGAGCAAGAAACGAGGGCATGATGCTGAAATGGGTGTGCTGTTCTAGGTGTTTTCAAGAATTATGAGATACACCTCTAAATTAATGCAGTGTGGAATTAATTGGGCCCAGTCTGAATCAAGTTAGTGTTACCTAACATAGTAAAAACTGAGCAACTGCGACTGAAAGAAAAGTCTGCTTGAGTCATAATTTCACGGCCAAGTTCTAAGGCACCATTTTTTTTTCAGATTGAATTAGTTATAATGAGAAATAATTATATATGTTTGTTTCCTGAATTAACTTAATATAGTTTAATAGAGAATGGGATTTTATGACATCTGTTCTCTGAAATTTTCTTTGGGCACCGATAATGTATGTAGATTATTATTGTCTATAATATAAAATTTTATATTGTATTATTCATACTGAGGTTTAATATATTCTCTATGAGTCCGGTCATTTACTCAGAAGTTGGCATCATTATCCTCATTGGTGGCATAAACAACAAAATTATTAGCCTCTATTGGTGCTCAGGTACAGCACATTAGGCACTAGGTTAATTTCTTCACAGACATCAACTCATATAAACCTGTCAGCAACAGGAGTTGAGAAGGAGGTTAATATTATTGCCATCTTCAGACAAGGCAACCGAGTACCACAAAAGTTAAATAACTCCTCCTAGGGTACCCAACTTCTTTTTTTTTTTTTTTTTTGTACCAGGGATTGAACTCAGAGGAGTTGATCACCACGCTGTGTCCCCAGCCCTATTTTGTATTTTATTTTGAGACAGGGTCTCAGTTGCTTAGTGCCTTGCTTTTGCTGAGGCTGGCTTTGAACTCATGATCCTCCTGCCTCGGCCACCCAAGCTGCTGGGATTACAGGCATGCGCCACAGCACCCAGGTAGGGTACCCAACTTCTAAAAGAAGATGCAAGAATACAAAAACAATCTGTCTTACCCCAAATTGAGCTATTGATCACTACACTCTTCAAACATTCCTGTTGAGTATCTGCTACACCGACTGCACTGTAGCAGCTCCAACCATGGTTCTTGATTCCACTGGTACATTAAGTAAAGTGGGTGCCAGGATCCTACCCCAGACCTGCTTCCAGAGTCAGCACTTTACCCATGTGATGTTTTGAAAGTGCCACAGGTGATCTGAACATGGTTTAAGAACCTAATGGAATCCCCAGTGATTGGGAACCACTGAGATCTATATTCCAGGAGGTTCCAGGAAAGAGTTTGTGCATAACATTTTGGTTATCACTACCAACTAATGGAAACCTCATCTGACCTCATGCACTCAGGCTAAGAGAAACCTTTTAGACACAGTCTTAAATGCCACAGTATAAATTACCTTAAAATAAAACACTATAAATAAGCTTTGCTTTACAGCCTCTGCTCCCTACAGGTGACCCTACTTGACCCTCTTACCTGAAGACTCACCCTAGCCCTGCTCTGGTATCGATCCTGTTCTTGGTTAGACAGAATCTAAGGAGTTTTAATTTGCTAACTCCTGTGACTCAACATTAAGATATTGTGACCACATCTCAAGGGTTCACATGTACCAATCCAGGTGCTAAGTGTGTAACCCGTGTTAACTCATTTACTCCTAACACAGGTCTTATGAGATAGGTGCTCTGATAATACTCATTTTATGGGTTCCGATAAGAAACTGAACCTTGAAGAAGTTAAATGGCACAGGTCACCCTGCTGACCAGCAGAGTCTGGATTTCCACTAGCTCTGCTGACCATGTAGTACAGGCTTCTGATGACTCTCATTACTGGACATCTCCACATGCCTTCCCCAGAGCTTCCTTTACGCATAATATAAAAACTTTCCCTTTTCATCAGTTTCTTTCCTTCCACGGCTGTCTACAATCTGATGTCACCTCCTCACACTTGTCACTTAACTCTGAAACCTCTAAATCATTGTTATGGTTTGAGTTTGAGGTGCTTCCCCAAAAAGTTCATGTAAGGCAACATAGATAGCAATGTTCAGAGGTGAAATGATGAGTTTATGAGAGCAGTAACCTGATAACCTGATCAGTGGATTAATCCACGTGATGGATTAATCATTTAAATGGATTTTTGAGTAGTAACTGAAGGGAAGTGTGGGGCATGTGGGGGAAGGAGTAAGTCACTGAGAGCTTGGCCTTGGGAATGACATACTGTCATTGACATATGTCAATGACATCCTAGCTCCCTCTTTCTGTTGGTTCCTCCCACCCTCTCTCCCTCTCTTTCTGATGCCCATGAGTTGAGTTTCCTCTATCATGCCTTTCCTCCATGATATCGTGCCTTACTCTGGCCCAGAGCAATGGAGTTGGCCAGTCATGAACTAAGCCTCTGAAACCATGAGCCCAAAATAAACTTTTCCTCCTCTAAGCTGTTGTCAGCTATTTTTGCCACAGCAATGAAAAGCTGACTACCCCAGTTGTACCTCACTTCCCTCTCCCCTGTCAACTAGTCAGTCCCTGTGTCCTTTTAATGTTATCCTCAGTGGTTTTCAGAACTATCTTCTTTAATGCTCAATTGGTTCTTTCCAAGATATATTATAAGTCCCTGCAAACTGTCTTCCTATCCTAGTCTTATCTTTTCCAAATTACAAACTTCATTTTTCTGGCTCTAGACTGAACACTTAGCAACACAAATTGGTATCACCTTAAGGCTTAAGGTTATTCAGTGATCCCCACTTCCACACACAGACACATGATAAAACACTCCTTAGCAACGTTTTCTTCACAAAGTAGCTTGAACTTTTTTAAAGGCAGCTCTTACTACTCCATGGCCAATTGTCCTTACCCCATAAACCTTGTATATTCTCCAAAAGTCATAAACTGTGAGCATCATGCCAAATCCAAGCCAAAGACATGCTGCATGGTGTTGGCTCACCCAGGACTAGTTATGTGCTTCTGTGTATGTGTGTGTGTGTGTGTGTGCATGTGCATGTGCCGCGTCCGGCTAACGGAGCCGAGTCCGGCGAGGGACGTCGGGGTTAAAAATACACAGGACACCAAGGTTCTTCATCCAGGAGGGAGCGTGTGCGCGCGCTTTATTGCCAAATTTGTTCCCCTTATATATCTTTTTAACAGCTGCGGGAAATTACTCAAAAGTGAGGAGGGGAGAGTAATAACTGCGTCCTTGGGTTACCATCACGTCACCGTCCCCTATCAGGAGGCTCGAACAGGTCAAGATGTTCCCGAGACACATATGTGCGAGGCGGATAAACAGGGAACCGCAAGCCTGCGTCATGGCCTTGTGAGCTGGCCACATTGACATGCATAACAAAGAACTGGGGGTTGAGTCCCCAGGGGCCAGGGTGGGCCTACTATCAGCAAGTCCCCCTTTTTTGTTTTTTGCATGTCAATGGGAATCAAGTAGCCCCTGTCTTAGGTCGTCCACCGCCCTTGCACTGCTTACCCATCTCTGGGGAGGCCCCATTCCCCTGGCTTAGGTTGCAGTGCAAGCGTGGAAGTTGCCCGTCACTGGGTACTACAAGATCAGCTCTTGTCCTACGTAAACGGACACTTTTCAGTAAGGATGTCATGGCCAGCAGGACACAACTGCAGATCCCAGTCATCATCTTTGCCAGTGGGATAGCTATGACCAGGGAGCTTTCTGAACGTAAGGGTCTGGGATGACAGCACCAAGTCGGCAGGGTAATTAGGGACCTGGGCAAAAGCAGGCATACCTAGGAGGGCTCGGGTATTGGCTCCTGTCCAGTTACATCTCATCTCCGGATGGGTCGTAAGTACACCTCGTGGGCAGAGTCATCCATCTCCAGGCGTTGGTAGTGAACCTGTATTGGCTTGGAGGTTAAAATGTTAATCTGGTCCTTAATGAATTGAGTTATCCTATTTGCAACACAAGGTCCCTAATAGTGCCAGATAGGGTCTGCACATCTATAAGCTGCTGAGATAGACTGCGATAAGAATGTATAGCCGTACCCAGTCCAGTTGTAGAACACAAATGATATAAATAAATCTCCAACATGTTTTTTCTTTTGAGCCTAAAATTACCATACAACTTTAGAACACCAGCTTGATACAATGTTCTTTTGAAGCTTCTACCTTACAGACTTGTATACCTGGAAGATATGAACACATTAACAGCACCATAATTACATTGATGATTTTTATTAACCACAGCTGTTGTTTAACCATAGTTGTATAATTTTTAATTCCTTCAAGATTACTTGCTCAAAAAACTTACATATATAACCAACATACACAGACCTTCTTTATCACTTGCTTAAACCCTCTTATTTACTTAATCACATAGACTCTCTTATCCAGAAACACATTTTCCCTCTATTAAATCCATACCTAGAACCTTCTAATTTCTCTTTCCCATCTGTTAATTCCTTCTTTATTCACACTTTGAACCAATCCGTGTAAATTTCTGAATTTAGGCAAATTATTCCATTTCAATAAGAGATATTTTGTTATTTGCACAATTAATCACATCTGTTTACTATTTCATGAAAACATGAACAATGTTTAAGTGTATAGAATTATATTGTTGTAGGGACAGACAAGGCAAGGCACCTAAGATAGCACTGAAGGTAGGGAAACAGTCTTATTTGGTTGCAGCCAGATTCAGAGAGCACACCTTCTGCTGTAATCAATTAATCCCCTGAACCCCAAGTTTAGGTGGTTTCAGAATTTTGCACCCAGCATGTAAGGGGAGGGGCTCAGAAGTTCACAGTCTGCAGAAGTTCACAAAAAGCAGGTTTTTTTCTTTTTTTTCTCTGTTCTGGGCAAGTTAACCCTTCAAGGACACCTGGGAAGGGGTGAGCTTTTTCTTCCCTTTCTTTCCTCCCCCTGCCAGCTGTTACCATGGAGCCCAGTTGGTAACTTCCTTATCTTAGAAATGTAGTCAGCACTATGAAGCCCAGCTCAAGGCCAGAGGCCTTGTTTACATATTTTTGTGAAAAACTAGTAAGGAGGTGTCTAGCTTTTGGAGTGCTGATTTTTTCCAGACAGTAGCCAAGTAAAACAGGGCAACACGAAAATAGGAAGTTTATCTACATTAAACTTTTTTGTAGGGATTTTTTTTTTTTCTGATAGTCCTAACACCAGCCATGGTGAATATTTCTGGAGAAGGCCAGTTAAGACTTTTCTGTGGGCCTGGGTAGGGAGGGGGAAGACGGGAATGAATATCCTAAAAAGCCTATAAGGGACTTTAATCCTTAGTAACCTGTTTTTTTCCAGTGATGACAAAGCAACTATAAAGGCCTTTTTTTTTTTTTAAGAGAGAGAGAGAGAATTTTTAATATTTATTTTTTAGTTTTTGGCGGACACAACAGCCCTGCGAAGCTGTTGCCAAATTAAATCCCAATCATTGTTATTGAGAAAGCCTCCTGTCAGAAACCAAGGACAAGCCTGGGCTATAACTTCAAAGAATTTGGTTGCAGTCTTAGTTTTTATTACCCATGGTACGTACCCTGTCTCTTTAAATTACCTTTAAACCAATCCTCCCCCTTCTACCTTTTAGAAGGTGAGCCCCGTCCGCTTACCCCTACTTTCCGGATCTCGGTGGAACCTCCAGATGCCGCGTCCGGCTAACGGAGCCGAGTCCGGCGAGGGACGTCGGGGTTAAAAATACACAGGACACCAAGGTTCTTCATCCAGGAGGGAGCGTGTGCGCGCGCTTTATTGCCAAATTTGTTCCCCTTATATATCTTTTTAACAGCTGCGGGAAATTACTCAAAAGTGAGGAGGGGAGAGTAATAACTGCGTCCTTGGGTTACCATCACGTCACCATCCCCTATCAGGAGGCTCGAACAGGTCAAGATGTTCCCGAGACACATATGTGCGAGGCGGATAAACAGGGAACCGCAAGCCTGCGTCATGGCCTTGTGAGCTGGCCACATTGACATGCATAACAAAGAACTGGGGGTTGAGTCCCCAGGGGCCAGGGCGGGCCTACTATCAGCAATGTGTGTGTGTGTGTGCATGTGCATGTGCATGTCATTATATATGAATTGGGAGATTTCATGTTAAATTTCAGATCTCTAACTTTCTGAAGTATTAGCTCACCAGATGCCCACAACCCTCACCACCTGAGGTTGCGGCCCCAACACGACTCACCTCAGACTTTTAAGTGACCTGCCTGACCTCAAAGGCATCTGAGTTATGAACTCTACTGTGAGTCATGAGAAAGGCTCTTAGTGTACCAAGGAATCTTGAAGCCTTTGTAAGTTTTTATTTTTGTCTCTTTAATATGATGGTGCTGGGAAGACTAAATTTTAGCATGCAAAATAATGAAATTGGATCCTTATCTCATACTATATACAAAAATTAAGTCAAAATAGGTAAAGGACCTAAGTGTAAGATCTGAAACCATTAAAACTCCTAGAAGAAAACATAGGTGGAAACCTGAGCATTGGCCTCAGCAAGGATATAAAATAAATTTCTAAATATAATAAAATTGAGATATTTTGTTTCTCATGTATTAATGTTGATTAAACATGTAATGTACTATGTACTATTAAGGATTATTGTGGTTGTACGTTATTTTATGGGGTCGAGAATTAATGCACGATTTACATAGGAGCTATTGTGTTTATAGCTGAATAATCAATAATCACATAAAAATCAAATTTGGGGGAACTGGTAGAGTGTTGATACAGGGAGTGGTTTAAGTTAGTAATATCAGCTTTGGGAATTGAAGGTGGAATTTGTTATTTCTTCCCTGAAAATTGCTCTCAGAAGATTTAAGTCTTCATTTTGGTTTACAAGACCAAGGTAATATTTATATTATTAGAGCTCTTCATTTAAGGAATTTGTTTTCAATTAAACTGACAGCTGGTAAGACTAGTAGAATAATAGTGAGGTAGAGGATAGATACTAGTTGACCAAAAATAACAAATGGGTACTCTACTGGTTTAACTCTAATTCAAGTAAGTGTGACGAGTTTGGCAACTAGGATTCAGAATAAACATTGGCTCAGGGGTTAGAATATCATAGTTTGTTGTTTGGATACATGGAGAAGGGGAAATTGTTAGGGGAAATTTTTTTTTAACTAAAAATATTAAACTAAAAAAGCATCTGTGCAGCAAAATTAACAACAAAATGAAAAAGCATCCTGTGGACTGGGGAAAGTATTTGCAAACCACATATTTGAGGAGTTAATATCCAAAGTTTATAAAGAACACTTACAACTAAAAATCAGAAGAAGAACTAACCTGAATTGAAAATAAATAAAGAACTCAAATGGACCTTTATTTAAGGAAGACATAAAAATGACCAATAAGGATATGAAAAAATGTTTAACTTCACTAATACCTAAGAAATGCAAAGTAAGAGCTGGGATCATGGATCAGTGGTAGAGCACTTGCCTAGCATGTGTGAGGCACTGGGTTCTATTCTCAGCACCACATATAAATAAGTTAAATAAAAAGTACATCAACAACTAATAAAAATATTTAAAAAGAGAGAAATACAAAGTAAAACCACTATTATCACCTTGTACCTGTTAGGATCATTATTAAGAAAGACAAGAAATAAATGTTATTGAGTGTAAAGAGAAAAGGAAACCGTTGTACACTGTTGGTAGGAATGTATATTGGTATAGCCACTATAGAAAATATCATGGAAGTTTCTAAGGAAATTAAAAATGGAATGAACCAAGTGACCCTAGCATGCATTCTTGTGGGTATATACCAAAAGGTATATACCTTTTGTCCATCCCATAAAGTAACTGCACTCCTGTATTTACTGCAGCATTATCCATAATAGCCAAGATTTGGAAACAACCTGAACATCCACCCATGGAGAAATGAGTGAATGTATAAAGCAACAAACAGTGGTATACACACACACACACACACACACACACACACACACGAGAATAGTAACCTTAAAAAGATTGAGATCCAGCCATTTGACACAATACAGACCTACAGGACAATTATGCTAACAAGTCAGACAAAGAAAGAAAAAATATTTTATGTTCAGACTTAGATGTGGAGAGAAAGAGGAAGAAGAGGAGAGGAGGAGGAAGAGTCTTCAAATATACCCAGCAAATAAAATAGTGGTTAGCAGAAGCAGAGTTGGGGAGGAAATGGGAAATGGGGAGAATTAGTTCAAAAACTACAAAGTAGGAGGTAAGTGAGATTAACAGGTCTAGAGGACTATAGTTGTTGTTGTTTTCTTTTTTTTTTTTTTTAAATCATACTGGGGAATTTTGTTAAGTAGATTTTAGCTCCTCTTGTGGAAGAAAAAAAGTTATGTAAGATGATAGATGTTACTTTGCTTCACCATTATAACCATTTTACTGTCTATGTATCCCACGACATCATGTTGTAAACATTAAATAAACATTTATTTTTAGTAAGAGAAACAGCAGCTATGAGCAAATGTAGTTTTCTCAAGTCTCTAGGAAGCTCACCCAGCTAGGTCTGAAGGTTGGCTCTATTTGATTTCTCAGTATCTTTGAAAGAGACAATATGGAGTTCTCTTTCTTTCAAGTGCTATTCATATGATTGAATGATAGCTAATTTTGTTTTTCAAAATACTTTCACACTTCTGATGCATTTCACACTTCACTAATCAGGCATGCATCTTCACCAACAATTTCAGATCTTAAGGCTTCATAGGAAACGCCCATTGTAAAGCTCTCATTACATCTTCTTGGAGATTTTGCTTCGGGTTCTTTTATACCACATAAAAGTAGAAGAACATGGAACTCCTAAGAGTCTGGATCTAGACTGACTGAGAATGAGAACAAAATATTTTACAGTAATCAAAAATGCATGACAGGTAGCATACAGACCTTGTTTTAGGGAAGGAATGTCCAAAGTAGAATGAGGAGCAAAGGATTTTACATTCTCTTCTATACAAGTGTGAATGAAGAACCCCAGTTGCCATGGAGTCTGAATCTCAGAAGGAATGATCAGCATCTTTTAGAAGCTTCATTTTTTTTTTTTCCCGCCAAGACCATCTGCTGACAATCCCAAACCCCAGGCAGCTGACTGTAATGCCTATTAATATGTGAAAGACTGTTAACATTTTGCCATCTCCATTTCTTCTCCCTTAATCAGGACTGAACCTGTAGCAGGTGTGTGCAGGGAAGCAGAAACCCGCCCTGGAAGGTGTAAATTAGCCTGATCCTTGGCTAAGCTTGAGGGAATCTCAGAGGCAGCCCATTCTTTCCAAGGTCTTCTAATGGGAAGAAGGAAATCTGACAAGAACCAAATAGTCTTTGGTGAATCTATATTCCAGGATGAAACGCCAGAAATTTCAGACTCAGATTGAAATCTTTGTTTGCAAAAGTTTTCTTTTCTGGTGATCCAATTCTCTCTTAATTAATTAAGAAGGATTCTGTCTGGACATTGTTGGCTTTTAGCAAAAATTATCTGATGTTGCTGAAGTCTGAACACGTCTGACAGATTTCTAGACAGAGTATTAAATCATTTCCCAAATTGTTTAAATCCTAGGACATAAATAACTGACATGATGAGAAACTAACATCAACTTTCTCCCCCCAAATAAACATGTTTCACCATCAGAAGTAATTAACTTTTATACTTATTACAATACTTTCAGACAGCTGTTTAGTTAGGAGGTGAACTGCATGTCAAGATCAGTGAAAAGTATATAGTTTAAGGCCTATAGAACTCTTGAAGTTTAAAAACATCCCTTACTTGTCTTTAAGAAATTATTCAGTGCTGAGCCCTGTGCATTTTTATCTGGTTTAATATATTGCCTAGATGGTTCTTTTCTATACAAGTGACCTATCTTTACAATCCTTTAAAAAATATTATAAATATTATAAAAATATTATAAATATTTATAAAAATATTCAGTCTCTGTTCTGAGGACTGAGAAAAATAATTTGCCTACAAAAACCTAAAGGCCTGCTAACAAAGTTTGTGCTATTCAAAACAAAATAGGAAGGGTATGTGTACTTCTGATAATATTAATATTTATTTTGTTTTTAAATATTCTCTTTAAACAAATTATTTGCAAATATTTATTCTAGCAATAATTTCTAAACTGCGACATGTGTGCAGGTCTTTTAATTCTTGAGATGATTAGACTGAAATTGTGATTGTCTTATGTATTAATATGACTTGTCGATACTTTGAGTAAAACCCCAAATTAGAAAATAATCGGTCTTTAACTGAGTAGACCTTGGTCTCCCTGTTATCTGGGATTCGATTTTCTTATTTAGAAAGTAAAAGTTGGATCAGTTGATCTTCTAAGTTCTCTTTCTAAAGGAGTTGAAAGAAAAAGAAAAACGCAACTTAGCATCTTGGATAACAGAATGAAAAAACAGGGTTGAACTAGATGGATCTGGGTTTGAATCTCAGATATTATTAGCAGTGGGAACTTAGATTTCATTTTACTCAACTATAAAATGGGACTAGATGACAGCTGTATTGAGGGCTGCTGAGGTGTACATGAGAACAAAACTGTAATGTTCCCGGCACAATTTGTGCACATATTGTATGCGCTTATAAATGGTAGGATCATATTTTAAGGTCAAGGAAAACATAAAGTTGTGCACATGATTTGATCTAGTAATTTCTACTCTGGCACCCAGAGAAGAAAGGGAGTGAGCACTGTCCTTTTCCAGCAGAGATTTCCCTCTGCTGTGATGAAACCAGAGCTGTCAGGGTTTAAAAAAAGAACACCATCAGGGCAAAGGCACCACATCTTGGCAAGAAATGCTTTGCATAGTTTCCACCATCACCACATTCTCCTTCCCACTGCACACCCTGCTTCTATTTAAATCCCAGGCCCTTCACTGGACCACACTCATTTCAGCCAGTACACAGGCTCCCAGCACAGAAGAGACAGGTAGCATGGCACCAGGAGAAAAGGAAAGGGCTGAGGGCCCAGCCAAGAGTGCCCTCCGGAAGGTACGCACAGCCACCCTGGTCATCAACTTGGCCCGAGGTTGGCAGCAGTGGGCGAATGAGAACAGTACCAGGCAGGCCCAGGAGCCTGCAGGCTGGCTTCCTGGAGGGACCCGGGACCCACCCCAAGCTCCTAAACCAGCAATAGACCCTATCCCCCACCAGAAAGCTCAGGGTGCCCCAAAGTTTCCATCCCCAAAGCCAGAGGGACATGGAGATGAAGCCACGGAGGTCTCCCATATCAAAAGGAAAGAGGTGACTAAAACAGTTGTCAGCAAAGCTTATGAGAGAGGAGGAGACATGAGCTCCCTTAGCCACAGGTACGAGAATGACAGTGGCGTGCCTGAACCCGGACAGCCAGAGGATGACATCGACAGGAGGCTCCACAGACAAGACTCCCCGACACGGAGGAGAAAATGCGCCAACCTGGTATCTGAACTGACCAAAGGCTGGAAAGTGATGGAACAGGAAGAGCCCAAGTGGAAGAGTGACAGCATAGACACAGAGGACAGCGGCTACGGAGGGGAGACAGGGGAAAGGCCCGAGCAGGATGCAGAGCAGGTGGCTGTTGTCAGGATCAAACGCCCCATGCCCTCCCAGTAAGTGAATGTCTCCTACCACTGTACCAGGATCTCTAATGATCAGGCATCATCTCCAGGAATCCAGAAAGCCAGGGAAGCACTACTAGAGTTAGTAAGAATCTGGAAGACTGGGCGGGTAGTGAGTACTATAGGGAAGGCGTGTCACTGGGCTGAAAGGACAGTGCCAACCTCAGACATGGACATTTGGGTCCATGCACTATTCTCGACTGAAAGTGGGAAGTGGCATTAGGATCCTTTTCTGTGTTCCTGAAATCAGGCATGCATATGGCACTTTCTCAGTGAGAAATATAGAAGTGCTGAACAAGAGACAATTAGATTTGACTCATGGTTTCTTAGACAATGTTGAGTTTCTGTGTTCTCATTTAAAAAATAATAGATGTGATAATTCATATTTTATTGAGTTATTTTTATATTAACTATGAAAAACAATGGATTCAGGGGAGCTCTTTAGTAAGTTGTACCCATTATATTGCAGGAGCTCAGACTTGGTGATCCCAACCCTTTGAGGTGCTAGGAGTTTGACTCTCTGTGGTGTTTTGGTTTTGGTTGCAAGAAGGGTAGTAAACTTCCTTCTTCCCTTCTTCAGTTCCTTTCCCCAGTCTCAGAGTACACAGGGTACCAGAAGGAGACCTTCAACAGCAGCTCTTAAGGCCAAAGGTAATCCTAGCTGTGCTTGGCAATTTCAGCAGAAGTCCAATGGGATTTTTTTTTTTTTTTTGGCCTGAGGAGACTCCAATATTACTTAAAACTGAAAGTGCCATTATTATGTCTGTATCAAAGGGCATGTTTTTCTATTTTTCATTGTAGGTACTACCCTCTCCCCATAAGTGACAACAGAGCAAAAATTTTGTCATGGTTGCTTAAGTAGAAAGAGTTCTTGGTGGTAAATCATTACCACATGATGTTCCATGGAGTGGTTTTGCTAACTAGGATTTTACTATGAAAATTATTTATATTTTATGCCTTATTCTAAAAAGAATCTTTTGATTATATATGACTTGTTCTAGTTCCTTTAGCAAAATAAATTGGGTCCTCTCTCATAAAGGTGTATAAATAAAGCACCAATCATCCACTCTTTCTTCCCAGTTGTGTTTGGTAAAAGCAGCAGGTGTTGCATGTTAGGTGCCATTTTATAGATAAATGAATGGATATACACAAATGTCAAGAAATATCCAAGTCACAAGACTAGGTAATTAGAGAGTTAGAAAGCTTGATCCAGAGCTTGTATTCTTAATCACTATGCTGGACTTACTCTCCCAGTAGAGATCAGTATCAACTTCATCAATGGAATCCTAGTAACTCCAAATGTGTAGAATTTTTGTGCAACCAGGTAGAAGGACATCAGAAGTAGACACTTGACCTCCTACTGCCTGCCCTCAGTTCTAGAGCAGGGAGGGAACTCTTCCCTTGGTACTCTGGGGGCAGTTACCAATTTGCAAAGAGAATCACAGCTTAGGTCTCAAAACTGTTGACAAGACAACAGAGAAAAGAACATGGATGATCAGAAATGATCATATTGCCTTTTGGATGCAATCATTTTGTTTCTGATAAAGGGGGCCCTATTGAAGTCATGCTCCCCTTAATCAAATTAGCAACACTTCCTCCAGGGACGCTAACTCATACACAGAGGAACAAACTCTCCCCAGCACTTCTCTGCAAGGATGGAAAGTGTGGCAGATGTTCTTTACTGAACTCACAGTGAAGGGCGCCTTGGCACTAGGAGAAATGCTTCCTTTAGGATCTGTGGGGAGGGGTCACCTTCAAGCACTTCCCAGACAGACCAGAAAACTCACCTGTAGGCTCCATGATATTTCAAGGCTGGGATGCTGTTGAAGGGCATCTGTCAGAGAATGGGTAAGCTTGAAATATACCTTTTAGATATTGTTAGTTATAGGATCAAACTTCTTTTGTATTCTATGTTATTCCATTACATATTTAATAACTTACCCATATAACTATTACTCCAAAATGACAGAATTAGGGAAAAATGCATTTCCATATTCTCACCTTACTGCAACAAGGCCCCTTCACATTAGCAGCACTGAACTAATGTCATGTTTACCGTTGACAGATATAAAATTCTTTGCAAAATTGTTTTCAGTGAATGAAGCTAGATTTCCAAGACAGATTGCTTGCAATATCTGGTAGAATTAGTTACTTTAAAAAAATGCAGAATGGCCATTATTTATTTATTTTCATAACAGAGATTGAACCTAGGGGTATGCTTAACCACTGAGCCACATCCCCACCCCTTTTAATTATGAAACAGGGTCTCACTAAATTTCTCAGGGTCTCTCTAACTTGCTGAGGCTGACTTTGAACTTGACAGCGTCTTGCCTCAGCCTCCCAAGCTTCGGGGATTTATAGACATGTACCACCACATCCAGCAGAATTTTTTTTAATTAGTTACAAGAAAATTTGTTTACTGATAATAAAGAAACTGAGGAAGTGGATATGGATTCAATATTGATCTCCTAAAATAGGTGACAATACTAGTCTTTGAATGGTTTTTTGTTTTCTTTTAATTTATACTAGATTGTCTTTCTAAAGCTCCATGTAAACCATTTTTCAGCTGAAAATAAAAAAAAAATAGGATAATCTGGCATTCATTGTTAAATTCATTGACCAAGAAAATATTCAGGGTATGAGGCTTCCTAATGCCCAGAGGCTGGGGTAGTAACTCAGTGGTACAGCATGTGAAAGGCTCTGGGATCTATATCTAGCACTGAAGGAAAAAAAATCCTAATTTAAACCTCATATTCTCAAACTTTTAAAAATTAGAAATATAAAACAATAATGTTTATAGACTGAGAAAATTACCCATTAAGATAGGTTTCCTCCTAATTTTTAAAATAGCCTTATTTTCTAATTGTTAGTTGTAGGATCAAACTTCTTTTGTTTCCTTTTCCTTCTATTATTGGAAATAAAAATTCGACAATGTAGCAAGGTTGAGAAAGTGTTTTCTTTTAAAAGATAAATGTCTCTCTTCTATTTAGATTTATTACCATGTCAACTCCAACCCTTATAACCAGTGACATTTAGTTTCAACACTCAGGGAATCTAAATTCCTAATTAAAATCAGAAGAACACTACATCAAAGAATCAGAGGCCTGTATGACATAAACAAATTACCTCTGGAGGGCAATTTCTTTAAATTTAATTTCTTTAGATTTTGTAGTTTCTTTAAATTTCTCTTCTTATAATTTTCTGAATTTCTTTTCTTGGAAATTTCTTTAAACTACAAAATCAATATAATACCAGTGAGAGAGAATTTTAAGAAAAAGAAAAAAGTTATCTGTATACCAACATAAATAATTTCATTTGTGCATATGCTACTGAATTCTTTACCCTGGTGTATATGTTTTAGAGTGGCAATTGTGTCATTTACTGAAATTTGTATTAGATTATTTTCATGAGGGTCTCTTAGTGATTTTCTTTTTGTTTTCTTTCTTTTCTGTTTGTTTCATTATTGAATATCCAGAAGATACCTAAAGCAGTGCCCAGTAGCTATTCTAATAATTATAATAAAGAACAGAAGGATTGTCACAATGCCCTGATGTTCTATAAATGTAGGATGTATTACTTTTATACTATAGGACCAAACTACAGTTGGTGCTCAGGAGACAAAGTATGAGTTAATGGATTCCACTATTAACTTTCTTCTGAGGTATTTCAGGTCTTTTTTCATGCTCTAAAATGAAGTAGGCGTGAGATTTGGGTTTTGCCAAGATGGCTCTGTGCTGGTTTCGAAGACTATGCCTGTCATTGATCACTGTGGCTCCAAGAGGACAAGGGGCTTGCTCTCCTTTAATAACGAGACCAAGTTCTGCATGCTGTGGGCATCTAAACAGGGACAGTGTATAGTGTGGCAGGTGATGGTGAGGACTAGCCAGACTGACAGAAATCCATTCTGCTCCAATGTGGTATAGCTTCTAGCACTTTTTCACATGTAAAGGATTTTATAAAGTTGTATTAATGCATATAGTTTTTGTATTCTGCTTTTTTTTCCAATTAATTCTGGCACACTTTTCTCCATATGGCTCATGCAATGAAGCACCAATTCCATTCTACTGTAATAATGCAAGATGTAGCTGGAATAGGGCATGAGAATTAATGAAAGGTCGCCATCTAGTGGATGTCATTCCCCTTTTGAAAGCGATGTTAATGTACCTAGGCATTCCTCCCTTACTGCATCTGTTTGCACCTGGCTGGACTCTTTACCCCATTTTCAAAGGAGCAAAAAGGCCATTGTCTTCTTGGTATCACAAAAATAAATGACAGAGTCTTCATAAATAGCTTAAGGCCATCTTGGCCAAACCCAAATCTCATATCATAATTGAGGCTGAAGCTTACTGCCAGGGAAGAGACTTGAAAATCCTCAGAAGAAAATTAATAATGTGATTCAGTAACTCATATTTTGCCTCCTGAACTCCTCCTGAGCAGATTTTATGAAATGAGTTTGAATAGCAAGGGACATCTAAGTGTGATCTGTATCTGGTTTTGAATAGCAAGTTGTGAGGGTTCAGATAGCTCAGGCATGCCATTCACACAAATAATTTCAGCACTACTCTCCAATCGCAATGCATCAGGGCATGAGCTGGGGGAGAAGGAAATGTGGATCACCTGTGAGGTTGACAGGTACAAATCTCTGTTTTACTATTGCATGCAAAAAGACCTGGAGAAAGAAGTCTAACAGGGTGCAGATACAGAAGTGTCAGGGAAGTCTTACAACTCATTTATTAGACACTGTACCTGCTCATTGAGTGGCATCATTATAGGTAGAAAGAACATCAACTGCATCTTCAGTCTTGTGCTTGGATCCTGTATCCACAACTCATTCAGGCAGTATTTCCTATTAGTTATATGCAGGCTCTGCCACCAGCTCAACTGTGGTTCAAATTCTGGTTCTACGACTTAATATTTCTGTAACTTTAAGAAGTGAATGTCTCTGGACTGTTTCCTCATCTGTGAAGTGGGAATAGTGGTATTTATCTGATGGAATGGTTGTGGAGAAAATTAATAAAAAGTATTTAGAAGAATGCTAGTATAGTGTTCAATAAATATTATTGTTGCTAGCCAGTGTTTTCTGATTGTACAACCTATACTTAAAGTTTGTAAATATCATGTATATATGTTCTCATTAAAAATCCAAATATGAAAATCTATTCATAACTGGATATTGCAATGTATGTGTGGGTGGTATAAAGATTATCTTTGGAAAATAATTGATTTAGAGACCCTATACATAGATTCTCCAGTATAATTTGTTTCTACTTCTGAAATGTTACTAACATGAGACAATAAAATTTGCATTAATTTTGTATGATAGTTGCTTCTTGAAATAGCACTTCCTATCACAGTAGTTTTAAATATACTATTATTTATACCAAAATAATCTAGAACACACATCAAAATAATAATGATAGTGGGGGTGTACCTTTTGTTTTTCAGTTCTAATTTTTTGTGATGCATTTATATGTCTTTTATAATGAAAAATCTATAAAGACTCACATTAAGATGCAGATGCATGGGAGAACAAATGGAAAGCAACACTTGAGTGCTAAATTATCAGTATATAATTTTGAAAGACATTTTTAGTATTAGATGGACACAATACATTTATTTACTTATTTATTTAAAGTGCTGAGGTTTAAACCCAGTGCCTTACACGTGCTAGGCAAACATTCTACCATTAAGCTACAACTCCATCCCAAATTACCAGTACATTCATTCTTCATCCTCTCTCTCCTTCAGGGCAAACAGATTTACAGAGCAACTCAACTGCAAGGCCCATCGGAAATACAGCCAGGTGGACAATTTGAAAGGGAGATGGCAACAGTGGGCTGATGAACACGTACAATCCCAGAAGCTCAACCCTTTCAGTGAAGAATTTGACTACGAGCTAGCCATGTCCACTCGCCTGCACAAAGGAGACGAGGGCTATGGCCGTCCCAAAGAGGGAACCAAAACTGCTGAAAGGGCCAAGCGAGCCGAGGAGCATATCTACAGAGAAATTATGGAGCTGTGCTTCGTCATCCGCACAATGGCTCGCCACAGACATGATGGCAAGATTCAGGTTACTTTTGGAGAACTCTTTGACAGATATGTTCGTATTTCAGATAAAGTAGTGGGCATTCTCATGCGTGCCAGGAAACACGGACTGGTGCACTTTGAAGGAGAGATGTTATGGCAAGGTCGGGATGACCATGTTGTGATCACTCTACTTGAGTGAGCCTTCAAGAATAAAAATCAAACTTGACCCTCTCCTGTCTTACTACAAAATGCTAATGCACTAAATATTAAAACACAAACTGCTCTGTAATAAGTCTGTAAATATTAAAACATTTTTACATAAACGACTTTTGGGCTCTACTTCTGTTGAAGAAGCTTGAAGCTTTTGAGAAAGCACACAAAGCATCTTAGAAAGCATGTAGAGAATGTTATTAATATACTACTATTATTAACATTTGAAATTCCACTTATCTTTTTTAAATATTTTATTTAGTTGTAGGTGGACACAATACCTATTTTTTTTAAATGTGGTCCTGGGGATAGAACCCAGTGCCCCACACATTCTGGGCAAGTGCTTCAATTCTGAGCCACAACCCCAGCCCCTCTATCTTTTAAGGCAAAAATATTAGGCTATTCACTGCAGATATTATTTATAGATTTTTAAATATCAGCTCTAGGAAGAATCCCGACTTCAGGAAAACATCAGCAGAACATATTACAATGTCAATGTCAATTTTCAAGAAAAAATTCCATTGTGTTAAACTAAAATTTTCCAAGAAACTAGACTTATTTTGTTTTTAATCATAGCATCACTTATGAAATGGGTACAAATTGTTGTCAATTAGATGTTCAAGTTCCTCTGAGGGCTGAGATTCTAATAGGCTTCTTTTTCCTTCTGTGTGACATGCAATTTGCATGTTATGGTTTAGCTATGAAGATGTCCCCCAAAAGCTCAGGTGTGAAACAATGCAAAAAAAGTTGAGGTGAAACAACTGGTTACAAGAGCTTTACCCTAATCAGTGCACTATTCCATTTGAATGGATTAACTGTGTGGTAAGTGTAGGCAGGTAGGGTGTGGCTAGAGGAGACAAGCACTGGGGGTGGGGGCATGACTTTGGGTATATATTTTGTCCCTGGTGAGCAGAACTCTCCCCTGCTTTTCCAACTGAGCTGCTTTCCTCTTCCGCACCCTTCCACCATTCCTGCCCACATCTCACCCCAGTGGTGGGAATGGGGTTCCCCTTGGTGGAATGGGCTGGCTGAGAAATAAAAGCTAGGAAAAATTGAACTGCGTAAAAACCACAGAATACAGAAAGTAGTTTCAAAAGTGGGGGGCAGATGGACAAACTGATCAGAGAGATTGAGCTTCTGGACAAAATGAAGTCCCCACCTGCTTTATTTATATAGGGAAACATGAGATTCTATAGAATGTTCTCCAAAAAAAGGTTAAAAGTGGGCTGTTCAGTTCCTAGCAGGTTATGCCCATCTCTGGAGCTACTATGTGAACCTTCCTAGCAGAGCAGAGGAAAAGGTCACGTGCATTGGGCAATCTATTGCTGTGGGAGAGCCACAGAAAGTTCCCAATGCCTGGCCCATATCTCCCAGGCTACCATGCCGAGAAGATCCTCATGCATTTCACTGATGGCTTCCCCCACACGGTGACGTCCTGCCTTACCTGGGGCCCAGAGCAATGAAGTCCACTGTCTATGGACTGAGACCTTTGAAAGAAAATTTCCCTCCTCTAAAATTGCTCTTGTGATGTCTTTTGGAAGCAATGAAAAAGCTGAGTAAAACATCAAATAAAAACAGAAATCATGGTGGCTGGTGGTCTCAGATCTGATAAAGAAGGTGTCATTTATGTCAAAGTACAATGAAGCAAAATACAGGACATTCTATGAAGTAGAATGTTCAGTGTAGAAGAATCTTAGTCTCATTGGTGAATTAATAATCAGTTTAAAAAATTTTAGTTTTCCCCATTCTCTACAAAGATAATTTAATGAAATACCTAGAAGTCTAAAAATAGCAATATCAGTTCGGCAAAGGTTTTTAAAAAGGCATAGTAAATGTGATGATAAGGAGAAAATTATTTGACATTAGCCTGTTGGTTGTCAATTTTTCTCCTTAATTTAATGTGTTTACAAAATACTAAACACAAATTGAGTAAAATGTCATATTATAATTAATGAATTCAATAAAAAAGTTACTAAAATGCATTTTGGCATTATATACAAAAGTTAATTTCATATTATTCCTCGAACTAAAAGGCATTCATAAGTTTATTAATCTGTATTTTATTTTAAACCTATCTTAAGAATTACCTTTGTTTTCATGTGTTTTTCTGTCAAACTGAAAGTTCCAATATCTTCTTACAGAAGAAAATAATATGTATATTTTTGTTTGCATACTAGATTTATGAAGATACAAATTAATGACTAATATTTCTAAATACAATTTTATATAAGAAACACACTTCTGTTACAACAGTGAAATCTATGTCAAAATTTCAAAGCCAATTGGCTAAAGGACAAAACGTTTTCTTATTTTTCTTGTTATATACTATTTTAGATTATATCCCACAATATCACTTTCTTGTGTTTGAAATACAATAAAATTTCAGGGTGTAACTGAGGTTACTCCTAGTATTATAGAATACTGAGACCAGACTTCAAGTGTTCCCTCATATTCAACTCTGAACAAAAACAGCTTAAGCAGTCACTGACACAGATTATTTAGTTTGATTTGTTTGAATTTGAGGATGATGTAGAAGTCCTCTTCTTAAGAGAGCTGACAATCACTCAGACCTATGGATAAAGTCTGGCTCTCAAGTCAGAAGTGAGTTTTCTTGAATAAAAATGCCTGACACATAATAGGCTTAGACTGACAAGCAGCTTGTGAGGATAGCTATCTTCTTCAGTGTTTGTGACACAAAAAGTAGCTCATGGTTTGTAGATTTTTTTCTTTATTATTGTTATCTGGATACTTTAGGTCATCTGTCCTAACACTGTTTCTTGACTTGGAATTTAAAAAAATGTTTTTTCATCAACCAAATGATTATTATTCTAAAAACTCCATGATAGGAGAAATTCAGTTGGAAAACTTAGGACAATTTGACAAAAAAACCCAAAAACAAACAAACAAAAAACCCAAAACTAATCACACATGCTAATGGAAATTCTTATGAGTATTTTTTACAGTCACCCAAACACACGAAATAATTATCACAGATATTTCTAAATTCCCAATAACAGTTTAATTAATTAAGCAATTTTCAGGATTTCCCTTTTCAAAACTTTCCAATGGTCAAAGGATTTTGTACTTTTGATACATACTTCTTCACCCTGTTTGGACCTCCATCCAAATATTTTATTGCTCTAAACTTTCATAACTTGGAAGTTTTCTGACTCCTGATTTCAAAGTTCACCTTCTTGTGGCTCTGCCCACTTAGAACACAAGGAAGTTCAGAGCTTAGGGTTTTTTTTCTTCCTACCACTGACAAAATGAGGCCACATTCTCTTGGTTTGCCTTCTGCTTTTTCATTTCTGAACCCGAGTTCCTTCTTTTCCTTATTAGACACAGGAATAGTGTATATGTATTTGTAAACAAATATATGCACACAGGGCTGGGGTTGTTGCTCAGTGGTAGAGCACTTGCCTAGCACGTGTGAGGCACTGGATTGAATCCTCAGCTCCACATAAAAAAATAATAAAGTTATAAAAATATATGCACACTGGATTGTATATTTATAAATGTTTATATAGTTTGAAAATAGTATAAGCAGAAATAAATCAATTTCCTGAAGGGATGGGTATAATTGAGAGGAGAGATACACTTCTCAGAACACATCTGTTTGTAGAGCTTTATTTGGGAGCTTCTAAATATTTTACATATATCTGGGTGAACAAATATATACATTACTATGGGTGCATACTATTCAGGAATTAAAATTTTCTAGTCAAAGGTATGAACATGCTTAGTTTTAGTAAATGTAGCACAAAAAATTTTCTAAATGTGATCTCACATTCTCCTTTAATAAAGCTTTTATTGACTGCTTTAATAGTCTTGGGTTAACCATTAAGTCCCAACTGTTCAATTCCACGTAGGATGATAGGACACAATGTATTAAAGTCCTGTGACTTTTCCTTTGCTGAGGTCTTTTGATTTGTAGTCATTTCTATATTGTGAATGAGTTATTAGACTTATTACAAAAACCTTATACTTGTTGGTTGTCTTTTCACTTTAAACAATGCCTTTTGATAAAGTGCTTAAAAATTTTAATGTTATACCATGTTTTCTCCTTTACACCATCTTTTTTTCTCCTCTGATCCTTAGTGCTTTAATTTAATTTAAGCCTATCCTAAGGTTATGAAGATATTTTCCTCTTTTTAAAACAGCTTTATTGATTTACTTTTTACAATTAAACATACAATCTGTAATTCTTATTTGTGGTGAATTAAGTTTTTCTATTCCAAACAGATATCCAATTAATGTAGCACCATTTACTGAAAAAAATATTCCCGGGGCTGGGGATGTGGCTCAAGCGGTAGTGCGCTCGCCTGGCATGCATGTGGCCCGGGTTCGATCCTCAGCACCACATACAAAGATGTTGTGTCCGCCAAAAACTAAAAAATAAATATTATAAAACTCTCTCTCTCTCTCTCTCTCTCTCTAAGAAAAAAAAAAGAAAAAAATATTCCCTTTACTGGGCAGTAGTATTATTAGCTTAAAAAAAAAATCAGACTTCTAATAGTACCTGTCTTACTCAAGCTTTTTAATATGGAAATGTCACACACTTGTTCTTCAATGTTGCCTTACTCTTAGCCTTTACATTTCCACATACATTCTAGAATAGCTTAATTTTCACAAAAATAAGGTTAAGATTTTTCACTTATCAATATTGATTTTTACAGAACTGACATCTTTCAGTGTTCTCTGTCATCATAAATATGGTATATCCTTCCTACACAGATGTTCATTTTTTTTGGATATTTAGCTGATATTTTCAGTGTTACTACAAAATAGTAATACTTTACATTTTCTACTTCTTTGTATATAAAAATGGATTTTTTCGTTCCAATTTTTGAGTATCAAGCTTATAATCAGTGCCATTGATAAATCAACTAATTCCAATAGTTTGATCTCTTTAGAATTTTCGGTCAATAACCATACCTTATTCAATGACATTTAAATGTCTTTCTTCCTGTCCTATGTATTTTTTTTTCTTTCTTGATCTATTGCACCAGTTAGAATTTCTAGAACAATGCTGAATAGAAGCCATGTAGTGGTTGTTATTGTCTGGTTTCCTATCTCAAGAGAGGAAGGTTTCAATAATTCATCATTAAGTACACTTCCTGTACATTTTTTCAAAGGTATTTTCTGTTTTGTTGTTTTAAGCAGATTGAGCAAAATTCCCTTCTTCGCTTGTTGGCTATTTGTTTTTGTTTTTTTTTAATCATAGAAACAGGTAAGTATTGAACTTAATCAAATGCTTTTTCTGGACTTTACAAGGATATTATGGATTTTTTTTTCTTTTTTTGTAATGTGGTAAATGGTCCCAAATGAAAAAATGTTAACTAACTACTCTTTTCTAGAATAATTTGGTTATTAAGTATTGCTTTTTTATATATTGCTGGACTTGACATGATTATTTAAAAATTTGCATGTATGCTCTTAACAGATCCTCCTATAATTTTTGTGTGAATGTTGTAGGGTTTTGACTTTGAGGTCATGCTAACTTCAAAAAGCAATTTGAGAAATGGTGTTTCCTCAATATGTTGGAAAACCTACGAATGACACTATTTTTTCTTTAATTATCTAGAAAAATTACCCAGTGGAACTATCTGGGGCTGGGATTTTTGTTAAGAAGGTGAGTTTTTAAAAAATTAGCAGATTTAAATTCTTTAATTAAAAATTTATTTCTTCTTGGATCAGGTGTCATAATTTCTTTTTTTCCACATTTTCTAAATGTTCCCTACATTGCCAAGTTTAATGACACAAGAAATGTTTATACTATCTCTTAAGGTCTGTAGTGATGTCTCCTTTTAATTTCTTCGCAAGAACCATTTATTTTGGTTTTTCTTCCTGTCATTTTTGATATGTAAAATTTTATTATTTTCTTGAAGATTTGTAAATTTTTAAAAATTATTCAAAATTTTAATGTACACTATGAGAAATGAACTTTTAAATCAACTGAATTATATGAAAATAAAATAAATTTGACATTTGCTTTTAATTTTTAGATTTCTGCTTATATTTTTATTTTGGCTCACCCTCTATTTTCTTTATGTTAAATTTGTTGTTCTTTTAACTTCTTGAGTTTAGAGACTTCTCTTCTGCCTGTCACTTACTATAGTACCAAAATTTATTTCAAGGACCCTCTTCTTTTTGATGTGACCTATAATCTGCCAAGGCATTTCATACATAGATATAAATCCACATCTACTTGTATGTTGTTCATTTGTATAATGTTTTCTCTCTTAGAATGGAATATTAAATGCCATCTGCAAATTGATTCTCCATGTGAGAGTCCATAACTAATGTAATTTTGTAGCAGATTATTTCTCCTATGTACACTGACCATAACAAGATGAATAATGCACTTGAGTTTCTGTGTTTAAATCCAGAGAACTACGCTTATTCTCATTTTCTCTGACATGAAATCAATATCTAACTCTTGATAATCCTAATTCCCAAATCTCTTTCAAATCCGTGCCTCCTTTATCACCATTATACTATTATTCTTATTCTGACATCATCATTTTTCTCTGAATTTTACAACAAACTCATTATTGTTTGCTTCCTATTTCTTCCCTCTATGAATCTATTTTTCACAGAGATTATTCCTAAAGTACAAATTTAAACATGTAACCATGTCTTTCATTCCTCTACTCACATTCTTAGTTGTTCCTGTGAGATGTGAAAAAAGATTGAAATTTTTTGGTGTTGTGGACAACATAGCTCTTTATAACATGAGAGGCTTATTTTTGTTATGTTTCTCCACCAAAAAAATGAAAACATATCTCAAAAATATCAAATGATATCTTTTCCATGTGTCAAGTGCCTTCTATCTCCATTTTCTAAAACTGTAGTGCTACATCTAGTTGAATATATCTTTCCAACACTATTAACACCACTACCACCAGCAACATCAATAAAATTATTAGAAGCATCTTTTTAAAAATAAAAGATAAATAAAATATGCTTAATTAAAAGATTTCTCAGATGTGAAAATAACTTGATTATTCAATAAATCCAAACTCAAGTTTGTATTTATATATTTAATTTTATTTGGTATACGCCACTATGAACTTGTACTTGAAATCCATTACAGGATTTATTTTATGAGTAGTCAACTCCACAAAGACAATAATACTGCTGTGGAAGACCAAAAGGGGGAAAAAAACTGATATATTTATTTACAATTCCCTACTTTGTAAACATTTAATCTATATACTGATACTAACTTATAATGATAGAGCTTTATATAGACAAGGAAATGATGCCCTGTGTTTCTATTAATATTTGTCAACAGCATATTATGATAGAACACCAGATTTTCTTTTTGATTAGCATTATGCTTTCTCTATATAATAAACTTTTAAAGAACTAAATATAATTGTTATACAACTAAAACTACTTAAGCCAACATATTTGGCTTATAATTCATTTTTAGAATAATTTAAAGTGCTAGAAGCAATCTGGCAATCAACACTTTCTATATGAACAAAACTACCTTTAAACATTAATTTACAAGATATACAATGTTTATCTGGAATAGCTGAAATTTCAGCACAAAGTCACTGTCACATGAATAACAGCAGGATTTTTTTTTTTGCATAACATGAAGCTCTGAAATTTGCTGATGAATTATTGCCACAATGGCTTATTATTGGTTTCCTACAAAAGAGGATAAGAACTACTAGTGTATTCTATTCTTTTTTTTTTTTTCTTTTTTGAGGTCACTTGACAGTATGTTTGCATATTCACCAAGTCTACTGAGTTACAATAGTGTCTACTATAATCAATGCCCTTTTATAAGAGCAAATGCTAATGGTAATTAATAACATATGTCACAAAAAATAAAAACTACAAGATTGTTTTTCCTTTTGAACAGAAAAAAAAAACTATGTTTTTGGTATGCAACAAGGCTAAAACAACAAAATTATAAAACAGTATAATAACTGACACAATATGTTGAAGAAATATGCAATTGTTTCATAGTTTTTGCACTTATAATAATGCCCTATTTAAGCTACAAATATGTAAAGAGTATAATTTCTTGCTTAATATAGTAAATCCAATAGAAACATTAAGTTCTCATTCTCCTTTGTCAATGTATAACTCTGTATCTGATAATTCAATTCAATGAGGAAACTATGTGCCCAAACCTGCAGATCATGTGCACTGTGATTCTATTACAATCAGAATTCTCCTCAAATTTCATTTCCTTAAAATGAAATTGAGAATACTCGAAAAATTAATAAAGAGAATATTGTAGTGTGAATCTAAACTAGAACTCAGTGGTCTGTGAAGTATGTATTATATTGGCTTGTAGTTTCTCCTCCATAAAAATAAGATGAGCAGGTCCAAATATCACTTTTTCCAAACTAATAGATACAAAAGTATTTAGACTTCATTTCCTCAATGTCCCAATTTGACTGCTCTAGTAAAAGAAACAATACAGTTAAAAAAAAAAAAAAAAAAGATTCAACAAAAGAGCACCATCCTATTTGAAGACTGAGATAACATGACCTGAAAATAAGGTAGTGACTATGATCTAAATGCTGGCAAAATTCTGACGAACTCAGGTTATTATACAACATGGACCCAGGCCATTGTCTAAACTTAGGGAACTCTGGGACAGAAACATGATTTGAAAAATCAACTCTAAACTTATAGCTGTAATAAATGGTGATAGAGACTAATTTTAAAGCATGAGTGACATGTTACATTGTATTGCTTCTTGAACATTCCAAATAATGCTTGTCCATGTCAGGTTTGGGCCATTATCCTGCTAAGACAGACAGCACTGTATTTATTCAAAAGCCCAGATTTCAATGTCTTGGATAAAGAAATCTTCCTTCTTAGAAAGTGTATGATTCCCAAATGTTTTACAAGAATGGCTTCTTCCATGGTAGAGATCTCCATCAAGCCAAAGGGCAAATTCTCCTCTGCAATATACAAAAATAAAAAATTTTAATATTCATGCACTAAATTTTAAAATAATTCAATTCAATATCCAACAATTCTAAAATTGTTAGTTTTTCCAAACCCTATCCTATCCTTTATAATACTGACATAGGAAACTTTTTGTTCATGTGCCACTATAACATCACTTATTATTATCTAGATCAATGAAATGAGTCCCCTAAAATTAACTCCTATAGAATTATATTTCAGACAGGTGTCACTTTGTCATTCTTCACTTAGTATTATTAGTTTCTCTTTGTTATATGGTTTCAATATTTTTTACAATACAAAAAGTTATGAAACTCTGTATCATCTAATATAAAAGATAGTGTTAATGTTAAAGGACTGGTGAATAAAGCTTATATTTCTTTGATGTAAGTCAGAAGAATTGCTGTCAAAAGTAGATTATCAGTAAGAGAAATCAGTATTTTTGTCTAACATGCTAAACTCCATGAAATAAATTTTGATTGTTTGGGTAGGAAGTAGTTAGCTAAAGGGCTCAGTTTGAAAAGACTTTAAATGGATAAAGATAGGATGCTGAGATTCTTTATTAAGTAAAGGGACCAAGCCAGAAGTCAGATATAATAGGAACTAAAATATAGATAAGATCCAATTTATCTAATTATAGTATATCTCCCAGAAGGAGAAAAAACAGGTTATAAAAAGACTTCTTTCTACCCTATGGAGAACTTTTTTCTACTTAACAGAAGAGGAGAGGGGGACAAAGAGTAATTATTAACATAATAAAATTTACCTCAGATATCAAGCCAGTAGAACTGAGCCAGAGGAGAATAAGAGTTTTAAAAATATGGGTAATTATATTTCAGTGAAAAAAGAAAAAAAAAGTAGTCTGTAGACTTATGGGCTACTATCTATGTGAAATTGGGTTTAAGTTACTTAACTTCTCTGGGATAATGATTATATAAAAATCATTAAAAAAGCAGATTAGATAATTTCTAAAGACCCACTAAGGTCTAAAAGTTTAATAGATATAACTTCTAACCTTTAGGATTGCCAACAGAAGTTATACAGCATCATATATAAAAGTAGATTTCTTAACACTATTTTGGAAGAAAAAAAGATTTATTTATTTATACTCTGTAATCAAAAATATCAGAGAGTTAACATTATGAATCAGATATTCTAGGCATAGAGATATATTTCTGAATAAGCAAAGAAGAGTGGCTACACTGACCATGTAGAATGTAAGCTACCAACTCTTTTTAGAACCAAACAGAAAAGACTCAACAATGTGGCCACTAGGAGATCATCCATTATCATTCAAAAGGATAGCTGACAGTACAGAAAAAAAAAAAAAAAAAAAAAAAAAACTGCAATGGCATAAACAGTAATGACTTAATGAACCTTCTCTACAAATAAAAACAATACTTTGCTATGACACATGTCCCTGAAATCATGCCAGTCTGGAGAAGTCCATAATTTGAAAGCATTATAAAAATAGATGGTCCCCTAAATGGATGCTCCATGAGAAAACCATGATTCTTAAGGTCAAATCTGAATTCTTCTTTGATATATATTTGCAACTTTCTATGTGCATATATCATGAGTCACAGAAAATGACTATAAAAAATGAAGATAAATTAGAAACTATTTGAATCAAAAAATTCACTGTCTTATAGCAATAATCTTCTAGAGTCACTAATAGTATTAATATACTTTAAGTGATATCTGAATCCATATGTCTTCTAAGTAGGGATAGCTAACCATAACCAATCTGTTAGCAGAATATAAAAGCTCATTATTTCCTTGTTAAACTTGTTAAATATAAAAGGATCTTTTATTATTACCATCATTAGTATTAATTTACAGTAGTAGGGATTGCTCTACCACTGAGCTACATCCCTAGACTTTTAAATTTTTTTTTTTTTTTTTTTTGACAGAGGATCTCCTAAGTTGCACAGGCTGAGCTCAAACTTGTGATACCCCTGCATCAGTATTATCAGTCATTTATAGGTATGTGTCATGGCACACAGTATGTGTTTTTTTTTTCCTTTCTTTCTTTTTTTTTTTTTTGGGTGTTGTTTGTGTTTTTTTACACAAAGATTAGACATTTAGCTGAAATTTCAGTTGACTGGATCTAAGAACTACCTCAAAAGTGACTTCAAAGCCACTCATAGCCACTCATAAGTGGCATTACTTCTGCAATAAGCTTTATTATCTATCCCAAAGTAGCATGAATTTTCTGAAGCTTCTAACTAGAAGTTTTTAAGATTTTGTCGATTATTTTCAATGAGATGAAAAACATGATTTGTATAATTATTTAAGGACTACCAGTTCCATGGCTTTCATCAGCATTTCAAATGTATCTGTGACTTCTAAATATTTAGGTAAATGTTTTCACTTCTAAATATTTAGGTAAATGTATTCAAAAGGGTTATAGATCTATTCTAGGTGAAACACATAGAAAGTGTATTTTTATATTAGCAATGCTTTCAAAGATGATCCATGACTTTCTGAAAATAGAGTGGCTAAGAAAGTGGAAGGAACAAAAAAGTCTTCTAAATCCTTAACTAATGTCATGTAACTTATGTATACGATGATATTACAAGAACCCAGGAAGAACTCTTGCCATGGTACCAGATGGGAAAAGGTGGTTATTGGCAGAAGAAAATGAGTAAAGGTGTCTATCATTTGTTAAGGACCTATTATGTGGTAGATACTATGCTAAAATTATAGAATATCTTTTCCTCACAATCCCTTATAAAGTTGATTTAACCTCTAATTTACAACTGAGGAAAGTTTAGAATGTTAAGGAGTTTGCTCAATGTCTCACATAAAGTATATGCTGCAACTCTATCTGAATCAGATCTGATGCTAAAATCTACATTAAGCCCACATCATCATGATTTCAATTTTTTGAAAATGATACGGTTTGAGACTGTTCCCCAAATATCCATGTACCAGATGCCTATTCCTCAGCATGGTCATGTTGAGAGTAATGAAACATTTAACAGGTGGGACACAGCAGAAGGTGGCCAAGTCCTTGTGGCGGGGTACTACCCTAAGCAGTTTTCATGGACCTCAGTTCCTATGAAAACAAGTTGTTAGAGCAAGCCTGGACCCTGAATACCTCTAGTGACATCACTACTAGATGTGATGCAGCTAAGAGAACACTCACCAAAGGCCAACCGATGAGTTGTTCAAATCTCAAACTTCAGACTCCACATCTTTGAGATAAATAAACCTCTTATAAATACCAGCTTCAGGTATTTTGGAATAGCAAATGGATTAAGATGGGCGATGCCTGCTTTGAATTCTAGAATACTAAGTCCCTATAGTTTCTGTTTTCTGAACATAAGATGGGAAGGTTGGCTCATTATCAAATGATCTGATGGTTAGTTTGGTCAAATCATGTTTCCTAATCAAGATCTTGTTCCAGTAGACACCTAATGACACCGCATATATTATTTTCAAAGGCACCCATAACAACTTGAAATTGTAATACTTGACTGTGATAACTTCTTGCAGAGCTAAAAGAATTATATGTTGAGATAACCATTTGGGGGAAGGCTGAAATGACACTTTCCCCATACCAAAAATGTGTAATTGGATTGAGTAAACATATGTTGAGTCCAACAAACTAAAAATAACTAAGAAAGCTACAATAACCATGGTTACTTTTTAATCATTGTAATCATGTCTTCTAAAAATCTGTTTATAGAAAGAAGTTGTAAGAAAATTTGTTAAAATCACAAGGATGATATTTTGAAGGCTAATAAGATTCTGTGGCCTGAATGAGTTATTACTACATGTCCTTAATTGTGAGCTACAATCATGTAACACTTTTACAAATCTAGGAATTATTTAGCAAGCCTTATGTCAGAGGCTGAAGGATAAAAAGAAATAACAATGGAAGAAAGTGATGCTTGTTAAGCATGATGTGAGTTTAGGCTATGAGGTAGCAGAGGAGGATAACTCTAAATAATACATAAATGACTGAATGATGTTGGGATATTAGAATAAGAAAACAAAAGTTCCTTACAATGCTTGTTATGTCAAAAAAATCAAAAAGACTGACTCAGACTATTAAAGAATAAGAAAAATGGTGAGAACTTAGGCGAGTCACTAAAATTTTTTTGCAGGAAAAAACATTTCTATTATTGTCTAAAACATGAATCCAAATAATCTCCAGAAAAACATAACAAGAAAACTATTGAGCTTGCTCTATACATTGGGAGAAACATACCAACATGTTTATTTGAATAATTGATAACTTCTAAGTTATTGAGATAGATAGGTGCCTTTTAAATATCAAAGAGTCACTATACTCAAAAAAAAAAAAAAAGAAAAACAGAAGTTTAAATTCAAAGAGAATCATCTAAACTGCATTTTAAAATAAAGAAACAAGCTAACAAAGTTTCAAATACTATACTTGAGTGCCTTTTTTATAAATATACTTTCTTTGCCATAACATATGTTTGGATTCTAATATTAATATTTTCCAAAGATAACTGTTTTTTAAAAAAATTAATCCAAATGCATTTTAAAGCTTTCTTCCAAAATCTTATGGTGAAAAGTTCAAGAGGCTTACCCTCCACCACCAAAAGCTAGTGAATCCATGTCTCCTTTGATAAAAAACATATTATCTCCTGTCCACTTAAAGACCTACATAAACAAGAAAAAAAAAAAGCTTTGAATATGTAGATAAAAATGATAAATAAACAATTCTCTAAAATTCAAAAAGAGTTAACAAAGTCTGAACTGATAGTAACAGGAACAAAAGCTACACAAAAAGCTTGGCAAAAAAAGGATCTGGTACTTTCAGTTTCAGTGTTTACAACATAATTTCAAATTACATAATTTTACCCTTTTAAAAAACCAATTATGTAGATAGATTCCTTTCCTCAATATTAAATATAATTTCATCCCTTCACCTACTTCTCTCTCTAATATTAACTTATAACATTAAACATAAGTATACTAATTGATGCTGGACGACTAAGGTTTTTTCTTTGGGTATAGGTTGCTGTTCATCGTTCTTTTATTAAGCATAGTCATGATGTATATTCCTGATTTTGAGTTTCTATTTCTCTAAAGAGCAGTGAGAACTTAAAAACATTTGAGAGACCTGAGGAGAAAACTAGACATTAATATTCTTAAGTACTTTCTTCTTTTATGGCTGTTTTACCTAAACCTAATAACATCAATTTCTAGTACTTTACCCTTACTATATTTTTCAAAAGTATTCATTATAGTTTTCAATAAAACTTTAACACTCATATTTTCAGTTACATATTATTTAATTAATCACATTACTGTAGTTATCAGGTAACAATAGCATAAAAGGATCTGAAACTAAGCACAACTGAAGCTTAGAACATTTGTAACAACTACAGGCTTTCAGTTAATTACATTAATTGATATATTTTGTGGAAAGAATGGAAAGCACTGATTAATCTGGTGAGGCAAGTACACGAGTTTTTGGAGAACTTCTGTTGTATTATCAAATCCTTCCTCTTTTGTTCATTACAATTCTTAAATACCACCCTTTTTAAAAATCAATTATGTAGATTCCTTTCCTCAATATTAAATATAATTTCATCTCTTAGGGAAGATTTGATATGTTGAACCTGAATGTTAGTGAGTATGATTTTCCCCATTATGTCATCTTTTTATATAAACAGAATATGGGAGAAATTGTCCTTACCTCAAACTCTGGACAGAATGTAAAAACAAAGGTCTCTCCAGTACCATAAAAACCATCACTTACTTTAAATGGCTCAGATGCTAATGCACCAAAAACCTAAGGATAAAAAAAAGACATGTTCAATGATATGACTATTAGTTTGTTTCATTAAGCATTACCCTTTATCATAAATGTTCAACTAAAACATAAAAATAAAACTGGAATCTGGAATAGTTTTTATCTCCTTGTACTTAAGAAAGGAAAAAGGATCAGTTATTATACAATTCACATTCTCATCAAGTACAAAAATGTATTGGCTTTCTTATGAAGAAAAGTTCCCTTCTTGTTTTGAAATCTCATAGTATTTATTTTAAACAAGCAGTGTTAAAAAGGATTAATAATAAATTTCAGGAGGACTTCTAAGAACAACATATGTAATAAGGACAATAAGTTGCTGTGGGATCACAGTACTTAGGAAAGAAAAAATTCTTCAGTATAGGTAAACATTCTACAACTAAGGAAGTATTAGACAGAAAACTCCATAAAGGCAGGCTTTGATCTGAACAGTTTGGCCCTTTAATCCATGGCCTTGCACAGTATAAGATACACAGTAGATGCCTTAATAAAAGAATACATACATACATATATACTGGGACAAGTAATTTCAGTGCTCTAGGTTTAAGAATCCACAACATAAAATGGAAGTGTAGAAAGTCTGACAGATAAACTCTAGAATTATCGTCTCTCTTGATATTTTATCTTTACTGTCAGTCTTAATTTTTAAGACTCCCTGATTGAAAGGTTATTTTATATGCAGATATAAAAATGTGCAGCTCAATTTAGAATTATTACAAGGCAAAGTACCATATCGTGTTCATTCAAACCAAGACACAGAATATGAAAGGCACTTTAGAAGCTCTCCTTTGCCTTCTCATTACCAGCTCCACCTTCATGAAGGACAACGCTAGCCTGACACCACCACAGATTCATTTTGCTCATTTATGAACTTTCTATAATTGGAATCATGAGAAAGTTACTGTGCGAGTGTGTGTGTGCATTTTACTGGAGATTGAACCCAGGGGTATGCCACCAAATAAGCCACATTCCCAGCATCCTCCCTTGTTTTGTTTTGAGACAGTGCATCCTAAATTGCCCAGGATAGCCTTGGGCTTGCAATCCTCCTGCCTCAGCAACATAAATCACTGGGATTACATGCATGTACCTCTGTACCTGGCATGAGTTACTCTTTACTAAGTATGTTTTTTAATTTAATATTATGTGTGCAACCAATGCATGTAGTTCATGTATATGGACTAAGATGGGCACAAGCTAACACTAGAAAAGGATAACAGTATTAATCTCATAGGACTTTAATGATTAAACAACATAATGTATGATCAGACAAGTATCTGGCACGGAATAAATGTAGGAAAGATTTTAGTAGTACCAGTGTTTTGTTTTAATTAATATTGCATTTTACCTTTTCATTATTTTCCAATGCTGGTAAAAAGCCTGAACTTACTATATCAGGAATAAACCAATGTTTACCCCAGGGCTTTCCTGAGTTAAAAAACCAATGAACTTAGGAATAAAGCAATGTTTCTCTCTTTTATCTGTGATTTTGTTTTTACTATTACTCTCACAAAATTATCCTAAACTCTTAAAAACTCTACCCTTGCTTCAGGACTTTGTCAATTCATACTCTTTGCATGAACCTCATTCTTAGCTCCTTCCCAAATATGGACAACTCTTATTGTAAACACTTTTCACCTTTCTTGGGTTCTTACTATACTTATATTTTGTTCAGCATTAGTGATATTGGTATAATTAAATGTTCTTTTATACCACATCTCAATCTCTTTGAAAAACAAACTTCCCATTCATATACATCTATGTAATATTTGATATTGCTATGTGTGTTTTAAAGTACCTGATAACTGTGTACAGTGGTACACACCTGTAATCCCACTGACTTGGAAGGCTGAGGCAGGAGAATTGCAAGTTTGAGGCCAGCCTCAGCAACTTAGGGAGGACCTAAGTAACTTAGCAAGATCCTGTCTCAAAATAAAAAACAGAAATGACTTAGGGATATAGTTCAGTAGTAAAGCATCCCTGGGTTCAATCCCCACTACCAAGCAACAAACAAACAAACAAAACAAAACAAAACAAAACAAAAAAACCTGATAATTATTGGTTACTCAATAAAATTTTTATCAAAGGACTATATTAAAAGTTACTGTTGGAGAGATCCAAGATGGCAGAACAGAGGAGAGCTGTTCCATGGTAGGAAGCCAAGAAAGCAGACAGGCAGCTTCTCCACAAGGTGGGTGAAGAAAAAAAAAAAAAAAAAAGGTGGGGGGTGGATATTTTATTGGAACCTGGACACTAAAAGCAGACAGCGGGCACAGGAGGTTGGATATAATAAAATAAAGAAAAAAAGCCTCAGCAGCACAGTGGCTGCCACAGCTGGGCTGGAAGCTCCAGCCATAGAGATCCTATGGTGAGCATACTAGATGGATAAGGGAATTAAAGGAACCTGGATTTTGGGGAGGCCCGAGGTGTGTCTGGGTACAAAGAGTTTAGAGACCAAGGGCATTGTCCAACAAACCTGAAGGCCATGACAGGATATCCAAGTATGGGGAAGGAAGCTCCATGTCTCCAGGTGGTGTGGACAGGGCAAAGGAAGGAACCATTTTGCAGCTGTGGTGCAGGGGGCTGGCAACTGAGGAAGCAGATTCCTTTCAAACCCAAGTTTTGCCCAAAATATAGGCCCAGTGAACACATGCTACATGACTTAGAGGGTGCCTAAGTGACCAGAAGAAAATAAAAAGTGGAGAGAGGTTTACATAAGGGACAACTGGTCACAGGAACCCACCCGGCTCTCTACTCTTCTACTTCCAATCCCACTGCTTGCAAGACTGGCTGGGAAAGAGGCATCTGGCTCTGAAGGGCAGGGTCAAGGAAGGGTCAGGAGAAATTATTTGGAAACTGAACCTGAGACCAAGAAATGTGGGGTCTGCAGGTGTCTTAGGGGACTAAGAATTGAATGCTCCCCTACCACACAAGTGCAACTCGGGAAGCCCTGGGGTAAAGTCCTCCAGCGTGGACCAGCAAGTACTGGGCATGGGAGGTGTGCTATTTTAAAATATTCAGACCAACTGGCATTCAATGAAGAACCTGGAACTTGACTAAGCCTAAACCTGGACTCTAGGAATTCCGCCTATGGGAGCATCATACTCCAGAAGACCCCACCTAAAACTGCTGAGACAAAAAGGTGAGAATATGTTGAACTCCAATGGAAAATAATTCTTTAACATTTCATCAAGATATTTTTAAAGTTATTTTTCACTGTTTAATTGTGACCTTAATGGTACATGGACATCTATACAGTTTACTATGTTTTTTTCTTCTCACCTCTATCAGATATTTTTGAAACCAGTTATTTTTCATGGATTAGTATTTTGTGAACTAAGTTGATTAGTATAATTTAGTTTTATTTTGTATTCTATTTTTATTTAAATTTTTGCTTATGTGTATCTTTTTCTCCTACCTGTTTCCTTTGATTCTCTCCTTTCTTCTGGTATCAGCCAATCCCTATTGTTCTTTCATGTTTTAACATTTTACTTCTATCTTCTCCTCTTCTCCCTCATAATAATAACATCCTATATTATTTCTTGAAAATGCAAACTCTTTTGCAAACTTGCTATTTTTGTTAGAGGCATAACTGATCATATCATTTCTGTTTATTGTGATAATTAACATTGTATACCTCATAGTAAGAACTATTGGGTTTAATAACGTAAATTGTTCGCATTGTTTGTTATTTGTCTCCCCCTAAACAGCGAGGTACTAGAAACTGTCAGGGACACCGTAAGTCCACAGGGTAGAAACTCTATTGCCTCAGACCCATACTGTTAGATGGGTAGACACACAAACAACATAAAAAAGCAAGGGAACAAATCGCCGTAAGCAAACCAATATCCTCCAATAACAGAATCTATTGATATCACAGTGGAAGAAATAGCAGAGAAGGAGTTTAGAATTTACATAGTTAAACTGATCTGTAAAGGATGTAAGAGAGCAAATACAGGTAGCAAAAAGATTACTTCAATAAAGAGATAAAGATTTCTAAATAAAAACCAAATAGAAATCCTTGAAATGAAGGAAACAATAAACCAAATTAAAAATTCAATAGAAAGAATCACCACCAGACTAGATCACTTGGAAGACAGAACCTCAGGCAATGAAGACAAAATCCGTAATCTTAAAATAGACTTGACCATACAAAGAAGATGTTAAGAAAACATGAACAGAACTACCAAGAATTATGGGATAACATGAAAAGACCAAATTTAAGATTTATCGGGATAGTGATAGATGAAGGCATAGAGATCCAAATCAAAGGAATGCACAATCTTTTCAATGAAATAATATCAGAAATTTCCCAAAGTTAAAGAATAAAATGGAAAATCAAACACAAGAGGCTTACAACAGGACCCCAAATTGGCAAAATTACAACAGACCCACATCAAGGCACATTATAATGAAAATGCCTAGCACACAGAATAAGGATAAAATTGTAAAGTCTGCCAAGAGAAAAATATCAGATTACATATAGTGGGAAACCAATTCAGGTCTCAAATTATTTCTTAACCCAAACCCTCAAAGGTAGGAGGTCCTAGAATAACATATACTAAAATGGTTGCCAAACTAGAATCTTATATCCAACAAAATTAAGCTTCAGATTTGAAGACGAAATAAAGACCTTCGATGATAAACAAAAATTAAAAGAATTTGCAACCAGAAAGCCTGCATTCAGAATATTCTCAACAAAATTATTCCCTGAAGATGAAAAAAAAAGTGAAAACCAGCAAAGGGAGGAACTACACTAAAGGAATAATCAATCAAAGGAGAAACTAATTCAAATTAAAAACTACAAACAAACCAAAATGACCAGGAACACAAATCATATCTCAATAATAGCCTTGAACAATATTAGCCTAAACTCATCAATCAAAAGAATGTAGACTGCAGGATTGGATTAAAAAACAAGAACGAAAAATATATTGTCTCCAAGAGACTCACCTCATAGGCAAAGACATATATAGACTGAAGGCAAAAGGATGGGAAAAAACATTACTCACATGGATCACATAAACAAGCAGGGGTTTCTATCCTTTAAAAAGAGTTATGTAAGCTATATAATTGTAAATATTCAATTGTAATATTACCTTAATACATTTTTAGCCTCTGTAGGGTTGTTTTGATAGCTCTCTTTCCATTGATATTTTTTCTTGATTAGATTTGTTAGATTTTTATCAACTTTTAGCTGTATTATTTCTTTTCTATTTAACATATTTCTGCTATTTGTTCCTTCCTTCTACCTAATTTGAAAATAATTTGTCAATTGAGCTTCTTTCTGACACAAAGTATCTTTAAGTTATAAGTGTGCATCTGAGTATTATTTTGTCCCAGAGATTAAGCATTTATTACCACTTAGTTCAAAGCACTTTTTATTTACTTTTCTTGTGCTTTCTTCTTTGATCTGTGAGATATTTATAAGTGTGCCATTTAATTTTGAAGTAGTTGAGACGTGGGGGTGGGGTTCTATATAGGTTAAGGTGATTGATTTTTTTTTTTGAATTTTTTAATATTTATTTTTTAGTCTTTTCAGCGGACACAACATCTTTGTTTGTATGTGGTGCTGAGGATCGAACCTGGGCCGCACGTATGCCAGGCGAGCGCGCTACCGCTTGAGCCACATCCCCAGCCCCTATGATTGATTTCTAATGTAATAAATGATGCAGGAAACAGTCTGCATGATTTCAAATTTTTTAAATGTTTCAAAGCCTATTTTATGACAGAATATAGTCTATCCTTACTAATTTTCTACTTGTTATTTTTGTGTATAGTTCTCTATAAATAACAAATAGGTCAAGGAGGCTGATAATGTTGTTAAGCCTTCTATATCACTACTCCTTCCAGCAAAGTGAGGGGGCTTAAAACCTCCAAATACGACTGTGGATTTGTCTTTCCAGTTTTATTAATTTTTACTTCATGTATTTGGAAATTTTGTTTTAAGGTCCATAAACATTTAGGATTGTTAATACTTTAAGAAGTTACTCTATTATGGTTATGGAATGTTTCTCTTAATCTCTGAAAATACTTTTTCTTGAAATATATTTTATGTTAATAGCTCTATTTCAGATTTGTCATGCTTATTTCCCCCTTCTTTTGCTTTTAACCTATTGGTTCAAATTAAAAACTACATTGAAATTTAAAGTGTGATACATGTATAGAGAATATAGTTATTATTTACTTTTTATACATGTTTAACATTTATGCCTTTTAATTATAATAACTAGACCATATATATTTAAAATAATTATTATTTAAAAAAAGAACATCTGACATGAAGGTCAGAGGAAAATTGGGTCAATGATAGGTTGGATGATGTAATATTTTGGAAAACAGGTTGACTAGTCCTATTGTCAGGCTCAGAGAGAAGATTGTTGGAATGCTTTTGTTGCAATTGTTCATTCTCTCATTTATCATATGGTACACAGTAACTGATTTATTTTATTATCTGTTAAAACTTTTATTTTCAAATAAAAAATTACACATACATATATACATATACATGTATACACACACACACACACAAATATATATATAATAGCACAGGCAATCTCTGAGGTCCCCCATTATGGTTTTAACACGAAATTCTCTAACAACAAATAATGCTGAGTATTTTTTCATATGCTTATTGGCCATTTGATTTTCCTCTTCAATGAAATACCTCTTTATGTATTTTTGTTAATTTTTAATTGCATTATTGGCTAATTGTTGAGTTTTCCAGTCTTTGTATATTTTGTAAACAAGTAGGTGTATTGCAAATGTTTTTTCAGTGTGTGGATGGCTCCTTTATAAATGATTTGTTGACTAAAAAAATTGAAAAAATAAAATTAAAAAACTAAATTTATAAAAAGTTATTGTTACTATAATCTCTGTAGTCACTTAAAGGATAAGGTATTGCGGTTAATTTTTCATACCTGTCCATCACTGTCTTTAATCACCATCAGTACTGGGGTATCTAAACCTGTCATTGTTCGATAAAGAGTCTTCAAGCTTGTGCCATGCTTCCCAGTACCATAAACAAGAGTCCATGGATAGCCAATTGTTCTGGGTGGAAGATGCTTGGTAAGCTTAGAAAAACAAAATGTCAGCATTTACTTGATAGCTTATTGTCAATATTCAGGATACTAATAGCAACTGGAATTTAATCATTCTTATAAATGTAGGCTACAAAGAAAAACCAACAGAAATTTTTATCATTCTCAAAGATTCTGAGATGCTTGAAAAGCAATTACACATTTCTTAGCATGAAATATTAATTATAAACTAAGAAAATGAAGAATCATTCTGAATCAGATTAGAGATAAGAAATATGGATTATTTGTTGTTTATGTCCTCTGTATTGAGTTAACATAAATAACGGATGGACTGTCAGTTTGATTATTCAAACATTTCTCATGGGAGCCAGATTAACAGATATTAAACTTTAATTCTTCATAGCTGAACTTGAACAACTATGTCAATAATTTCTCTATTTATATAAGACTACAAAATAGTAGCATCCAATTCTTATAGTGTTTGTAACAAGTGCATGAGATAATAATTATTAAGCATAAACAGCACAATAATAAACCAAAATTGGCTAGGCTGGTGTTGCATCTAAATTGCTATCGTTATTTATTCTAGTGCCTGTTTATTTAAGTCTACTAATACCTTCCATTAACACTGGTTAATGTATTTATTATGCTTACTTCCTCTTCATGGAAAAGGAATAGTATTAGCAGTAATCCTGCCATTGCAAACACAACTGAATAGTTGTGTTTTACTCTCATAGGCATACCTCAAGTAATGTACATATGTGGACACATCATACCTTTTCAATTTGATCTGGCAGTAAGAGTTCACTGGGATCACTTAGATTTGGTCGAAAAGATTCAGACTCCAGGTCTGCTTTCACCGGAGCAACCTGCTTTGAATTTAAGTCTTCTCTTGTAGTAATCTAAAAGAGTAAATACCAATAGTACATTAATATAAAATTGTGACATACCTTTAAACATTTCAAGCCTTTTGAGTTAAATAAAACTTTATACCTCAGAGTAGGTGGCTAAAGTTTCAACTTAAGATTTTATAAGGTAAAAGATGCCCCGTCTATTATTAGTGACATTCAATGCAGAAAAAGATTTCCAACAAACAAACAAAAAAAGACATCTTTCTCATTTACTATACAAGGAAAAACTGGTAATGAATAATAAGTGCCCATATTTTTGTGTAATAGAAGAGAGTTGCACGCAAATTTTAGTCCTTAAAGTGCAAAAGTGAGCCAGCTAGCTTGCTTTTAATTAATTAAATGCTACTTAAAATACATAAAATTATTGTTTTTCATGTGAAACATAAAAGTTTTAAAAACTAATTAAGAAAACTTCTGGTATCAAAATTTTAAGGTAAGGATAGTAATTTAAAAGTACAACTTGATTTTCATTGGTTTGTATGTGTATTTAGTTTTTTCATTGAAAAATTAACCATTTTTAATGCCATCGTTTTTTTAACATTTAAACACTGATTTTTTTTTATCTAAGTTGAACCAAACAATAAATTTAAAAGTTAATTTATTTGCAAATCTTTTTAAATACTAGATCAACTTAATGCTTTGCTTGATGAAAATGATGTTATTAGTGTTCTTAAAATGATAAAAGTGTTAATTTTGCAAACCTTAGAACTATATATCATTTTGTTGGTACTTACTTTTTATATTAACTTATGTAAGTAAAACACAACATTAGAGAATAAAACATATGATGAATAACTGTTATTTGACAAAACTTTAAAATTGGGAAATATATAGTATTCTATTGGAGCAGATAACTAAAATGTGGCAAAGCTCAGCAGCTGATTCTATGTGCAAATAAAATCTTGATAAATGATTTTATTTCTTTAACAGATTTCTTACCAAACCTAAACAGAATATACTTTCAAACAATACATATTCTATAACCATATTATTTTAATGAGAAGCTAAATATTATTTCTTTCACATCATTATAATGTTTTACCCTAATTCTAATGATGTGAAAAGTTTAAAAAAGAAGACAAAAAGATATCCTAGAAAGCATTAAAAGAAAAGAAAAAAATTCAGTAGGTCCAGCAAAGCCATAAATTATATGAAAGAATCTTATTAAAAAGAAAGAAGCATACAACTAATAAGAACAAAACTAAAAATGAGTTTTCAATTATATCTCTTTCTTGTTAAAAAAAATCACAGAGATTATTTCACAGGATTTGAAATAATTTATATACTTCTACTGCCTACCCTATATTATTCCAAAATATTTCCAAAATTAACAAGGAATGAATTCATCAAGAACAAAAACCAATTGGTCCCATTAAGATATTTGATGTGGAGTTGATACAACTGAAATAGCATTAAAGAAGAGAAAATATCTTAGCCTTGATATCCATTAATATTTTTAAATTTTCCCATCATCTCACATCTTTCAGATTCTGTTCAGTAAGGATTTAATCACAAAACACAAGACATTCTTCCAATGTTAAAAGTAAATGAAAACTCATTGCTCAAAGAACAGAGTACTAAGGAAAGTTCTAACATGATAGAAAATTCTGAACACGTTTCAAATGAAAAGATAACAGAAAAGTTAATCCTATTGCTCTTCAAGGCAATACTGTATTCTTTAACACAAAAGGAATTTTCTGGTGGGATATTTTAGTGCTCCAGTCAAAACAAATCCTTCAAATGTGAGATTTGCCCTGACAAAAGACACTAAAACAGGTAGTATTCAATCTCCAGAGGGATTTAAACTACTGAAAGGGGCACCTGGAGACGTCTGCAGAGTGTGCGCAGTTCCTCAGTATTTAGAGCATCGATCCTGCGGTGATACTCAGCCACTGACACTACCTGAATATGGAGACAGGAAGACAATAATTCCACTGACAGTTGAGAAAATTTAAAAAAAAAAAAAAAGAAAGAAAGAAAGAAAAGAAAAAAGAGAAACTTAAATGGGGAAAGAGAACTGTAATCAGGATTTCTTTCCCAACTCCATTCTGAAAAATCCAAGAAATTTACATATCAAACTAGAGTAAAAACATACATGAATGAGTTTTACCACTACATCAGACTACTTAACTGAATAGATTTTATACAGGAAACACTATGTAAAATATAACACACTTTGCTAACATCAATGGTAAAATCTAAATGATCTTGCACAAAGAAAGTGGAAAGTATCCCCCAAATCATTGGAATCGAAACATTACATCTTAATGGCTATGATGGAGTAATTTTTCTAGGCATAGGTGTCAATAATACCCATATCAAAAAAAAGGAGAGAAGGACAAGAAAAACATAGGAAATGCACTTTAAAACCCAAGACAATAGAAAGAAAAAGCTCAAGAAAGAAAATTAAATTTTCAAAAGGATGGCTAATCAACAGTACCTTCTTTCAAGTTGTTGCCTTTTCCTTTTATTCACTGATTATGGTTTGTACTGTAACAGTTATTTGTGACTACTTTGTACATTCTAACTTTGCAAGGGAAATACTATATCTTTCTTAATTATCTAGACTACTCTCTTGGTTAGTACCAAGTCTGAAAACCAAATAGGACAAATAAACAATTACAGAAAACCCACAAAATATACAAGCTTCGTCAGGTTGACACAACAGATACAGCTTTTTCAGATAATGACAAAATCACACAAACTGTTACCATAATAGAGTGAACTACTACTATACTAAATATGACTGCTTCTCCAGAGCTCCTGTTATCAATCAGAAGAGATTATGTGTAGAGGCTGTGGCCTTGAAATGTGGCCTATAAAAAGTTTGTACTTCTAACCTATTTTTAAGGGTTCTTGGTCTAATTGATTGAAATAAATTGGGTGCCAGTAAACATTAAGATAAATTCTATGAAAAAAAAATTGTCAATCGCTATAAAAGACATGAGAAAAGAAAAAGAAACTGGACAGCTCCCATTCTGGTCGTTGTTAGGTTAACTTTTGCTAAGCCACAATGGATGCAATATGGTAGCTGACTTCTTACTTAAAAGGCAACTTAAAGTGATTATGTCTTCCAGTTTGGGGGAGAGGAGTCAGATAGTCCCTGGTTTAGTCTTTTACTTTATCAAATAAAGGAAATAATAAGATATGTACCAAATAGGGGTTTTATGTAACAAATAGAGATTTTATGCAAATGAAATGAAGAAATGCCTAGTACTTTCTAATGAGAACTACTAGAAGTTATTTGGGTTAACACTATTTTTATTTGATCACTTTTACCTATTACCCTAAATACTAACTAAGAGTAGCTAAAGAGCCTCCTTATTTATTTTTGGCATTAAAATATTTCAAGTTTGAGATCTCAACTATTTTGTACACTTTGACTATTCTGAAATTAATTTAAAATTTTAGTAGTAGATAAAATAAAGAACTTTCAATTAGAACAACAGAATTATCAATAAATATAAAAGAAAAATTAGATACAAAAAATGAAAAATTATGGCCTTGCTTTTTTATGACCAGAAAAAGGTTTCTATAAAGTATTTAATGGCGAATTATACCTGTCTTTATTTTTGTTCCATGGTATTCAATCCAAGAGTTTCCTAGACAAGAATTCTCAAATTATGAGACTTATGTATTTCTCTGCAATCCTTCTATCCCTCCAGTTAACTCTATTCTAATAACTATTTTTTTTTCATTTGGATCACAATTTTTTAAAATTTATTTTATTATTTCTTACATACATCACAATAGAGGAGTGCATTACATTCATAATTTTTTTGCATTGCAATTCTTAATACCTTTATACCACAATTTATCAAATCTCTGTTTGTATAATAACTAGTTTTTAAAAAAAATTATTTAATGTACCATATTAAAAATACTTCCTGAAACAAAGTGAAGTTGAATTATGCCCACAAAAGGGAACAATTTTAATTTAATTGTATCAGTGTCACTGAGAATAGGAATTTAATAAGAGACCAATACACTGACATCATAAGTCTAAGCTTATAATGTGGTAAAACCATGGTTTCCTTAATGTCACAAATCTGCCTTTTTTCATTTATATTTTTTAAAACTGTATTCCTTCATAAGACTTATAAATTCACTGCTTCTTTAATAATCACTCATGTCTTGATAAGTAAAAATACAGAAAACTATCCAAAAGAAAGTCTTTAAATAATACTTCCTCCTTTCAAAACAAAAGGATAAAAGGATGTAGATTTCTAGTATATATGACTGAATTTGATTTAGTCATATTAATTTTTATACCCTTGGTAGATCATTATACTCCATATTAGTATTTATTACTTTGCCAAAAAGATGGAACCTAATAGAAAATCGAAACATTTCTATAGAATACCCCATATCTCATTCCTAATTATTAGGGCTACACAGCTGAGGAAACCAATATCTTCAATCAAAAACATATTCATTGTCTGGCTAAAAAATCCATTTCTTGAGTAATAAAGTAACTAAGTCCCATGAAACATCATGACTCCACTCTGCAGAAAAGGGGTTACTCTCTATAGTCTTTGACAAAGGAACCGTACACATGAAAGTATATTCCTCCTAAAGCATTTTTTTCCCACAAAATTACCAATGTACAAATAGGATGAAAATTCACTCATCTGTATTACAAATGAACAAGCAACAACAAAGAGTCAAGAAAATTCGAAATTGTCATCACCTATTAGACATATGAGATTTATGATATTTATCAGAATCTCATGAAAGAAAATATCACCTTGGCCTAATAGTCCTCCTTCCAAGATGTTTTAGTGGTCCTACTGAGATTACCCCCAAAGCTAAGCCCTCCCTTTACTCCAAATGCCATAAAAACTAACAAAAGTCTGGCAGATGTTGGTAACTGTACTATATTTATTACTTTCTTAGTAAAAGGAGAGGTGGTAGAAAAGAAAAATGCCATCGAACTAATGCCACTTATAAACACTTTGGTATTCAAAAACGTTAAAGAAAAAGGAACTATAAGCCTGAGCTGTTATGGCTTACCAAAAGGACATACAACAGCATCCTTGAAGTCACATAACCTTGAAGTCACATAATGTGTTCTACTACATTTCATCATACAGAAGTCTTTATTACAAAATAAAACAGATAGTTAAAACTTTGCTTCATTCTACCTAATTAAAACTATTGTTTTCAAAATAACACTCATGGAACTACAATAATAGAGATGTAAAAGGAAAAATGGAGCAGTGTAAATTCGATAACTGGAAGAATTGAGAGAGAAATAGAGAGAGAGAATACAGAATGAATTAAAAATATAACAGTAATGTTGAACAACTCTTCTGCATTTAAAAATTACTTTCTAATTTTTAATTATATTTGTAGATAACTCAAAGGTTTTCATGAGAAAGCAGATAGTCATTGTTCTTCTAGTCAAAAGGAAACCTGTACTTATTCAAAACTATGTCATCACAATATGCCTATATTATATTAACTTTTGGAAACAATAAATACAAAAGGTGAATCTCATAAAAAAAGTGATATTCTTGTTTACTCATAGCATATCAGGGAAAGAGAAGATTTACATAATATTGAATGTTATGTATGATCTACAGAACAAGAATAAAATTCTGAGTTAAACATAAGGTTACTTTTGAGACACGTATTCATTAGTTAAAATTTAAATAAAAATATCATAAGGTTCTTTTATTAAATATGGTTTGAAATTATCAACTTTTTCACTGATAAAGTTTCTTCTACCACTACTTTCATTATCATTCAAAAAAAAAAAAAAGGTTAAAAACAGCTGGTAGCTGTGAATGCCAAAGACAAAGACATTCACCTCCTGAAGACTACTGTTAATATACTGTGTTGTGATGATGACACTAAGTCTTTAATCAGCAAAAAGTGGATACTAAACTGAGTCTCCTGCAGGGGAGACACTTAGTTCAGGTATTCAAGATTCACACAAACTAAGATAAAGCAAATATAAAATCATAATGAAAGATAACCTAAGGCACAGCCCAACATAAGTAAACTGAAACACTCAACCAACAAAACTATCAGACATAAACTGTGTGTGAAATACTAAAAAAAGATATACTCTGTTACAATCAGGTCCCAGCAAAAACAAAACATTTGAAGACATAATAACCTGAGTTATTCTTTAGTCAGTTCTGGGAAGAACTGACTAAAGAATAGATTCAAGAAGCATTCCATACCCTAAATAAGAATTTGAAACATAATATACTAAGTAAAACTTTATAATACATAAAGAGAAGCATTTAAAAGTAACCAGTGAGAAAATTGACATATCTCAATTAACTTGAAAGTGGACTTTCCAGCAGCAAATGCAAATCATCTTAGAATTCAGACCTTCAAACTTATTAATTAAGCAAATATAAATTTAGGATGAAGGTTTGTTGCAGTGAAAAATCACAAAACACACTGTATCCTATAGTGGAAGATGGTTAACCTGGATTGTTCCTACAAGCAAAAATATTTTCCAAGATGAGATACAGATACAGTTGTTCCTTACTATCTGTGAAGATTTGGGTGTAGGACCGTACACAGACACCAAAAACTTTCAGATGTTTCAGTCTTTCATACAAACTGGTACAAAAAGCATTTGCATATAAACTATTCACATCCTCCATGTACTTTAAATCACCTCTAGATTATTTATATTACTTAATACAATGTAAATGCTATGTAAATAGTTGTTATATACTCTATTATCTGGCAATAGTGATAAGTCTGTATATGTTCAGTACAGATGCAAATTTTTTTTTTCTAATTTCAATCCATGGTTGGTTGAATCTGCAGATGTGGAACTCAAGGATAAGAAGGGCTTGCTGCATTTTCAGATACACAGAAACTAAGTGTGTTAACCATGAATAAATCTTCACAGAAGAAATTTCTAAGAATATATGTCAAGAAGAAGAAAAATAATCCCCAAAGAATGATTTGAGATACAAGGAGGAATGGAAAACAACTAAAATGATAAATGTGTATATAAATCTGAGCAAACATTGTCTGAATAAAATAATAAAGACTAATTTGTGATTTGATAAAAGAATAGAAGAAATACAGACCACAAAATCATGCAACTGGAAAGAAGACGAATGGCATTAGGGACATCAAAGATTCTTTTTTTTAATTACTGTTCAGTAAGCAAGATGAAGATATTCATTAACTTGACTTTTTAAGAAACAAAATTTCAGGGAATTTCAATCAAAGTATAGAAATGCAAGCTCATGCAAATCTTTTTTTTTTTTTTAAGAACAAAAACCAAAAACCAAAAATACCTCAATATCAATGCCCTCCTCACTGGATGGGGAAAGGAGTAAACTTGATGTACATGATGTGGCACAGCATGTCCTTAGGAAAGTAGATATATCAAATAAGAAGTATTCGAATAAATGATTTTCAAAATTGAAAACTATTTTTTATATTGAAAAGTATGGAAAGCAGAATACTACCTTAAAATACAAAACAAAACAAAAAAAACATGCAATGAAAAAACTATGGCAACCACTACAAAAAATTTAAAATAATTAAGTGTAATAGGTATGCCAATAGATGACTGTGGAATAATGTAAGATGTTCAACTAAAAGTAGAGAGAGGAAAAAAGAATGTTTTTCCCTGAAAAACAGAAACCATGAAAAGTCACATAAGAAGAAACAAATCATCTCATTAGGCCTGTCTCTATTGAATAAATTGAATCAATACTTAATAACCTTACAAATTAGAAAGCACAAGGACCAGATGGATTAACTGGTAAATAACTACAAACATTTAGGAAGAAATTATACTAATTCTCCACATCTCTTGTAGAAAATAAAAGCAGAGGAAATACTTACTAACTCATTCTGTGAGGCCAGCATTACCCTAATAAAAAAACAAATAAAGACATTACAAGAAAGAAAAACTACAGACCATCATCTGTCATGAAAATACATGTTCAAACCCTCTATTGAATACTAGCAGATCAAATAAAACTATATGTGAAATGAATTATACAATGACCAATTGGGATTTATTCCAGATATACAAAGGCTGGTTGGTTCAACATTTAAAAGTCAACAGATGTATATGAACAGGCAAAAGAAGAAAATCATGTGATCATATCAACAGATGCAGAAAAGAACTCCAATACTCATGTATGTTAAGTGTTAACTCAACAACCAAGGAATAGAGGGGAATTCCCCCAACTTGGTAAAGAACATGCATCACCCCGCCAAAAAAAAAATTCCTATAGTAAACATCACAAACAATGGTGAGAAACAAGATTCTTTCCAACTAAATTGGGAACAAGGCTAGGATATCCCTCCTTACCACTTCAATTCAACATCATACAGGAAGTCCATATAATTAAGTCAGTCAAGGAAAGGAAACAAAAAGTATACAGATAGGGAGGAAGAAATAAAACTGTCTTTGTTAATAGATGACATGACTGTGAAAATAGAAAACCATTCAAATCAACCAAAATACTACTGCAGTTAAATGGTGACACCAGTTTGCATGGTATAAGATTAATGTAAAAATGGCAATTACTTTCCAATAAAAAACAAGAATTTAAAATTAAAACAGCATAAAAATGGAATTTTCACTTAAAAATACCATTTATATTAGCACCAACACATGGAATAGTCAGATATAAATCTAAAAAATACATAGAAGATCTATAGGAAGAAAACTAAAAAATTCTGATGATAAAAACAAGATTTAAATGAATAGACTGTGTGTTTAGGGAGTGGAAGAATCAATACTATCAAGGTATAAGCTCTTCCCAACTTGATATATAGATCCAACAGAATTCCAATTAATAGATCACCAAGTTATTTTGTCTTTAGGCAAAGAAATGCCTAAGTTTATATGAGAAGCATACAGAAAAAAACCAGAATAGCCAAGTTAATAATGAAAAAAAAAACAAAGTTGGAGGTCTGACACTACTCAACTTCAAGATTCATTATAAAGCTCCAGTAATCAAAACAACGTAGTGGAATAAGAATATATAGAATAGAAAGGAGCACATAGAAATAGATCCATACAAATACAATCCAATGATCTTTGACAAAGAAGCAAAGACAAATCAATGAAGAAAGGAAAGGTCCAATAACTGGATCATGTAAAAAAAGTTGACTAAGACAAAGTCCTTATGTTTTCCACAAAAATCAACTAAAAATGGATCACACACCCAAATAGAAAACACAAAACTATATAACTCTTTGAAGATAATATATTCAAAAAATCTAAAATTTGATGATACATTTTTAGATGGAACAATAAAAGTACAATTATAAAAATTAAGAAGTTTGATTTCATTAAAACTAACTCATAATAATCAGGTTGGGGGAGCAGAAGTTCACTGGATTACACAAAGGAGAATGAAGAGAAGGGAGGGGAGATGGGGAATAAGAAAGGCAGTGGAATGAATCGGACATGATTTTCCTATGTCCTTACACGAATACACCACCAGTGTACAACCACAAAAATGGGAAGTTATACTCCATGTATGTATGTTAAAATACATTCTATTGTCATGTATAACAAATTTTTTTTTTAAAGTAAAACCTTCTGCCAAGTGAAAGACACTAAAAAGAATGAAAAGTCACAGACTTAGAGAAAATCTCTGCAACATATATATCTGATAAAGGACTATTATCCAAAATATATGAAGAATTCTTAAAACTCAACAGTAGTAAGAAATCAGATCACCCAATTAAATCATGGGCAAAAGATCCAAATAAAAATCTCACTGAAGATATGCAGATGAAACTATCGTATTTCACCAGGGGAATGCACATTGAAACAATGAAATACCAGTACACACCTATGAGTATGACCAAAATTCAAAGTCCTGATAGGAATTGTCCATTCTTTGTTAGAGCACTTAGGAATTGTGTAGCCACTTAGGAAGACAGTTGGCAGATTCGTATATTCTCACTATATGATTCAGCAATTGTACTACTTGGTATTTACCTAAATGAGTTCAAACTTATGTTCACACAAAATCTGCACATGAAAGTTTGCAACAGCTTTTTTCATTAGTGCCAAAATATGGAAGCACAAGCAAGATGTCATTCAGTAGTAGTGGTGACAAAATCAGTGAATAGATGAACTGATATAGCTTATACTACGGTATATTATTCAGCAATAAAAATAAATTACTTGAAGAGCCAAGAAGACCTGGAAGAATCTTAAGTGCACAACATAAAGTGAAAGACCCCAATCTGAAAAGGCTACAAACTGTATGATTTGAACTATATGACACTCATGAAAAGGCAAAATTATAGAAACAATAAAAATATCAGCTGGTACCAGGTGATCACAGGACAAATGAAGGGAAAAATAAGTGTAACACAGAGAATTTTTATGGCAGTCAAAATATACTCTTTTGATTCTATAACTGTAGATACATATCATTATACATTTGTCAAGCCCACAGATTATAGAACATCAAAGAATGAACCCCAATGTTAACTAAAGACTCTGGGTGAAAATAATGTATTAATATTAGTTCATAAATTGAAAAAATGTACTGCACAATGCCATGTATTAATAATACAGTAAATTGTGTTTAGGGAAAAGACAGTATATGGAAACTCTCTACAATTTCCACTTTATTTTTCTTTAAATCTGAATTTGTTCTAAAACTTAAAATCTAGTAATTTATAGGTAGGGGGAAAATAGGCAATACAAAATTGAGGGAGGTGATTATCAACTGGGGGAAGAGAGTAGATAAGACAAAAAACATATAGGCAGATGCAAGTACACTAGTAATGTTCTAATTTTTATGCTGGTTAGTGTATTCACAAATGTTAGTTTTATTATTATGTCTTATAACTTGTATATCTGATACTTTTTGACTATTGACTCAAATACAAAAACAAAAAATTCTATATTGAACACATGTGTAGATCTTCTCCATTAAGTTGTAATTGATAAAGAGGAAAAAATGTTTTCCTTATAATAAGGCAGATATAAATACTTGTTAATTTCCTGTGAATGTGTACTACAGGTAGGCAGCATAATATAGTGGAAAGAATATGGCTTTGTGTTTATAACTCTACCTTACTTTTGATTCAGTTTTTAGTAATTTTTTGAATTGAAACAACCTCATTTAATTAATTTCTGGTTTTACAAATGGAAATGACATCCACATTAATTCATATTTCATGAGGAATAAATAAGAATAAGGTACATATAAAATATATCCTGATACATTAAATACATGAGATTTAAAAAAAAAACTTTTTCTTATATATCGAAGATTTTAAGAGTGAGAATGGCAAAGAGTTTAAAGGCATGAACTAGAGTCAGAAAACCTAGATTCAAACCTCAGCTCTGACTCTTATTGGTTACATGATTGCTATATACCCGTTTCTTCATTTATGAAATGGAGATGATAAAGTGAAACACTTTTACAGGGTTGTAAGAAATAAGTTAACTCAGGTTAAGTGTCTATAACAATAAAGAATCAAAAGAAGTAATTATTTTTATCATCTTTATTATTCTTATCTCAAGTTGAGGTCAGTTTTTTCCTACAATTGTACATGTGAGAGAATTCTTACACAGATGTAAATAAATCACCAGGAGCTTTTCTCCTATGTTTTCATACTTGAAAGAAAATTTTTAAAAATCTGTCTTTTTTAGATATGAGGGTATAAAACAAACAAAAATCTGGTGACAAAATCAGTGAATTATTAATAGCGACAATAAAAAATGTTGATATCTAATAATTTATGAACTGAATCTGATTAGCCTAAATCCTATTATAAGTGAATTTATAACTTGCAAGAAAACATAAATTATTGACAGACACCAAAAAGGTAGGGTGTAGGAGAGGAGTATACAAAATATATGAACAGCTTCAAGTAAATGAATAATTGAAGATTAAAGTTTAAGTTGTTCATCGGAATAAACTTAATTTCTATGAGACTTAAATTAGTTAATTTATAAAGTGAAAATAATCTGTCACACAAGGTTACTGTAAAGGGTCAACTGTTATACTATAGATCAGCATTTAAAAAACTGTCAAGGTTAAAAGAGATATATGGCGACTTTATTACCAGCTCTATTTGGCAGTTTATCTCTAAAGTCTATAAATACTACTACTAATCTGTTTAGTGAAATATGTGAATAATCCTAAAAAGCTACAAAAAACAGTCCCAGAATAATAAATTTCATTTGTTTTAAAGTATGGCTACTCCTCCAGAAGAAACAATTTCTATTATCAGTTTTAATACAGAAGAGCCCTTGTCTTCTGCAAAATCTTATATAAGGAATCTCAATCTATAAACAAATGAAAGAATTACTACCCCTTTTTAACCCAATTTTTCTTACATCTTTCCCCTGCCCTACAGCTCCATAGGAAATCCACTTTATAAAGCAAGAAAATACATCTAGAAAAGTAAGAGTGGAGCTTGTCTTCTAGTCTTAACACTATATAATTTTAGAGTGACTTCTAGGCATCCTGAGAAAGGAAAAAATTTGTGCTAGGGTCAAGCTGTCTCTGTACTCCAGGACACCTCAGTTCAGTAACCATTCCATGCTCTAGTTTTGTTATCTTTAAAATGGGAAGTAATATTACTGTACTTTCAAAGTTACTGTAAAAGTTAAATGAAATGAAAAGTTGTGTTGCAACTGTACATAATGAATCACAATGCATTCTGCTGTCATATATACCTAATTAAAATAAATAAATTAAAAAATATATAGGAAAAATATATATAATATCCATATAAATCAGTTTGGTCCATAATTTACTATATGTATAGAAAGAGCGAGCTGATGAGCATAATTGCTCAGAAAAATGGTAAAACACCTGATAAAATTACATAGTAGCTTCCTATAAAATGAACAGGAACTGGTGAGTATAAGTTTACGATATACATTACACTGAACTTTAAAATTAAAATATCCACGATTTATTTCAGGTGCCTAAAACCTTCTGGATTGATATATAACATAAATTTGAAATTATAACTAAAAAATAACACTAATTGAGATCATTTTGTTATTTTTGAAATATAAAACATTTAAGAGAGGAGAGATGCTTTTGGGGCATTTTTCAAAGTCATCTCCGGTCTTAAGTATGTATCTGCCCTTATTTAACCAATAATTATAGCAAAAAAAAAATCATAATTAACAAATAATACACATTTACACTAAACAGTAACTAGAAAAAATAATAAGTAGAATTCTTAAAATAGTACAGTTAACATATTTTCCTTTACTAGAATATTTTTTAAAGTTTTGTATTAGGTAGTATTGCCTAAAAACTTTTGAATACCTTTAAAAAAGCATTTTCTCAGATTACTTAAACAAACATTATAACAGAATCTAGTCTGCAATCTACTCAATACAAATTATTTTATTCTGTCCTACTCTTATTTTTAAGCAAGAAAAATATATGAATATTTCCCTTCAAAGTTGAATTTAAATAAAAACATTAAGGTAGCAATTAAGATTGGATATCTTTCTTCTTTTTAGTGAGAATAGTAGAATCAAAACACCTTTAAACACAAAATTACAGTCCCTTACTAATTTTCTTTTTTGAAATATTTACAATCAACAAAGTTATTTTCTGTAATCATATAATTTTGAATTCTATAAATATTCTGTTAATACTTTCAGAAACTGCATAATTTTGGATCATGTCATCAGAAAAAGACTAGTATATATAGATTGAAATAACTGACTAAGATTTACCAGAGTATATTTATGATTAACTGGTTGATGTCTTCTCACTTTTTTCCCATACCAGAGTCGAGACATTTCCTTCCCAGTGAAAATTAAAGTTACATCAAATCACGTAAGAACTGTTTTCAAAAGCATTCTTCCTCTGTCAAAGATAAATTTCCAGCACCAGAGCCTTACTACAGTGACAAAATAGTATGCTAGAGACAAAGATTTGATTGACAAGACAGAGAGCTAATCACTAAGTAGTATCCATTGCAAAGATAGTCCTGAGTGGAGACTGTAAAGCTGGGGAGGGAAAAGAAGGTTTCCCATACTAAAGTTTGGTTGCACTGTACCCAAATGTACAGAGAAAGGGCTCAAAACTTTAAAGATACAGAGCATATATTTCCAAACACCAGTACACTAAATAAATATACTACAAGTTTCTTTGTCACAATAATGTATTAAGCACAATTTCCAGATTCCCTCCCAAATTTTATAAATGATTTCTATTAACATTCTTTTATTTGCTCATACAGTAATAAAATCCTGTTCTTTATAGCTATGAATTGTATAAAAGTTCATCTTTTATGTGATTTTTAAAAAATAAGATGTCCATATTAAACTACACTTCCTAATATCTTACTTATTGAAAAGGTATTTATATATAATATGCTTACATATACTATACTTCAATAAGCAGTAGTATTCTGCATATAATTGAACTTTTAAAAGATTAAATTAGAAATATATTTAAACTATACATTGACAAACATCATAGAACTCAATTTTAACTACAATATCAACACTTTAATTGTATATCTGAATATATTTTTCCATTTTAAGGTAAACCTGTTCCTCCCCTGTAATCTTGTCATTTTTTACACAAGCATCATGTCTTCAAATGCACATCACTTTTTGAACACCCACAATAATGCCCACACTTCAGTCTAGCATACATGGGACATAGCATACTCTACAGTGAATACTCTCCCTTCCCACATACTAGCCATCCCCTCATTCCTGTCAATCAGCCCTACCATAAGCATTGTAAGACTCCCCCCACATCGGTACACCATCAACTTCACACAGGCCTTAGAACGTCCTCAAACTTACAGTGCATACTGGTCACACACCATCTTCTTATCACGAATTCTCCCTATACAACCATCAGCAATATTATAAAATTGGGGGAGGGCATTTTTAAAACCTGTCATAACTTCCAGCCAGATTTTTCTAAAATGAAAAATACTGAATGTGTTCCAAAAAGTATGATATTCAAAATAAAACAAAGAAAAAGCCATCAGGTATAGCATATTCTGTTGGTTATCTATTCAACATCCATATCTGAAAAAATGAATCTCTATATAGCGAATGTAGACACAAAGGCTTCCTTCATTTTTTTGACAAAATCAATTCTATGTGGATTTTCTGGCGAGGCTGAGAAGAGATCAGGAGAATTTATTATTTGTTGTTTATTTGCTATATGACTTAATTTTAATTTTGCTATTATTGTACTTTAATAACAATAAAATATTGGTTTATTAAAATGAACACCAGAATAATTCCTACCTGGACATTTAGTAAATAAAATACTAAGCATATTATTGAAGCCCTTTGATATAATGCTTCCTAAAAGCTGAAGTAGTACCTCTTTTGAGGTATTCTCTGAGAAACCCAAGAACTATGGCAATACCTAATAGCAGCTCTGCAAGCAAATCTGAGAACATAAGACAACAACCACACAAGGGTTAAAAAAATCCAATAATTATATAATATGATGGATTTTATGGCTTATATTAATTTTAAATATTTGGCATTTATAAAATTAAGAGAGAATACTAGAAATTAAAATAAAACTGTGCAGATTATATAAATGATTTTAAAAACTAGCTAACCAGAAGGCAGATTCTAAAATCTTTAGAATAATGGCATACAGGTTCAAGAAATAAGCAGTACATATTTATATTTATACTTAATCACTTGAGCTTTGACTGAGAAAACAATGTCAAACACCAAAAATAGTGCAAGTTGTCTCAGAAACTAAAGTGTGAATGGAACATTGTTTTATCAATACTTTGGCAAAGGTGAGAGGTAGGAAATATATCAAAACAACTTCCTTTTAATATTGTGGGTTTTTTTTTTTTTTTTTTTTTTTTTGGTATGGGACAATGAACTTTCAGCCACATCCCCATGCCTTTTTTCATATTTTATTTAGAGACAGGGTCTTGCTAAATTGCTTAAGGGCCTTGCTAAGTTGCTGAGGCTGGCTTTGAGCTCACCATCCTCCTGCCTCAGTCTCCTGAGCTACTGGGATCATTGGAGTACATCACCATGCCCAGCTCATACCAATCATTTTAAAAATGAAAAACACTACTATGTTATGTAACCTACTGAAGTTAATAAATAGACTAATTTTTTAAAAATTAATCAAAAAGCTTAAGCCAAAGAAATGAATTTCTAAATAAATCAATTAAAGCTGATTCAAAAAAGCCAGGTTATTAGCTATTTTTATTTATCATACTAGGAGGATTTGATGTTTTAATTAATAAGTTTGGAATATGGGAAAACTGAACTAAAATTAATTTTATAACAAATAATTTTGCAAGACATTTTTTTTGGTCCAGATCTTAATTCCCAAAAGAATAAAGTCACCCAAAGGATGCGAACAAGCAATTTTAGCTTAAAAAGCTCTATCTTTGAGGTCTCACGCAGCAAGATGGGTATACCCCAAACATGTGACAGTATGAAATCCAAGACTCTCAGAGAATTCAAGAACAGAGCCTCTTGAACGTGATGGTGACATATATAGCTCAGGGATACAGTAATGTGCCATAGTACCTCCGGATATATCTTACTGTAGCATCATTTTTACTTCATAAGCAAGCCTTTGAATCAAAATATCAGAAGTCTGTTGTTTCCAAAGTTAAGTGCTCCAACCTAATTGAGGGAAAGGTCTCAAAGCTTACTGGTTTGTAAAAATTACTGTCCACCACTTCACCATCCAAGTTAGAAACTATTTCATATCCCAGTTGTCACTACATCCTAATTAGCTAGGTAATATATTTTTCTAATTTATTTTATCCTGTTCTACTTTATCTTTAACTGTTACTTAGTATAAGTGTAGATTTTTCATAACTTGTGTTTGATTTTAAAGTTCCCTCCTGCTCCTTAGCCATCTCCTCAACCCCCAGCAGTCTGATGACTATTAAGCTCATTTTCCTCTTTTGAACTTGATGTAAATGGAATTACATAGTATATATGCTTTTGTGCCTAGTCTCTTTTATTTGAATGCCTAAGAGATTCATCTAATGTTGTTGCCTGTTTCTGATCTTTCTTTTTTAGCTCTATATTACTGGAAATTTTATTAATATTCACAAATTTATCCTCATTCTCCTGCAGATGGGCATTCAAGTCATTTCCATTTTGGATATGAATAAAGCTGGTATGACAATTAATAATGTTGGTTTAAGCTTTAAAAGATTCCAATATAAATGCTCAATAACTGTCACTTCTTTCCTTCCATTAAATTGAAGTTACAGTGGAAATGGATGCTGTATATATCACACAGAACGAAAGTAGACACATTCACAATCAAGTTCACCTTTTAAACAAGACATGCCATGTATACTGCTAATCACTATACATGTTATGTTCATGCATAATAAATTCATATAACATAAACAACCACAAACATTAACCAAATGATTAACAAAAACTGATTTCTTTGATAATCACATTTTAGCATCTGCTCTATATTTTCTAATACATCAAGAATAGATTAATTCAGGCAATAAGAAAAACTGTATTGTCAATCTATCAACCATACAACTCAAGGCATGTGAAATGAGATCATTTAATCTCAACAGATTGATCTAAATGGAGTTCAATAAAGCATATCAATATTTATTTGGCCAATTAAATAAGTTCATTAACTTTGAGCACATAAAAATTATAACTTTATTACATTAGCACAAGCTAACATTCCCTAACATTACTATTGTTAAACTCATGTCAATATAATGCTTAGGTCTGAAAGAACTGCTATTTGCCTCCACATGTTCAATAAGTATTACACCTCCCTCCATGCAGGAGATGAAATTAAAATGAATCAAATATGCAATAAAAGTTTTAATAAAATTAATAGAACAGCAGTTAATATTATTTCCATCTTTGCCACAGTGTTACTCCTTCTGAAAATAAAGATTCTAAAATACACTAAATAAAAGTCATCTAGAAGCTGCTGGGTTGTTCTTCTAGTATTTTAAATCAAAAGCAGAGTAACAAATGGTATTAAAACTACTGCCAGATTCATTCTGGACCTTTAAAAAATAACTCCTTTGTACAAAGATAACTTGTATTTAATACTACCATAAAATTATAAATTCATACAAAGTAAAAAAAAAATAAATGAAATCTTCATATTTTTCTTCTTACCTCCCATTCTCTGGCTGCTGCTTGATTAGTAGAATCCTCATTTGTTTCAGACTCTTCAATCTTTTTTACTACTATAAACCCAGGTTCTCTAGTATATTCACCAGTATCTTCTGCATATATTTCTGGACTCCACTGAATGAAGAAGGCATATAAGTGGTCCGTCCTATTAGAACAAGGGAGTATTACTATAACTAGTATTCTGTGCTGTTAACTACATTTACAAAATCATATGTGAGATATCTTGGTAAAATTATTGACAAAATGTACACAAAATATAATGCACTTTATATAAAAAGCCCATTGGAAAAACATTAACTTAAAAACAATTTATTTGGCTATACTCTGTTGTTTTGAAAAACCATATTCAGAATTTCTTTGGCATGCTTTGACTAGTTCAAATGTGATATATAGCTAATATTTTTCATCTTTAAAGATATTAGTGATGGGAAAGAAAATTGTATCTGTAACTTTGTCCTAATTCACACAATGATCTAATGATTAAATATAAGTAAACAATTTATTAGCTTCCTATTTTGAAACCTGGACATTGTACAGAAGTTTTCCAATTTAACAGAAATTAATTTCCTTAACTTTTAAATGATACCAGTAACACATACTTAATTATTGACTCAGGGATAGATGATCTAGTCTTTAAAATCTCTGGTTCCTCTTTCCAATGTTTTATTACCTATAGTAAAGCAGGCTGTTGAATTTCTTAAGAAATACATTTAAAGGCCAAACACATATTTTAAATATCTGTACTTTATTGGCTTCAATTAGCATGAATAACTGAAAACTGATTATAAAACCTTCTGTTCATATATAACAATAACAACAACTATGGAAATTATAGATTCAATCTAATAATTTTTTTAAAAAAAACCTGTAATTCCTTATGTGACAGCTAACATAAAGTGTACTGTTTTATCTTTCAGATAATTTGTCCCTACCAAAAGCAATATAAATTAAGTCATGTTTAAAAATAAAGCTTAGAATCCTAGTAAAATTACTTTTAAATGAACATTAGCCAACATGAAAGGACATTATTAAAACAAACTTCCATGTAAAAATGAAAATATAACCAAGAGTAAACAGAAAAACTAAATTTAGTTAAAATTTTCATTGGAGTCATTTCAATATGACTGACGAATTTGATTATCTGGCTCTATCCCTTTTAATTATTTATGAACTATACAAACATACCATAAACTTTATTTACTGTAACCACATTTTGTTGAAGGCATACTCATTGTCTGATAGGTTAAGGGAAATAGGAAGAACTTTATCATTATAACCCCCCAAAGCAGTAGTACTCAAAGCAACACAGAAATCTTTTCTAAGAGGTATATGGACACTTAAGATTGTTCTAAGGGAATCAATTTCTCTATAATTTCTGTATTTCTCTCATCTCATACTAATCTCCCTAAGAATTATACAATAATGATGGTGTGCAGATTTACTCCTTCTCTACTTTTGCTAAAAATACCTTTACTAATTTGTAAAAGAAAGGTGTATCATCTTCCATTCAGATTTTTACAATGGTATATTCCTTAAAGTATAACTACTTCCAGGCTGCCCAAGATTGGTATTGAAACATGGAGAATTATAAAACTGGGTAATAATTTCTTTTGTAAAATTCAGTTGTTTCTAATCCATTGATTTCCACAAAACTGAAGGAGTTTTCAATGGAGTTGCTTACTGTTGATCACTAAAACCGATTCTGATGAAAGATAATGAAGTTTTGGAACATAATAAAACAACTTGAAAGAACTGAATGACATTATAAATAAAAGTATTTGAGTGTTAGTGACTTTTATATAAACAAAGCCTCTCAGTATTTAGAAAGAAAATAAAAAAGGGAAAAAGTGATGCTGAATCCTTCCTCATCCTTTCAATGAACAACCTGATTACTGCTATTGTTGTGACTTTTTTCAGCCACCATGTATCAAACCAAGGCAGGCTGATTTATAAGCTTCCAAGTGGGTAAAATCTTAGGCTTTTTATTATTTTGACAACAGTAATGGAAAGTTATGAAATAAATGGAATTTCAGTATACATATATGCAGATATGTAAGTGCCTATGTATGTGTAGTCTGTTGCAAAGAATAATAAAAGATAAAAATACCTTATATAAAATTCTGTGAGGAGGCATAATGGAAAATAGAAATACAAAGCTAAAAATGTAATGATGCAATTTTTAACTATTAAAGGAGAATATAGGCTGGGCGTGATGGTACACACCTGTAATCCCAGCAGCTCGGGAGGGAGGTTGAGGCAGGAAGATTACAAGTTCAAAGCCAGCCTCAACAAAATTGAGGTGCTAAGCAACTCAGTGAGACCTTACCTTTAAGTAAATACAAAATAGGGCTGGGGATATGACTCAGTGGTCTAGTGACCCTGAGTTCAATCCTAATACCCATTAAAAAAAAAAATTAAAAAAGAGAACATATGGGTTTTTAAGTGGATTATGGCAGATGGCAAATCGTTAGGCTGTTTAGTTTGTTTAGTTTCTATTGGATATATAGTATTTAAAAGATCAACTTAGTAATTTAACTTAAAATATCAATATTTATAATTTATTAACAATAGACATTTTTAATTGATTAAACTTATAATGAAGAAATTTACTGTGCTCTAATGTACACAAAAACAGCTTGAAAATACTACATCCTTTTAGTAGCTAATTTAGTGTCATATATATAGAATGCATTCAATATTTTTGAGGCAATTGAAATAAAGAGATTATAATTCTAGATTATTACCTGCCTTCAGGTAAAGGCCATATCATTTAATATTTCTTTTAAATACTTTTTTTAGTTGTAGTTGGACATAATACCTTTATTTTTATTTGTTTTTATTTTTATGTGGTGCTGAGGATTGAACCCAGCACTCCGCATGTGCTAGGCGAGCACTCTACAGCTGAGTCACAACCTCAGCCCCTCATTTAATATTTTGATGAACCTTCATATCTAAGATATCTTAAAGAACATTTTTTTTGCCACTAAAACTGGATACATAGTCACATTTTTTTTAACAATAAACTCCAAAGATATAATTAAAAATGGGATAAAGTTAAGTGTACAAAGCAGGAGTTAAATGATTTTAAATAGATTTAATGTACAATTTTAATTAGAAACTACTTTTTACAGTACTTTGTCACTGGTATGCAGGTATACAAAATAAATTTAATTCATGGAATCTTAATGTTTTCAAGGTTTTGTTTTTATGTTATTCTACTTTACCTTTCTTGTGGCACTGCAAACCAATATTCATGTTTCTTATCTCTTTGTGCATACTGTTGCATTGTAGCACTTGCTTGGGATACAAATGTTTTCCTCATTGGTTTTCCAACTCTGAGACACAAAAACTTATGTAATCTATTTCTTCTCTTTTCCTTTAAAAGTGCAGAACCTAGAAGTGAGAGCCAAACAGTATTTATACAATCCTCATGCATCACATAATTTAGATTAAGTAATCTTACCTTTCAACTTCAGACTAATTACAGAATAAAAACTAATTTTACTGCTACTCAGATGAATTATCTTAAGTAACCTGTATTTTTCTCCCAACAAAGTTGAAGTCACAAACACAGCAAGACCAAAAGAGAGAGCCAAGTTAATAAAGTGAAATTATATTTATGGAAAAATGCAAAGTTTCAGGAAATTCTTAATTAAATTTTTGTTTAGACATACTATGCAAAAGTAATTACATATACATTTATAATTTTCTGCATATTCTCTATCAGTCTTTAGAATGGCATCTAAGTAAGTTTGCAGGATTTTGTAAGGCTTACTTTAATATAGTAATTATAGACAAAAGTTGAGTAAGTTTCTGAATTTTTACATACACACAAAGTGTGATAAACCTAGATTCATTCATTTATTTGGACAGTTAATTAAGCCTGAATAATCTTTAACTCTCCCTACCAAAGATACAGATATGAAGTATATTGAGTGTTTGATAATATAGTTGAGTTCATGAAATCCAGACATTAATTAGCTTGCAAAGGCAGCATATTATGAAAGGAAGTGTGCTTACAGAGATCTGGGTACCTTTTGGCATTTTTTCTGTGTAAAACTATACAAAGTACATGGCTTTTCTTCTGTGTAATACTGTGGGAAGTATATAATCTATTTTAGCCTCAGTATTTACATCTGGTCAAAAGGAGGAACTATAAGCATTCTTCTCATAGCTGTATTTCTCAGCTTTATATTTATTATATAGTTTTATTACAAAGTCATAAAGTTCAGAAAGTTTTAATATTTCCCTGTTGTAGAGTATCAGGTTACTTAAAAAATACTTAAAATTAATTTCATGATATAAAAAAAGAAACCAAATAGCAATCTATAGACTATATGAATATAGACTCTATGAATACCTACCAATTTTTCTCCTTTTAGTATCTATCTGGTTATAAAAGGATCTCACCTAACCCCCACAACAATCCCAATAACAGATTATTGTTATTCAACAGAATCCATAATTTTATCTTTTTCAAAGGCTTCAAAATATAAGCAAAAATCAGATGTAAAAGTCTTCAAATAAAGATATTCACATAAGAATGATTTATACCAAAGAAAGTAAATGTCTTAATAATATAAATTGCTAATAACAACCGAGAGTCTTAACAATATGAAAATGGTTGAATAAATCATATGGCTATTAAAACCATGTTTTCAAAGAATTATAACATAGAAATAATTCATGACAAAAGTGTTAAGTGGAAAAAAAGCAGGATAAAATATTATATATAGTGTAAACCTGATTTCAGATAAAGAAATCTATAAGTATACTACATGTAAATATCAAAGTTATGCGCACACACACACACACACACATACACACACACACACATGCATATAAACACATAGATCCTCTAACAACAAATATTCCAAATGTTAATAATGACTGCCTCTGGGTGATAAATCCCAAGTAATTTTTATAAATTGTCTAATAGCCTCCTATATTTTTCATATATTCCTTAATAAATATTACTTCTAAATAAAAATATTATAGAGGAAATAGTCCTTGATTTTAGTTAATCTTTTATAAAAACATGCTTCAACTAAATGTATTTTTTAATATTCTAATAAATATAATCCTTAGGTCTTTAGGGTATGTCAATTGGATGATGCAAGGACTATTTAGTATTTTAAAAATTAAAACAAATCATTATGCATTGCTAATGGGAATGTAAAATGGTGCAGCCACTATGAAAAATAGATGGTTTCATAAAGAATTAAACATGGAGTTATCATATGATCCAGTAATTTCATATGTGCTCTAAAAGACCAAAAGGAGACTCAAACAGATATCTGTATACCAATGTTCACAAAAGTATTATTCACAATAGCAAAAAGAAAGATATAACAAAGTGAATAAACAGAATGTGACAAACATACAACTGAATATTAATTACTAAGCTTTAAAAAGGTAGAGAGTTCTAACTATGCTATAACATACATGAACCTTAAAGGCATTATGTTAAGTAAAATGATCCACACCAACACACACACACACACAAAAACAAACAAACAAACAAACAAACAAAAAAACTCCATGATTTCACTTAAATGAAGTACATAAAGTAGTCAAAAAAAGAAGAAAGTAGAATAATGGTAGCCAACAGCTATGAGAAAGGGAAAATGGCCATTTACTATTAGTATGTAGTTTCAGTATGGGAAGATGAAATGTTCTGGAGATGGATGTTGGTGATGGATGTCACAGTACCTAATATCACTAGAATGCAGACTAAAAAATGGTTAAAATAGTAAATCTTAAGTATATTTTACCACAATTAAAAAAACAGTTAAAATGGTAAATTTATTTCATGTATATTTTAGTACAATTTTTAGTTCATATGTAAATTGGGATCAGTATTTCAATGGAATTACTTAATTCTAGACATGTTTGCTGTTATATGAGCCCATTTAACCCATAATGCAGTAAGTATAAGCACAGTATATTAGAAGGAGACTGTTTTATAATTTTCATAAATAATATTACCAAAAACAGAACTAAAAGAGAATATGATATTTTAATTTATCCTGTTTTTTTAAAGGAAAACATATAATAGGATGATGATGAAACTTCTGGATATTTGGAAGTATTCTAGGAATAGATTTTTATATCCAATTGTACTTTCTAAAAGAAAGATGAAATTACAACTTCGGTAAGTATAAATTTCAATTAAAATATATGTGCAATGATAAAGGCATATTAAGAACTAAGAGACACAATGGAATAAACAAGTTATTACAAAATTCTGTGCATTTCCAAGAAACAAACTGCTATTTAAGAAAGAATGCATTCAGTCAAGAATATTAAAAATTGACACAAAAGATTCTCATTTTGTGAACCTGTATCTTTGGGATACGAAAGACAGCAGGTATCAAAGACTTGTCCCCAGAGTAACTTCAAACAAGGGCTACTTGATTATCTTTCAGACTGGTCTAAGATACAGCAGTGTTTGAGTCAGTTAGAAGAGACAACACGCAATAAAATGAACTAACTTCATAAGCTCCTTGACGCTTACCTTCTACATGCCCATCAGCAGATATAATTTTATGTTTGATTTCTTTCTGTGACACTTGCTGAATATTTTCCCTTTGCTCTTTAGTTTGTTGCATGGTATGAGTTTTCCAGAGTTTACGTAACTCTTCTACCTCTGTCTCCGAGTCCCGATTTTGTTCCTTTCCTTGTTTGCCTTTGTCAACAGTTTGCTTTTGTTTAAATTCTGTCGTTTCTCCATAAGGCATATTTTCTTTTCCACTCTCTTCTTGGTGCAATGAATCCTCATGACGAAAACCATCTTGGATTACATGACCTTTTATACTTGTGCTTTGTTCTTTAGGGGCTGATAATTCTTGAAGGTTATCTGTAACTGTATCTCCTCCCTTAGTGGACATTTCCAGATTATTTAAATCAGATGCATGAGATAAAGCCCCAACTTCATTTGTAGAATGTTCAGTATTGGATTTTGAATGATCAAGAGTACTAGTAGACTCTGATTTGGCCATTGAACATTCTACTTCAATCTGATTGACAGTTTGCACAGATTCTGATGATGCACCAGATGACTTATCTTGTCGTAGCTGATCTGAAGAGATAAGCTCCTCTCGTATTGGAGAGAGTTCTGATTCTGTGAACACATCTTCAGAAAGAGACTCCTCAGTACTCCTAGGAGCAGTGCTGGCACTATCATTACCTGCATCACGGATTCTTGAGTCCATTTCCTCAGTATTAATTCCTGTTATTTTCTTTGAATGGCAGAAGTCCTTTCCTGATAACTGATCTAGTTCTCTGTCGTTAAACAAAGTTAAATATTATTAGACTTTAAAAATTGTCTTTTATATTCCACCAACTGAATAATTAATATCACTGAAGAGGTTTTTCAAAGAAGATAAAGTATATGTCTCAATAGAATATAAAAATTTTGATTTATTCACAAGGAGAAAGTAATCACATTCAATTTTCCAGTAACTGCTTAAGATTTGGAAAACAACAATATAAGATTTCCTTGAAAGGAATCAAAGAAAGTTTGATAACATAATTCTGGCTGAAGCTAGAATTTTAAACAAATATTTACTCATTGATGGAATATAGAAAATAGCTTAAAGAAAATTTCAATTAAAATGTTGTATCTTTTAATAAAATGAATACATCCGATTTGTTATATACACACACAGCATTCATTTACATTCAAATAGAGGTTGAATTAAAATATAAGGTTTAAATAGAAGGCTTAAAAACAATCTCAACAGACTGAGGCAAAACTATTTTCAGGAAATCTTTAAGCTAATAATCCTAAATAAAAGTTGTAAGAGAACTTATTCAGGTAAAGAATTTAGACATTGGAATGAATGATTCATAATTGGGTTCAGCTTTACTTCTTTATTGCCATTTGTCTGGACAAACACTCATGTTCAAAGGCCATAGTTTAAGTTCTGGAAAAAAGTAAGTACACATCTTTTTTCATGAAATGTAAATCAGCAATTTACAGTGATGGTTAAAAGTATCTCGTGGCAAACAGAAACTACATGAATTCTTACTGGATACAGTATTAATATTTATACATATACAATTAGAGGACAACCTAAAAACACTATAAATGGAAAGAATGGAAAGTAACATAAAAATAGTTACTTCTCTGTATGGAAAAGTTGTACATCTTTTTATCTCATTCTCTTTCTTGCATTTATCAAATTATCTGTAATAAATCTGCATAATTTTTATAACTAGACTAAGTAAAAATTTTAAAATATTATTCAGTTGAAGTTCAATTTATATCTCTGCCTCTAATGTACTGGATTCATCTTTTAATTAACACAAGCATCTAACTTGTGTTATTTAATATACAATAGTGTCATCTACTGGTATTTCATTTAAACTGCATCTATGAGTTCTTGGAATTGGACACTAATTTTGAGAAATCTTACCTGTACAATAGAATTATAAGACCCTTAGGGTAAGAGATAAAAATAAGAGCCTAATAGGAAACATATTTAGGTAAATGCTAAACTCTTCAGAGTTAATATGTTTAAAGACTAAACATTTATGCCAATGAAGCTGCTACTGTTTCAATATAGTTCCAGACAGTAGCTCTGAAATCAACTTTCTAGAAAGTATAAAAAGACAAATCAAAATTTTCAACGCATTTTTGCTACATATGGCATTATTCTGCAAATAATTTCATGCTTTGTTTATCTAATTTGGTGTCAAATATTCTTTTTTATTAATCTATATGGCAAGATTTAAAGATATTTCTTTCTGGAGGAATTTTTGTTTTAAAGTATGGATTTAGTGCATAGTCTTTCCACATGATACTCTAAATGACAAAACAGTGAACTGAAAGGAAAAAAGAGAACATCCTAGTAGAATAGACATATTGTTCAGAATAAGATAACCCCAAAATATCATAAAACAAATAGAAAAGTAGGACAACAAAAAAAATCTCACCAATGATTGTATATTCCCAAATATAACCTTCCTCTTTCTCTCTGAATCTTATTCTTTAGGTTTTCTCCTGTCTCATCCCGCCACCCACCCTCAATAATACTTAATTGCTGAATGTGACTCTGAATAATGATCTACAAACATAACCAACAGAAGAAGATGATGACACATTCTAATTATCTGTGTCTATAAAGATTAATTTATCACGCCAAAATAATACGTATGGTTTGGAAGGTATACTGGTGAATTTTCCAAGAGATTTTTATTCTATTACACATATCCTAACAACTCATCTATTCTTAATCAGAGACAAAAACAATTGCTCCTTTCTCCTTTATAAATTTTCTGCCCAAGAGCCAATTTTGAAAGAGCCATCATCATACCTATGAGTTCATAAAGGGATGGAAATATCAGTATTAGTCAAAGTGAAGCCAGTTTTTAAACTGTTGCCAAAGTAAAACACGGAAGGATAGGGAGGTTCTTTTCTACTACATATTAGTTTTCTTTCTTTCCATTTTTCATTGTCTGTAGACCTATATTTTATCATTTTCTCCTTTTATTTCTCATTCCTCTTTTTCTCTCTGGTCACTAATTTAGTCAGCTTTCAAAGTCTATGACACATCCCCATGTTATTGAAACATATGAATCCCCTGAACAGTGTATTACAAGGTTAACGCTTCCTAATAATACAACTTTCAAGTTTTCTCCTTCACATTCTGTACTTTTGTGAAGAGTGCAAAAGTAAAAAATCAATAAGTTAAAAAATAAAACTATTCTGGTTATAGCAGTGTCAAGTATTTATTTTTGTGGCCTGTCCCACATCCTGCACCTCACTCACTCTTTAGGCCTTTTGAGGAAAATTTAAAAACTATCTCTGACAATGATTACTCACAGAGGTAAGTCAAAATTCTAGATACTCTATCTAAATTAAAAAAAGAAAACTGATAAACATTGAATTAATCAGTACTATAGGTTACTTCTCAAATATCTGGTTCTTGACCAAAGATACAAACATAAACCTAACATAATTGCTAACTACTTTTGGTTGTATTAAGAATAATAGTTTTAATACTGCACATATTTTTGTTTCATTATTAATAAAGTGAAAAGTATGTATAAAAACTATTAAATATTTTTAAGAACATTAGAACAGAATTCACTATCTAGATGTAAACAAATTGCAAAGGAGCAAAAATTTCACTCTTACATGGGTAAGGATTCCTTTATTTTGCTATCCAAAATTTCTTTGTACATTGCAGCTGACATCACCTCTTCCATTGGACACATGATGCCATATTCCTCACAGCCATTCTCTTGAACCAATGGGTCATTTTTATGTGGATCAAACATTATATTATTTGGAGTAACTAGCAGCACACCACTGACTGTGCCCTAAGATGAAAAAAGAAAATAATATTTAATCTTCAAAGTTTAAAATTTCAAAAAGAATTCTAGCAAGGTTTACTAACGGTCTTATGATATTCAGCTATCATACACACAAACACACACACACACTAAATCATATATATGACTCAATAACTAGGACATTCTCATGAAAACGTTTCAAATGACAATCCATTTTCCCAGTGAATTCTGCCATTTAGGAGAGGTAGAATACAAAGAATATCATACTCCACCTAAAATAATCAAGCCAGGAATTAATTCTGCAAACTCAGCAAAATACTATATTATCATGTATCAGAAAAATAATTTCAGTAATTTAGAAGGGACTGTAAAGTACTGCAAAAGCACAAAGCTATGTTTAACCTTAATTTGCATCCTTCTTCCTGTGCTATTCCCTCACTGCAAGTACCAAATAGTTTAATGTATACAGTGCAGACGCTATCAAATCATGTGACAGTTTAATCCATTATAAAAGGAAAAGAGCAAAATTTCTTTACAATATCTTTTTTTTTTTAAATGACTGCTTTTCTCTTGATTCTGCTACTTCCAAGTTATGTAACTTTGGGAAGCAATGCCTTTGGGTCTAATTGTTTATTCACAAAATTAGACAGATTAGATGACCTCTAAAGTATACAACAATTATTTTTAATTTCACCATGAAAAGATATAAAATTTTAAACACATTTATATAAATACTGATACAAATCTGCTTTCTAGCCTATTTTTATAAACTAAATTTCACAGGCCGCTGATACAATTAATGTTAATTAATATTTATTGAATACTTCGTATGTATCACACTTTTATATACTTGTTGTTCATTTGATCTTCATAATCGTATCTCTGAGATGGTAGAATTGTTTCTGTTTTGTAGATGGGAAGCCTAAGACTGAGAAAAACAAGACATGTTGACCTAAACAAGCAGGATTAAAAATCCAGATAGTCTGAATTCTTTACTATATTCCTTTGGCATATGGGTTAAAAACTACAATTACTCTAAATCAAGTATGGAATATTCTTTAACTAGTATATTTTTTAACTCTTATTCCACTGTGTTCTATATATGCAAAAATGAAGAGCAAAAAGAATTCTAAAAATCCTACGGTTACTTCAAAGTTGTCTTCCTTTTCCTGAAGCTATTAAGGGAAAGAAAATCGTAAATCTTGCTTGATTTAGTATCATACCCTTCTTCCAAGTCCATATTCAGTTCTGTGAGTTACCTAGCTCAACTTTAAGAACACAAACAACTAAATTATGGAAAACACTGTCATTAAGAATGACCAATGCCAGATTAAAAAAAAATCTAATGCTGAAAATGGTCATCCAAAAACAAGTGGGAAAAAAGTGACTACATGTGTTACAGATAATTAAATATTTTCACTTAATATTATTTATAGTAAATGCATGTAATTGGAGAGAAGAGAATGTGCAGATACATTTTGGTGGATAAAGGGAATCAATCTGAAACTAAGCAGCACTTCTTTTGGTCCAGACCATGAAACAACTAAGTAATCAGTAACTATGTAAAATAGCAGCTTATTTAACTTTTGATTAATATTTTAATTAGATTAATATATATTAATTTGTATTTCCGGAGTACATGCTGACTCAAGTCAATGAAATAGTAAAGTATGTTGTAGGGTTAGGGTTAGGGTTAGGGTTGTATTGCAAGGTACATCCAAAAAACATATAATCAAGACTACGGTAAAATGTAAAAAACCTTAAAGGTTTCCAGTATCTCATATCTTCTCTTTCCGGTAGATTAAATTATTTCAGAAATTAAACCAAGCAATCATCCAGAAATTTTTTTAAAAAAGGAGCAAATTTCAGGTTCTCTCAAAAACTTTAGGTCACTCTTAATTTTATGTTCATTGATTTCAACCACATTATTTGGTTCACTAGCATAACATAAATTTTATCTTTCATCTTAAGAGTACTTTCACAAAGATAATGCTAACTAGCTACACTGCAATAAAAGGTCAAATGTAATGATAATACTTTTATTTGTCCATGCACATTAATACTATTGAAAACTCTATCAAAAACTGTGCTACTACTTTTTAGATTAGAAGGGACTTGAAACCCCTTCTTACTAGATGGATCAATCTGCTGAAGCTAATTTCCAGGAATCCATGCTTATATGCTATTACTAAAAGGTGAATTCTTCAAGCTTTCTTTCCTCTGCAGCATAATCAAGGTTTCCATACTTGGCACTTTTTGAGGCAATCGGTCACATGCATTCTCTATAAATCAAGAGTTGACCATGAGAAATGTTTCTTCAGCATACAATTCATGAAAATCTCTTGAGAAAGTAACATAAAATTCATTTGACCAAGATCCAATCTAAAATCATAAACTCACACTAATGCATTCCTTTTTGATTGTTCTAAAATATTGACATATCATCATTATATTAAGACTGTTGTGAGCAAAAGATTTCCAATTAAGTATCTTCTTAATCCATGACTTTTAGAAACTTCAGACACAAATTATTCTTTAGTATTAACATTTTAGCTTTCTTATGTATAATTTCCTGGAATCTTTTAAGGAGAAATTATTTATATTCTAATATAAAGTCTATCTCCAAGAGAAAAGTCATCGTTTATAATAATTCAATAAATACTAAAAGATAAAAAGACTATGATTTAGGAACCCATCTCAGTTAATAGAAAAGTATACAATGATTTTTATTTTTTAAGTCCACAATAATTTAATCATTATAGTTTTGATAAATTTCTATTATTTTATGTGACTAACTTTACTATAATCAATATGTAGGAAGATGAAAGAAGAAAAGACAAATTGCAAAAGAAATAACAATATCCTGCTTACTTTCTTCTGTGCATTATAATAAAGAGAGCCAGACTCTTGATTATATTGCAATAACATCAGGAAGCAGAGTATTTTGGCTATTCTTAATCCTGCCAATGACTTTATCTTTACTTTGATCCTTAAACAAAATTTTTATTTGTATATTTGCAAATAAATTTCTGCTTCAAGCCAAGAACTAATTCTCAGTATGAGATTTCTGGACATCTATAAAGGGTTTCCTTCAAGATTTTGAACAAGTACATATTACTAACTATGCATAGAACAAGTATCCAAGGATGAGAAAGGAGCACACAAAAGAAGCAAAAGCAACCCCCAGAGGCCACAGAGTCAGGAATACTTTATATGCTCGTTAATCAGAGAGAAAAGCCTTGTATGTATAGGGCCTCAGAATATTCTGAAGAGTATTTTCTCAATAAAGGGGAAAATTAGTCACAGATTAAAGGCTGCAGTAGTCTTGCCTAAAAAACTAACAACAACAAAACTTTAACACAGAACACAACAGGATTAAATTGTTTATAAGAAATTTAACCAAGAAAAAACTATAAAAATATTTACAGGAATACAACTGTATCCAAAAATCATACACTAGTCATGGAAAGAAACAGAAAAAAAAATGACCCACAACAAAGAAAAAATTCAATTAACAGAAGATCCTGAAGTGAGACAAAAGAAAAAAATAGTAGAAAAACTATTAAAACAATTATTATAATGATATTCTAAAATAGAGAAAAATGATAGTGCAGGTAGGTGGAGATATGAAAAATATGAGACAGAGTTTAGACTTACAAAGATGAGACTTTCAAGATTGAGATGAAAATTACTCTGGAAAGAAATAACAATAGATCATACATGGGAAGAAAAACAATAGTTAATTTTAAGATATATAATAATTAAGCTGGGGGCAGTGGTATATGATTATAATACCAGCAACTGAGGACACTAAGGAGGCAGATCCCAAATTGGAAGTAAGCCATTTATCGACATCCTGCCTCAAAATAAAATAAAATAAAAGGATGGGAGATAATGAAGTGCCCTTGAGTTTAATCCCCAGTACTATATGTGGGAAAAAATATAGCAATTAAAATTATATAAATGAAAAGACAGGAAATATGTGAAAAGAGTTTCAGGGACCTCTGAGATAATGTTAAACAACCTGTGTGCCTAACTGGAGTTTTTAAAGAAGATAAAAGATGGAAGAGAAAAGATATCTGAAGAAATATAGCCAAAAATATTTCCAAATTTGACATAAGCTACAAACCCACAGATATTATAAGTTAAATAAAGCCAAAGCAAATTAAATATGAAAAAAGGCATACCATATTCAAATTGTTCAAAATTAGTAACAAAGAGAATAAAAGAAAAACTACATAATTTCTATCACAAAATACCAAATATAGAAACAACAGAAGACTTCTCTTTGGAAAAATAAAAGCCAGAAAATAACAGAATTATAACTCACTGGATGTTGGAAAAGATTATAACAACAGGACACAGAATGTTATAGACCCAGTGGGAGACAGTTCAGCAATTTCTAATAAGCTAAACATAATCTTATCATACCATCCTATAGTCATGTTCCCTGGCATTAACCCAAATCAGGTCAAATTTTACATCCACAGCAATCTGCACATGACAATTAGCATGGCGTTATTCATAAATATAAAATTTGGAAGAGACTAGGATGTTCTTCAATAGGGAAAATTGCTAAATAAATTGTAATATAACAGCACAATGGAATGTTATTCAGCAATAAAAAGAAATGAAATGTAAAGCCAGAAAAGTCATGGAAGAATCTTAAATGCATATTGCTAAGTGAAAGAAGTCAATCTGAAATCCTACAACAATATTATTTGATTTCAAATACATGGCACCCTGGAGATGGTAAAAAGATAATTAGTTACCAGGGGTTCATGAGGAATAGAGAAGGGATAAGTAGGTGACACACAGGGGATTTTTAGGGCAATGAAACTATTCTGTATAATATGGCAAGGATGGATACATGTCATTATATACTTGTCAAAACCTATAGAATGTTCAGTAGAACCCAAGACTCAATTCTGTAGACTATGGACTTAATAATTACTAGTTCATCATTTATAACAAATATAGCACACAAATACAAGATGTTACTAATAGAGGTAATGGGGTAAGAAGGATAAAGTATATGTGAACTTTTTCTGTAAAATTCTTCTATCAATTTAAAATTGCTTTACAAAATAAAATCTATTATTTTTTAAAAAAAATCAACTGAGGATAAAAAGGATACAGTGGCAGAAAATAAAGGGATTAAGGATTCTTTTTTTAAAAGTTCATATATACAGAATTTTGAAAAGATACATAAATGACAGTATTATTTAAAAAAGAAGGGAAAACACTTTTTTAGATATTCAAACACTGAAAAAATTTATCACCAGTTGAATTGCACTATAAACATTTTAAAAAATCTTCAAGTAGAAAGAAAAATGATACAAGACTGAAATCTGGATCTATTTTTAAAAAAATGAAAGGCAGAGAGAATGAAAAAGAAGTGGATAGATATAATAGTTTTTCCTTACTTTTAAAAGCAAAAATAACATTGCATTTGGAGTTTAAAACATGTAGAAATAAAAAGGTAGAACAATAAGAGCACAAAGGTTGTGGGGGAAGGTGTGACAACACAGTTGACCCTTGACATAAAGAGTTTGAACTTCATGAATTCTCTTATGAGCAGATTTTTTTTTTGCATGTGATTCATAAAAATTTTTAAAAAACTGGCAACTGAACTAAAAAAATCAACAACTGTGCCATGAATGCATGAAATATTTGTATATAATAGTCTATTATTAATTACCACAATATATAGGAATCTTGTAAGTTAAAATTTTACCAAAATTTAAATAAACACTTAATAGACAATACACAGCACCATTTGCACTAAAGAAAAATGTAAAAAAAAAAAAAAAAAGGAAAGATGCAGCATTAAGTCATAGAATATAAAACTAATTACAGTATATATGTATTACCCTAATAATTTTGTAGCCATCTCTCCCATTGGTATTATGGTGGGCTTAAGTGTTGAGGTTATCTGCTTCAAACACTGAAAATCTAACAAAAGAGGTAAAAGAGTTCTACAAATAAAACTACAAAACACTAAAGAAAAAAATTGAAGACTTTAGAAGATGGAAAGATTTCCCATGTTATTGGATAGGCAGAATTAATATTGTCAAATTGACCATACTACCAAAAGCACTATGGAGATTTAATGCAATTCCCATTAAAATTGCAATGACATTTTTCATAGAAATAGACAAAGCAATCATGAAATTCATTGGAAAAATAAGAGGCCTAGAATACTCAAAGCAATCCTTAGCTAGAAAAGCAGAACAGGAGGCCTCAAATACCAGACCTTAAATTATATTACAGAACTATAGTAACAAAACCAGCATCAAAATAGGCATAAGATCAATAGAATAAAAGACACAGAACAAACCCACATAAATACAGTTAATCTCACACTAGACAAAGGAACAAAAAGTATACATCAGAGGAGAGAGACTTTTCAACATATGGTGCTGGGAAAACTTGAAATCCACATGTAGTAGAATGAAATTTAACCCCTATCTCTCACTTTACACAAAATTCAATAATTAAACTCGAAATGGATCAAAGACCTAGGTATTAGACCGAAACCCTGTGCCTACTAGAATAAAAAGTATAGGCCCAACACTTGAACATGTAGACTTAGTAATGGACTTCCTTAACAAGACTTCTAAAGCACAAGAAGTAAAAGAAAAAAATCAATAAATGGGATGGTATCAAACTAAAAAGCTTCTTCACAGCAAAAGATACAATCAAGAACATGAAGAGAGAGCCTACAGAATGGAGAAAATCTTTGCTATCCATCCCTCAGATAGGGTGTTAGTTTCTAGGATATACAAAGAATTAAAAAACTTCAACACCAAAACAAAACAAACAAACAAAACCCCCCCACAAATAACTCAATCAATAAATGAGCAAAGGAACTAAAGAGACACTCTGCAAAAGAAGAAATATGAATGGTCAACAAATGTATAAAAAACTCTTCAACATCTCTATCAATTAGAGAAATGCAAATTAAAACTACAGTGAGATTTCATCTCACTCCAACCATAATGGCAATTATCAAGAACATAAGTTAACATGTTGGCAAGATGTGGGGAAAAGGGTACACTCATACATTGTTGGTGGAGCCACAAATTGGTGCAATCACTATGGAAAGCAGTATGGAGATTCCTCAAAAAAAAAAAATAGGAATGGAACCACCATTTGACTCAGTTATCCCACTCCTTGATATATATATGCAAAAGAGTTATAATCAGCATACTACCGTGATACAGTCACATCAATGTATATAGCAGCACAATTCCAACAGCTAAGCTACAGAACCAACCTAGATGCACTTCAACAGATAAATGGATAAAGAAATGTGGTTTATATACACAATGGACTATTACTCAGCCATAAAAAAGAACAAAATTATGGCATTTTCTGGTAAATGGATGGAACTGGAGACTATCATGCTAAGTAAAATAAGTCAACTCCAAAAAAATAAAAGGCCTAATGTTCTCTCTGACAGATGGATACTAATACACAATAAAGGGGGGAGGAAGAACAGAAGTTCATTAGATCAGACAAAGGGAAATGAAAGGAAGGAAAGGGGGATGAAAATAGGAAAGATAGTAGAATTAATCGATGTAATTTCCTAAGTACATATATGAATACACCTAAGTGAATTTTACCATTGTGTACATCCACAAGACTGAGCTCCATTATTATAATAAGATATATTCCATTCTTGTATAAATATATCAAAATAGATTCTATTGTTATGTATAACTAAAAAGAACCAATAAAAAAAACGCTGTTACATTAATCATTTCTACTTGAGTAGTTGTCTCTCCAATAAATTATACGTGCTACTAAAAAGTAATTTCTTGCAGTTCCCTTCACTTGTCTCATGATATATAATATATATATATATATATATATAAAACACAAAATATGTGTTAATCAACTGCTTGTGTTATTTTGGTAAGGCTTCCAGTCAATAAAAGGCTATTAGTTAAGTTTTTGAGGAATCAAAAGTTATAGTGGATTTTCAACCGCATGGGGAGGGGCAGTTTTAACTAACTCCTATGTTGTTCAATGGTGAACTGCATACTTTTATAACTTTCTTACACAATATGTTAACTAATTTAATATTATTTAAATTAGATTATGACATATTAAAAATATATACTGTAAATTCTAAATGAGTCACAAAAAAATAAAGTGCTATAGGTAATAAGCCAGCAAAGGAGATAACATGAAATTATAAAGTACTCAATGCAGCAGGGTGCAGTGGTGCACACCTGTAATTCTGGCAGCTGGGGAGGCTGAGGCAGGAGAATCAGGAGTTCAAAGCCAGCCTCAGCAAAAGTAAGGTGCTAAGCAACTTGGGGAGACCCAAAAGAGGGCTGGGGATGTGGCTTAATAGTTAAGTGTCCCTGGGTTCAGTCCCTAGTACCAAAAACTAAAATACGTACATACATACTTACATATTTAGGCTCAATGTAAAAAAATGGAAAAAGATAAAACACGTTAACACTTATTGAAAGGAAGCTGAAGTAGATATAATACTATTCCCAGAGTGGGTTTCATAGTCAAGAATATTACAAGAATAAAGAGGTCCTTTCATAATGACAAACAATTCAATTCATCAAGTCAATATAAATTCCTAAACATTTTTGCACCTAATAGCAGAGTTTCAAAACACACACACACGCACCCCAGAAGAAAACTGAACTGCAAGAAGAATAGACAATTACACAATTACAGTGAGATATTTCTACATCTTTCTGTTAAGAAGAAATAGAACAAATAGAAAATCAGCAGGAATACTTAAGAACAACACTATCACCCAACTTGACTTATGTGATTTATAAAATATTTTACCTACAGCAGAATACACATATTTTCAAGTGCACGTTGAACATTTCTCAAGATATACTGTATTCTAGACTTTAAAACAGGTCTCATCAGTGGTATACTCTCCGATGGCATAGAATGAAGTTGGAAATTAGTAAAAGAAGATAACTAGAGGGGCTGGGGTTGTAGCTCAGTGGCAGAGACCTTGCCTCTCATATGTGAGGCACTCGGTTCTATTCTCAGCACCACATAAAAATAAATAAACAAAATGAAGACATTATATTCATGTATAACTAAAAAATATTTTTAAAAAAGTATCTAGAAAGTTCCCAAATATTTGGAAATTAAAACAATCTGAAATATTCAATGGGGCAAAGAAGAAATCAAGAGAAAATATTTTTAAATGAATGAAAATACTACATTATCCAGATTCTGGGATGCAGCTAAAAGACTGCTCAGGAGGAATTTATGCACTAAATGTTTGTTATTTCAAATAGTTCATGAATTCTGACTCTAAGTAATGGTTCTCGTGTATGCCTGCAAAGTCAGTATCAAGTTATAGTCATTTTCCAAGTAAAACCTGGAATTTATTTTTTAATTCTGTATTAATTTACAATAATTCCTTTGAAAATTGGAAGTTTTTCCTTGAAAAAGCAGCCAGGTATGGTAGAGAAAACAGATTCAAACTATGAATTCTGCATAATGGAGAAACCTTGGATATGTTAAATCTTTTCTGATTTTTTTTCCTATGAAGAAGAAATAGGACCTCCTATTTCACAAATTATTCTGAATTGATAAATTAATTAGTATACCTCAAGTCATTCTGACATATAGTCGGTACTCAATAAATAGTTTTCTTCCCATTTATGTGTTATAATAACTTTACAAAAGTAGTATTTCAAATAGTACCCATTAATAATCTCTTTTTTCTTACATGCTTCTTGAAACATTCTAGAAATAGTAATTAACTGCATTTTATAGTGAATTTATTTGTACTCCATTACCTTTAACAATTGTAACAGACCACCAGACTTTAGGTTATGTGAAAGGACCATGCTGATTCAAGCTAGGAATTATCTCAAATGCCTTTAAAAAAAATTATTTTTTAGTTGTAATTGGACACAATACCTTTATTTTATTCATTTTATTTTTATGTGGTGCTGAGGATCGAACCCAGGGTCTCGCACACAAATGCCTTTTTAAAATATTCAGGTATTTGGGGCTGGGGTTGTGGCTCAGTGGTAGAGTGCTTGCCTAGCATGCATGAGGCACTGGGTTTGATCCTCAGCAACATGTAAAAGTAAAATAAAGACATTGTGTCCACCTAAAACTAAAAATATATTTAAAAAAATATTCAGGCATTTGCTAATGTTGGTGAGAAAAAATGTAAATGGAAAACTGTCATGTTTTAATTAATAAATTAGGCATGATTAAAAGTTTTCTCTAAAATATCATCCATTACCTTGCCACTGGTGATATATTTGCAATTGATTTTAAGAAATTTCTCAGTAAATGCTTCTTCTTCCTCAGAAGTTGAAGATACCACTCGTGCAGGTCGAATACCAGTAAAATTTGATGAAGGAGTTGCTTCTTTTGGAGGGATTACATCAGTATTCTTTAAAAAAGAAAAAAAGGCACTTTAGAAAACTAAATAATAAACACATTATGAAAGTCAAACGAACAGTTCTTCCCAATGTACTGTTCTTTCCTACTACATTCTGGAGGTTAGCCCAAAATGTTCTTATATAAAAAAATTATAATAATAGTGTTGTTTATGAAAACAATAGTAAAGATCTCAAATACAACTTAAACATACACTTCTAGTGATTTCGTAAAAGGGAAATATTTGTGTGGGTATATGTCTATACCCACACAGGCACACATACAAAATATGTAAATGAAAACATACATAATCATCAGGAAAACATTAAAAACTACATTACTTGTACTCTAACCCCCACCAGCACCCACAGTGAAGCGTTTATTAAAATACTGTTCTTCACAAGATTGTACAATACCCATCAGGTTTTGGGAGTAGAGAAGAGGTGAAAAGCTTGTATTTGTTGCCTAAATATACAGTAAAACCCATTCATTGGAATACCATTAAATTTCAAACTACAAAGTTTAGTTAGATTATAGTTTAAAACTTTTGGTGCCATGAACCTTTTGCAGAACAGCCTATGAATGTGTTCTCACAATGTAATTGAATGGTTCAAATAAAATGTAAAAGAAAAAACCATTATTGACATACAATTATCAAAACATTTTTAAAAACAAACTGAAAATTAGTGCATACGTTTCTTAATACACTAACAAGACCTAATTATAAATAATATAATGTGTAATTATAATGTTGAATATAATTGTTGTTCAATTACTGAAAACCACATTTTGTGATGTTTACAACAGGAATAAAGTGATCTGAAAATATCTATGCATTATATTGAGGAGAATGCCACAGGTATGCCTATTATTATATATTTGCCATGTAAATTCTTATTTATTCATAATCTTAATTTTAAAAATATCTGACTGCACTTAAAATTTTTATATCCAAATTCTCAGACCCTTTAAATTACTACACACAATATCCTCCCACAGAAATTCAATATTCACTTGAACACTGTAAGAGGCTAGATGGATTGATTCCCTTTAACCTTTTTAAAAAATATGTCCACAGAGGCATTTATTTCATACTTTATGAATAAATGTAACTGCCTTATGAACAGTTTTCATAGTAGCAATACTTCTGAGATTTGAGTTAAAATCTGTCACTTTTTAACTTCTAATAGTTTTAATTTGGGTTTTAGAAATAATAAACAAGACTGCCTTCTCTTCTGTCTCATAACTGAGATATTGGAAAAGACAGCAAACCTTACAAAACTTTTTCTAACCTAATGAAGAAATGTAACTTCTTCAACCCATATAGGGCAGACTTTTTAAAGGAAATTTACACTCAGCTAAATTCTGTAAATTGACAAATGAGTAAGATGAAGCTGAGATGCAAATCCATGTTACCAACACATGTTGCCAGTAAGTTTAACTGTTACACTATAAACCTTCCCTTCCCTTCCATCAAATGACTGCAAATATGCCAAGAGAAAAATAGCTGATGTTGAACCACCAGAAAGGCCCAATGCAAGCTGGCAAAAAGCTATCAACAAATTTTATGACTGCTCAATTACTTCCAAATTAACAATAATATTATTATGTAATATGTAACCCCACTCACAAGACAAGATAGATATAGATATCTGAAGGTACATTATCAAATGCTTCCTTAAATGAAAATAAACCACGTTGAACAACATGATCTCCAAGGTTCCCTAAAAGGATATAATTCTATAACTCAGTATCTACAACAATTCTGATTTTTCAGTGTAATCCTATTACATGAGTTAGCTTGCAAATGCTCAAAATATAGCACAAAAGAGATAATTTCTTTCAGAAAGGTCAAAGTTGTTCAGAGGAATTATTATCACACAGTATTACAACTTACATAAATTTACATTATGCAGTGTATAAGTATCTCAAAGTAGCTAGTTTTGACTGATATTTAGAGATGTGATTCTTAATACAATTGTTTGAAGCTCATTTGAGGACTTTCTTATATTTCTCTGTGTAATTTTCTTTTAGCCAACGGAGAAGGAAAGGTCCTTAGAAATCCAGACATATAAATATCTATCTAGCCCCAATATTGCCCCATATATTCAAGTGTGAAAAAGCGAAGTATTACCAGGACAAATTGTTGAAAAAGCTGAATCAGACTCATTTATCATGTGATAACTACACATTATTAAAAATATAATTTATATAATATTACCATAAGTCACTACCATAAACTAATAACTCCAAATTCTTCACTTGCCTTCTTGCCTTGGCTTTATTGTGTTTTTGCCCCTTTGTGGTTGAAAATTTGTAGAAATGTTCTCTAGTAACACAGAGGTAACACACAGGAAGTTTGTGGAGGAAAAGCCATACAGGCAGAAATACCAACAGTTTTCATACAACATATATATGCTAAATAACTTAAAAGAAAATGTTTAATATTAAAGCAATGTATGTTAATTTCTTTGTTTAATATGATATATAATGAGTACCATTTACTTCCTATACCTTTCAGAATTTATTACATTCAATTTCTTAGAATCAAGAAGTTGAGAATGCTAAAAATCAAAATCCAAAATAAAATACAAAAAAAAAAAAAAAAAGAAAACTAAATGCAATTGTAACAACACCATTAGTGTTATACAAGGGGCTTTGGATCTGGCTTTCAGTTTTCTAACAACCAGATTAAATGCAAAGCCAGATCAATATTTGATTCTAATTATGGAAGTGATGCATCCATTTAGAATCTAGAAAAAAACTGTTGCTCAGTACTTCAACCATTTCTTATGATATTGAAAATACAGGAATTTCTTGTATATAAAAGAATTAATTTCTTAAAATCTAAATAAATAAAAAACCATATTTTAAAATTCTATTTTATCACATATTAAACATAAAATTCTGTTCTAAAAATTAAAGACCAAGCCATGATTCGGGCATAATATATTAAAAGCACATAATAAAATATAATTCCCAAATAAGTTGTTGAATTTAAAATAAGCTAGAATTTCAAAGTTAAACTATATATAACATATAAGTATTATATATTACATAGTTTATTTATTAATCATATATTTGTTTAGTACTTATATTTACATAACTTTATTATAATATGTAAGCTTTACATTTAATAAAGTACATATAAGTTGTAGATATTTAGATATTAGGATTTAAATTTAAAATTAAAGTTAAAATTCTAATTTACATAGTATAAAAAAACAGGTATAATACATTTTTATGTAGTCTTAAAATAGTAGATATTACTGTTTAGAAACTATAAGTTTAAAAATACATAGAAATACAAAGAGAAAGATGAGAGGTTATGAGTTATTTAAGTATGGCATATGTGAGAGCAATTCTCAGAATGGGACTTGATATGGAAATATTCCTAATCTGAAATCTGAAATGCTCTTAAAATCCAAACTTTTCTGAGTACTTCCATGAGGCCACAAATGGCAAATTCAGCACCTGATCTTAGATGCAGTAAAAACTATAGCACACTGAAAATACTGTATAAAATTACCCTCAGGCTACATGTCCTAAGGTATATATGAAACACAAGTGAATTTTGTTTAGACTTGGATATCTCAATACATATATGGAAATATTCCAAAATCAGAAACCTGGTCAAAAGTAGAGATGCTCAACCTATACATTCCTTTTGGGTGACTGCATTCTAAAGTACAAGGTTTCCATACTGACACAAATAAGATACAACAAATAAGCACTGGAAAAAGACCTCACATCTGTCTCTTTCTTATATACATGCACAAGGGAAAAAGTCCTTGATAAAATAGTTATCAATAATAACATTTAATTTTCTCTATAAAAAAGAGGAATATGATGAAATAATAGGGATCAAAAAACTTAAAAATGAATAAATGTAGGCAAATTAATAATTTGTGTTTTGTTACCAGTTTGGTACTTGGTATCCTAAACTTTATTTGCATGCAAATTGAAGCAGAGAAGAAAAATGAGCCACAGAAAGATAACAGAGCAGCAAGCAAGATTTCTGCACAACAATCTAGCTATTTAATGGAGAAAGTATCATATGCAAATACTAGGTCATTATGAAAATGAAAAAGTATGATTGGTATTAACTTATATAGGAAAGGCAAAGAAACATATAGTTCCTTTCAGAGAGTTTAATCAAAATTATTACATAAAGTCTCTTCCTGGAAATTTGTTTGAAAATGTAACTTACATACAACACTCATTCCTTAGTTATGCTAGATAAATTAATCCATAATGTTATACTCAAAAGAATGATTAAGTTGATAAGTTGTTTTTAAAAGGCAGTCTATCAAAAAATGTAAGTTTTCCAAGTACTAGTATATGCATACTCACAGAAACAAATAAAATTCAAATTGGATATGGACTTCTTATTGTGATACTTTCATGTATTATGTAAAATTCCTTTCTATATTAAATTACATGGATTTGATGAGCACCTTTGGATGATCACCACCAAAAGTAAATCAAATTTAATAAGAATATTTACTTAAAAATTAAAACTTGCCACTTTAATTAACAAACGTTACTCTTGTTTTAAACATAGTCAAAGCAGAATGAAAAAAACATGATAAATGTATACACAGTAATATTTCTTCATAGCCATCATGAAAAAGCAGAGATACTTACAGTGGTCTTTTCAAATTCGGCTTCAGATGATGTTGGTGACAGAGGACTTATGGGGCTTAGAGATGGCGAACTCTCAACACTGGACACATATTCAGGATCAGGAACATATAAAACCTATAAGAAAGCAATCACATAAAGATGAGTCAAAATGAAATGTTAATAATCAGATGATGTCGTATAAGCAAATACAATTATCAAAATAGGGAAAAAATAAAACTTTCAGATTATAAAAATATTTTTTTACCATAACAGGTCTATGGAGTAAAAGATATTTAAAAATCAATTTAAACACATTTGATAAGCATAGTACTGACACATGGTGGGGAAACAATAATTTTCAAATACTATAGGTATTCATCTTAAAGGCAATTTGGCAATAGTATAAAATCAAAATTAAAACTGCACATATCTCTTTGACGTAGCCATTCTACTTCCAGAATTTACCCTACAGAAACATGAATAAAATTAAATATGCATAAGAGTATTCATTGTAGCCATGTTAACATCAGCAAGACAAAGCATACTGTGACTGAACTGATATACATCAGTATGCACACATGAAAAAATCTGCTGTGCTTAAATAGAACATTTTCCAATCAACAATAATTAAATTTAAAATGAAAAACAAAAGCCCTAAAAATAAAAAAAAGAGAATATTTCTAAAAGTAGATGTGACCTGTAACTGGAACTGGCTGCTTTTGAAAAGGAAATTAATGAGAAGGATGCATACATTACCTTTAAAAATGTTGAAATTTTTTAATCTAATCCATGTACTACCTTAAATACTTTTGAAAGCTCTTTAAAATTATATTTGAAAAGATAATTTAGAATTATTTTTAGTATATATTAAAAAAAAACTCAGACAGACATAAATGACAATTTTGTAGAAAATTGAACAAATCTGATGAGATCTGTTCCAATCCTAAACCATCCATAGTATCATATATGATTTGTTCAAAGCATTCATAAAATTATTCCTATTACATTTTCTACATTATAAACTACAAGCAATAAATACTTTCTACTTAATGATTCTAAATATCAACACTTTTAAAAGAAGGTAATACCTGTCCAGTAACAACTGCTCGGGAGAATAATTTATTTAACTGAACAAGCTCGTTGGGTGTTGTATCAAATTTCAGGGCTATACTATTCAAAGAATCCCTTGATTCAACCTGTTTAAGAAAAAATATAATGAATCATTTTAATCTGTTAGAACAAAAACTACATTATAATATTTAATGAGTATTAACATATCTATAAAGCAATCTTAAATTTGATTAATAAAAGGAATTTTTATCTTTGGAGATAGCTGTCAAGAAATATTATGTTTTGTTAACAAATAATCTCAACTTATTATAATACAGAGTATATGCTTATCATAATACATGTGGGCCTCTAATTCAAGCTACTTCAAAATATCAAATACAATTTACAAAACATAATGTGTACTTTACAAAGTCATTAAAATACTATACTATTCCTTTACATAGTTTCTAAAATATATGGAACTTCTAAAAATATAATCATTGTATTTTGGCAAAGTATACCTATATTAAAACAAAAATGCCATTTCTAATGATTTTTCTGTATATATTCTGCCATTTATATGTAAAAGTAAAATGTTTAAATCAAACTCGATCATCTTCTTTTGAATTAATATAATTTCATGAATATATTTAGAGAAATTATAAACAATGGAATTTTACCAATCAGACTTAAAAAACTCAACTGATCTGTCAATATATTCTATTGAAGTCCTCCTTGTGTAAGGTATTTGAAGAGAACACAACTAAGTGCAACTAAGTGGTTTTATAATCTGGTTGGAAAACAAGATAGATAAAAATGGTTATATTAAAGATGGAGAACAATTTACAATAGAACAGCAAATGCAACTGAAGTTTTGAGTACAGACAGTGTATATGCACTCCAAAATTGTCCAGGAAAGGGTGTAGGAAAGTTTTAAAACAAACACTTGAAGAAAGTGATACACTGTGAGAAATTGAGAGAAGTAATAGAACGTTCAAAGTGAAGATGTGTAAGTTGATTCTTGAAGAAGGGGAAAGAATAAGAGAAGAGAAAAAAATTTTTAAAGTGAAGGTAACAGACATGGTTAGGAGGTATAAAAATATAAAGCACATTTGTGAAATATCTCCTCTTCCTCCTAAACCATCCAGAGAATCTTCCTGAAGCACAGATTTTTAAAAAGGTTATTAATTAGAATTAAAACTCTTAAAAAGCACAGGATTGAAAAGGCATTTAGAATTAGGTTGAAGAAAAGTTGGAAAGTCAGAAAAAAAAAGACTTGTGTTTTAAATAATAGACATAATATTTTCTTTACTAGCTTTTATAAAATGAAATTTATGCAAAATACTTGAGTTAATGATCTATTTCTGCATCCCCCATCTCATCTACACAATGAACTACTTTTATTGAAATAATATAAGTTCTCTGCAACAAAGTTATTTTGTAGTAACATCTATAAGTCTACATAGGACTCTCATATAATCATAACTCTTAGTTATAAAGCAAAGGAATTTGCTTATGTGGCACCTTATGATATTATGGCAACAAGCTAGGATTAATGGGACAAGAGAATGGATACAGAAAAATCAATATAACACTATTGCAGATTAGGTTTAAGGTAACAAAATGTAAAGAAATAGATAGATCAAGGTACATAATTTTCAACTAAGATTAAAGAGTTTTTAATTTATAGATTAAATGGAGTTTTTATAGTAATAGTAGTAGGTCAGGAAAGTAAATGTGAATAAGCAACCAATATTGACTCTAAAAATTCCAAACTAGATAAATAACAGACTGAACAGAAATAAGAAAATCTGACATTATTCAAGGATGGAAGAAAAAAAGGTTTGCTGTACTTTTTAAATATGACATGATACTAGGAAATGTAAGCACCCCAAAAATCAGGAATAGAAAAAGTCTGACCTTACTCTAAGTAGCTCATATAGTAAAGTTATTAAACTCTGCAAGTAACAAAATGAACATTAGAAAAAATGAGAAAAAACAAGGGACCACTCATATTTGGAATCAAGAAGAGAAGAACAGCCAGTGATGTAGATGGAATATATAATCAAAATGATAGCAAGAATACAAGGGCAATAAAGGAAAATGATAGTAAAATGTAGTACAATTAGTTTCGAGAATAAAGTAGGGTTCTAGGAAGAGAAAATAGAGACAGAAGGAGAGGATATAGCTGAAGATAACTAACGACTGACAATTTTTCTGGAATGTAAGAATGATGATTCCTTAGACTGAAGAGATACAATAAACAAAAGACAAATAAAATATGCTATATTTAAACTTATTGATGCCACTACAGAACTATAAAGACAAAGACAAAACTTTAAAAGTAACCTATAAACAAAAAGATTGCTTAAAAAATAAAATAACAACAGAGTACACAGGACAATCAATTAATACTTATTGTCCAAAGACTGGCAGAAAAATAACTATCAACTTACAAATCTACAGACAGCTAAACTTTGAGGAATGAGAGTACAATAAAGATTGTTTGGTATATAAACTGATTTTACAGCTTCAAGTTCTCACTGAAAGCATTTTTATAGACCCTCAGAAAGAAAAGTAAAAGTAGAAAGAATGATGAACAGGAAGCAACAAGAAAAAAAGGTCACTGTGTTTGATAATTGGAAAGGCATTTCAGTAGAAAAATATAGGAATATTAAGTTATTAAAGGAAAAAACATGTATATCATTTTTAAGTTCTACTTATAATTCCCACTGAAAGTGATTTTATTCTAATTTTATAACTAAACTGACAGGCATATGTGTACAAATTATATATATATATATGTGTATGTACATATATATACACACACATATATGTACATATATACACACACACATATATGTAGACATACATGATTTTAACTCTAAGGTTACCTAAAGTACAGATTAATTTTATTTACACTATATACAAAAGGTTTGTAAATACATTTAAGGTAGATCATAGAAGTAGGAGACTATAAAACAATAATCTCTTTCTTAGTTTTAGAAATATATGATTCTTTTAGAATCTGGAATATGGAAAACATAAAATGAAAAAAAAATAAAACTCTAAACAAACACCTGTTAGCTGTTTAATATGATTTCCAGCAAATACTTGATTTTCCAAAGGCAATTTATAATGTTAGAGGATTTTAAGTTTCAATTAAGCTTCTCTACAAAAATAATGGTCTTAATTTAATTATAATTTTACCACAGATACTCAATTACTTTGATTACAAAGAATGGTAAATTCCTAAGTTCAAAATTAACAAAAATTTTACAATTCTTCACAATCATGATTACATGTATAGATTTTTTATACCGTATAACAATAATTTGATGTCTTAACATAAGGAATACATCAAATTATTTTATTCACTCTTACTATTTAAAGTTACTCTCTTTTCCATCATGCAGGTTCAAGCATACACAATTTTAAGTTTTATAAAATGCTTTACTAGATTCCTTTTGAAAGTAGTAAATTAATTCTACCTTAAATTAACTGGTTTCTAACCTTTAAAAAGTAACCTAATATATCTGATATTGTCAATTATATATTACATGAAAATTGAATATAACTCAAAATTTTGACAATTTGTTTAACTTTATGGATTCATGGAAAATAACCAAGAGTCATACTGTCAAGTTTCATGAAGAAACAAATGCTATATTAACATTTTAAATCGCTATTTTCTTCATAATATATTAGAAAAGCATAAAATAAAATTAAGCTCAGGGGGCTGGGGCTGGGGCTCAGCATAAGCACACTTGTCCGGCATGTGTGAGGCACTGGGTTCGATTCTCAGCACACCACATATAAATAAACAAAATAAAGGTCTATCAAGAAGTTAAAAAAAAAAATTCAAAAATTAAACTCAGCTAAAATAATTTCTTTACAACATGTCAAGATATCTAAATAAACAATTATTTACACTCCACCAAATAAGCAGCATACCAAACACCAAAGTCAATCTCTCACTTCAGTTTTCTATAATTGAGTCAGAAATGGAAAAAAAAAATTGACAGCAGGAAGATTTGATTGTCACTTCAATAACAGAAAAAAAAAAAAAAACCTCCACTTGCATAGTTAAAAAATCAAACTAAATCTATCAACTTATGTTTTAAGTATTTTTTTTAGTGGGGTGGGTAAACAGGGATTGAACTCAGGGGCACTTGGCCACTGAGCCACATCTCCAGCCCTATTTTGTATTTTATTTATTTAGAGACAGGGTCTCACTGAGTTTCTTAGTGCCTCAATGTTGCTGAGGCTGGCTTTGAACTCTCGATCCTCCTGTCTTAGCCTCTTGAGCAGCTGGGATTACAGCCGTGTACCACACCATCCAGGTCTTTTAAAGCATTTTATCTGTCATTAACATTATCATTAGCACTACTGGAAACATAATGATAGTCACATTTCTAGAAAAAGCAAATATTTTCCTAAAAGTCTAACCTAATAGAATTATTAAAGCATAAGAACTTTGATTCACAGTTAAATTATCATTAATATTAAATTTAATTTGGTGGAAAAACATTTCATAGCTCATAGTAAAATTTCTTATTAAGGAAAAATAATCCTAAAAAACTTAACTGTTATTATTAATAAAAGTTATCCAGAGGGAAGTACAGATTTTTTTTAAATAAGGCAATTAATAATCCTTGCCATATGTGTAGTATGAACAGAAACTGTCTTAAATAACATAATTACAAAGTTAAGTTCCTTTTTTAAAAGCAAACAACTTACAGTATACTCAATAGTCCCTTTAGGTTTCTGAAAAGACATCCGTCTCCCATCTTTCTTGTCTAGGGTCTTTTTTTGGCCAGTGTCTGTAAAAAAAAAAAAAAAAAAAAATGAGGCAAAAGTCCTATTAAGTTCATTTTCCTTTCAGAGTAATGTATAGAAGTGCTGAATAGAATTCACTGGGCAGATATCTAATTCACAAATAATACAGCTTGCTCCCTGGGACTCCCTGCTCTGGAGAAAAAAAATGACTGTAAAAAAAAAAAAAAAGGAACTGACCCATACAAACCACTATAGTAATTAGAAGTCAATTCAAAACATAAATAACTGTCAACAGAAAAATTTATTATTAAACACTAGATTATGGGTCATTATTTCTACATTATAATAAGATAATTTGAAAGACATTTTAAAAATATATTTGAAGATATATACATGTATATGCTTATGTATTTGTGTGTGTGTATGTGTATATATACAAGTCTTATAGAATCTTCTCTAAAATACAATAATATTGTTATCTTCCTTACTTACACAGTGAAGTAAATTAAGGTTTGCTTTCATATATGAACATTTCACGTATTTAATTTCAGTTTATGTACCAATTATTTTTCATTTGCTTATCATGACATTTCATTTGAATATTTCCTTATCATTAACATTAAGCTAACTTGTTTCAGTTTAAACTTTACACTAGGCTTAACCTTATCTATACTTCAATGCAATTAGTACAATGATTTATTAAATTCTACTCTCAACTAAACACTGAAAAATGAATAAAATGGAAATTTCTAAAATGCTAATTTGAAAACTCAAAATAGTAAACAGAAAAGAATGCTATATTTACCTAAGATTAAAAACTAGAGTTTTCAAAGACAAATTAGTTCCACCTGAGCTAGTTCTAATCTAGAGAAATGTATGTTTTACAGTTCTCCCTCTATCAAAACTTGACTGATATTTGAACCATACTAGTTTATTTACATGTATCTAAGTAGCCCAGTTGCTGGGTGAATAGTTTTAGTGAAGCATATTAATAATAACAACAAAGTCTGAACCCCACAAAACCCAGTTAGCTCTTTAACGCTTAAGAATACTGTCCTAAAACATTCCCGATCATTCAGGATAATCCAAGTCTCATTATTATTTACTTGGTATATTTACATCCTACACAGCATCTGGAACAGTTTTTGAAATTATTATCTGTTTTTAATCTCTTCCACTAAACTGTAACCTTCAAAACACTGCCTTTGTTCTACATTTCCTCCTCAGTGCTTAACAATGGGCCTAACATGGCAAACATCTAATTCGAATGAACTGAAGCAACAACTTGATCTGTACCTAGAATTATAAGAATTATTGTTTAAAAAAAAATTGATTACATTTCCCATAAATAAAAGTAGACAGTTACAGTTCATATATTACAACTGCAGTGAAAGTGTGTTTATATACACACATATACAAATCCAATTTTTATATTCTATAAATTTATTCTTAAAATTTGAAGAGGAAAAAAAAGATAAAAACTTAGGTGAAAAAAATGGGGCCAAATATATAGTCAGAGAATTCACAAAAGGTCACAAAAATGGCCCTTAAGCTTAAAAGATATTTAATTTCACTCATAAATTGAGAAATACAAATTTAAATTGCAAGATATTTATCCCCTATCAGTATGGTAAAAGTTCAAAAACTTGCCCACACACTACTTGGCTGTAAAAAAACATTAATTCTTCCATATTTCTAATTTTAATGCAAAATGCTACAATTGTAATGAAGAAGAATGTTATTTTTGCTCATCAGAATATTTAAATCTTTTCTATGTTGAATAGCTTATACTTAAATTTGCTTCTCTGGGAAAATAAAACTATTTTAAATTAAGTTTAAATAGTAATTTATTACTGTATTTTCAAAAATGGCAGAGGAGTCAAAACCATTTTATTTTGCAATTTAAGCTTCTCTTAGCAATGCAAAATACAATTACAGATGACTTTTCACTAATAATATATCTCTCCTTATCTCATTTTTAGCAATTATCAATAGTCTACATTTACTTTGAATAACCCTTATTTGAAATTATTCGGACCATAAATTAATTCAAAAATCAGATTTTTAATTATACTGGATTTAGGGATATTTATGTAGAAGATTAAAAAGTTTCAAATTTTGGAGCAGTTCAGACTTTGGTTTTTTGGATCAGGAACACTCCAACTTTAGAAGCTTTTGAACCTGTGTTTCATAATCTCCCAAGGTTAATTATACATTTAATCACAAGAAAATTGCAATTACTCTAATTTTCAAGAGCTCACCATGGAATGCCATTCAGGGAAAGAAAATTAATTAATATAATAATCTCAGAGTTTAAAGTTTGAAAACAAACTGAAATATTTCATAAAACTATAAAACACTTTGTAACAACTTTATCTATTATAAAAATAGTTCCAAGTATTAATTATCAATATTAGGTTTTTAATAAACATAAATGCCAGAACAAAATTAACTGTTCACCTTTGTCTATCAAAAAACAATACAATCAGAATCACAGTATCTGAGAGTTCAAAGTGATCACCATTGTTACGTAAGTACAGTCTCTTCCTGAGTAACTTCAAAGTATCCTTTAAAGACAACTGTGAGCAAATATGAATCTGGTTGGGAGCATGGAGAGGAGGAGCCCTATTCTTCCTCACAAAATTTATTGCAGTTTAGAAATACATACTCACCGTGGTCTATTTAATAATAAAATGCAGATGATGTTTACCAACTGTCTACTACACGCCAAGCACTTTTGTAGTACTTCACATATATTATCTCTAATTCATTGACCCTATGAAATATGTATCATTATTATCTCCATTTTATAACTGGGGAAACTGAGACAAAGAAATTAACAGCAACTATACAACAACAGCAACAATAAAAAATAGTGATGGAATTCAAACTCAAGTCAATTCAGTCTGAAATAACTGTTCTGCTATTTAAAACTACTCACTAGATTATCAGCTTCATGAGGGCAGAAGACACACCTGTTAGTTACACCAATACAGACAAGTGGTTCTCAACCATAGATGTTTGCCTTCCCTGACCCCCAGAAACAGCAGGCAAAGCTTGGAGACTTCTGCTTACTCAAATTGTGGGCATGTTACTGTTACCTAATGTAGAGAAGTCATGGCTATGCTAAAAATTTTGTAATGCACAGGACAATCTCCCACAACAAAGATTTATCAGTCACAAAATGTAAATACTACAGAGGCTGAGAAAGCCTGTTGCATACCCAGCACATAGTATTAGGCATGGCATACTACTGGTGTTCAATAAATATTTGATAAAATGAATAAATAAGACTTTCCCTGAGATATCATTATCTTGATATAGTGGAAAGATAAAGGGAGTTAGATTTTATCAGTGTTACCAAAAGCCAAAACCTTAATTATGTAATGCATATGTTCTCTTCTACAATGAATACCACAAGTTTTGACACGGTCTTCTAACATGTGAACCCTAAATATTTTCTGACTTCTACTCTAATTTTCATTTACCCAAGTGCTATTTAGATAGTACTGATTAATTTGCCAATGATAATTTTAAAATTTTATCTTTTTGTTACTGATTTCTAGATAAATTATTAGGTGGCAAAATAAAATATTCAAAAGAAATTCAAACTTTTGAAATAACGTTGTAACTTGCTTTATGACTATATGTAAATTTAGCAAAAGTTTCAAAAAACCATATACTACCCTGTTGGATGTAGTGTTTTTTTGTCAATGTCCCTATGCAGAAGGTCAAGTTTGCTACTCTGTTGTTCAAAACCTCAATATCTGCATTGAGTTATTTTTGTGTGCTTTTTCTGATGGATACTGTTAAAATCTCCTGCTATGACTATGAGTTCTTTAATTCTTCATGTCTCTTCTACATTGCTTTCTGTATTTTGAGACCATATTATTGGGTTCATGAGATTATATCTTTCTGGAAAATTGAATATTTTCTCAGAATTTTTAACTTAAGGCTGGATTTGTCTAATGTTAATATACCAACTTTCTTTTCATTAGCTTTTGCCTTTATTTTCCAATCTCAATCTTTCTGAATCTGCATGCTTTTGATATATCTCTAAGTAGGTTCTTTTTATTTCTATTTGTTCTGTTAGTCTTCTCTCCTTTCTTGTATTCATTGGATTAGCATTTGTTGATTTTTCATTTTCCTACCATTAATCTGGAAGTTACATATTTCCAAGCCTGGAAATCAACAATTAAATAATTCTTTTAGTGGTCATTCCAGAGATTACAGCTTGGATTACTAACATATAAATTAGAGTTTAATATTAAGTAGTAATTTTGTTTTCCTTTCACTGTGTTACTACCAAGATTTACATGCAATATTTTGTTATGTATCTTTATTACATGTGTATATAAAAATCATAAGAAATTATAACATTTTTAAGCATTCAACATTTAGTTTTATCCTCATAGCTATCACCTTTATTGCATCTCTTGGTAATTTCATAGGTCACATTATTCTAGGATGGCAAGTACTTTTAAGACTTTAAAGATAATAATCAGTTGCAACTGTTTCTGGTGGAAAATCAATATCAATCTTAATACTAAATCATTAAAGGTTTGGGATTATTTATTTGAATTGACTCTAAGATTTTGTTGTTGGTCTTTAGTATGGTTTCTACCAGGGGCTCATAGGGAGTTTTGAATCTGTGAAATAAAGTCCTTCTTCCCTTGGAGTTTTCAGTCATTCTCTCTCTCATTAATGTTTCTATACCATTCTTTCTTCTCCTTCAGGGATTCAAAACTTCTATGTTAGAAGTCCTCATTAAATCTTTTATTGAGCTTACCCTCTCCTCTATTTTCCATTCTTTTGTCCTCTGTTTATTCTGGATATTTTCCTCCAACTTATCTTCTAATTCATTAATTCTTCTGTGTTGTCTAGATTGCTCTTAAATCCATCCACAAAAGTCCTAATTTAGGGAATTATATTTTTCAGTTATAAAATAGGCATTTTTCTTTTTTTATAGTTTATAATATTCTCAATTAGCTGAAAATTCTCAACAGAGCCACACTAAATCCAATAACTATATCTAAAGTTCCTATAGTCTGATTCTAGTCTCTGCTGTTTCTTATATCTTGTTTCACCATGTACCTAATTAGAGTTTGTGTGCTGAATACTAAATCTGCAAAACTTTCTACAGAAATAATTTGATATACAGAGCTATATTTTTACAGAGTATTAATGTTTGTGTCTGTCAAGTACTCGAGGATATTAGCAATACCAGATTTTGTTAATGAAATTGTAAAAATTTTGATGAAGCTAAATATTATCCCACCACAAGAGCCTATCTACTTTGGTTACAATCTTTTTTTTTTTTTTTTTTTTTTTTTGGTGCTGGGGATCAAACCAAGGGCCTTTTGTGTTCTAGGAACATAATTCTACCAGTGTATCTCCAGACTTTACTCTGATTTAAAAATCTTTCACCAAATGCTAAAAGATTTGGGGTTCAAAGTAACAAGAGATTCTTCCCTCTTCCCTATAGTGGGCCTTGCACTAAAACTCTTTTTTGGAATCAATGCTTTTGAAAGAAAGAAAAAAGAAAACCTCAAAGACAGGTGCCTTCTCTTTAGACCACTGTGTCTTCATTCAGACCCTAACCTAGTCATACCAGTTAACATTCTGATAATATCCTTCATAGAATTTGCTTTATTTTGGCCCAGCGTTTTGTTCTCAGGGGGGTTGTCTAAATTATCTAGTGTGCTATTACCAAGCTCAGAAGTCCTCAAAAATTTTAAAGCAGAAAATTAACAAAGCAGTATCTGACCTTTAAAAAGATCATTTTGATAATAGAATGGGAAAGTAAAACTGGAGGATAAGAGCAAGCCTGGAAATCAACAATTAAACTAATATGAGATCTAGTTTCCATGTACTTAAAAATTCTTATTATAACTGAACATTATAATTTCAGTAGTAGCTACTGAAAAAAGTTTGATGATTTTTTTAAAAATATAGATTCTATATTTTATAATATAGAATCATTTCAAATAATATAAATACTTTAAAACTATATTCTGATATAAAAAAGATATACTGATTATAGCTTTTCTGATTAACTGATCCTCTATCATGAGGTACTGGAGGAAAAATGTCTGTATTTTGGACTCTTCACTCTCTAATGACTCCTTATCTATAAAAGAAACAAAACAAAAGCCTTCAATTTTCTTTCAAATCTGTACCTATCCTCTCTAAAATGTTACCCCATCTGTTTCTTTTAATAGTTGAACTTTTGAAAGTATGAATCTTTCACTGTCCTTGTTCCATCTTTTACTGATTCCACAATGCGCTAAAATCACTTCTCTGTTCCCCAGAGTTCACTGCATGTGCTTTGGAACAAATAAGTTATTTATTTGATTTTTTTTTTTTTCTTTTGGAGAAGGGGATGCTGGGGTTGAATGGAGCAACATCTCTCTTATTTTGAGAGGGAGTCTCACTAAATCACCTGGAGCCTCCCTAAGTTGCTGAGGCTGGCTTTGAACTTGTAATCCTCCTGCCTCAGTCTCCTGATTGGCTGGAATTATAGGTGTGCACCATTGTGGCCCGCCTGATGGATTTATTTTTTTCTTCTAATTTCATTTTACTTAAACTCTGTGAAGCTTCCAACCAATTCCTTCTGCATGCATCTCTATACCTTTATTTGGAAACATTACACCTCTCTTTGTATCCTACTTACTAATGTCCCCCCTCTTCAGCATCCCTTTCCTCCAGCTAACCCTTAAATTAACATTTAAGGGCCACCAAGGGCTTTTTGGCAGCCCTAATCTAAGTGAAAGTGCCATGATATAAAAGTCTATATAAAGCCTTACTACTTAAAGGTATATTCCAGGAACCAGCAGCATTGCATCAGCTAGGAGCCTGCTGTGAATGCAGGATCTCAGGTTCTTTATCAGACCAGCTGATTCGTGATTGATTTGTATGCACAATGAATTTGAGAAATACTGTAAAAGAGATTTTGAAGGAATCAAACTGTTGATTAGATAATTGATAAAATAAATGTTATTTACTAATAACTTCCTACTTAATGACAGCTAATACTAACAGTTTTCAAATCTCTGTCAAACTAATATAATTGTTTCTAAACAAATTTTCTAAATTAGTCATTGTGATAGACTATATTTAATGGTTATGTTGTATTTCTCCCTGTGGAGAAATATAAAATACACCTCATCATTCCACTGATTTTACACGTAGCTATGATTTGCTTTGCCAATGGAATAAGAACAGAAATGGTATGAGTGTCCCAAGGAGAACTGTATAGAGCTGACAATAAATTTGTTTTCTTTTCACTCTTATCTCAAGACCAGAGATGTTCTACAAAGGGGTTGCTCCATCAACATGAAATCTAGAGGAAAGATGTAATTCCTAAAAGATTATTGCCCATATACACATATGTGGTAGGCACACAAGTCTGACTATTCCCATTTCTGTTCCTGGTTAAATTATTGTTCTTTGAATATATAAGAATTATTTCAATACTTCGTGTATAAAAAACAAATTACTTTCCAGAGGGAAAAAGAAAACAGTCTTTCTTGAATGAGAACACTTTACTGAAACCACAAGAGTTAAAGTATGTCAATTGTATCAAAATATGGGCTCAAGATGCTAAAAGTGCCATTAAGAAATACTGAACAGAAAAATTTAATTATAAAAATAATGTGGGCTAAAAATGGGAGTTCATAACCCACTTGAAGCAAAGTGTGAAAGATGATATATCAAGAACTATGTAATGTTTTGAACAACCAACAATAAAAAAAAATAATAATGTTGAAAAAATTTTTTACAAACATGAAAATGTAAACATAATATAATGAGAAATATCAGGATGTGAGGAAAAAAATGGGAGATGAAATTGCTAATCTCATATCAAAGCATGTTTTCTACAGTCCACCTAAAACTAAAAAAAAAGATCTGTTGATGTTTTTAACAGGTTACCAACCTGTTAATGTTTTTTTTCTGAGAATCAACCTAACTTCATAGATGTACTTTGAGAAATTAATTTCTCATGATAATGAAGTATGATCTTTCATTCTGTTACTTCCTCCTTGTATTCATTCATCCATGCTGTAGTTATATACACGTAGAGGGGATCCCAGTAGTAATAGCTACCCTAATATTAATTATTTCTCTGGATGACTAAATTTAAGATGATTTATAGTTTAATCTTTACAAGAACTCCTTTATAGATAGCATGCATCCATTTTACTACACAAAAGAAAAAAGGCTTTTTTGTCTGTACACTTCCATGTAAAATCCAATTTTAGCAAGAACCTTCTAAATCAGTTTAACTGGAATACCTACCCTCTACCTCCAGATATCTGATCACCTTCCACAGAAGATCAGGAATCTCATCCTTTTCTGTACCCCAAAGGTGAAGTCTGATTACCCTGTTTTGTTTTTTTTTCCAACAAGAATTCCCTTTATTCCTGTTATTATTACCTCTTCGTAATTTTCCATCCATCTACTCCCACCTTACTTCTTGGCTATAAATTCCTTCTTGCCCACACTATATTTGAAATTAGGCCCAATTTCTCTCCCCCATTGTAAAATTCTACTACCACAGCCCATATACCTATGGCAACAGTCCTAAAATCTCTTATCATGCTTTAATAAATGTTATTGAATAACTTTTCCTTGATTCCAGAATCCAAATTCCTCAATTCAGTTCCTTATTTGTACTAGCCACATTCAAGTACTCATTAGCCACACTTGATGTCATATACTACTAAATATCACAGATACAAAACATTTCCATCATTGAAAATTTTTAGTACTATTTCAGAAAATACAAACTCCAGAGCCTTGACTATATTATTGAAAATTTATACTTAAATTAAAACCCTATCCCTCAGTTCAGACTATGAAATAACTGCACATTTAGATGATATTGTCCCCATACAAAACTGCCATTACTAACTATTATTTTGGAGTTATACCACTAACCTAAATTTAAGAATAGTGTTTAAAAAATAGCTTTCTGAAATTGCAATCTGCACATACTAAAGTGATAAGATTTTATATTTGTTTTTTGCTATATTATAGAGTACCATGAGAAAATTTTTCTCTTTATTCTTAGTTTGTGAATAGCTGTGTTTCTCCTGCCTGCCTAGGTAACAAGTTTATCTTTATATTAGGGCCAATGTTATTTATGTCTAGTCACATTTCCCTCTTTTACTGATTGCAAGAAAACAAGAGTAAATTTTGGGGCTTTCTCCAACATTTGTCTGCACTTAAAAACATGTTCCTTTTTTGTATTAGTACCACTCATTGAATAAAATTTATTAAGATTTTCTTAATATAAATTAACAGGTGACTATGAAAGGACCTTTCAGAGTAGCCCCTTCTCTACCTTTTAGACAGTTTCACTTTCCATAGCTTCAGCTACTCCCCCAGTTAATTACATTTCAAAAAATATTAAATGAAAAATTCGAGAAATAGAAAGTGTTAAAACTTCACGTTGTTCCAAGTAGCATGATAAAACTCATGTCATCCTGTTCTATCCCATAACAGATATATTCCCTTTGTCCAATGTATCTACTCTATACATTACTCATCCACTGATCACTTAGTAGTCATTTAAGTCATCATCTCAATTGTCATGGTACTGCAGTTCTGTGTTTAAGTAACCTTTATTTTATTTAATAAAGGCTCCAAAGTTCAAGAGCAGCCAAAGAGAATGTTGACTATTATCAGAAGTCCATGTCTTGGTTTACTTATTGTCCATTATTATCAAAAGTGAATTGTTAAGAAGAATATCAACTTCAGGCTTTTCCTTCAGGTATATACACATTCAGTATATAGAACTTTTGTGCTATAATATGAAAAAAAAGAACCCATTACATAATTTCTTAATGAGTTTGAAATTTAAAGTCAATAAAATATAATTTGTTTTGTTCCTAGATTAAGCTTCTTGAAGGCTACCTTTTAAATTCAGGTCTATATACCTTTACAGTCACAAATACTAAATAATTTAAAAAATATATATTTTAGCAAAGTAAGAGGCAGGGAAAATACCCAGGTAAAAAGAAACCTACTTAAAATTCAAACACACAAAATAGAAGTATCAGGGATAACTGATTTAAGAAAAAGTATTAAAGCTTTTCCCTGAGATGCAAAATAATTCAAGTGATAAAATTTTAATGTCCCTATTTTACTTCATTCTTCATAAACCACACAACACTAATCAATGTGTTATGTAGCAGCAGATTTAGATGACCAGTTTAATCAACAATTTGCAACTAAAATCTTGTGGTTGGTAATAAAAATTCTTAAGGCCTACATTCAAAGTTAAAACAACTGCTGACTACTAAGGTCAGCACTTGTACACAGAATAGCAATCTTAGCAGAACTGGTCTCATTACTACTTCCATGATGCTATCCACTACTATACTTTCCCACCAAGGGGCAAAGGAAGACTAGGATGGAAAAATAGACTCCTTCCCTTCTCACATCCCAACATCAAAGGAGTTATTCATTAGGACAGGGTGGGCAGGAATTTTTACGAGTTAGACCACACCTCTCCTCTACTTCAAACCTAAACAGGAATGGAAATTAGTAGGGAGATAGGTTTTAAATTGAATATGAGACTTAATTTTTAAAATAAAGTGACTAAGAAATGACTGAAAGGAGCTGTTTAAACTGCTAAATATAAATCAAAAGAAAATTTAAACAGGGCTGAACTATGTTTAAACGATTCTGTCACCAACTGAGAAAATAGGTTGACATAACAACAGTTTTGATAAAAGCTGTTTCATGTTCATATTATAATAAAATTCTAAATTAACCTATTGATCTTTATTTATTTATTAAAATATGATCTAGTAAAGTGAATACCTTTAAAGACTACACAATGTGTGCTATGGTCCCTTCCCAAACAAGAATACTACAGAACTGAAACAATTTTTTAAATCAAATACTAATATAAGCAGGAAGAAGCATTTTTAAATGTTTTCTTTGCAATTGTTAATAAGACCAATGATGTGACAATCTCCTTAATATGTCCAAGTCTCAGTTATGGTTTTCCTAAGGGGGCTATAATGTTGGAGTGAACAAACACTAAAAGCAAAAGCAGCCATCATGGACAGGAGTAAGGTGGCAATAATACTAATAGTCCAGTAAGTAGGTTGTTTATAGAATTTCAGAAGCACTAACCAGTTTTATCTACTCTCCCCTTAGTCTGTCAATGTGAAAACTATTGTATCAACATCATTACTGAAGATTAAATGGTGAGGGACAAGATCATGAGCAACAAAAATGGGGCCTTGGAATGCAGCCAAACTACAAGAGAGAAAGTTTTTGTAAAAGAAATACTAAGAACTTTTTCAAGAATTTAAGGAAGAATGACAGCAGATAATTTAAGCAGTTGTTAAATATATATCTATACACACACACACACACAGAAATAAAGGTAGCCACAAAATATAGGGCAAAAGGATATCCTTCAAATAAACTGACCCATACTCAAAAGGACACAAATGCAAAAATCAACCCAAGAGCCACAACCCATCTGGCATGCAGCTCCAAAGAATAGAATTCTCATTTAAGCAAAGGGTGGCTAGAAATTTAAAAAGAACCGTTTATTTTTTACTTGTATATATTCATGCTGCTTCTCTAAAGTCAGAGAAACTTAGGGAAGCCAAACTTAGTCTAAACACTGCAAAGGATGATCAAGTGATTGCTAGAACACTTATTCTTTGAACTGTCTTCAGAAGACAGTATCTTAATTTTAGTTTTTACCACTAAATGCTATTTTCCAGCTTTATCACCCATCATCTTCACTAGTTCCACTCCAAATAAAAAAGTTCTAGAACTGGAAATTCAGATCATCCAATCCAACCTGTTTACAGGAAACAAGAAAATACAGACCCAAAAGGAATAAGTAACTTGCCAAATTCTTTCAAGAAGTTAATACTAGCTTACCTGCCCAGTTGACTATGGTCATACTTCTGTGACATCATAAGGCCTCTCTAACCTATCAGACATTTGGAGTTTTTTTTAAATGTACAATGAATTCATAAAGCAGCGTCAATAGAATAATTTTGGCCTTTAAAGTTGCAATCAAGAAAAATATCAGACATAGAGGCATGCTCAATACATGTTTATGAACAAAAGATCTGGATGTAGATTAGATATTTGAGCATATTTATTAATATATTAATTTTACTGCTTTCTAGTTAAGTTACCTTACATATTTCTGAATTCTCCATCCACCTAGAAGCTGCTTATACATCAACTGTTAGGCAACTGAAAACTCTTTTAAAAAATTCTTTATTTGAACACTTGAAATTTCTGTAACTTCACAGGGCCTGATGCTGCATGCCTGTAATTCCAGATACTATAGAGGCTGAGACAGGAGGATCATAAGTTTGAGGCCAGTCTCAGTTATTTAGCAAGGCCCTAAATAATTTAGTGAAATCCTGTCTCTAAATAAAAAATAAAAAAGGCTGGGGATGTAACTCAGTGGTAAAGGGCCCCTGGGCTCAAAGCCCAGTACCAAAAGAATAAAAACTAAAGATAAAAAAAAAAATTTCTGTACCTCATCCCTGTTCTCACCTTTGAAAGGATTCTGCATCTGTCCAAAGCCCTTAGAAGCAGACAATATTTTCCCCTATTTTTGCTTTCTAATTCCATAAGCAGGAATTCTATAAAGAAAATATTGTATGCAAAGTGAAGGAAAATTATTTAAAGGAGCCATGCTAAAATAGATTTGAATACTGCACTAACTCCAAAGCTTAAATTACATACCTACACACACAGATCAATGGATATTCTCAGTGTTTCACTACTTTGAAATGAGTGTCAGGAGAAGGGATGATTTTATATATTTTGTGCTTTTCTGTATTTTTTTCTAAACTCTCTAATGCTCATATATTTACTCTCATAACCCCTAAATACATATTAAAACAAGTAACAAAAATAAAATATAAATGACTAGGAGGTCTGACAGCTTTAAAGGAAGCGAATGACAGTGAAAAGATATGATCATTATTATTTTGCCTAATACCCCTTTAGCAGCACTTTAAAAAATTCTGTAAGATGTCAATATCATGCTATTGATATTTTTAAAGAATAGGACAAGGTCACTATAATGAAAGAACACCAACACAGTGCTCAACTGGGAAAAAGTTTCAAAGTTCTACCACCCCAAGATAACACGCAGTCTTTCAAAGTACGAGATGCAAAAATCAATCAGGCTCCAGTGCAAGTGAAGCATTTTCTATCACGAAGTAGTAGTTGCTTCTTATTTTATGTCAGGAAGTGAATGCTAGCAGTTGGCAAATATCAAATAAAAGGAGAGACCCAAGCCAAAACAAAAGCAGATCCGGCGTTCTATAAGTCTCTAAAACCACGACGGTCATAATTGGTTCAATATTCACGTCCCACTGGGAGGTAAAATGGATCAGACCCTTGAAATACTTGGCGGGGTAAAGTCAGTCCAGTCTAGGTGAGGAAAGCAGGCAGAGCCGGGCAGGAAGAGCTACGCAGTCGAAAGTCTTCAGTCCCCAGGCTGAACCAGTCCTTCCTTCCTCACCCCACCCGCAGCTAGCCCCACCGCGTCGCCGGCCCCGGGTCCCGGCACACCTGCGGTCGCCAGGCCGTGTACCCCGCCGCTACCGCTGCCTCCCCCAGCCCTCAGCCCGCGTCGGCCGTGCGGGAGGCGAAGGAAGGTGGGCTCACCAGGTCCCTCCGGGCTGGACGGCGCCGGGGGCCGGTGCGGCGGGGGCCCGCAACCCGGGTCCCCCTGGGCGGGCTCCCTCAGGTAATCCTCGAAGCGCACCTGCCGGGCTTCGCCGCCACCCCCGAACCCCCACAGGCGGTTGGCCGTGCCTCGCAGAAGGCGCCCGCTCTTCCCCGTGAACGTGGTCAGGTAGTCCATGCCGTCGCGGGGCAGGCCGCGCGGCAGGGACCGCGGAGGTGGACGACTTCTGCGGCAGCAATAGCAGTCACCACCGGCGTGCCTGCCCTGCCGACCCGACCCGGGCGCGGCGGCTCTGCGCGCCTCTCAGGGGGCGGGGCGGGGCGGGGGAGGGGGCGTCCCGCCTCGGGCCCGGGAGCGGACCATCGGGAAACTGCGGATCGGGGGGACAGAGATAAACAAAAGTTTTTAGAAAGTTCTTATTGAGGTTTATAAAGGCTGAGCCAAACACAACTAGCTTACAAAATGGGTATATTCTTAATGGAACATATTAAGGTCAGAAATCTGGTGGTTTTTAAGGAAGCTGGACAGGTCCCATCTGCTGTTCCCCCACCCTTCCGGCTCCAGTGGAGCAAGCCTACCCTTCCCGCCCCGCCCTGTCCCGGACCGGACTGGACTTTCAGGACTGCTAGGGAGAGGGAAGGACGCCTGGCCTTCTGCCCGAGGACGAACGGGGAGACAAATGACCCAGACGAGTTTCTGCTGGAGTTACACAGAGTTCGCGAGACTAGAAGGGTTTTGCAAATAGTGTCAAAAAGTTTGTATGTGTCTGTTGAGAGGAGGGGCACAATCCACATAAAACTTCTGCAGCTCACAGTTTTGTTTGTTTTAGGAGCGGAGATACTTTTAATAATAAGACTGAAGTCGTCATGAAAATAAAGCATCAATAATCACTTTTAAATTTCATTATAACACACACACACACACACAGAGAGAGAGAGAGAGAGAGAGGAAGAGAATGAATATATCACATTTGACAGATATTTACTATTCGATTTTTTTTTCCTGTGAAATCTGGTTATTTTCTCACTCTCATGTCTGTTTATAGCCCTTTTAATTTTCCCACGCATTAAATAAACCCTCTTAATTGGAATCACCAATATATTAAGGTATTTGACGAAAATGTTTGAATTACTTAGGAAGTTGAAGAGCTAAATATTCTAATAAATGAAGTCCAGAAACTCTGGAATTGAAGCTTTACACTCACCCGAGGCCTCTACCCTCTGGTAGATTTTTTAAATCATTTTTTTCTGATCTTTTCCACTCCTCACCATTTTCCCTTTAAATTCTTATTAGGTTGGAAAACTTCCTCATTCTAACATTAGCATCTGCATTATAACTAGTTAAAAATATAAAATGTTTGGATTGCAGCCATAGAGTACCTAATTCACAGTGTTTATGAGAAAGGGACCCAAGTATTTGCATATCTAGCAATCACCCATAGGTTCAGAAGTGTTACTTGGGGAAGCATTCTTATTCCAAGCTTCCTTCTGTTCCTCTTAAGGACTTATCTTTTAGATGGCACCAAGAATAGAAAGTTTGTGCCCCTCCCTGCAATTTGTAATTTGATATCCTAACACCTCAACTTGAAGGTGGAGTCTTTGAGAGGTAATTAGGTCAAGAGGGTGATTACTTCATGAATGTGATGATAAGTATATATATAAAAGGTCCCCAGGGAAGTCGCTCACTTTTCCACCATGTGAAGATACAAAGAAAAGACAGCAGACTATAATCCTGAGAGGTTCTTCACCACAACCTGACTTTTCTGGCACCCTGATCTCATTTCTAGACTCCAGAACTATAAGAAATAAAATTTTGTTATTTATAAGCCACCCTGTTTATGTACCTTAGTATAGCATTCTGAACTTAGCCAGGTGCTAACTTACTCTTCCTTATTTGTGAGAATTACATTTAATCAGGAAGCATTATTATGCTCAGTACAACTTCTAAGTTCTGTGTGAGTCTTGGTAAACCATAAATATTTTTACAAATTTCAATGACTTACATCTAACACTGATTAACTAAATTGAATTTATTTTCTAAGATATGTTTTACATCTTCATGAAATTTACTGGTTTGTGATAAACATATCCAAATGTTTGGGTTTTTTTGTAAATTTTCACTTTAACAATCTTAGCAAGAACCTGTGTTCTGCCAGTTTAAATACAGTAAATGAGAATTAACTCATTAATATTTTTCTGCTTCTATCTCATTGAACACTAGAACTGATAGAGAAGAAAGTATAACCTTGATGACTGAGTGCTTTATGTATTTTTGTATAAACTCAGCTGAGCCCTAACATCTTTTCAAAATTCTTTTGTCCATGTAGTCAGTTTTCCTTTTTTTATTTCCTACATTTGTTGTCTGAACTATCATCATTCTGCTGAAGTACCAAATTTATCCCTTAAACATATTTACTTTGCCTTTTACATGACACAGAAAATCAGAGGTCATCAAATATGAACACACATTTTTCTTGCCCATCAAATATGAACACACATTTTTCTTGCCCATCAAATATGAACACACATTTTTCTTGCCCATCAAATATGAACACACATTTTTCTTGCCCATCAAATATGAACACACATTTTTCTCTTCAATCTACATACAAGCTCCTCTCCCTATCTTGCCTTACAAAGAAGTCCTTACTCCTATCCATGTCTCTCTTCCAAATTTACTTTTGCTCTTAGTCTAGTTTACATCGTCTGTGATTTGCCAACCTTATTAGTCCCCTTTGTTGTATACTTTCTCTCTCCCTCCACTGTAGATTCTATTTTATGCAACTTATATCAGCCACATAAATCCCTTTCATCTATAAAAAATTCCTTATGTATCATACCTACTTTGGTAAACTACCCTTTGCCTCATTTTAAAAAGTTAATTGATAAATAATTTACATACCATAAAATTCACCTGTTGAAAGTGTACAGTTAACCTTAAGTATCAATAACCTAATCTCTGAACATGTCCATCACCTTAAAAATAAACCTTTTATCTATTTGCCTAGGCAACTACTGATCCTGTTTTCTGTCTATGCATTTGCCTTTTTATGAACATTTCACATAAATAGAATCATACAATATAAGATCTTTGGAGTCTGCCTTTTTTCATTTAATGTTTCTGAGTAGTATTCGTGTTGTATCATGTATTAGAAATTCACTACTTCTTATTGCCAAGTAATATATCCCACCATATGGATGTATCATGTTTCATTTATCTGTTCGTCAATTGTTGGACATTTGGATTGCTCCTATTTATGGATATTATGAAGAATATTGTTATGAACATCTATGTGTCTAAGTTTATGTTTTATTTCACTTGGATATATATATATATATATATGTATATATATATATATATATATATATATAGTAGATTTTTCTCAATATTTTGTCACTGTAAGTAGAAAAATGCATCATTTCATATCAGTAGGACATACCACAAGAAGTGAGGTAGCTGGGTCAAAGCCTACATACTTCAAAAAAGCAACTAGATTCTGTCAAATAGCCCTCTCTAGGATGTACTACTCTTTACATCCCCCCCGCCATTGTGTGAAAGTATTAGTGGCAGAATCTACTCCCCTTTTCTATTTACAGTGGCAAAATATTGAAAATGCTTTAAAGGGTAACTAACAAAGAAATGATTAAAATATGACATGTCTATATAATGGAACATTATTCAATCATTAAAAATAATCGGTCCTTGATGTAACTGCTTAGAGAAGAATCTAGAAAATATTTTCAGGGGGAAAGTAAGATTCAGAACTGCATGTGGTATGCTACCATTTTGTAAGACATATATTTTAAAAATCCACATATATAAAAGAATATTTATACACACACATAGAAAACCAGGGCTGGGCACTGTGGCACACACATGTAATCTCAGTAACTCAGGAGGCTGAGACAAAAGGATTGTTAGTTCACAGTCAGACTCAGGAATTTAGCAAAGATCCTGTCTCAAAAAAAAAAAAAATAAAATAAAATAAAGAGGGCTGGGGATATAGCTCAGAGGTAGAATGCTCCTGGATTCAATCCCTAGTGCTGCAAACAAACAAACAAAAACAGAAGCCAGTTACAATGGTTGCTTTATGAGAGAAGAAGTAGGTAACTTAGGGATAAGGAGCCTTAGTTTTCATCATGTGTATAATGTGCATGAATCATCTAGTCCCAAATGGTCTTCTATTAGTTAAATAAGGGGACCTTATTTCAGTGAGCCCATTCTATCTGTAGAAAGTTGCTAGACTATCCAATTTTGATTTGACTATTATTTAGCCATCAGAAAACATTTGAGGCTGGGAACAGTGGAGCATGCCTATAATCCCAGTGGTTCAGGAGGTCAAGACAAGAGGATCATGAGTTCAAAACTAGCCTCAGCAATTCAGGGAGGCCTTAATCAACTTAGAGAGACACTGTCTCTAAATAAAATATATAATGGCCTGGGAGTGTTGCTCAGTGGTTAAGCAACTCTGGGCTCAATTCCCAATATCAAAAAAAAAAAATTTTTTTTTGAGATAGACTGCATTAAGAAATCATCAGTAGGAAACTTGCAGTCCATTTTGCCTTTTTCTCTGAGAGTCATCCTCATATCAGGTTAGTTCACTTGAAGGTAGTTTACATGGCCTAGAATGCAGTGTTGCCTTATCTTTAAGCACATGAGCTGAGTTGAACTTTAGGTTCTGGCTACCCATCTTACTAGAAGTGTGATGGGAAACAACTTAGTCTCTGTTCCTCAGGCTCTTCACTTGTGAATTACAAAGGGAGATGCTGAGAAGACTTAATAAGAAAGTGCAATCAATGTACCTAAAATAATGCATTAAGTCCTTCATAAGGTGAACTGTAATGCTTTCTATTAAAATACCTTATTGAATTATGCCTTTAGTGTTATATTGTGACTTTTATTGAAGCTCAATGCCAGAAATAATTGTGAAATGAACTGATATTGAAGACATTACTCATTATGCTGTTATTTAATATACCTAAGTTTAAAACAGTTTTGAGAGATATTAAGAATTCCCTGTCCAGGAAAATCCTTGTGAAAAGCTAGCACAGACCTTCATTAATCAGACAATATATGTTATCACCTTGCCTTAAGTTTCAAATACAATGACCATCTTTTATTTCAGAAAAGTAGAAGTGACTTTTCTCTTTTCTTTTGCTTAAAAATTTCTAATTTCATTGAAATTATATTTTTACTAGACTTTTTAGTAAAAAGGACAATATGTAGCAAGATATATGCACATGGATAAACAAAACAAATGAAAACACATCTTGTCCATAATATTTACAATATTTGGTAAAATTTTTTTAACTCCAATTTTTTATTTCAGACACATTTCCATAGAATTCATATCAGATCCACTTCATTCATATCAGATCCACTTCATTCTTTTTGTAGTTTCAGAGTTGAATTTATTGTTATCTGTTGAACAAGGCTGTAATGTCAGTTGCTAGATTACTTAACTTTTAAATTCAATTACATCATATTTACTACCCTCAAACTGTAGGAAGTAATAATTCGCTGGAAAGCACCTGTTATTTAGTTGGAATCTAGTGCACTAGTATGCTGAATTTGTTTATTTACTTACAAAAAAGCTCCCCAACGTGATTTAAGAAATCTTGCTTTTCTGACTTCATTTCTTAAAGGAAACCTTGTTATTTTGTTTGTGGGAATAAATTATGACAATTTTAGTACTTATTATTTAAAGTAATATCAATAACTTATTTTTAAATATGACGCTTTCAAACAAGACATTCATTGCTAGAGATTTGAACTGGAGAAAAACAATGTCATGGAAACTAGCAAAATGGTTCTCACTTTATTCTTCTACTAGGTAGCAGCTGTGTATATCATTCTTCTAGTAGAAGAATGATATACACAGCTACCTAAAAAGAATCAGAACTACATTTCCAAACAGATGAATTAAATTATTCATATTTTAAAAGAGTTATTCTCTGATTTGTTAGTTTGCACTGGCTAATACTGAAATACAGTTTAATATTCACTTTTTGTTCATTCCTCAACTCCTATCTCTAGCAGTCACACTATATGCCAAGTTCTCCAAATTTAAGCTCACTTCTTTCTTTTTGTAAAGATGGCATCAAATGACTTTGCTATTAATAACCATTTCCTGGCATACTTCCTGGCCCCTGAAATTATTAAGAGTAACTGCAACATTGTAGTCATTACTTTTTGAAAATACCTTTCAATGCAGATAAAATTATTGGATCATAGGGAGAAAATAGGATTCAAATTGGAAGTACAACTATAATATTCTAATACAGAGACAATGAGCTATCTGAGTACCAAGCATCTTCAGATCTTTAAGCAAAATGGTAAGAGTGACATCCATGATATCTTTAAAAGGCTAGCTAAGTAATAAACCCAGAAAAACAAGTGGATTGTGAAAGAGTGAAATGAAAAAGATGATTTTGTCAAGTCAAAGTAATCATGTTATATCTACCTGGCAACTATTCTATGGGACATAAATATGAGCACTCAAATTCCTGGTGTGCTAAGTGGAAACATTGATAGAATCAATAGAGCAGATACTGAGCAAAGGGGTTTTGTAAGTGTTAAGAAACAACGGATGGCTCTTACACAATCTGCACATCTAGATCTGTCAGTAAACTTAAAGCCTCTCTTGGTAGAGAGCCAAACTTTTTACCCTTGACTTTAAAACTTACTTTACTTAAAGCCATAGGACTTTTTTCTCTACTAAAAGGCTTATATTCAAATTCCTTATCTAGTATGAGACTCTTGCTTGTGCCAGCACTAGCCCAGAGAGGAAGAAGAGACATTGGATACAATCATGATTACAGTATTGAACACTATATGATAAATATTTAATATGACCTTTCAATTATGGGAAAGAACCTAATATTGATTTTTTAAAAAAATTCCTGCTGGTTGATACCAATCCTGGATCTAATCATTTACAAACTCTACTAAACACCAAGAAACTTTTTCCCAATTCTGAAAATTGTCTGAAAAGTGTTAACTCCCACACTTGTCAGAAAAACACTGCATGTCAGTGAAGCCAAACAGGGACTCAGCAATACCATCATTAAGAATTATAATTAAAACTCAGTTCACAATAACTCACATCAACTAACCATAGAATTATTTCAGTACTATTTTTATATCCTATTGAAGATTGTAATTACAATTATATAATTATAGCCCAAATACTCCCTACCTGGAATGTGGCAGCTTCTGGAGCTTTTGGATCAATTTCACTCAGCTCATTGAGCAAGTGCCAAGGGGTATTACTATGTATGCCTTAAGTCATGAAAACTCCACAAAGCTTTAGAAGTCTCTAGGAACAATAGCTGATCAGAACCACCAAGAGAAATGTTAGAGGGTGAAGATGAACAGTCTCATTCTCTTTCTATCTCAGTTTCCTTTTCTGCCTGTGTTTCCTGTAGGGTTATAGAGGAGAGTGTCTGCAGATGAGACTACATTCATAGCCATAGGGTGGTCATACCCTCTTGTGGCCTCCTCTTCTTTCTGGACTTGCTTTCCATCCTTGTTCTTTCCTCTCTTAACTCTATAATACATTGCTTCAACTTCTTGTGTTTATTTAATAGAATTTTGATACTGATTATTTAGATTGTTTGTTGGCTTGTTTTTGCAGCCTTGGATGTCATGCATGCTAGACAAGTATTCTACCACTGAGCCACAACTCCAGCCCAGTATTTACTGTTTTCCCATCTAAAAAGATGTAAAATAAACATTTATATTATATTAAATGACTTACATAATATATTAATTAATATTGGATATTAACAGGTCTTAATTTTAGGTATTTGCAAGTTATATAGTATATACTTAAAATTTAGAGTTTTTAGGTTAAAATTATAAAGAATGATTTCCACTTTTTGATTCATATTGGATTTGATTCCATTCAAAATGGAAAGGGAAAACAGAAAAGAAAGGACAAAATAATTTGGGGAGCATCTAACTCTGTTGCTAGTTTTTAGATGCTTTTGTGCCAAAATACCATTTTCCAGCTCCAGACTGCAACTCTTAATTGGGCTATTTGGTTTTTTTTCTCCTGTGGGGGGAAAATATGAACTGTTGGATTGTATCAATACTAAATAAATTAAGTCTGGCAATAAAAAAGAGAGCCTGCCTACAAGTCCATCCATCTCTCTTTGAGTGCTTTTTATCAGTATTCCACTTGTTTTAGTGGTACATGAGCAGCAAATTGAGAAGTTGCTAAGCCTAATATCTGAAGGGAGAAGAACACATTCCTTTCCCCAACGTGTTTGGTGCTTCCCTGATACCCTGTCTCTTCACCATTTAGTCAGAAATGCTAACAATACCAGATGAATCAGCCAAAAGGCAATCAGCATATAGAAAAATGAAACTGGACAGGCAATCCTTAAATGATCTAGCACTAACTAGATAACTTTGGTTTTCAAAAAGAATCATTCATAACTCACTTTTTCTGTTGTAGGTATACTTTTAATTTTGTCTTCCCACAGACACAACAATATAACCATATGTTAAACTCTAATCTGTGCTGACCTAACAGTCTTTAAGATACTTTTGGCCCTAACCAGCCACCTCTCAGCCATGTGCACCCACTCCCCTACCTATTCCCTATCCTAGGACTCATATGGATTCTGAGTGGGCTCTACAACCAACAGAATCAACAGCCTTTATTGAATAAAACTGAATAAGGACCATCTGGCAGCCACTTCATACCTATCCTTCTAAGTTTCTAGGAGCCAGGAAGGAAGGGGTGGGGATGAGATTCTTAAAATATTCAGAGAACTTAATAACAACATTGTCAGGCCCTCATACTGAGTTGGTCTTGCTAACACATTGCATGATATATAAGGACATGCATTTATGTTTGCTCATTAAATGCTATACATTATGAGATGAAGTGAAATCCCCATATCTAGTTTCTCTCCTCTTTAATCCATCCCAACACTGCAGACCAGATAAGCTTAAATTCACTGACCTAATTGTTGCCTCTTGGGCTGGGGATGTAGCCCAGTAACAGAACACTTGCCTAGCATGCATAAGGCCCTGGGTTTGAACCCCAGTACTGAAAAAAATCTATTGGTTTTCCTTTGCTTGAAAAATATATTGTGTTCACAGCATTGCTTCCTGTTGACAATGAGAATCAGCTGTGGAACTTTTTTTAAAATGCAAATTCCTAAACTCTACGCTGAGATCTTTATTCCAGGGTTGTAGGGTGAAAACTCAGGAAACTGCATGTTTGTTTGTTTGTTTATATTTTTGTGGTTCTAAGATCGAACCCAGGGCCTTCCGCATTACAGGCAAGTTCTCTACCACTGAGTTACATCCTTGGCCCCTGCATTTTTCAGTTAGGAGCCAAGTTTGAGATCTGGGGCTTTATATTTCTTCCAAGTGATTTTGCATATTTAATTCATGTATATTACATGCTGTCTATGGCAGCTTTTGAGCTACAGCAGCAGAGATGACTAGTTGTGGCAGAGACCTGATGGCCTGAAAAGCCTAAAATATTTACTTCCTGACATATTTCAGGAAAAATCAGCTGACCTTTTCTAGACCATGGAGAGCATTTTGAAACTACTCTTGAATTTTCTATCCATGTAATTCAATATCCCTTTTTATTAAGATAGCCACAAATTTATTCAAGTTGCCTTTATTCAAGTTGCTCATAAAAATGTTCGTGACATAGGTAGGAAAGTTGCAAGGCACAGTGCAAAACTGTCTTCAAGATTGACAATGATTTTTATTCATTAAGGACTTTAAAAAGTAGAAATTCACCAAATGATATGATCACTCAGCTCTTATTTATTAGCATTGTCACATATTCATTAAATGTCTTTCTAGTATGCAGAAGAAGATAAGGTACAAACTCTAGTGGCCATGATTTTTTCCTTCCCAAGTGTTTTCAAGCCTGTGATACTTTTGTATTTCTTAACTCCATTTTTGAAATTTGGATTTTTCAACAATTTTCTGGAAGATCTTCCATTTTCCAACTAGAGAATAGCCAGTTATTACTAAACCTGTTTCTTCTTCCTGATTACACAGCAACACTTTCTCAGCTTCCTTTTGGTTCAGGGGTGCTCAATAAACTGATCTCTTCCCAATGGAAGGGTGACAAAAGTGCTATGTGTTATTTCTAAGCTCAACCCTAAAAAGCTCCAATTGCTGACCCTCCATGCTTTTGTCCTCCTTATGGCCTTGTTACAAATGAGCATGGTGACCTGAAAAGCCACTTATTTAAAGATGGCAGGGATACAAGATGGAAAGGACATGGATTCCTGAATACACCCTTAGAGGAGAACCGCTCACCATTTAGAACTCTAATTTTAAATTCGAACAAGACACATAAACTCATATTTAAAATTGTATTTAGACCCTTTTATATATTTTAGAGTTTTTCACCACAGAGCAGAGTGTATTTTCACAAATGCACTACAGTTCCTTTAAGATTACTACTAAAGGTTTTGTAGTCACATATGAATATATGTGATAACTCAATTTTCTCTGAACCAAGAGGTTTCAGTTCAAGTAAAGTAGAGGTGGGTGTTCTTTCAGTATATCCTCATCTACTGTAGCCTACAAATTTCCATTTCATAGTACTTGTGTACTTCTTAAGAGTTCATTCTTCTTGAGAAAAATAAAGCAATAGGCATTAACTTGCTTTGCCTTTTAATAATATTAAACAGTGTACAACTTCCTCAAAAGAGAGCCTCACTCAAACTTCTGTTTCTCCTTCATCCCAGGACTTCCCTTTTCATAGACTAATTCTAATTAGCGAAGTTTCTTCTAGGTACCTAAAAACTCACTCTGTGTCACGGTGTTCACGACCTTTAAGACACTCTTTTCATACATTTGTGCCCTTTTTCTCTTTTAGTTTCTGGTATCATGCCCTTCCTACTGTTATTTTTTAAAGAGATAAACTCAGAAAATATCTTTTCAGATCACATTGGGCTTCTCCCCATTTTGCTTTCCCATTAAAATTATTCATGGCTTTTTTTTTTTTTTCGCCAGAGTTTGATATTTTGGGTGCTACCCTCTCTTATATAGGCCTTAGGTCTAGTCCTTGAAACTAGATTAAAACAACTTATGTGTTTATTTTCTTTTTCTCCCTAGTAGCATCCATTAAGGACAGGAGTCTCACCACTTTTGAGAACATGTCCTGGCACATAGTAGGCACAAAGATATTACATTTGTTGAGTGAATGAAATAAATCACATCTGTTTTTCTCTAGATTTTATACTAACCCACTTTTCTGCAACCCAGGATAGAGATGGAGTTTAGTTGCATTTTCTCTTTCTCTTTTCATTATTACCTGATATTATCTGATATGTTTTTCTCCAAGAATGGTTCTCTGCCTTGGCCACATATTTTAGGACAACTGTTGAGCTTCAGTAAATCCTAATGTTTCCGACCACACTTAAAACCATGAAATTTAGATCTCTCTGGTGTAGTACACAGATATCTGGCAGATCTTCCTCAGGTGGCTTCATTGTGCATCCACGATTGAGAATTACAGCCGAGATCCTTTTATTTCCATAATGGTTCCATTTTAATAATGAAAATAAAGTCCAGAGACCAGTATATATTATGACTATATCCTAAGAAAGATCATTAGATAGATATAAACATCACATATCAATTGGTTACTGTGCCAGATATTAGACTAAGGGCTTTTCATGTTATTTCATTTAAATCTCATATCTGCTCTGTGAAGGAAGTTGAGGACCTCCCTTTTGCAGACCAGGTTACTGGAGGTAGAGGGGTTCAGGAAGGATATCTACTAGCTCAGTAAAGAGACTCTTAGATGTCTTGCTCTTAACTTACTATTATATAGAGCACAGGGATTTTCAGTCAGGGGTAATCTGCACTCCCCACCCTAGTAGGGTTGACAAGATAAACAGGGATCCCAATTAAATATGAATTTCAGATAAACAATATTTTTTTTAGTATAAGTTAATACCAGATGTTGCATGGGATATATTTATAACAAAAAGTTATTTGTTTTGTTATCTGAAATTCTAATTTATGTGGGTCTCTCTCTTTTTACTAAATCTGACAACCCTACCCTTAGGAACTATTTGTGAATGTCTAGAGATATTTTGATTTTCCAGCTGACAGTTTGCTAGTACTGTCTAGTAGGCTGAGGCCAAGCATTCTGCCAAAGATCCTGTAATGTATATACAACCCCCAAACAAAGATACATAGCTTCAAATGTCAATAGTGCCGAAATGAAAAACCTTGGTGTAGTAGAAGATATTGGGAAAGATTAAGAAATGTCATAACCAAACCATGCCTCTGGAAACTTTTATAGTCTGTTTTTATAAAGGCTTATTTCATTCTGTAACTGATTAAAATATTTAATATTCTTTTATCTTTGAACCTTTGTATGTTCTGTGTGGAGATCTTATGCTTCTATTGATCACCATACGCCTCCATCTCGTCTACAGAGGAGATGTGGGCAGGCTGTTGCCGCTTTCCAGCATGTCTTCCTGGGCTTGCTCTTTCAGCCCCAAATTTTCACTTAATAGCTTCAAAAGCTGTGTGGTTCCATTTAAGACACCCTCTCTCTGAAGTCCTCTTTGCACCAATTTGACTTAGCTGCAATTAGCACAGAGAAATCTGGGACTGAAAGAAAGGTGTGATATAGTCCATATGGCAAAGGGAGAAGATAGCTCTATGCAAAATAATTTATTGCTAACAGAATGATGCTTTTTTAGCTAGAAAAATTGTATGTTGTGAATGCCATTAATGATAGCATGTGTGTGCGCGCACACACACACACGCACACACAAATACATATGTATATAGATCCTGGGGAATGGAGCACTTTACCACTGAGCTACATACCCATTCCTTTTTAAATATTTTATTCTGTGACAGTGTCTTGATAAGTTGCTGAGGATCTCACTAAATTGCCAAGGCTGGTCTTGCATTTGCAATCCTTTTCCCTCGGCCTTCAGAGTTTTGGGGATTACAGGTGTGCAACACCATATCCAGCTTAATTGACAACTCCTAAAATTATACTACCATCAATGCAGATGTTTCCTTAAGATTTTAGTGAATGAATACTTAAATGAATTTTACCTCAAGGATTTTATAGAAAATGTGTGTTATTTTGTCATGAATAAGTCATGACAAACTTTTAACTTTCTGCTTTGATTTTGAAATCTGCAGAAAACATGCTAGGTATTCTTTTAAGTAATATGATTAAACATAAGGTATATTTGTGTAAACACAATTTTAACTATTCAAGAATTTGAGTTTTAAGCATTGAATCACTGGCAGAATTTGAATTTCAAGACTTACTTCTTTTCTCTCAGATATACTTTATAATATACTCACCTTAGGGTGTTTTTAAAAGTAAATTTGCAAAACAAGAGGTGTTATTTTATACCATCAAATGTTATAATTTGAATTACTTCCTGAAATAATGATTACTTACTATTCAACCTTTTATACACAAACACACACAACACATACATATATACACACACACCTATATATAAATATATATTTAATTTATATATGTAAAATATATATTACATACATATATATAAATTTTTAAATAGAGGATTACTGTACTGCAAAACTATTATACTAACTACTTACTCCCACAAACAAGAGGCCATGAATTTTGGATAAAAAGGATCTCTATCCATAAGTCCAATTGTCCTTAAGGTCCCAATGAGGATTACATGAATTTGCAAGGGCAAAATTACAACAATCATGAAAACCCAAAATATAGTAATTTGAAATATATACATATCATATACAATAATGGTATGAATTATTTCTACTCCCCCGCATTTAATATTGATTATTTATAAGCTATATATTGTGAAAGCATATGTGTCAATTTCAGGGATGTTAATACCATAGAAAAAGAAATAAAAAGAAGTAAGGAGGAATGTTACTGTTTTAGTCTATTTTTTCACTGCTTTGACCAAAAGACCTGACAAGAACAGTTTTAGAGGAGGGAAATTTTATTTTGTGATCAAAGTTTAAGAGATCTCAGCCCTTAGACAGCCAACTCCATTTCACTGGCTCAGAGAAGAGGCAGAACATTAAGGCAGAAGAGTATAAAGGAGGAAAGCAGTTCAGGATATGGCAATCAGGAAGCAGAGAGAGTTCTGTTTACTAGGGACAAAATATAAACCCCAAAGGCACGCCCTCAATGACCTGTCTCCTCCAGCCACACCCTACCTGCCTATAGTTTACCACCCAGTTAATCCCTGTCATGGGATTAATGCAATGATTGGGTTAAAACTCATAATCCAATCATTTCACCTCTAAACTATCTTGCATTGTTTTGGGGAAAATCTTTTATCTAAATCATAACAGTTACCTAATTAAATAAAATGCCTTTTCCACTGGAAATCCATATGTAGCAGAATGAAATTGAAACTGTATCTCTCACCTTGAACAAAACTCAACTCAAAGTGGATCAAGGACCTAAGCATTAGACCAGAGACCCTGTACCTACTAGGAAAAAAAGTAGGCCCATATCAGTTCATGTTAGCGTATGAGCCAAATTCCTCAACAAGACTCCTAAAGCACAAGAAGAAAATCAAGAATCAATAAATGGGATGGTATTAAACTAAAAAGCTTTTTTACAGCAAAGGAAACAATCAAGGATGTGACAAGAGGGCCTACAGAATGGGAGAAAATCTTTTCCACCTGCTCTTCAGGTAGAGTATTCATCTCCAGGATATGTAAATAACTCGAAAAAGTTGACAGCAAAACCACAAATAACCATATCAATAAATGGGCAAAGGAACTGAATCAGCACTTCTCAAAAGAATACAAAGGTGAACAAATATATGAAAATATGTTCAACTTCTCTAGTAATGGTAAAGGTTGGTGAGGATGTGGGGAAAATGTACACTCATACATTGATGATGGTACTGCAAATTGGTGCAACCATTCTGGAAAGCAGTATGGAGATTCTTCGGAAAACTTAGAATGGAATCACATTTGGCCCAATTATCCCACTCCTTGGTGTATACCCAAAGGACTTAAAATCACATACTGTAGTGATGCAGCACATCAATGCTTATAGCAGCTCAATTCATGATAGCTGAGCTATTGAACCAACCTAGCTGTCCTTCAAGAGAGGAAAGGATAAATAAAACATGGTGTATATACACAATGGAATATTAGTTAGCCATAAAGAAGACTGAAATTATGGCATATGCGAGTAAATGGATGGAACTAGAGACTATCATGCTAAGTGAAATAAGCCAATCTCCCCAAACCAAAGGCTCAGTGTTTTTTCTGATATGCAGGTGCTAACACACAATAAGGCAGGGAGAGAACAGAAGTTCATTGGATTAGACAACGGGGAATGAAGGGAAGGAAAAAGGGATGGGAATAAGACAGTAGAATGAATTGGACATAACTTTCCTACATTCATATATGAATACATGACCAATGTAACTTCACATCATGTACAACCACAAGAATGGGAAGTTATATACATATGTCAAATACATTCTACCATCATGTATATCTAAAAAGAATAAAAAATAAAATAAAATTCCATTTCCTTGATATACTAGAGATAAACCAAAGTAAGATATTCACAATCTTGAAATTCCTGGCAGTGGCAGATGGCAGGGAGGTTCTAGTACACACTTACTTCCAAAAAGCTCTGTGACTACTTCAACAATACTTCTCATACTGCCTTAGTTGTTTTTGTGTGCATGTCTGTCTCTGAGCATGGAAACCAGCACCCTGAATGATGTTGTCAACTCTTCTGTAGAAAGCATTGATCAATGTATACAATAGAAGTCTTTGAACACCTTGCTTCAAAATCCTCATCTTATTTTATTAATCCTGAACTATCATATTATGATCCTTACTCAGCACTAACCAAGTCATATTTAAAGATCTTCCTTAAATCACACTTGAAAAACCTAAATATCACACCTATGCCCCTCTGCCCCTTCCTCCCAGGCACAAGGGATTCTCTGTGGAGGTAATACCTCCCTTACCTTAATAAACTAAAACTTTGCTCTACCAAAAGGTGATATTTTGGGGTGCCAGCTCTTAATACTCCCACTAGATTTTAAACTCCTAAAACATTGAGTCTATACTCAATCATTTTCTTATTTGAAGTTTTTCACATGAGTTTCTCTATGTTAAATTAAATTTATCAGAGGTAATTATTAAGTTAAATTTGTGATAAGTCAGAAACTCCTGTACAAGGCCCTAGTAAGACCAAACCAGAACAGAGTCATCTGTGCCACATAATCCAACTGAACTTTACATGCATCAGTTAAAAGAGAGAGAGAGAGAGAGAGAGAGAGAGAGAGAGAGAGAGAGAGAGAGATTTGCAACCGTCAATCAGAGGAGGCCCAGTCAATCTGACCTGGCATGATAACCACACCTTCTCTGTCTTAACTCTATAAGGATTGTTACTTTGAAATGGACCATTCCCCCATTTGTTCCCTGTTTCTCTTTTAGCCCCTTTATGTTTATAAAGCTCACCTCCTCTACTAAGCTCGTTGGAGCATCTTTCTGTTTTATAGCTGGGATGCTGCTTGATTCACAAATCACTAAAAACAGAAAACTGATTAGATTTTTAATTTGTTAAAATTTTGTTTTTTGATATAGCTCCTCCTAGTACAGGAACTTCTGGCTTATCACAAATTTAATTTAATAATGACCTCTGATATTTGTGTGGGTGGGGCTCAGCAATTTGTATTTTAACAAATTCTCTAATTCTTAAGATGTATTTCAGGTATGGAAACTGTAGAGAATAGTAGATAGTAAACAAGAAGGAATGCTAAGGACTATCCAAGAGAAGAATTACTCTCTAATAGGATAGCAATTCCTACTTAGAGTGGATATAGCACAACATTGCTTCATAGAGAAGGTAAGTGGTAGGGATTTGATAGATTAGTAGGATTTGGGAATATACAGTTAGATTGGCCGAATTAAGTAAGATGCAGAAGCACTGGGGTAGATAACAGAAAATTTTGGGAAGAGGTTCAGCTGACTTTCTGAATGTCTGCCTAGGGAGTCTGGACTTTCTGTTAGCAGTAGAGAGTCATTAAGTGTGTATTGTGCTCAGGGATGCAGTATAGTTGGTTGAATAAGTGAACTTGAATGGAAAACTATGTAGTGAAGAGAATATACTTTTCTAGGTTATATGATTCTCAATCTAGGGGAGCTAATTTACAGCTCTGTAAGTTGTAAAAACTGATAGCAATCTTAAATAATTCTTGTCTGTAAACAAAGATATTCTTGTGTGTCCCAAATCTGTCTAATAGACTTTGAATTGACTTTTTCCCCAACAGTGGAAGAATGTGCTTCCATGTACACATTCATTTCAATAATCTTTACCTATAAATATGTCTTTTGTTTAGATTCTCCTTCGAACTGCCTATTAAGATCTTACTAGGTTCCTTCAATAAAAAGGAAAATAAAATACTTAACATATGTTCATTTCTATATCTATCTTGATCATGATCTTATCTTTTTAGGGGAAGGAAATGATTCTTAAAATTGTCCACCCATTCAGTCATATACATACAGGTTCACACATGTGCATGTACAGTGCACACACCCACATTAGAGTTCTTTCTTTAACCCTAATGACATACTTTTAAAATGCGAAAAAGAAATGATTGTTGCTATGTGGTATTTATTAATTCTTTGAACTGGGAAATTTTGTACTCTGCTTCTTCTCAAATCCACCTGCAGTAGCAGAGGCATTTTAGATCTCTTGGAATATTATTATATTTTAATAATAATATAATAATTTGGTAATGACTTTAACAGTAGGAACAAGGTTAGGAAAGGTAACACATTTTTTCTATTTATCATTCTGTAGTCAAAATTATAAAATTGTACTGTAGCAAAGTACAATTATAAAATTGTACAAGCCCAGGGGCAGAGGGATGGGTGGAATGTGTTTGCAGAATGCCAAAGGAATGATTACAATTCAAACTACTAGGTTTTGTTTGCACTGACTGAGGGAAAGTTATGGAGCAACAGATAGCATTTTATGCAGAGGATCTGCTTGTAGACAGATCAGAGAGAGACTAGGTGACTGAGCATTTACGAGAAGAATAAGTTGTCCAGTACAATACAATTGAAGTGTATAAACACTTGAAAATCATATATGTCTAAGTGTGGAGCCTCTTGCTATAGGCTTGCCTAGATTAGATGGATGTAGGGGACAGTTCTCAAGTGCTATCAACTATGTCTTGAAGCTGCAACCAACATTCCCTCCTCTAGCCTATTAATTTACTGATTTGTTTCTCCTCATCTACAATTATCTAAAGAAGAACTTAGATCCTCTAGAATTATTCCAAACAAGAAGACCAAAATATAGTTCAATATTGGGAAAACTCCTTGTACTTGAAATGGGAAGTTTGGTGGAAGCAAATTTATGCTGGAAAACTGACTCATTCTATAAACACGAGGCATCTATTAAACCAGTCAGGCGTCAGTGGTTCATCTACAAACAAAATGGTGTCTACTTCTGGGGATGTTGTTGTTGTCTTTGAGAACTAATCTCAGATTCCTATAGGATGAAATCAGAAAATTTATAAAACATATTACCACAAACACAGCCACTGAATACTTTGTAAAAGGGGCTGGCTTTTAATGGCTTATCGAGTTCTATTTTGTTCCCTCTTTCCTATAAACAAAAAATAATAATGCTTTACAGTGGTGAGAACATTAAGGGGTTATACAATGTTGAAAGGAATGCCTTTCTATATGACAAGCACACCAGCTCAAAGGGTTTCTTATTGATTATGTACATCAAAAGGCATAAATCTGCACTTACAAGCATAGAACTCCAATAGAAGGAGATCAGTATAGGACGCTATTAAATGCTTGATTTGGATGAGTAGGTATCTCAACATTCCATCAGTCAACCACTACAGTGAACTGCCAGTGAAGAACACCATGAGAGGAAACAGAGCTCTAAAACAGGCATTATCAAACATAGCATTAGTTATGTTTAAACCATAATGAAGGCATTAAATTTGAGATCGATGGTTCAGAATATTCACTAAGTACAACACCTACAATAGAAGCAGTTTTTGAGAGAGCCTGACAGATTTTGAAGTTTCCTAGTTTTCCCCAGGACTACGTCTAAAATTGCTCCAGACCAAGGAATTTGTCCTATTTTTAAAATCCTTTGAAGAAAGATTTTCTGGCATATCATTAAAGGATTAAACACTCTTAGTATAAGAAATTTCTTTCTTATTGCTACCATTATAATTCCTTAGGCATAAGCCCATTTCTTTTTGCATTTAAAAGAATTTTATGAAAAATTCTAACATCCTCCAAAGTAGAAGAACAGAATGGCCAATGACACATATTCAGTAATTTTCAAGACTTTGTTACATTTGCATCATGTATTGCTATTTTCTTTGCTGCAGCATTTTAAAGCAAATTCCAGACGTTTATGCATCCGTATGCATGCCTAAATTTTAAGGATTTGGAAATTCACCCATAACCACTTGGAACCACTATCATGCTTAATGAAATCTGCACTCATCCCTTGGTAGAATCTACATTTCTCCAGTTGGTCAAACTATCCTTTTGTAGTCGGTTTATTTAATCAGGATTCAAACAACTTCTCTATATAATTGGTTAAATCTGCAGTTCTTGAAACTAAGGTTTCTTAAACTTTAATATGCAAATGAATCACTTTGGGATCCTAAGATTTAGTAACATCAACCTAAAATAATGCATTTTTTAAATCTCCTAAGTGAACCACACTTTCAGCAGCAAGGTCCTAGCAAGGCTCATTGGTTTTACTTGTTTGTTTGTGGCATGCCATTGACTTGTTACAGAAACAGATCAGTTCTCCTGGGCTATTTTCTGTGAACTGGATTTGCATGTTTACTTCCAGGTGCAAGTAAAGTCATTCCTCCTCCATTACCCTTTTATCAGTGATGTTAACTCTAAAGACTAGAACAGATACAATCTCACCTTCTTTTGTGTATTTTAAGGAGTTGTGTGATTCAATTAACTATTCAATCTGTATAAATATTATACTTACACTTTTATGGTAACTGTGGTGTTTGAGGGTAGGCTCAAGAGTGAGATTTCTACCTTTATCACTTACTACTGATACAATCTTAAACTAGTTACTTATATTCTTTAAACCTCAGTTTCCTCATCTGTAAAAAAGTTTAATAATCGTATCTAATCTATATAGTTGCTGTGAAGACTGACAAATGGAAAATGTGTAATAAATATATTTTTATTGTTGATTCTGTTTTTTTTTTTTTGTATCAGGGATTGAACCCAGGGGTGCTTAACCACTGAGCCACATCTCTAGCCCTTTTTATTTTTTATTTTGAGAAAGGTTCTCACTAAGGTGCTTAAGCCCTCGTTAAATTGCTGAGGCTGGCTTTGAACTTATGATCCTCCTGTGTCAGCCTCCTGTGAGGTTTTTTGTTGTTGTTCCACACTGAAATATTTTAGTTGCTAGAACCTTTCTTGTAAAACTAGCTTTTCAGCCTTTCAGCCCTCTGTCCATTTTGGGTTCTCCTCAAAATCAAGTATAATTTTTCTCTTCTTTTATACAGTCCTACCTCAGGGCTCTAACAGCAAGTATGTTATAAGTTTTTGGAGGATTTCTTTTTTATGTTTTATATTCTCTTTCAGATTATGATGGTTTTTAAAGCCTACAAATAAAGACTATTCCAACTAAATATTTCCAAGAGCATTAGATATTGGTAATTTATCATACAAATTTAAATAATAACATTGTATAAATTTAATTGGTTCAAAGTTAACCATATTGAATAGTTGTTACAAATTCTGTAATAATGATATGGATGTGTTTAAGGGAAGAGAGAATTTTCTGGCTCTGCTTTGTCTTTATAACCCTGCAAGGGGTCCACAAGGGGCATTGCTGGCCAGTTCCTGAGTGGTATGATTTATGTCTGGGGCAGGTGGGCAAAGCATGTTTCCTCCATATTGCATAATAAAGCCCTGCTTCCTGAAAAAAAAAAAAAAACTATGGGAGCTTATTTTTCATTCATATAAATCATATGTAGATTGTATGATTTCTTTGTGTCATCCAAGTAAACACGTTTTGATATGAAGACTGGGGTTCAGTCAGAAAGAAAACCTCCAAGACATTACTGAAATTGAGTTTATCAGTCTCCGTTTTTTCCTAATCTTTCTATAACAGGCCTCTGCAGTTTGGAGAGAATCCCCAATTTAAACTTGATACTTTGGGAAATCTAAGAAACTAGAGTAGGAAGCCTAGGACAACCAAAAACAGCACAGTACATTCTGAATTTTCTTGTGACTGACTTATGAACACAGCATGTGATTTACATAGATGTGAAGACTGTAATTACACATTGAAGGCATGACTTGTAAATGATTCCTTTCTTTATAATGAATTCTATCAGCCAAGAGTAACTTTGAGTCAGTTTTCATAACAAGCAAGTGCTGACCCAGATGATCAGGGCCAAAAATAAATTAGGCGATGAGCCCAACATTGTTCGACACTGTTCTTTTTTTTTCAATTGGGTTCAATTTTCTCAGATGTCTTTCTTATAGAACTACAATGTATTTATGTGCGCCAGAGATGATTGTCTTAGTTTAATGATATATGGAGAAAAATGTAAGAAAGTGCAGTTAGCAGAGTACTAAGACCAAGGCAAAATACTTGAAAGAACAGTTTGAAAGTCAACGACTTTTGAAGAGTTATTTGCAAAACAGCCATATGTAACCAAAGAATAGAAGAGTGCTGTTACCATAATATTTTAGTGTTCATTATTAGGTGTCTTTCTTTTTTGGAATCACAATATTTATACAGGCTGTGAGGAAAAGAATAAATAGAAATTGTATGATAAACTACATAATTACATTGAACTTGACAAAAGGCAGAAAATTTTTCAATGAAATAAAGAGTGATATATTAAAAATGTTCTGTCTGTCTACCTACCTCCCTACCAACCATTCATCTATTCATCCACCTGTTGTGCCTGATCCAGAATCAAGATCAATTCAGAATAAGCAGTAGCCAACAAAGACAAACCTTCTGTCATTAGATAACAGAATATTTTATTTGGCAACTTGTTCTATTTATAGATATTTGGTAGCATTTAGCCTGAAATTATTGATTAAAGGCCAAACAAAAACAGGAACTGGAGAGAATATGATTTCTCCAAAGCACACAAAATAGCACTATAAAAACATGTTCAGATTTCAGGCCAAAACAGTTTTCCAAACCTCATCCATATAAAGACAAAAGACAAAAAAAAAATTTAAAAACTAACCAAATGATGGATGACATTCCAAAGTTAGGTATGTACTACCACTTGGAGGTAAAAAGTCTGCTTCTACACTATGAAGAATACTATTTTTTTCTCCCCAGATCTTTTATTAAATCTGAAGGATATATCTAATGGGAACATGTTGTATCTTTCTCTATTCTAAGTTTTTTTTTTTTTAGGAAAACTGTCTTCCTAATTCTATTTAAGTTTAGGGAACATATCAATAACATTTTCTCAATAATAAAGTCATACATTTTGGTCTTCTTGACTAGGATATAAGCTAATGTCCCCAGAACCTACGATTTTATTTTAATTTCCAAACTAAATATTTAGCATATTTTTGGTACTGTATCCTAAAGAGGGTCACAGTAGTATAGCACATGTTATAATAAATAAAAAACATAGGAATTTCTTCAGAAGATAAGACTAAAGCTTCACTAATGGGATTTTTCATTTGGCAATTAAATGATTATATAAGCAACATTTGCCCCAAATAAATTTGTATTGGAAAGCATTGAATATTTACATGATATTAGAATCAAATTTATAAGTTATTAGAATCAAACCTTTCTTAGTAGAGTGATCATGATATCTTATGGCATGATTTAGCTCATTACTGGCACACAGCAGCTATTCAATACATACATTGAATGGTTTGTATTCATTAACACTGACACTGCAATGAAAATATATTACAAATTCACTGACTGCTCTCAATCTAGACTTGACATTCAGGGACTCTTTTACCTTTACAACTCATTTATAATGATTTAAAATATGAAAACACAAAAATATTTTGAAAACTTTTATTTTCTTGCCAACCCTCTTCCTCTAATTGATAAATGAAAAGTGAAATGCATAAACAGTTCAAGGGTGAATATTTCTGAAGACTTAAATTTGGTGTTCCATCCATGTGCATCCCCCTTAGATGCCAAGATGGCTATCAACGGCTCCCAGGAAGAGTTTCTCTGTCCTGTATGACCTAATGGTATGGAGTCACTATAAAAAGTTGTGAGATTTAACAAAAAAAACCACAGGTTATATTTGTAATTTAACCTGTGATATTCATATCACTATATGTTTATATGCTTATGTCTCTATTAATTTGTATTTCATTTATATAGATGCGGAAATTAAGGAAATGAAAAAAAGAACTGGAACATAAGAAGTTTTGACAAGTTCCAAAACACACAGTGTTAAGTCAGCTGTTATTTCAAATCTAAAATCTTTAGGCACCTCCACAATCATCCAGTTTATTCTGCTCTTCATCTCTCACCACTATCGATCTTCCTTACCTCTCATTACTGAACGGCTTTTTGACATATTCAATCAATATTTTCTCCTCCTCCAATTATTTTCACACCAAGTAATTATTCCCCACCTCTTTCCAACCCCACCCAGTCAGTCCCTTGAGCATCCTGAACCCTCTGCTCCCAACCGGCACAGGAAGCAATGCAGCATAAAGCAGAATTTTGGCTCTTGACATTAAGATCTGTTGAGTCCTGGAATTAGAAGAGTGTCAGAAGCAGGAAAAGCAAAGAATGTGTGTTTTAAAGAAAATAATTCTGTATATTAAAATGTATTCATAACAAGAGCAGGGTATGGTGGCACTCCCCTGTAATCTCAGCAGCTCCTGAGGCTGAGGCAAGAGGATCGCAAGTTCAAAGCTAACCTCAGCAAAAGCAAGGTGCTAAGCAACTTGGTGAGGCCCTGTCTCTAAATAAAAAAAAATTAAAAATATGGCTGGGGAGGTGGCTCATTGATTTGAGTGCCCCTGAGTTCAATCCCCAGTATCCCACCCAAAAATATATACAATCACATAGATATCACAGTAGATATTTAACAATGTAATAAAAATTTAGTTAATTTGAAGTTCTTCACTTTAAAGTCTATGTTTGGCATTCTCTAAAACTTCTAAAAAATAATCTTCCTGTACCTTCCTCTGTTCTCATCTGCTGTCATATTACTTCCTGTTTCAGTACATTTTATTTTCTTTATATCAAGTTGTTGCTATCAAGTGAAAAAACAATTAACACCCCACAAAGGGCCCAACAAAATAATAGCAAAGCACACACAGCCAAGACTTGCTTTCTGGTCTCAGATATGTGACTCACTGGCAGTCCAATGACTACGGGCATAGCATTTCATTGTTATTGTGCCTCATTTTTCTTAGCTGAAAATGGGGACGTTAGAGTCCATATTTTCAAAGTCTTTTTCAATTCCACGATTGTATGACTTAGCCTAAATTTGCACATGTCATTAATGTCTGCAACAACCTTGTAGGGAAGGAGGGCAATATTTTTCCCATGTTGCAGATAAAGAGATGAAAGCTAAAAGAGGTTTGATGACTTGCTAGTTTTGCATACTATTTATCTCAGCTAAGCCACCATGTCTCTATATAAAGAGACAAAGACGGCAAAATGGATGAGATTTTAAGGCTCATCTGTGAGTTCACAGAAGCAGTGGTTTCTCTTAAGAATGGGACTATAATTTTTATATATACCATATGATATTTAGGTCACATTGACTATTATTTTGTTTCATACTATAACTATTTGCCCCCAGAGGGCTATATTAGCTTCAGAACTTATAGTTGTTGAGGCTCACTCAGGGATGGGAGGATCCTGCTGTGAGTTTTTTTTTAAAGCAGCTTATTAAAAATAATGTTTGTTCTTCAGTAGAATAGCAATGAAGTATGAATATTCATGTTATCTATAAAATGCTTTGCAGTGATACATGTGGGCTCTTTATATTTTAGGGGCTAATGTAAACTACAGAAGTATTTCTATACTAGTATTTTTGACATAATATTACATAACAACCCAAAGCACAGATGCATTCATGAGTTTTAAAATTATACTGTTAAACATGGAAAAATAGAATATGAAGAGTGGCGATGGTAAGGATTTCCTTATCAATTGTGTGGGCTTCTATTTTTCACCAAACTGTGCAGAGAATATGATAGAAGTTGGAGGACTAGGACCCTGGACTAGCAGGCAGAAGATCAAGCTCTATTTCTAGAATTCTCACTGAGTCAGTGGTTGCCCATGTGCTTATCAGTTGATCTCCCTCAAGTTCTCAGATGGTAGAATTTAGTAGTGTTTCCTCATTAATTTCCTCAGAAATGCTGTGAATGTAGGTATGACTGTGTCTGCAAAATATTGTAAAAAGGATCAAGGGATAAATAAAACACACTTGAATCTTAACAGACTTAGCACAAGGCATAACTACTATTTTTTTGAGAAAGGATTCAAATCTTATTTCACTAATTTTAAATGTCTCTTTTCTCCTTCAACCTTGTCAGTTTCTCATGCAGCAAGAAAATTCTTCAATTTAATGAAAAAAAAGAGGAATGAAGTAAAAGAGGTACATTTGTCTTCTCTCATCTACTCTTGCCTTTTTAAGTCTGACTGTGCTCTTTCATAATGACCTCCTTTATGTTAGTTGAAGGGTTAGTGCCTATTAAGTGGAAGCATAAATTCAGCATTTTTGAGAAAGTGGAAAGCCCCATACATACTTGAAAATTCTGCTTAGAGTCAAAGGTTAAATTGTTCAACAATTGTGGAGTGGAGCACATGATGCTGGGCTCTGAGCACACAAAGGCAATGGACATGTACTGCCAGCAATCTAGGATTAGAGGCAGTAGGTATCTAAATAACTGATTCCACTACAGTGTGGTGAGTGAGAACATGGAAGAAGACAGCAGATTAAAGATCTTGGTATCTAGAAGGAGTCAAAGAAGTGGGATGTCACCTAACCTTGTACTGTGAGAGAAGCAAGAAAAAAAATGTCATTTTCCAGGTACTATAAGTTTTATAGTAATGGTTTTTATAAATGAATATTTAATCAAGTGGAATTGTACATCAGGCAATGTGCCAGGCAGCAGTAAAATCTATAAAAGCTTCAGTTTTGGAGTTGGATAGATAAAATTACAACTCCATTTCTATCTATAGATGTGACCTTGGGCAAGTTGCCTGACTTCTCGAAATTTTTTTTTAATTTTTTTATCTTTTCATTTATAAAATGGAGTTTATAAAAGCAACTCTCCTGGGGTTGGTTGAAGATTAGTGATAGAATACATACAAGAAGCCAGAACAGGCCTTGGCTCCTGGCAAGATGATAAGAGCTCAAAAGATGCTAGTTACTATCAAATACTCTATATGCATTTTCTCATCAAACCCTTGTGAAAATTCAATAGACAGCATTCCCTAACATCATCTCTATGTGAAGATACCAAGGAAATGCCAGCAAGATAGATCATAAAGCATGAAAGATTATGTGCACAATGACATGGAGTTCGGAGTACATGAAGCAGACACTGGGAAATCTTCCAGGAGTTTTTAGAAGAGAACCAATAAATTCTATGTTTTAAAAAGATCATTAAGATGGAAGTGTGGGTAATAGACTAGAGGGCAAGAAGAAAGATGACAGATCTGAAGTCCAGTTAGGAATTCTTTATGGTGAATAATATTGTATAGTTGTAGGTATAGGAAATCTCCTAAGGGCAATAATGCAGACCTTTAGAAGGGATGTCCAGAACATCCTCTGTGCCTCAAATATTCACTCTTCCTATGATTTTATCTTGTCACAGCAAAAGCTTTAGGACTCTCCTCCAAAATGCTTAATTCTTTTAATCATGAATCCCACCAGCAATGGTGGTCTTTTTAAATTGATTTTCCTTATTACTAAGTGGCATTAAGTGTTCATCATCTGTGGAAACAGAAGAACTGAGTCAGTATGATTTTTTTCTAGGTTGCAGGGGAGAAGGAGAAAGAAATATATGCCCTAAAAGCACATAAGTAGTTTGGTGGCTTAATCATTTTTGTCTGCTTTGTGCACTGATAATGTTATCATTATTGATCTTCTACACTGCTTCAATAGCAGTGAATCACACGTAATAGTAGAGTCAATACATGCAAATACAGACCATCTCACTTTACCATTGCTTCATAACCACATAATCTATGTTTCAATTTTCCCACCAGGAGTCAGTAGACCCTTTTCATTATTTTTATTGGAGAGTTTCAGTAGTAAAATGTATAGTTTAGAAGAGTAAGAAAAGCAAGTGAAATTTAAAGCATATTATTGAAAGCTACGTTTTTGTTTTTTTTTTCTCCTCAAGAACCAGCAACTAGGTAATTCAGAACTGGTCTCTCTTGCTGTGTGACAGCATCTGAATATATGCCATGAGAAATCAACGAAAAACCAAATTTCCTTTGAAAACCCACCATTTTTATCTCAATCCAATTTTTCATAATAATACATGCTTTATTGCCTTGATTTCAGTTTGTACGACATGTACATGTACTTTGAGATGCATGTTTCTGCTGATATGAGAGGCAACTATTTGGAGAAAAGTGTCAAAACATAGAAGAGAAAGGGGGTTTAAGAATTTTATACTTCTCAAAATTTTTAATTTTTAAATAACAACAAAAATTGTGTTAGCTCTTTGAAAAAGTACTTGAGCACTTAAAATCATGAGAATTACTGTAAGTACACTGAGAAATTTTTGAAATTTTTGCAATATTAAACTTGTAATTTAATTTATTTAATTTTTGAAATTTATGCAATATTAAACTTGTAATTTAATTCATTTAATTTTTGAAATTTATGCAATATTATATTTGTACAATGTGTTTGAAACTGAGAAAAAGCATCATAACACTAATGAATAATAACCACAAGATATTTTTCTTCAAGTTTAAGACCAAATGATGGTGGTTTTTTAAAAAAAATTGTTAGAAGGATCTACAGTATTAAACCAGGAAACCAGCATTGAGACTTGTAAGAAAAGTGAAGAACTTTTTAAAAAGACATTCTTAAACATTTATTTCAACCTTAATAAATGTGTAAAAGTAAGAAAACAAACTAATATAATAAGCTACTTAAATTTTTTAAAAATTACAACAAAGATCTCATCATCCAGATTGAGAAAGTGTTAAGAAACTAGAAGATCAAAGGAAAAATAAGCCAATTAATGTAAAAATATGAAAAGGACTGAATTAAAAGGGAAAAACCACAAAACTTCAGCCAAGGACTTGTTATACAGAGGATGACATTTGTAGAAATACAACTGAAATTATAAAAATAACAAGAAATAGAAAAGAAAAGGTTTTTAAAAAATTCCAAAAATATCTTAATTTCAACATTTAAAAAAAATGAAAAGGTTTTCTTAGTCATTAGGTTTAAGACATTAAATAATATAGTTGAACACATCTTATTTTAAGAAATTAAAATAAAAAAAGAATTTGTGATTAGCTCTGTAATCCTGACTTGCCTCTAAAAAGTAGTTTGGTAGCATCAAATTGCAACATCTCTAACATGTCTAGATTGTTTTCAACTTTTAAAATTGTTCCTTTTTTCTTATAAGAATTTATGCAATTAAACAAACATATGCATACACACAAAAAATGAAATCCAAAAAGAGCAACATAGTACCCCTTTATAAAAATAAATTAATTTTGAAAATTATGGATAGATAAGTATTTGAAAAGATAATAAGTTAAAGAAAAAATTTTAAGGATCTACAATAAAAAAGTATGTATTAAATAGAGTTGGAATTCCTACAAACTTTTACAGATAATTTAAAGATATCCCTTTTTAATAAAATAAACATCTGAAAAAAATATTAACTATAGCTTACTTCTTTGAATCTTTAAGTGCTATCACATGTGATATTATTTCAACAAAATAGGGAAACATTATTGATCCAATAGTGCAGAAAGCCTTTAGTAACTAAGGTGGTTGATCTAGAGACATGGAGTTACCCTTGTCTCAGAAGTCATCTGAGTTAACATCTGGCTCAGTCAGAACATATGAGTGATGTGGAAAGGCGAATGGGGTTGCACCCCCCTTTAAGGCCATTTTAAGGAAATCACGTAATATTTATGTACTGTAGTTCCCTACTCTGTAAAGGAAATAATGTTAGTCCTGCACACTTCTCAGGGATGTTAGAAAATGTTAAGCAAAATAAGAATGTATGTTAAAGGTTTGTATAAATTATTTAGTTTATAGAAAATTCAAGTTATTATAAGTAATAGTAGGTTTATTATTTGGACACACCTGAAGAACAACAATTTCAATGCTTGTAGGCATTAAGTGAAGGTCAGGCTTGAATATATACCCAGCCCTCAGCTTTCTGAGACCTCATTTTGTAATTCAACCACTCTGACTGGTCATACTAGTATTTATTCTGTTCCTTGAACAAAGCAAATTCATTTTTTACCTCCAGGCCTTTCTCCCTAACTGGAGAGCACTTTTCTGCAATTCTTCTTTGGCTTCCTTCTTTGCATCATTTGGGTTTCAAATGATACCTTCTAAGAGATGCCCCCATCATTATCCATGCAAATTGCACCACTCTCTACCTCCTCCAGCCTCAGGTGATTGGGGTACCCTACTATTTTCTTTTTAGCACTTATCTGAACATCCTATTTTCTTTCTACCTGCTTATTTATGTAATGACTACCACTGCCCTCTTAACACAGGATCTGAAAACAAGTAGTCTGTCCCTAACTTAGATCAGAACAACAAGAGTTTGGGTGACAAAAGTGTAGAGTGATCCTGTTAAATCAGGGAAATGATCAGTCAAAAAATTAACTTTCCAGTGCAACTAGGTAGGGTAAGGAAATGCACATGAGGATAAAAATCACACATTTTTTTTAATTCTATCACATGTAGGAAGTTGGCCTAATAATGTTAGCAAAAGTAACAATTTGGAAAACAGAATTTCCTGTATCCTAAATCCTGGGAAAGAACAGATTGAGGTAGTCTAAGAGAAATAAACTTGACAATTTTCTGTATCATGCATTTGGGTAATGCTATCCTTTTATGAGTTAAATCCAACACATCCTTCTGATAACTGATTTGCCTATAATTCTGCTCTATAGCACAGGAAATGTTATTTTAAAAAATCCTCTCCCTTAGTTAGTTTCATCCTCTAAAACGAAATTGTGAGGTATGTCACATTTATATTTAGCATTCTCCCACCGCTTCTTTCAAAAACTGTTCCTTTACTCTTTGAGTCCTTTAATTCCTTTTAACGAATGTTATTTATCTGCCCCAATTCACTGTCTAAGTTCCTGCTTTTGGCTATCAGCCGATCTCTCTTTGGTGTTTCTACTCAATTCCAATTTAGAATTTTTTTAATAACCCTTCTGTGACAGGTAATTGACTGAATAGCTGTCTCCCAATCAGACTCTATTTGTATTATCAAATATGTAGTCCTAGTGACTACTTATTATAGAATAGAGTAGGTATGGAATAAATGTTTTCATTTTATATTTTCCTTAATGTTAACTATTTTACCCATGTACCTATGTATTATTTTATGTATACAAACTCTTATCTTCTTTTGAGAAAAAATAAAAATAAAAAGCCATAGGTAAGAAAACTGTGTTGCATCTGACTGCTAAGTCAGACATTCATGTTTTCCATTTAACAGGAAGGAAGAATATTGCAGAAAATAAATGAATCTAGATGTTGCTCTTTTCTTCCAATTAATTTATTCAGTTACCTAAAAAGGTAAACTATGCTATAAGAAAATTTGAGCACAAACTCTGAAGTCTTGGGTTTGAATCCTGTATCTCACAGTTGCTTATCTTGTTTGACCTTCAATGAATTTTTTAATCTTGATGTTTCTTACCTTCTTCTTCTATAAAACAGGGGTAATGATTGTACCTAATGAATAGGGTTGATCTGAGGATAACTCAACAAAACACTTAATAAGGTCATACTATGTATTTGGCCCTACTCTGGGATTAAAATATTTAAAAAAGACAAAAACTTCTTCTTCATAAAGTGGTATTCCAGTAAGCAAGATCAAAATATACACACATGTCTGTGCTAGTGATGAATGATAAGAAGGGGGGAAAAAAGAAAAACAGATAAAAGCTGCTTGAGAGAACTGGGGCATTTGAAGTTTTAGATAAGGTGGTCAAGGGAGATGATCTGAAAAGACAACTTCTCAATACAGACCTGAAGGAAGAGAGGGAGCCATGTCATGGCCAACTATAGGGGAGGGATTTTCAGACAGAAGGAACAGGGGGTACAAAGACCTTGAGAAAGCAGCATGCCTGGGTGTCAAGGAATAGCATTGAGGCCAGCAGAGGTGGAGTAATGAGGGGGAGATTATAGGAAGTAAGGTGTTTATGTGTGCGTGCTTGTGTGTGTGCACACATGCACTTGTGTGTAGGTATGCTAGGGTGATCAGATAGGACATGGTGGGCCATAAATTAGGACTCTCATTTGGCTTTTACTCTGAGAAACACAGGGGCCCTTAAAGGCTTGGTGCAAAGGAGTGACACAATGAGAACCATGTTTTAACCATATTCTTCTAACTGCCTTACTGAAAACTCTTTGGCCTCAGGCATATGGAGCAAGAGCAGGGGCAGAGAAAACAGCTGGGAGATTATTGCTACAGTGCAGTTGAAAGATGATGGTATTTGGACCTAGGAGGGAGTACTGCAGGTGAGAAGAACTGGACAGATTCTGGATTTATTTTGAGAACAGCATCAACAGAATAGAATCTTTGATGCAGGATAAGAGAGCAAAAGAAAAGTCTAGAATTACACTAATGTTTCTGGTCTGACCAACTAGAAAAATGGTACTTCCATTAACTGAAATGGTAATGCAGTTTACTGTATGAAGAATGTGTCACTGTGCTAAAACATGTTCATGTTAATAAGTTAATAAACACAGAATACTTAATGTCAAATAAGCCTGATGTGCTTGATGTTGTTAATAAAAATAGATTGAGTTGGGAATACATTTTTTTAAGTCCTAGTATATTACTAAATGTGAAAATGCTCATGTTAGAGTCATAACTTTAGGCTTTGGGAAATAAAATGACTTAAATGTGAGATATTGACAGACTTTCCACCGGCAGATATAGTTAAGAAGAGAACAAGATTTTCAGGAAATGACTAAGAGTTCCCTCTTCTTCAATTCCCCTTTTCGTCTGCATGTGCCTTTAACATAGTACCCCTTCATTTCTGAACTCCTGCCTCTTAAAAGTATCCCTATTCTCAAACAACACATGCACTAAACATTTACCTTTGAAGAAATATTACATTTTATACTCACTGTAGCCATGGGATTTGTATTATTTCAAGTATCATTGAAGTAAATTGTTTTGAAGATACAACAATGACATTTATTCTTATATTATGTTCTTAAAACTGTGAAAGTCAATACAATAAAAGATAAGTCATACAGAATGCTTAAATATATGCAATGGTCATAACCAGTTTTTTTTGAGGGTTTGTTTTGTTTCCTAAATGATGACTTTGAGGACTTTGGTTTGTAGGCAATGGTACCTATGTACTTATGTGAATTTATTTTTCATTGACAAGTTGTAAGATGATATTTCAAGCTGAAAATATCTGAAGTTTTCCTTGTGGCCAGAAAAGGATCATGCCTATGGAAATATTTATGTGACTGATCCCGTTTGGTTTGATTAATTTTGTATCATTTCCAATCCAAGAATATCTTGACCTTGGAGGTAGCATCTTCTCACAATTACTATTAAAACTTCAGGCATTTTTTTCCAGTGAGCAATTAGCTTATGCCTATAATTCTTCCTGTGGGAGAAAAGATTCTGTTCAAATGTAGATTCATGTTATTTCATTTTATGTCTTTATGTATACATGTGCAGCGGGGGTGGGGGTGAAATAAACATAAAAGATAAGGTTTTGTTTGACCATACAACTAAAGCAAACACATAAAGAATATTAATTGCTGGCATCACCCTCCAAGTTTTACCTCTGAAAGAGAGGATCAAATAAAACCCTTTGTCGGAAGTTCAAAGTAACCCTAACAAAGCTTCTTAATATACTAACCCCAAAGTGTACACCTTGTTTGGAGGTTTTTGATAATGTAAAAATCCATTATTAAATGTACTTACATTATTTCTTAAATAGAAGGAACAAAGATAGCAAAGGAATTGGAGGCTCTTAAGTAAAGTCTCTTATTTTTAATGCCACAGAGGTGCTGTGGACTGTGGCTTGCTAATTGCATAAAGGGCACAGAGACTGGCATGCATTCAGCACTGGAATTTGAAGTAGATAGGACTCTTGATGTGCAGGAAGTTCTCTCAAGATAAATTTCACAGTTCTTCTTTTAATTCAGACATTTAATGGGTTCATATCATAATTTCCAATGATAATTAAAAAGCTACATTTACTCTCAAGTTTGGAATGAATTATGTAATTTCTCCTCTGTCCTCTTGCCAACATTTTAGTCACACCTAAGCCTGTCTAATAATGTTTGGTTTAATGTCAATATTTAACATTTATAATTTGACATTACTTAGTGATTTTAAAAGTGCTGCCATATATATTTAATTTTCAATATTTTTACTGGCACAATATTTTTTATGAATTGTTCTAATAATTCTGTGATGAAGAAATTATATATATTATTTCAGTTCTTTGGACATATAATTGGGAGTTCTGAGAATACTTATTGGATTGTTTAACACAAAAAGTTTTAAGGAGGAGAATCATAACTTGAACCTAGGTCTTTAGTTTTAATAATCTTGCACCCTTTCCATTTCATTACAGCTGAATGCTGATAATTAAATTATTAATAACATTGTCTGAGTATTTTTCAGGGTGTTCAGTCAAGAGATCTGGCCTCAGAACAGGTAGAACCACAGTGCAAGGAAACCAGGGAATCAGGGTGGAGATAAGCAGTGAAGAGAGGCCTAAATTGCCACGGATAAGCCACATAAGAATAAAAGAATACTCTTACAATGTCTGAATGTGAAATGCATAGCCTTCAGCATACTGAAGAATACATTTATCTATATTTTTTTACTATTGCACTTCATCAAACCAGGCACCATTGATTATGTGATGCACCACCAAGAAAGACTTTTAAAGAGTGAGGGAGGGGCTGGAGGTGCAGCTCATGGTAGAGCCCATGCAGAAGGTCTTGGGTTCCATCTAAGCACTTCAAGAAAAAAAAAATTAAAAACGGCCAATTAAATCACTATAAACCATTGATCCTAAGATGATTTTTGATTTTGAAAAGTTAAAATCTTTAAAAAGCTGCATCTTAGGGCTGGATATAACTCAAAGGCAAAATACTTGCCTAGTCTTGGTGAAGCCCTGAGTTTAATCCCCAGCACTGCAAAAAAAGTAAGTACATAAATTTAAAAAAAAGATGCATATTAGAATTAAGGAAGATATAGTCTAGTAACTGCAGAGAGCTTGAAATTTCTCAAAAAAGAAGTCATAATAAAACCTTTCTAGACAATCAATAAGCTGTTATTAATTGCCTATGGATGGTTACAAAGCAGCACAATATATAATCTAGATAAGGAGGCTTAAGTGCTACATATGAAATATTCATTGTCAGCCTTCAGTTTCACAGTAATGACCATGTTAAAGAAAACAGATCCACTTGTGCAAAAATGTGTCTGAGTGTGCAGTACAAGGAGAATACGAGGCATGCAGGGGGGATGGGTAAAGCATAGGAAGATACTGGGGGAGGGGAGGATAGCATGGAAGAGGTAGGAAGAAGGGACAAGGAAAAGGGATCTAATCAAACAAGGAGTTTCACTGAAATTCAAAAGTGGTCTGAGTCCTGTCCACACCAATTCTATTGACCTCATAAAATGCAAATGCTGTCCTATATATGAAATGATACTTTAAAACATCAGGTTTGAAAGGGGCCTTCATTTTTTTATAGCATCTATACCTTCATATGTCTAATACTGAAGATTCTCTCTTTCTGCTTATTTTTAAAATTACAAAGACAATTTCAATGCCTCTCAAATTTGAACTAAATGTATCTGGTTAAATATTTGGTACTACTAAAAACAAAAATTTTATTTTGACTGGTTATCCACCTTCCCAATGACTTAAAAGCTTTAGAATTTGTAATTATAATCAAAGAATTGTTTGGGCTGAAGCCATCACTTAAGTATTTTAACTGAGGATTTTGCATATATAGCATTATCCCCACAGTATCTGTGTACTTAATCCGAAAAATGACACAAGATAGTTTATTTGTAATTAAAAAAATATTTCTGCTCTGCAATGAGAATTTCACAAATAAATTGCCACCTGATATGAAATAATTGTTTTTGAAATTGCCCAAATAAAATGATAAAATGGCCAACCTTCTAGCTGTTCATTATGTTCATAAATTTAATACTAATTTCATAAGAATAGTATCCTGAAACATCATTAAGCTTCATGACTAAGGGGTAAACTATATTATATTATACATTACAATATTGTCACTTAGTTGCTTGTGTTTGAAAAAAGACTAACTAGTTAATGGTAATTACTTCTTTTGAAAGGCAAAAACTATAAATAAATAACAATGCACCACAATTTCATTTGTAAAAGTCAATAATGAATTCCATCTGCTGCATGCCATTAACAATCAAAGAGGATACTTACATGCCTCAGTTCTTTTTATATCTTTATTCCGCCCGTTTAAAAGTACAGGTCGATCCATCAGTGATAATGTTATTTTGGCTTATTTGACCCAAACTTTAAAAAATTAAAAAGGGCGAAAAAATCCTACCTATTTCTCTCCAGCCTAGATAAGTTGAAGTAATAAAATGCTGAAGGAAACTAGACAGTTAAGCAAATTTTTAAAAGAATGGTTAGAAGAGCCATAATGCAATGTATTACCAGCCTTTAAAACCCAGAATAGGGTAGTGATAAAAGCAAGAACATGTGACTTGATCATTACCCTAGTCATGCACAATTTTGCAGTTAAGAGTAAGGTAAAGCAAAATGGAAGTCCTACTGATAAATGATTTCCTGTGGGTGAATAAAAATTAAAGTCACTAATGCTTTGTTACAAATGAGTATGAAACACTCAAAATCACTGTCTGAAAGATTTTGGGGACCACTTTCTTATAGTATCATAATTATTAGCAGCTTCTAGAGCAAATTATAAGGAAATAATGTACATGCACATAAAATCCTTAAAAAAATACGTTCTACTTAGATTTAGTATTTTGATAGTATATACTCTCATCTGGCCTCCCCACCACACGTTCCCTTTCTGTAGGCAGTAGCTATAGAAGTTCCAACTGCATCATCATCAATCTGCACAGCTTGTCTAGATTTCAAAAATATAACATATACCAAGATATCCAAATTCTACCTTATCTAACTTCTCCAAATGCCTTGTTTAAAGGTGAGAGCACTTACACATACCTTTACGTGGGCAGAACATTTCTGAAGTCCTCTCCTTAAATCCTTCTCAGCCAGCAATACACTGCTCTCAAGAAGAGAGAATTTTGGTTTGTGTGCTTCCCTCTGTAACACAACACTTCCTTTCTGGGAGAGTGGCCTCTCTTCCTGCCCAGTCTCTGACCCCTGGTGGCAGTGTGCAAGGCTCAGAGGTTTCTGTTTCTGCATACAGGCATCCCACTGTACCTGCCCTGTAACTGTGGACTTGCTCTTGGCTCACTGAATAGTTTGGGACAGTGCCAGTACACTCTGCATGGTACGTTCCTAAGTTGGCCCTGTACAGTCTATCATGAAGGAAGACAGCAGAACTCAATTTCTAACTTCTGTATGGCTTCTTATCATAAAGTAAATGCATGGAACCTTTAACAAATGTGTATTTTATAGTCCTAATGGACTCCGGCAGGCAGTGATTTGATAAGATGGGCATTAACCAGGTTGGTATTTTGTACCTTTTCTGATATTTAAATATTGCTAGCTATGATCAGAAAAAGTTTGACTCCCCCCAGAATCTCTAACTGCATCATCATGGTATAGTTCATACTCTTTGCATTATAGTTATTTTCCTTCTTCTTTTTTTTTCTTGACATGGTGCTGAACAGTAACTGGATAAATGGTAAGAGTAATCATAACTCTACTTCCTATTTGGCCTCCTCTTAATCCACATTCACTCTTAGCCCTATAGAAGCAAAAATGGCAGCATCTACAGCTTGGCTCTTTCTGACTCTCTGTTCATGACCTTAAACTTTAGAATCCTGGAGAAGATTTTTGTGGATATTTCCCTTGATTTTCCCCATTTATCACTTTTTAATGAGATCTTTCAATGGCAACATACTGAGATATATACATTTATAATATTCTTTTATTTGGGTCTACTATAGCAACCATAGGAAATATAATGTCAATTCTTAGGTAAAGATCCTTCTGAGTCCAATAACTACTGAATGTCCCCACAGGTGTAAAAAGACATATAAGGTATTGAAAACTGTGTGAGTTACTACATTGTAAAAAAAAAAAAGTCAATGATCATAAACTAGAGTTCACATTACCAACAATTCACAACACTGATGCTCTTGTAATTAATAGTAATAACACCCAAGATTTTGCATGCAATACAAGTTTTTATAGATCCAAAATAAGCTACTCATTGACTAGCAAAGTGTATGACTAAGTCAACTTGTTTTGAAAGGTAAGTGGTATAAACTGGCAATATGATTCATTCCCAAATGAAAATTTATGATGTCTTATGTTCTCTGTGGAGCTGCATTTTTACTCAATACATATTCTTTACTCGACTCCTTTAAGAGCTGCAGCGGTATTCCCTTTGAATGTTACTAAATAAATAAGATAACCTATGTATAACTTCTACTTAAGTTCCTGACATTCTGTTATAAATAGGTGTTTAGTAGATATTAACTTCCATTCCCTTCCTTAGTAACATGACTGGCTTATTACAGTCCTAAACACCATTCTATCACATTAAAGTAATGCTAAGGATAGCAGTGGTTTGCTCATCAGTGGTGTTTTATCATTTACAAAGTGCTTCCACTAATCTCTTGTTAGGCACACAATTATCCTGGGAGATGTTGCTTATTCTCAAGGTTTTGCAGAGCCAACTATGTATAGAAAATCAATGATAAAGTGTTTCCTTGCAGCTTTATATGGTGAGCTAAAAGGAGAGGGCAGAAGTGTTTCAAAGACACCCTGATGTTCAACTTCAAATAATTCAGCCTAACTGCAAACTCTTGGGAAACAATAGCAGCAGGTAGAAAGCAAGAAGGCATTATCTCTTTTTTAAAGCAAGACTTTGTTTTACAAGAAGGAAAAATATGCAGACAACACTCCAAACAAACTATAAACATATATGGTTTTCATCATCTGCAGAATATGTAAATATGAGACTTATACATGTTTACATGTCACATATATGCCTTTATTGTGTTTAAATATGAATAAGAGATATGAAGATACACACACACACAAGCATACACTCATATCACCCATATCAAACACCCCTGTGAATTGATCATACGACATGCACCCATACAAATAAATATACCTATTTTATCTATATATGTGCAATATCTACATAAGATACATACTTCCCACTATTTTTTTTTTTCGTTTTGCTTTTCTTTGCATTCATTAGGAATCTGATAAGAAATAGACTTGAGTCATCAGTTACCTAAGTTTAGTTTTTTTCAGGATTTTGTAACACTAAGTTAATCTTTTCATTGTGCTTAGAGCTTTCCATTAGGTACCTAATAAACATAGTTTCTGATGAATATTGACTAAATGTTGGGTGTCCATTACTTTTGGATGCAGGTTGCTAAGAAGCCCTGATTTAAAAGCATTCTTAACGTTGTGGTCAGGAATGTCCTTGCTTCTAAATCTCCTGTTGTTTTTGTTTGAGACTATTTTTTTTCTAGTTTAGGAGTTTATTAAACATATATCTGTTATCACACTATAGACATTGATCAATCTATGATAATGTGTCTTTAAATGTCCAGGTTTGTTGATTTGTTTTTATGAGATTAGTAAGTCTACTTAGTTATATCTGCTTCAGTTTGTTCAAGGTGGATGGATTTTTCTTTTATTTTAAGCTGGTAAGAATAGACCTTTTGCAAAAAGTAAATTTATGGTTAAAGAAACATCTTTCTAAGACTTAGGTGATTTTGAAATTAGCAATCATCTTCCTAATTATTGACAGGATTATAAACATGCTTTTGCTAATATCATGTTACAATGCTAAGGATGTAGCCTTAAACTGAGAGGGGCATTTTACTTGCAACATGAATTCTTATCAAAATGTGCTCTGCAGAGGAATAAAAGGAGCTCTTTGCCTCTCAGGAGTGGTGCTGAATGGGAAATAAAATGTCATCACGAAGCAGTGATGAATGTCATCAATTCTGAAACAGATTCTCCAAGGGATGGATGAAAAGGAAGAGTGATCCACCCTGGTCCAGAGAAAAGACCTAGCCTCACTCTGTCAGAATAATTAATTATCAAGATTTAACTTCTTTCCTGGGGAGTAGAGTGGGTATTTAAGTGATTCGTAAAACAACTTTTGAAGTGCTTATGGCAGCAATTATCACTAGTTGATATTTATAAGACATATAAAGTGTATCAGGCATGGAAAATAAATAGCTCGCAAAGTTCCTCCAAGTGGTAGCTTGTATAAAAAGACCTTCCACTAAGCAAGATCACATACCATGCAATAAAATTAATTTTATTTAGTGAACAACTATGTGTTGGAGGTAGGCTCCACACCGGGCTCATAATGGTGATTCAGCTACTGGATATATGCAGACCTTTATATTTTCTTCTATTTTCCTTCCTGTGAACATACTTTCCGACTAAGGAAAAAGTCCCTTAATGTTCTGTGGTTTCCCCTTTGGAAGAATGTGTCATATTATGTAGGGAGGACATTTTCCACTCTGTCCCTTCTGTTACACTGCTGGGTAATCTGCACTGAGTAGTTGACTTGCCTCCTGTTCTTCTGGGCTGTGTCAGCTAGTAAGTTCTGGGAACAAAAACTACAGAGCAATGAACAGTTTGGACTCTGGAGACTGCCTGCCGGGGTTCAAGTCTATTTCCATAACTTAAACCCTCTGCTTCTCAGATTTTTTCAACTGTGAAACTAGGATTTTAACAATATCTGTCAAATATGGGTTGTTGGGAGGGTTAAGTGACTTTTTACATTGGAGATGCTTAGAACAGGACTTGGCATATAGTATATTGTTTATAAAAGAATGTAATCTCATGTACTTCCTATTTAGTTTAAATTATTGTTAATATTTTACACCATCTGTTTTACATTTGCTTTCTCTTTTTCTCTCACATTCATATCTATACATATGCACACATATATACACACAAACATACATACACACACACACACACACACACATATATATATATATACATACATAAACACATATGTACTTGGTGAGCTATTTGAGGATAAATTACATGCATCATGATCCTTTGCCTTTAAATACTTAAATGTCTATCTCCTCTACATATATTCTTTTATATAACCACAGTAAAGCTTTCAGACTTTAATAAATTTTTCATTGATAAAACATCTTTTTATTATCTATTATCTGTGTTCCAATCTTGACTATTGATTCAATAATGACTCTGGTTAACCTTTTAAAATTCCCAGGTTAAGATCTATTTCTGTTATTTTCAGCTTCCACAATTACACAGAAATCTAAGAACAGCATTTAATGGTTGATTTAATTTGCATTTTCCTTCCTATAAAAGAAATATAATGTCTTTGTATTTCTGAAGGCCATTTCTTCCAGCTTTTCCATCATCTTCATAGAATCCATGAGGACAAGGCTACTATGTAAATAAAAACTAAAAACTAAAAATTGACTTTCTTTGTATACAGCATTTGCTTTGAGGCTTATTCATGAGAAGGAAACAACAAAAACAACAACTGATTAAGACCCAAAAACCCTTCTCCCTACTTTTAAGATCACCTGGTTTGAATTATGTTTTTCTGTTTTTTTAAAAAAGTAAATACAGGGCTGGGGATATAGCTCAGTTAGTAGAGTTCTTGCCTTACATGCACAAGGCCCTGTGCAATCCCCAGAACCACAAAAAAAAAAAAAAAAAAAAAAAAAGTAAATACAAGCCAATGAGGAAAGGACAGGTGGAGTGGTGATGGGGATGCAAAGTTCATTCTACAGACTTTATGATATAGGTAACCTTTAAGGAGGATCAAAATTCGAATATTACAAAATGCAATTCATTAAGCATCAGCTAGAACTAAATTCATGATGTTGCCATTAGGGGTTCAAAGCAGGAAGCTATAAACCAGCAGCATTCCAAACCTAACATGACCAGAGAGGCACAATGGGAAGCTTTATTTATAGGAATCCTTCTGCACCCACTTGCAAAGTTGCTAAACTGGTTTTTGTTTCCTTTGTGGGTGTTTTGGTCAAAGAAGAAAAGCATGTTTTGGCCTGTCACTGGGTACAGACAGTTGATCTCTAATGGAAAAAGAACAGATTTGTCAGGATTATTTACCTCCACAAGAGCCCTAATTTACTGTGGCTCAAAGCCACCCACACCTGGAAAAAATTACTTCCTTCCCTCACTACCCTTGCATTTAAAAAATATATAATAAATGTACCTGGATTAATCTGTAAGCTACTTCAAAGGGAGATGTTTGAAAAGTACTATATCTATGATAAAAATAATACACATGGCAATCTTCAGCTGCCCACAGAAACCACCACCAAGATGCCCAAACCATAACACATTTGTCATTAGGTCACTGGGAAATTTGCCCCCAAGAACATGAACTCAAGCAAGCCTTGATCAAATGATACCTTAAAACCAAAGTCAAATGATAGGGCCCCTAATGGAGGGGTAAAATTAGGGGTTTCAAAACCAGATACATCTGAGTTTGAATTTTCTTTGCCACTTACTCTGTTATGTCTGCTTAATTATAGAGAGCTCTCTGTCTCACTTGTATCACTAGTAAAAGAGGAGAAATAACATCTACCTGCCAAGGCATTAAATTAGGATTAAATGAGATAATGTATGCAAAATGTCTCAACACAGCATCTGGCATATGGTGGGTGCGTAAAAATAACTCCCTGTGCCCTTTACCATACCGACAACGACTGATTTCATGTGAGGCAGAAGGACTGATTTAAGGTAGAATAAATGGCAAGAAGAGAACTGAGCCTTCCTGGATATGATGTCACAAATCAGTGGAGGAATGAAAGCAGGAGGCAGAAGTCTATGTCTGTTGTCCATGCAAAGATACAAAAAGTTTGACCTTGGATGATAGCACTAGTGAGGAGGAGTACTTTGAGGACTTGTGAGAGTGTTAGGGAGGTTAGGGAGTACGAGGAGGCAAGTGACCCCAAATGTTCACATGCACAAGACAGAGGAGTACTTCCCTCACAACTAGCAGGGAGGATGGGATGGCTTGAGTGGCAAATGGTCATTTGAATTCTGAAGATGTGTTCTGTGGAGACAGAATCTTAGGGGAGGTCACGTAGCTCACTGTAGGACTTGGGGTGCTTTAAGCTCCACAGAAATATCTGCACTAAAGTTCCACTTTTGAGGTATCAGCTACACAGAGTAAGTTGATACCACAGCAGTGAAATGTCCTCAATAAAGCAAGAGGCACACAGAGGGGAGAAAGTAAGACAGTGGCAAAACCTGTGCATTTAGGTCAGACTTAATAGGCAAAGTGCCCAAATTACTGTTTGTAAAAGGCATTGAAACTGAGTGTGCTAGGGCTCTACACTCAACAGGTTTCTGGGACATTGGACAGTTGGCATCTTTTTACCTAAAAAACACAAAGTATTCAGGGAAGGCTCTTTCTTCCCTTAGGTTAAGAACAGCAAAAACTAACATTTCTTGGGTGTTTATTTAGTGGCAGGCACTCTGACATGGTGGGCAGAATAATGACCCCCCAAATCATCCTTATCCCAATCCCTCGAAGGAACTTGTAAATACCACCTTCCAACATTCAAATTAAAATTTTGGATGGAATTAAGGTTGCTACTCCACTGACCTTGAGATGGGAAATTATCTTGGATTATCTTGGTAGACCCAACAAGAATCTCTACAAATGCAAGAGTGAGGCAGGAAAGTCAGAATGTGAGGAAGACTTGACTGGCATTGCTGGATTTGAAGATGGTACTTGGCAAGAAATGGCCCAAGGAACACATGCTTCTAAAAGCTGGAAGTGGCAAGAATATGGATTCTCCCCCAAGGCCTCTGGAAAGAAATGCAGCCCCACTGAAACCTTGGGCTTGAGTCTAGTGAGATGCATTTTAGACTTTGGACTATTGGAACTTTATAATAATAATTTTGTGTACTAACTTTTTCATTAATTTGTTATAATTAAAATAGGGAACTAACATATCTGGTAAACACTTTACAAACCATGTCTGAAACAGGATCTATTATATTACCATTTCATGGAAAATAAAAATGGAGGTTTAGAGAAGTCACACCCTTGTCTGATACCAAAGTCCATACTCTTAACTGCATATAAATATAGATAATGTGTGTGTGTGTGGTGGTGGGGTTCTGGGGATTGAACCCAGGAAAATATATATATATATATATATATATATATGTAAGATATTGGATTTTATCTTTTTTGTAAAATTCTGTGACTATCACCATTATGCAGCATTAAACCTTGAACTCATCTATTTGTTTTGTATGGACAAATGCAGACCATTTGTGCAGTAACAACATTCAGTTGCTTTGCTAAAGCAACTGTATATATATATATATATATATATATATATATATATATATATATATACACACACATATATATTTATCAAGCAAAAACTGTACCACTGAGCTACATCCCAAGCCCCTATTGTGTTTTTTCCCCACTGATTTCCTTCAAAACGTCTAGTGAGGTGCATCACTAGATGAATCTTTCATCTTTCTTAAGACAGTCCTCAACATATTCATCATCTAAAGATACTGACATCATGGAACAAGAATGGAGTATAACCATACCTAATAAAAACACTATGATTGTGTTTTTATTAAGATGACTAGTTACTTTGTGTTACGCACTCTCAACCAGGAATGTTAAATGGTTTGTCACAGATAATTGTCATTCCTTGAAGCTTAGTGTTTAGGCTGTTTGAACATAAAGAAGAAATAGGAGATATCCTAGTTGAGGTTTTTAGCTATGTCTTTATTCTCAACATTAAAACCTAGCCATTTTTATCCTGGCTCCTCCCTTACAGAAAGTGATTGGTCCAATTAAAGCAGGCCATTAGGCAAGTCTAGGCTGAGTATTGTTGAAAAGGAAAGAGGAATATCTGATGTATGCAGATTAGACTCAGATGGAAACCAAATCACAACTCAGGAGACCAATCATACCTTGTCCTTGAGTTTTAATTTCTTAACTTAAATTTTGATAGTTAATTCTTTTTTAGAAATATTGTTTCTAAGTGTAAAATATGACAGTTTTATCTTTATGAATTACACAGCAAATTCTTCTAAAAGCCGCTTTCCCTGGTGGATTCTTTTCCTCACAACAATTCAGCACAGGGGAAGAGCTTTACCCCAGTACAAATTAAGTCCTAGGATCCTACTTCCTTCAATTTATGAGATTACAAAAAAATTGAAATTGAAGAAAGAACTACATAGTCTCTGATCTATTAACCCACTGTTATCTAAATGGCTTTCTGTCCAGGTTGAATGATGACCTGTGCTTCCTCAAGTCCTTTGTCAAAAGTCTTGTGTGAATTGCCTGCATGCACATAGCACAGACCCAAATAAACACACTCACAGGTTTCTGCATATAGGTAACCAGCTTAAATCATTTCTGAAATGCTTTATTCTTGGTATAACCTTCAGGCAAATTACATAAATGTTTTTGCAAATAACTCTATGAGAGCAAACAAGTAGGGCTTATGCAACAATTATCAAAAGTTAGGCATGTCTTCCATGCTGTTACAAACAGCTGCACAACCATTTGTCAAGCAACTGTGTAATGGAAAGGTTTGTTCAATAAAACTCTTCTTTTCTCCTTTACGTCCCACATGTACAATTGTATGGTCTAACACTTTAGCAAAGCAACTGAATGTTGTTACTGCACAAATGGTCTGCATTTGTCCATACAAAACAAATAGATGAGTTCAAGGTTTAATGCTGCATAATGGTGATAGTCACAGAATTTTACAAAAAAGATAAAATCCAATATCTTACCTAATTTGAAGGCTATCCACAATGACAGAAATGAAAAGAATGTTGGCATCTAAGTGTTGTTCATAAAATTCACATAAATTATGCATTTGTCCAATGAATTACCCATTTTGTATTCCCTGTTGAAAGACAGTTCTAAGTCATGCACATAAGGAACAAATTGTGCACTTTCTTTCCATCAATAGCAATGGCCTTGTCCTGACATAGCCCTATTTTCCTGTTCTGCAGCTCTTGGTTATTAATGGCCTATGTTTTTCAAGTATATGACTATGAAACACAACAAACTTTATAGGTAGACAATAAATTCAAGAGGGAAAGAGGACAGAACTGTAGTACAAATATACTGGCTATAAAACTAATTAGTGAGTCAGACCTGGTATCACATGCCTATAATCTTAGTTACTCAGGAGGTTGAGGCAGGCGATTGATAAGTTTGAAGCCAACCTGGGCAAGATCCTGTCTCGAATAACATTTTTTTCAAAACAGGCTGGGATGTAATTCAGCAGTAGAGTGCTTGCCTAGCGAATAAAAGGCCCTGAGTTCAATTCTCAGTATCAAGAAGTAAAGAAAAAAATAACTAGTAATAAAAACTTAGTTAAGAATTTTAAATTGAGAAAGATCACTTCCTTTTCTAATGTTCATTGGATTATTCCTTCCTTTTTCTAACATTTAAATACTAATTAATAAGCACTACTTACAAACTCAGAATAGTTAAATGCCCCTTGGATAAACTATGAAAAAGCCATCACATGGAATTCCAGCTTTCATGGGGATAATTTCCTAAAGTCAACATAGAATAGCCAGAAAACTTGTAATGCCAAATTTAATACTGAATAAGTCATTAAATCGCTTTTACATATGGTATGCACAGATTTGTGTATATATCACATGTAGAGAAAAACTTAAGCACATTAGATAAACAAAAGGAAAGTCTACATACAGATATTTGAATGCTTAAACTACACTGCCTTTGAGGGCACTATGAAACCCTAGTGGTGAATGGAGCACGGGTAGTAGAGTCCAGAGTGCTTTTACTTTCTTGTAGGTGTACTCCACTTTTTTGGTTCTGTTTTTTGTGTAACATTGTATAATTTTAGTAGGTTTACTTATTGTAAGGCTTAGACAACAATAGGAAAACTTTATTTGACATGTTATATACAGTTTAGAACCTAACCCCATATGGAGTTTCTGTATAAGTCCAAGGTGATGTTATTCCACTGTGGCTACAGATGGTAGAGATGCTGAGGAATAGCACACAACTGACTTAGCTCCCTTGCTGAAGAGATGGGTCCATGTTGCATGTGGTATTCCATGACCACCTCCTCAGAGCTGATTAGATGTTGAGTTCTCACTAAATTCTTGACCCAAGGGTTGTTCTTCCATGTTCAGATGATCTGGGCCAATCAGATACTCTCTCAATTAGAAATAAGAGAGATTCTCTGGGCTTAATGACCATGCAGAATTAGAACCTAATTGAAGTCAGAAGAACAAAGCCATGTGCAAGCTAATGATAAGTAGAGAAGGTAGTTATAGACAGGAGAATGGACAATATTCACAGGCAAAAGTGAAATCCAAAGACCTTGAAATGCAGGGATAATTAAACTTGGCTGCTAACTTTCTAGAATTGAGTCTTGTGCCCATGAAGACTGGCCTGTGAATATCTATGGGGCCACTTTCTTGATCATTAACATCTCTCTCTTTTTTGAGTTTGACTGGATCAGTTTTAATTTCTTATGACTTACAGATCCTTGACTAGAAAGAACACTACCATTGAACTAGCATCAAATATCTTGTTGAAAATTTAAATAGTTTTCTCATTTGACCCTCATTAAACTCTAAAAAGTATATCACTCCTATTTTACAGACCAAGAAAAGGAAAAGTAAACAGGAGGGTCTTGTTCTTTGTTATAGAGTTTTGTCCATCGCTGGAAGAACTTGAATTTTCAACTCAGGACTACCTTCCTCTACTGGGCTCAAAAAGAGTTTCTTCTCAGTAGCTGACAAGCTTCCTCTTAAAACATGAGTGCTTTTATTTTCTTAATAATTGATACCATGTCCAGAATCCCTTTAGGATGGTGGAGTTTTCTTACCTCTAACACAATGATGCCAAAGAGAACACTAGAGACCTATTCTTCATACCAGATTATAAATCTGATGGTGATATGCACAGGGTTTGAGGGATATAATGCATAAGTGAATCTTTCTTAGACTGTGTACTATTTGAAACACACTTTTCAATAATACCTAAGCATACAAAGAGTGGGATTATGCTGTGCCTGGCCCATCAGAGAATTCAAATAACTAGAATGTAACTGCCAATTATAAGTGTCAACTTGGCTAGGCTAAGATTCCCTGATGTTTGGTTAAACACTAGTCTAGATGCTGTGAATATAATTTTAAAAACGTGATTAACATTGAAATCAGTGTATTTTTAATAAAAATTATGGCTCTCCATAATGTGTATAAGTATCATTTAATCAGTTGAAGGCCTTACAGGAAAAGACTGAGGTTTCTCAAAGAAGAAAGTATCTGGTTTGAAGACTACATCATAGAAACCCTGTCTGAGTTTCTAGCCTGCCTTCCCTAGCTTGTGGAATTTGGATTTAAGACTGCAGTATCAATATCTGAATACCCAAAGTTTACTTTCTGGATTTCAGACTTTCCAGTTTCCACAATCACATAAATCAATTTTTGAAAACCAATCGGTCCATAAATCAATCTGCCTATCTATTCGTTCATCCATGATCCACTCAAATTTATTAGGATCTCTGATTGGGCAGATGGATAAAAGACATACACATGTGTGTATATGTATGTGCACACATATCTATATCTCTACCTGTATCTCTATTTTTACCTATTTTACCCATGTCTATATCTATATCAACATATCCTATTGGGCCTATTTCTCTGGAGAGCTCTGATATGCAGGGCTTATTGAGATTGTTGGGGGAGTATAATTTGATTCAAAAGATGATATATAAAACTATAATTTCAAATTTCCATTAAATCTTTTTTAAAGATAAAGGCAGAGATCCTCAATGGATAGCACTTTTCCCAACAGATTATCTTCATGAATTATTGAAATATAAACATAGGATCAGTGCCTAGGCTGAGGTAGGGGATAGAGCTAACCAGCTGAACAAACTATTCAGTTTGGGAGGGTTTTGGAGAATAGGAAATAAGATGGGGGTTGTACAAACAACCTGCAAAAGATAAGGCAGAAGGTTTGGCAATATGTCAAGAAGCCCGAACCTGAGAAAGAAGTCCCCTGTTTGGGGGAATTAGCCATACATTCCTAGAAAGAGTAGTGTCTGATACTAAATTTGAGTTATTTCCTGTACTTTGCAGTAACCACTTTTACCACCTCTTCCATAAAGTGAGTCACACCCATAATTTGATTGTGTTCCAGGGTCAAAAGGAAAGAAGCTGAGGTTTCCACCTTGAAGTAAACCTAGGCAGCGAGTGAGGCACCTCCCTGGTGCTTTATCTAGGGGCACAATAAACGATGATCATGGCAACCAAGCAGAGCACAGCAGAGCCTGAGTCACTAACAGTTATTCCTAAGAGTAGCAGAAGTTTAAATTTGCCTCTGCTAGGGAGAAAACAGTTTAGAAAGACAGCTGTCTAAGGAATACAGATATTCACTGAGAGCAAGAATCAGGAGCCAGACAATCTGGGGTCAAATGCTCAGCTCACTATTTACCAAGGGGTGAACTTGGCATATGCCTTTGAGAGTTTTCCCATATGTGAAACTGCATGATTGAAAAACATGCCTTAAGTGTTTAATAAAACAAGTGCATGTAAAAGCATGTAGCTGATTAATCAGAGCGTGGAAAAACTCAAATAATAAATATATCATCATCAGTCTATTAAAGAGAAGCACGTGGATTCTTTAATGTGGTTTGCCAATGCCATTTAATAACTGTTATATGTGCTTGCTGAGCTGCAAAAGTTTTGTGTTTTCTTCTGAAAGCCAAGGTTTTTGACTCAACGGCATTATGACTTATCCTTCACCCATAGGAGTCATGGTCCTTGACATTTTTTCCCTTCTGTTTTCTTGTGTTGGTTCTTGACATTTTTTCCCTTCCATTTTTTTTTCATCTTTTGAAAAGGTGTTTGAAAACATATTTAAAGGGTAGTTTGGGGTTTTTAAAAAGTATAATTTGTTAGAGGATAAATCTTAAGGTATACGATTAGCACACCCCATACCCCTAATTTGTACAAAAGTTTTTACATTTAATTCCTGTTGTTTATGTTGCTTCTGTTTTTATCTTTATTTTTAAAGATTTTTCAAAGAATCACTCCTCAGAAAAATCTTAAAAAGCATTTATAGAATTTAAAGCACTATTCAAGTTTTTATTTTTTAGGTAGAATTACATGTTCAATATTAAATAGTTCACAGACAATGCATAAAAATAACAAAAATTAGTTGAAATCACTCATCCCATGCCCACTACCCAGAGGAAGCTACTATTAAATGATACACAGCCCTCAGACACTGAATATAATTTTCTAATTACTTATTACTGATTCTTGAACTATGTTGCCAGTATTTTTTCCTTGATAGTTTTATCATTTACCATAGTACCATTTGAGAAATACAAAAAAAAAATATAGGATAAAAAAATGTTAAGGACTTTTTTCTTTTTCTTTTCTGTAGGCAAAATATATAAAAAGTATTTTATTCTATATGCTTTTGGGGGGGAAAACTGAGGAGGACAGCATTGAGCTCCTTTTTGATTCTAGACATAATCTTAGGAAAATTTAGAAGAAATACTCATGTTTTTTTCATGGAGGGTGCTGGGTACATTGGCCTCATTCTATCTCTGCATGGTGCTATGGACAGCTGGATCTGACTCCAGACATATGCACTAGAATCCAGTGAAAGAGCTCAGGTCAGGCTGGCAAGAAAGAAGAAACAAAACAAAACAAATTGGCAAAAAAACCCCTAAAACATGCCATCAAGATAACAAGGGTTGTGATAAATTAATACATAAGTGAGATTTTCTTTCACTTTAAATTGGCAAAAATTTTAAAATAATAATACTCAGTGGGGGAAGTGAGGTCAGCTAGCTTTCTTATATACTGTTAGAGGGAATATAATTATAAGTCACATTTCTAAAGAGTGATATAAATATTTGAAATTATAAAATCCAATAAGAATACTTACTAGGACATCATTCATAGAAGTAAATGAAACAAAAACAGCTGACTAGCAATAGGGAAATAAAAAACTGGTTAAGTACTTGGCATATCACACAGTAGAATATTTTATAATCATTAATATTCATGTTTTTACAATGAAGTGGAGAAAAAGTAAAGTGGAGAATCATACTGAAATATTCGAAAGACAAATATCCATTGTGTTTTATCTATACATGCTCAGGTGTACAAAATGTATTTAACTGCTAACTTGACTAAATATTTCTAAGATAAACATCATCTTTTGCCTGTCATCCCACAGGCCAAAATGTTCCATTCCCTACTTTTTCAATATTTACAGAACAGCATCCCTATCTAGTCATTTGCTCAGGATGCCAAAATCCCAAGAATTGTTCTTGATTATTTCCTTTCTTTGACCCTCCAAAGTTGGTATATCAGCTTAGCCCACTATCACTTCTAAAATGTATTTAAAACCTGCCCATTTATTTTCCATCTCCAATGCCAGAATCCGATTTCAAGCTCCCATTGTCTTTTGCCTGATCACGACAGTGACTTTCTAAGTGGTTCCCACTCTTGTCCTTCCCCAATCAGTTTAGTCGTAGAGAAGATCATGCCATTCCTTTTGCATTCATTTGCTGTTTCTGGGTAACAAATTACTATTTAATTTAGTGCCTTAGAAACAACAAAGCCTCACAATTTACTAACCATCCTTTCTGTGGTTGAGGAGTTCAGACGTGTCTTTGCTGGGTTCTCTCTTCTGGATCTTATCAGCAGGAGATCAAGGTATGGGGCTCAGGCCACAGTCCTCATGGAGCCATGGATCACTGGCATGCATCATTTTCTTTTTCTTTTTTTATTATTATTTTTTTTTAATTTTTTATTGTTGGTTGTTCAAAACATTACAAATTTCTTGACATATCATATTCCACACTTTGATTCAAGTGGGTTATGAACTCCCACCTTCACCCCATACACAGATTGCAGAATCACAACTGAGGCCCTCAGGAACTAAAGGCCACCTGCTGTTCCCTGTCATGTGGGCTTCTCTACATGACAGCCTGTTTCTTCAAGCCAACAGGAAAGAAAGCTCCATATCACTTTGCCTTCTGTTTCTGACCTTTAGACACCCTTTTAAAGGGCTCACTAGATTACAACAGGCTCACTCAGGATAATCTCCCTCTTGAATAACTTAAAGTCAGTTGGGGAAGGACCTTAATTATATTTCTGAAATCTTTCCACCTTTGTCTCATGACATAATCAGGAATATATGTTTTCATGTTCACATTCCAATTCCCTTTCAGATTCCAGGGAAAGATTATACAGGGAAGACATGTCAGAGAATGGGAATTGTGAGAGCTGTTATGGATTGCATATTTATGGTTGTCTCAAAATTCAGATATTGAAGCCCTAACTGTCCGAGGGGTGATATTAGCTGGTGGGATCTTAAGAAGATAGATAATTAGGGTTAGATTTGGTCCTGAGAGTGAAACTCCATGATGGGATTTATGCTTTTATTGTATTACATGAAGGGACAGCTCTTGTTATATGAGGATAGAAGGAAATAGTTATCTAAGACCATGTCTGCTTTTTGCTTCCTTTTTTTTTTTTCTTTCTTTTTTTGCAATGCTGGGGATCAAACCCAGGGAACCTAGGCTAGGCAGGTCCTCTACTGCAGACCTACTAGCCAATGTCATTCTTAAAATTCCTCAGTGGCTTCTCATTGTGCTCTTAGGAAACTCCAGACTCCTATTGCCTTAGATGTCCCTGCATGATCTAGCCCTTTCTTGCCCAACTCTGCAGACATTTTTCTTTCAGAGAACTTAGCACTTTTAATTGTCTTGATTTTGTTTTTCTTGCTTATTGTTCATTTTTCTGACTAGAATGAAAGTGCAAGGAAAACAGAGCCCTTCATGTGTTTGTTTTTACACTACCCAGGACATACACAATGTCTAACATGAAGAAATTGCTCGTATGTGATGGGGTGAAAAAATACTAATGGCAAATAGGCCTTTTTGAGATTAGCTAATATGAAATAAATCACATAAGTAAAGTTGGAATAAAATATGAGGACTCTTCTTACTTCAAAACCTGTATAACCCATGAAACAAAGAGTTGTAGTCTTCAACAGAGCCTAAAGTTAACAGTCAAAAACAAAAACAGACCCATTGGGCCTTTATTGGTCATGGAAATCTGTTTAATTTTGTCAATCTGCTGTTATTTTTACCCTAAAGCATAAAAGAGAATATCATTACTAAGATAGCCCACAAATGAGTTGGTAGCTCCAAAAGCTGATGAGTTCCTGTCACTGGAATTATTCAAACAGAATTTGAATGGCCACCAGCAGGAATGTTCAAAAAGGCACCTGAGCCTTGAACGAGAAGTTTGCAAGACACTGCAGTCTAGACTGTCCTGAAGTGTGAGGGGACAAAATGGGGAGCCATAGGCTACATTTGGCTTACGGACAGGTTTTGTTTGGAAGAAATACTATTTTTAAATTGATTTGAATATTTTTAGATAGGGCATCTGCTCTCATTCCCATGGTTTCTGTCACTCCTACTATTTAGAAATGATGGATACCCTCATTTATAATAGCTTTTGGCTCCAAACAAGCATATGGGTTTCTACTCTTGGACTCTCTAAGGTCTTTTGTGACACCTGAATATAAAGGACAAGGTAATAAGCTAAAAAACTTGTTGGTGGGGAGGGATATAAACTTTGCACTAAGAATAATCATGATTGGATGTCTTTCAAATCCTTTCTTTATCCTTTAATCCTGGACATACTAGCCCATGAAATCTAATTCTCATTACTTAAGCTTGTGGCTCACTTTGAAGATTTTATCTGCTATCAAAATATTAACTTAACCTTTCCCAGTAAGAAACTCAATAACAATCCAATACACATGTGGACCAAAAGGAAAATCAAAGAATCTCTTTTTGTTCCTGGTTGAAAAATAAATATGACCCAGTTCAGACTTTAGAAGGAAGATATATAAAGTAAGAAGTCTCTCTGATGATGTAAATATTGAATTTGGGCTCAGTGTTCTTTTTGATTCCATACCACTGAGTTATAACTGTATTCCATTTTATCAGTGTACAAATTTAAACCAATGTTGTTGAGTGACTTTGTATCCCACCACCTAGTTTTACCATGTGAGATACTCACAAAGGGGATGATGATATTTTTTTCTTCTCAATAATAAACAGCAACTGGGAAGAAAGAAAACTGTTCATTGTGCATGAGGAGGTAACAGTATCCTTCTAACCTGCCATTCAGCTAGTTCCTTTAAATGAAATGAGGCCTCCTAAGCCATCGAGCTTGTCTGCAAAGTCCCCTCTTTCTTATTTGTTTATAATTTTCTCAAAAATTGTAACTTTACCTTTCCCAGAAACTTGAAACAATTTTTTTACGTGCCAATTTTAAAGTAATTTCCTAAATTTAATCAAATAAAGTCTATAAGGGATTTTTTTTTTAAATTAAGGACATGCAAAAAATCAGTCTCAATTCAAGGCAGCTATATTTATGTAAAACATCAGGTACCTCCTTTGAATTTTCTGAGGGCAGGATATTCCACAGTTGTGAGATTATATTTTTTGAAGAATAATTTGGGAGCAAAATTTAAACTAAAACTTCATCCTGAATATATTCCATCTGGACTATGTAAATATGAATATTAAGCACTTCAAAATTAGCAGTGGTTTGCTCATGAGATTTATTTTTATAGATATTTTTTATGCTTTCTATAAATATTAACAGGCACTAGTTAGAATTACAATACAGCTATGTTATATGTTGCTGAAAGACAGTTGCCTTGATTTTTGCAATCTTTTGGTTCAATTAACACAAAATATTAAACATAAGTCAAAATTAAAATATGATCTTCATGAATAATTTTGTTTTATAGGATACATCTGAGTTGCCAGGATATAATTTAATGCATTAATAACAACCACTTTGTAAACTCCTTATGGCATAGACTCGGAGAAAAGCAGGCCTGACTGCTCAGATATCTGATTATTTTTAGAAAGTTCCCCAACATTAGGAGGTTAAAAGACACATGCAGTTAAGACACACAGCACACATGTATGAGAATCACTAACACCATCAATTATGATAACCTTTTTCTTTGGTTCCAATTTTATTTATGATTAGGGAGAATATTTACTTATCATTGGCTCCTGCACTTGTTTGTTTTTTTTTTAAGAGCTCTAGTTAGTTCTTCTCTTCACTACATTTCAAAATTCTACATACATTTTCAAATTCTACATAAGAAAACTGAGGCACAGAGTAATCTTTCCAATATATTTCTCTCAATTCGGTCAATCTGAAAATTCAGTTAAGCAAACTGTCTGCACATTCTGGTTAACAGTTTTCCTTAGGTTAGGGCTAGGGATTTAAGTAATTGGTACCAATATTGAAATGCTTATTACTCTATAAGAACTCATAATGAAGCAAAAGTCTAAGCAAGAGCAAGGGATGAAAGAACTCTGTTGGATAGGCTCTGGTCCCCTGAAAAGTCCCTGGCACTATAGAGCAGCATGGGTGGGATATGAACAGGAGCTCTTGGAGGGGTGGTCTGATGCAATGGAAGAAACTTTGGGGTGAGGTCCTGATCCTGCTACTTCTGCACAATCCTGGACTGGAAATATCATTCAACTTTTCTAAGCCTTTTGTTCCTCATCTATGAAATAGGCTTCATGGGGCTGTAAGAACCAAATTAACAATGTGGGTGAGAGAGTTTTGTCTTCTTGAAGGACCCGAGAAAGCTCATGTATTAACTGTCAAATTTCCAAATTAAAACAACTCAATCCATTTTTCTCTCCTCTGAAACCAGCAATCCATCACCTGTATTCCTGGAAAAGGTGATCAAGGATAAGGATTTTCAAAGTTCCATTTCTTTTTTTATATATGACACATAATAATTATACATATGTGTGGGGTGTAGTGTTATGTTTATATATATATATATATATATATATATATATATATATATATATAATAATCAATTCAAAGTATTTAGTACATCCATTATTTCATATATTTATCATTTGTTTATGATGTGCACATTCAAAATTCCTTTTTTCAGCTATTTTGAAATATTCAGTACAAAATATTGTTGACCATAGTCATCATACTTCTCAATAGAACTCCAGAGCTTAATCCCTCCCCTTGACTGTAACCTTGTACCCACTGACCATTATCTCCTTATTACTTCTTCCCTCATCCTCCCTAGCATCTGGTACCTACTCCTCTTCTACTTTCTACTTCTATGAGATCAGCTTCCCAGTATTCTATTTCTACTATGAGTGAGAAAAGAAAATAACTGAGTAATGTTGCTATGCCCTGATCCAAACATATAGATCAGAAGAACTGGACCATGATGCTAATGATCTTTATTCTCTCTCTTACTTAATGATCTTTACTGCTAATTGTTCTGTTGAAGAAAGTCTCAGCCATCTAGATGCATTAGACAGCTGTTGGACATTCTCCACCTACATGCAAGATCTGTGCTAGCCAAGAGAAAAGGAAGCAGCAGACAATTCTGAAAGTAGAAATCAAACACCAGTGAGCATATTGGATTTGTTTGCACAGAGTGAAGAGAAGACAATTGCTGTGGGTCTAGGAAATTGCAGGGCACTGGTAAGTAATTACCCAAACTGGAGGAGTTCTAGAGAGGCCCAGAGAAAGAGAAGAGGGTGTTACCTTCTCCCCTGTAGGGACAGAGCTGTAACAAGGCCAGAAGCACCTGGCAGGAAAAAACCAAGGTTAGCAAAAGTGAGACACAGGAGACACCTAAACAGCAACCCTGCATGGGAGGCATGAAGTGACTGAACTATCATCTGGAAAGCTCAAGAAAGAACTCAAAACTCGGTGGGGAAATGTTGACCAGTCAGATTAAGGGTTTGCCATATCTAAGCCATAAGACTCCACCAGAACAAGTTTAGAAGGTTCAGGTAAGTGGTGGGGATCATCATGTGAGATTCTTAAGGGGCAATGCAGAGATAGACTATAAGACCAGGAGATATGCATGGAATAGGAGGAAGGCCCTAGACTTTTGTATGGGAATTTTGTATGTAGATTTTGTATGGGAAATTTGAGCACTACAACGCCACAGGTAGGCTGAACAACTGATAAATCAGGTTGTTTATTTGTTGGCTGAAAGACCCACATGGGCAATAAACCGTGCTGGGCGTTGGAGATACAGAGATGAACAAGATGCAGTCTCTGCCCTGAAGGAGCTCACACACAAGGACACAAGCAAGTATAATAACAGCAGTTAGCACCATGATAAAGACTGGCATGGGTGCTAGGGAACATAGGTGTGGGGTCATCAATTTCACCTTTTATGCAATCTGGAAAGGCTCATCAAAAGAAGTGATGCCCAAATAGAGAGTGGAAGAGTCTTTAGAGGGTAATCAGGGGAGGTGACTAAGAATAGCATGTGCAAAAGTCCAGAGGCAAGAAAAAGAGAGTTTAGCCAACAGGGAAGGAATTAGCTCAGCATGGGACAGGGAAGGAATTGTCAAGAGATGACATGAAAAGTTAAGCAGAAACCACATCATGAAGGGCCTTGTGTATTATGATCAAAGATATGGGGAATCTGGGGGATCCAAAGGAACTACTAAAGATGAATAACTTAATTAAACATATAGGCCTCAGCTGCTAATATTCACATCATGCACTTCTTTGCTTGCCTTTAAAACTAAGTATTTGGTTAGTAAACAACAGATGCTAGTTCCTCATCAATTAATTTATACACCTTGATAAATGAAGAGAACCATTTATTCTATTGAGTAGAAAACAATAAAAATACCAGCCTCCTTCTCCGAAAGTCCTTGCTCAGCAGTCAGCTGAAGCCCTTCCTACCCTCTCTATTTAGAAACACATCCCTAATCCTTCTGAGCCTGCTTTATTGTTGTTTTTTTTTTCTGTTGTACTTATTTCCTTCTAACACACCATGAAACTAATTATTTATTAGTTCTGGAATTTAAGCTTCCTGAGGGCCGGATCTTCATGATTTGTAATTTTATATTTTTAGATGGATACTTCGCACCAGTTAAGTAGTTAGTGAATATTTATTGAATAAATTAAATGAATAGATGTTAGAAAAATGGTTCAGGGAAAGCTTTGCTAAGATTTATATTTTTAAAATAAAATATGATGAATTATAAAAAGAAACAGTGTGAATGCATTTTTCAAAAATCTAAAGCCTTATCCTATACTTTCTTTTACAAGGTTTCCTGTTAACTGGTCTTCTCTGACCTGGTCTCTAACTATCTACAGCTAGATATGCCACAGATTTCATTTCCAAAAATACTCAAGTGTGTACTGAATTGAGATTCCAGCAGAATAATAGAGAATACTTTGAAGCCTGCTCTAGGAGTTTTATTTGACACTTTCATTGGACACACCTTGTCCCTATTATGCCTGGGTGTGTACATTTACAAGCAAAAAGGACAAATTTGTTTCTGCCATTATTGCATACTGGTAACAGTGACCATAGAAACAAGAAAAATGCTGCCTTTCTTGTTGTCTATTCCCCATGTGCTACAGTTCTTGCATTCTTAAAGACAAATGAGGCCTTATTTGAATGGCAATGTAATGATGCAACCAGTCGTTCATAAAGCAAAATGCTTTCTATGCATGCTCCTTTTCAAGAATCTGTTTTAATTCTTAAAAGAAAGCAAGAGTTGCAACCTGGTGTTCCACAGGCCATACACAAAGAAGCCTATTGTTTTGTCTACATGTTTCAAAAAACCTTTTGGAATTTATTGTTAACTTTCAAAGAGAGCAAGTTTTCCACCAAAATCAGAATGCCAACTCCTTTTGAAAAACTGGACAGCAAAGGCAGGCCTTTCTGCAGGGCAATAGCTTACTGAAACTAAGCACAAGCTGCCTGTTGGACCAGACAAGTGCTTTCTGGTTGTAACATCTCTCCCAGGCCACATTCCCTCTCATGCAGTATGTGCCTCTACAAGCATGGGAGGCTGATCACCTTTGCATTGAGGATATACCAGCTCTGGTTCAATTGTGCCCTGTCTACTGTTTTGTTATTTTTCAACTAAACTTGCTCTTAGAAGAGATTTTGAACATATTCATAGAGAAGGCAGAAAGATGAGAGTACCAAGATGTCTCCAAACAGGAACTATACCTCTCAACTAAATAATAAAGTTCTTCAAATAAAGTAGCAGAGTGCTAAGCAGGTTGAAGGAGTAGAAGAGGTTTCCAAAGCTTCCATGAGGGGCCTACATCCTTTCTCCATTCTAGTGTGTAAAAAAAAAGGAGCCCTGTCCCTCACTTTGCTGGTTTCAGGGCAATTTTTATCACCACAAGATGAAATAGATAATCAAAGCATTTGATTCTGAGTTGTTTTAAAAGATGACAAGAAGGTTCTCTTACACAGAAATATTAGCTGACATATCCCTGTTGAGATTCACTTTATCAGGGACAAAGAAGAAATCAGACTTCAAAATAATCAGAGCTACACGTTCTTTTAAATGGCAGAGAAAAAATTAAAGTCTCAACAATCTAATAGAACCTTTTTGTCTTACTTCCCCTGGACATTCTGTGTCCTCCTCTGAAATGTGTCATCACCAGTATGAACAGACGTTTCTAACCTGTGGCCTCCCAGAGTACAGTGCCCCACAATGCAGGTTGTAATGTTTCAACACGATGGCTATTTCCATTTTATACCTTAAAACAAGTTCACCACTTTAAGGCACAGCCTATCAAGCAACTGAAATGTGGGAGATCTTCAGTGGAGCTTGATAGAATGCCCAAGCCTATTCCTTTACCCCATCCACCCCTGTGAAATGACCCATGATATCATGAACCTTGAGCTTGTGGCTCACTTTCCACTGTACCTAGTTACTCAGAATCAATTAAACCATGTTGGTCTATTAGCTACTGGGTCCACTGTTCTATATGATGCCTTAATGCAAAACAGACAAAAGAAGATTTCCCCTTAGGTAGATTCATCCTATGTCAAGGAGCTCAATTTGATGAGCAGAGTTCAGTTTGGGTTTCAGCCACAAACAGCCTTGGTCAGGTGACTTCCTGAAGGGAATATGCATGCTCATACATGGTGGCTCTGAAATCCTTGTGCTTGGTCTTAAGACCGAACTCTAAACAATGAAGCAGGCAGTCAAGTGAGGAATCTCCTAGGACAGAAGTCAACACAGGACATTTGAAATACTACAACAAAGATTGCAATTATTATACAGTCCAGGGTTCTGGAAAAGCTTCCAGAACCTCTCAAAATTTAGGTGGCAATGGAAAGAATGTGAGGACTCAAGAGAGAACTTCTAAATAGAAGAAAACACTTGAAAAAGAGCAGGGCAGAGAATGTAGATGTACTCATGGTAAACATTATAGGGTTCAGTATTGCTGGCGTTTGTGTGATATTTATTTAAGTAGAGGATATAAGTTATAAGGCTCTGTAAGTAGATTGGGTCCATGATGTGGAAGACTCTGAAGGCCAAGTTGCGGATTCTGCTTCTCATTCAGTGATCACTCTCTCAAGTATTCTGAGTAGAAGCTAATGATAGATATAACAGCTAATAATTTTTAAATACTGTGTGTCAAGAATTTTGCTATGCCTTTGGCATGAGTTATCTCATTTAAATCTTGTGAGAGTCCTAAAAAATATGTACTGTTATTGTCCCCATTTTACCTATTAGGAAACTGAGGTTAGGAAGGTTAATGTTTCCATGGCTCTGCATACTAGTAAATGGGAAAGCAGAAGTCAAGTCCTTTCTGACTCCAAAGACCTTAAATACAAGGGTTCTCATTAAATAAGCCAGAGCTTCACTTTGGCAATAGAGGATGTTCAGAAGAGGGAAATATTGAAAACAAAGGTATTTGGTGGGGTGCTCAGCAGAAAGTTGGTGCTAAAGAAAATCAGGGGTTATAGGGGCAGTTGAACTTAATGGTCTAGAGTAATGTTCAGTTGATGATAGCAGGTAGACATAATGGCTGGACAGCTAGCAGACATGTCACAGATGGAAGCCATGCACCAAAGATGGCAAAACCAAAGATAGAAAGTAGGTAATGACTTTGTTTACTCCTGACCATTTTTGTGAGTATAAAGGCTTAATTTTTCTTTATGCTGGACTTCGGTCTCTGTTACCAAGAGCTAATCTTTCTTTTGATACACATTTTCACTTATAATGGAAAAATGCCATTCTACTAGGCTGTTTTCATTGAGATTTGCAACTTATAGAAATAAAGTTGAGGAGTTTCTACCATTCCACTCCTGTTCTGCTACTGCCTTCAAAGAGGGTTTTTTCCCTCCACCCCTATCATAAAATGCTAGTCCAGGTAAAGTAGAAATAACCTAGCTAAGAGGTTTTAGAATGATTCACTCCAAGTTTGGGCAAGGAGAACATTTCAACTAAAAAAAAAAAAAAAGGTAAATCAGAAGCATTCAAAATCCAAAGCACCTATGTTGCTGGGAAGAAAGGTTAGGAACAAAGTTAATTTTTACATTTAGATACATGAGAGTTGGTCTTCATAGTTTTCTAAAAAGGGGTATCAAAAGAAATATCTACTGCTAACGACATGATGTGAGATTCTGGGCTTTGTGAAGATCAAACTAAAGATAGGGTGACTTAACTGGCCACCTTCAATCTCACCTCCTTGGGATCATTAGGAAGAAAAGTAGGAGTCTCAACTGCAGGTGATGGTATGATGTGGTTAAGAGAGTTTACTGTTCCATCCTCAGATGATTTTTAGAGAGGGTACCAGTGCTGGGAGCCACACCATGAAAAGGGCGGTGAACAAAACCAGAAGCCATCAGAAAGTGACCAGGCTTTAGGTTCTGGTGAGAGGGAGTGAGAGAATTCAGAATGTTAGAGGGGACCCAGGTGAGACTTAAGTTACTATTCTCCTAACTAGTTGCCCTTTACTCTTTTCTACAATCTACTTTCTTTTCAACATCCGGAACGAGCTTCTTACATCATGAATCAGGTCATTCCTCTGATCAAAATACTTCAGTATTTTCCTCTTGTACTTTGGAATACAATTCAAGCTCTTTACCACAACCTCTGTTAGTCTTTCTCCATGCTTCTCGAATTCAACCATATGGGGTTTTCTTTTTTTTTCCTTCTACCTTGATATTTCAAACTCATTTCCACTTCTGGGTCTCTGTGCCTGCACTTCCCCTAGACATTCAAACACCTGTCTTTGTCTCTTCATTTCAGTGTTATTTTCCAGAAACGCCTGCCCTAAACATTTTTGGAATCAGAAGTGGTTTTGTTTCAGACCTTGGTTCCACCCCTTAGGATCATTCTTCCTTTGCTTTGGTATCTTGCTCTGTAAGTGAAGGAGCTACTTGAAAGCTGCTGTAGGGTCAAAAAAAAAAAAAAAAGTAATCATGAAAGACATTTAGTTGAGAGCTTCTAATTTTATGTTGTCCCAGTGCTCCATATTCTCATTACTATATAATATATCTATCATCATGTTAAATTATTTTATGTATCTATGTTCTTCCTATATTTATTGTGTATTTACACCTATAAGAATATGAATTCTGTCAGTGAAAAAAACCTTGAGAGCTTCTAAGTAGCTACAAAATAAATGATTTGATATTTAATTTAATAGGGGAAAAAAACCCAAGAAGATAAAGCAGGAAGAAAGGACTTTCCAGTAGTCTAATCCTGAATCTTCCACTATCCGTGTCCCCTTGGTCACTTTCAGGGCCTGGGTTTCTGCTTTAGTATGGCTCTGGAACTTTGATTACAAATTTGCTTGTTTTGTAAGGTTATGTGTAAAGTAGGAAAAGCACGTGTCAGGCAGCAGAGGGCAGCAGTGTGTTGACAGAAGCACCTGCAGCTCTAAGACCCACGTGTCCTCTAAATGAATGATCTTCCCACTAAAAGAATGACCTTGTTTTTAAATTTCCCATTACGTCATTGCATCTTGTGATATAAGGAAAGAACTGATGTCTTTGGAGAAAAAAATTGTAAACCATCTTTTTCATTTCTGTAAAAACAGAGTTTTCAATTCAGGGATGAAGAAAACTGTTGTTGCATTCTGATTTCATCCAGGTGGGAAATCAGGAGAACCACAAGAACTGGATGGAGTGTGGTGATGGAAATAGGGTCTCTAGTTCCTAGCTATGTGCTGCTTACTAACTGCATGAACTTGGGAGGCTGGGAACAAGCAAGAAAAGGTAACTTATTTATACCTCTACTGCTTATAAACCTGAGTTAGGTAGTAAAACAGCAAACAGTGAGAGATTAAGTAAACTGCCCACAACCATGCAGCTAACTAGACGAGCCCTGATAGGAAGCTTTCAATTATTTTGTAACATAATAAGTAACTTCTTGGTTTAAAATTAAAAGAGGGATTATATGAGTTTCTTATCAATAAATAAAAATGAAGAACCTAGAAGTATTTTTATCCTTGCTTAAAAATTCAGATCTTTAAATATGAAGTTCAGTATTCAGTTAACACAGCATCTGGTAGTTCCCAAGGGAGCTCAAGAGTGTTCGGGAATCCTCTAAGAAGACTGAATTTCTGCTCTATCATCCTGCTTGCTTTTTTAAAATTTTTTTTTTTAAATTTAGAACAATGTTCAGTTAGCCTTTCTTCATGGGTCTATCATTGTGAGCAATTTCTAATCTAAATCATATCTCTCTCTTCTCCTATCTCATTTGAGTACCTTTTACCTTCTCCTCGATTCAAAAATAGTAGTTATAGTCAGCAATTCAGTATTAATGTTTCCATCAGGATACCAACAAGAAAGGGGAAACATGCAGGGAGGGTATACAGAGAGGTTTCTGAGAAAGTGGAGAGGACAAGCCAGGCTGTAGAGTTGGTCTAGGTACAGCAGCAGCTATATGTGTGCATGTGATCAAACAAACTCTGCAGATGATTACAAATCAGTTGCTTTGGCCTGATAAAGGAAATGCAGTCTATTATTTGAGAACATTCTTCATTTAAAATCCATCTTAAAAGAACAACCTATGTAAAGCTTCCTTTGTGTGTTCAAATATAAGTACAGCCACGATAACCAAGCTTTCCCCACCTGAGGCTGAGCTTCAAGTGGGCCAATACTACTATAATGGACTTTGCACTGTATATTCTTAATTCAATCACCCTCCCACTCTCCTAGACGATGGTTTCACACTTTTTTCTCTTTCCTAAAAGTCCCAGTAAACTCTAACTCTATCCTTCTTCACTGAAGACCTTGCTTCTTAATTTACTGGAAAAAAAAGAAGTATCCAGAGACTTCCACAGACTCTCAGTACAACATCAACCCACCTACCAGCATCTGCACCCACTGATTTCTCATGCACTATTTTAAGTTTATTTATCCCCATTTTCTGACCACTCCTTGTGCTGCTCCTCTTCACAGAAAAATTACTTTAGATTTTCTATACTTGATGTTTCTAAGCACTTCCTTCCCATGCTTTCTCTTAAAAAAGAGAAGGAGAACTTCTGCACTGAACTCTTATTAAAGCACCAATGAACTCTACCTTGACAAAATCACAGTTACATCAGTTTGCATTCAACACAATGTTCACTACCTCCTCCAAATGCTTTCTTCACTGGTTACCAGGACATCACAATCTCCAGGGTCTTCTCCTACTCCACTGGCTGCTCCTTCTCTGTCTCTTTCACCAAGTCTACTTTCGGCCATCGTTGGAGACCCTAGGGTGAAGTTCTTGGTCATCTGTGTATGCTCCTCCTTTGGTGAGCTCAACCATAGATTTTATTACTGTCTGTTTGTTAAAGACTGCCAAATTAATATTTCCAGCAGATTTTCCCCATTTTCTAGATTCATATTGCCATAAGCTTATTCAAAAATATCTCTACTTGGAAATCTAACGGACATAAGAAACTTAACATGCTCAGATATGAATTCCCAAATTCTCTGCACACCTGCTCCACTCTCATTGTTCTCAATTTAGTTGAGGGCAAATCCATCATTTTCTCAGTTCAAAAGCCTTAGAGGAATACTTGACTCTTTCACTTTCTCTCTGCTTTTTCACATTCCATATGGTAACCACCAAGTAAATCAGTTGATTGCCTTTAAAATATGTATGAAGTGTGACCACTTCTCACCTCCATCACCATCATCATTTCCCATCTGAATCATGGCTATAACTTCCTCATTAGTCTTTTGGCTTCGAATCTTATTGGTCTAACAGTCTACTCTCCACATTTGAGCTAGAACAAGTCTTTCAAAGATAGATGTGTCAATTCTTTGCTCAAAATCACTGATCATTTTTTATTTCACTTGTAGGAAAACCATTATAATTCATTTCAAATTGTAGGAAAACCATACTCTTATAATTCAAAAAATAAAAGCTTCCAAATATATGATCAGGCCTCATTCACTCTCTAAACCCATCTCATTTTTTTCTGTTGGTGTTCTTTTCATCCCAGTCACACTTACCTACTATTTCTGAAACATTCAAAGAAAGTTCTTGCCTTAAAGTCTACCTTCCCTCTTTGTGGAATTCTGCTTCCCCAAATACCCACATTGCTAACTCCTTAGCTTCCTTCAAGTCTCTACTCATCTTTACCATTTCTTTCTTTTATTTTTCATTTTTTATTTTTAGTCTTTTTAGTTATACATGGCAGTGGACATCTTTGCCATTTCTTAATGAGGCAAACTCTTACCACCACTGAAGAAAAATGGAACATACCATCCTGTCGGATAGTTCTAATCTGCTTTATCTAGCTTGATATTTTCTTTGCTATATGATACTTAAAAATTTACTAAATAATATACTTATTTCACTTAATTTACTAAAAAATATACTCATATGTTATGTTTATTCTTTGTTAATTTTTTGCTTCTTTTGATGATATATTTGCCCCATGTAGTATTGACTTGAATTAGAATAGCAGGTAGAATGGTGGATAAGGAAATAATATAAAATAAAGAAAGTGCACTGAATTCTATCTGGCAGAAAAGATAAATTTGATTTGGGCAATGGGTAAAGTAGTTTGGACAAAAGTTGCCTGAGGTTATAAGAAAAGAAAATGAGTAAGAGAATATGTGATGCACTAAGTTACAACAAACGAGATGGGCTTCAAAATCCCATTAAAAGAATGGATTTGGCTTGCTAACTTGTAATTTAGACAAAATGTTCCTAGAAGTAGCCCTGTCCTGGAATTACCATCCACAAACCAAAACCATGACCACAGATGCTGTAATGGATTAGAAATGATAACAGTCTCCATAGTTGAATGAGTAACTAAATCTCAGTAAACTGGAACATGAAAAAAAAAAAAAAACCAAAACAAAAAAAACCCCACAAGTTGGGTTTGTAGGGGCAAATGGATTTTCTAATTATCAAGATAATTTAACTATATTTTATTTCCTTATAAGTTTAGTTTTAATTTCTGTCAAAGTTACATAATAACTACAGAAGATAATCACCAGTTCTCCTGAACTTCTCATAAGATAAACAGTTCCTCCAATCCTTTCTTTTTCCCATGCCCCAAAGCCAGCCTCTTTGAAAACCCTTCATTCTGTACTGCTCCAGCCTATATTATTGTTATAGGAAAGCTATTTTATCAATTACCCTTTGGGGGATTCCTTTCATCTTTTCCTTATGAACATCTTCTGTTTCCTGGATTCCATATCTATTCTTTTTTTCTTTCTCTCTCTTTTATTGGTGGATCACCCAAGAAATTATAGACACAAGGGAAATTTGTCTTAAAGGTACATCTGTAAAATGGTTTTATTCTACTCAGACAATTGATTTGTAATTTTAGTAAAGCTTCTGATAGGAAATAATTTGCCATTAGAATTTCAAAGCCATACTATATTATTTTCTATCTTCTAGCGTTGCTATAGAAAAGTCTTATGTCATTCTAATCCTTTCTCCATTAAATAAATGTCCTCCTGAAAATATGAATATCTTTTATTTGGCACCAGTCTTCTGACATTTCATGATAAAGTGCTGTTAGTCAGCTTTTCATCACTGTGAGCAAAATACCTGACAAGAACAACTCAGAGGAGGCAAAGTTTACTTTGGCTCACAGTTTCAGAGGTTCAGTCCATGGATGGCTGATCCATTCCTCTGGGTCCAAGATGAGGCAGAATATCATGGTGGAAGGGCATGGCAAAAGAAAGCTTCTCCCCTCATGGTAGCCAGAAAGCAGAGAGGGTGCGGGTGGGGGTGAAGGAGGCATAGGGAAGATGAACCCTTTCAGAATATGCCCCCAGTGACCCATCACTTCCAGGCTTGTCCCATCTGCTTACAGTTACCACTCAGTATCTCCATTCAAACTTGAATGGACTTAAGTTATGTCTATCACAATCCAATCATTTCACCTCTGAATCTTCCTGTATTAACACAGGAACTTTTGGAGGACACCTTATATTTAAACCTAATGCATGCCTACATCTACATCTGAGTAGATTTTTATTCATTGTTCATGTCACTGAGTCCTTTCAACCTAGAAATTCTTATCTTTCAGTTCTAAGAAATTTTCTTATATTATTTCTTTGATTTTTTCCCCCTCTCTTTTATCTCTGGCATTTATTTTTAGAATTCTTGTGTGGATGGACTTCCATGAGTGGTTCTCAAATTTCCATATAATTTTCTCTCTTATTTTTAATCCTTAATTCTCCTATCCTACTTTCAGGAAGATTTTCTTCAAAATCCAGCTAGTGTTTGCTGTGTTTTTCATTCATGCAATTATATGTTTAATTGCTTATATTTGTTTTGTTTTCTGGACATTTCTTTTTGTATCACTCTATTCTAGCTTCATGGATAGATTTTGCTCTTTTGAGAAGATTAAGAATGGTTTTATAATACTTCCTCTCTTTACCACATGTATTCTATTCCTTACAATGTTTTTTCTATTTTTCCCCCTGTTTTTAGTTTCAATATTCTCACATCAGACCTTTCTTTAATAGCTCTCCTATTTAAGAATGAAGCAATATAAAAGCAGGTTGTAATGAGACTTGTTGACTATAGTCTTTACTGTAAAATGCTCTTGTTGAGCTAATTTTTAGGAGAACTCCTAATATCAGTTACTTTCGGTCTCCTGAGTCAGTTTACTTTTTAAAATAGATTTTAAAATGCCCTCTTTTGTTAATGCATTTTGAAATAATATCACCGATTGCTTTTAGGAATTCTGCACTATAAATGTGGTACTTCTCCCTTTTCCCACTGTTAGCCTTAGATTTCTTGAAATTGTTAACCTATTTGTTTTTCAACTTCCAATGTTTTGTTGCTGTGATCTCCTATTTTGTGGTTGGTCCTTTTAGCCTATGTCTCGTTCTTAAAAAATCCTTTCACTGTTATTTTAATTGAGTATAGAAAAAGAAAAGAGTTTACTGGATGCTTTTAATCTGCCATCTTTTACTGGAAATCTTAAGATGAATGAAATGCTTAAGAGAATCTAATTTACTACACTTGTAAGATCAATTTATTAATTTTAGAGTGGCTATTTAAGGGTGCAGCAATGATTGGCTTTTTATATTTTAAACTGGTCCCGTCAGGCATTTAAAGTAGTTGTTAAAAATTATATAAATTTATTTAAATGTAGTTTGATATATTTAAACAAGTTTAACTAGGTGTATAAATGAGTGTACATTTTGGAGGAATTTATTCATTTTTTTGGCAAACAGACTGCTAGAATAGAAAGGAATAAAATATTGTAATGATTGGCTGGCTGTTGCTCATTATCTCCAACTATTACTAAAATGTTCCTTAGATAAGCCAAATATCTCTATGCTTTCCTCTTCCTTCTCGATTTTCTCTAAGAAACATCTTATTTGTGTCATGGCCACTTCAATAGTGACTAAGACACAGACTTCTCTAAAAATCTCATCACGTGATAAATGAGCGATTCCTTAATGAAATAAGGTTGCTGGCCAAGTGGTAAGCTTCATTTACTTAATTTTGAATGATAGGAAATACAACACAACTATTGCTTAGGATTTTTTTTCATGATATACAGAAAGTGGTATTTTCTCTCTAATTTCACTATTATTAAGATTTACTCATAAACTCAATAATAAATTAGCCTCTTTAACATTAGCAAAGGCTAAGTTAAAAAAGTTTTTTTTTTTTTTTTAAATGTTGCAGGAATGTTTCTGTTTTATTCATTGTGCTAGCTACACAGAACACAGAATAAATAGAGGAAGAAAAGCTTCCTTGTCCCCAGGTTATTGCTATTTTTAGCTGCCACACAGAACACTGCTTTGAGTTTAGCTTATTATTAACTCCCACATATTATTATGCTTCTACATAATCTTATTTAATCTAAAATTAATTAATTAATTGGTTATTTTTATTTCTGTCCAAGTGTACAGAATTTGGCCAATACTTGTCTTTCTATACATCTGTGCTCATTTAAAAAATTATCCATCAGTCTTGCTGTCTTCCTCTTCCACTTCCCAGTGCTAGGGATTGATCCCAGAGCCTCTTGCATGCTAGGCAAGTACTCTACAACTGGCCTACATCCCTTAGCCCTTGCTGTCTTCTTTTATCCATTATTTTTATAAACTATGTGATAGCTTTAGAAAATTTACTAGTAACTGGTTGGAGAATGTTAAATCATCTGATGTTTTCCTCTTGCTAGCAATTCTTATAAAAAATCTCTACATTGTTCTCATAATAAATAAATGTGACATGAAACATAATATAATTTCATTTTATTCATATACTCTCATGTATGGAATGAAAAAAAGATACTTGCTTCTAGAAGTTTCAACTAAGGAAATAGGAAAGGAATATAAGAAAAATCAAGCAATGGTAATAGAAATAAGATGAATGTTTAAATTAAAAAAATCATACCATGGAATCAAAATATTACAGATGGCACATATACTAATACTGTTTATTAAAGCCAAAGGTTGACAATTTCTGATACTTTACTTCATAGAAGGTCCACTGTACAAATATCCAAATATGTTGTTTACAGTCTATTTCGTTAATTTCTATGCTTTAGTATCAGGACTCTGCTTTTCCTAACAAATGATTGACATTTCAAGCAAATGAGAAGTTTAAAAAAAATAGAAAAGCATGATTTTTTAGAAACTTACTTCATAGCTTCATGGATATTAGGCATATTTCCTTGGAATTGAGCCTTCTGCAGCAGTAGCTTATCAAGTTCTCTTTCAAAATTCTTGGTATTTCCCTCGGTTTATTTCCATCCTGAATTCTAAATCGTTAAGTACAGAGAGTCTTTGAATAACACCCTTTTTTCTCCATCTTTAGCAGACTATTGAAGTGAGAAGTCTCCACATTCCCTCTTTTCTCCTATGACTAATTTTAAGAAGGTTCTAATGCTGGGTAAGACAGCAGTAGCTAAAAGACTGAAGAAACAAATAAGTGTTTAAGGTTCAAAAGAGCAAGTTATTCATTTACTGAAGGAATGTTCAGGGAAATATTTAGCTTCTGAAATTAAACATTTAGAGGACTAGAGAACATTTAAATATGCCAGCCATGGATTTAGTTTAAGTCTACAACATTTTTCTGAAATAATAAAATATATTGTTTCATCAAAAGGAAATGAAAAGCCAGGCGTGGTGATGCACACCTGTAATCCCAGTAGCTTGGGAGGCTGAAGCAGGAGGATCCTGAGTTCAAAGTCAGCCTCAGCAAAAGTGAGACACTAAGCAAATCAGTGAGACCCTGTCTCTAAATAAAATATAAAACAGAGCTGAGGATGTGGCTCAGCGGTCAAGTACTTCTGAAGTGAATACCCAGTACCAAAAAAAAAAAAAAAAGAAAGAAAGAAAGAAATGAAAAAAACAAAAAAAACAAAAAACTGAACTTCCATAGGGTCCAGAAATCTCAATAATGGATCTATATCCAAAAGACTTGAAAGCAGGGTTGTGAGAAAACTTTTACACTATGCTGATAGCAGCACTATTCATAAAAGCCTAGTGGATCCAAATGTCCACCAACAGGTGTGAATAGATATACAGAATGCAGTATATATAAGTACACCAGAATATTATTCAGCCTTAATATGGAAGGAGATCCAGTCACATACAACAACATGGTTTAACCTTGAGGACATTATGTTTTTTTAAGGGAAAAAACATCACAAAAGGATAAATGCCATATGTTTCCATTTCTATGAGGTATCTAATCTAAAGTATCAAATTCATTGGAATGAAAATTAGACTGGTGGTTCCCAGGGACTAGGTGGAAGAGGAAAACAAGATACAGTTTAATAGGTATTGAGTTTCCGAGTTGCAACGTGAAAAAGTTCCAGAGATTTGTTTCACAACAGTGTGAAAATACTTAATTCTAGTGAACTGTATATTTAAAAATGATTAAGACTGTGGAAAAAAAAAAGATTTAATGCTCTAAAAGATAGTTATTTAAGTTATTCTCTGCCTATGTTCTGTGCAGTTAGAGTTACAATTACTGGTCAATCATACACAGGAAGAAATACTGATTATCAGTATACATTTTCCAACCTAAATCATGAGTGGTGATTTTGTGCAGCTGGCTGGAAGTGGATGGCCAATCAGAACACACACTTCTGCTCTGAGTCTAGGATGGTAAGAGCTTTCAGGCTGGTGCCATGAGATCAGTGAGACATCTTGGAGTTCAAACCAATCATTGCTACCCCAAACATCACAGTATGTAAGAACTGAACAGATCATGAAGGTTCAATGATATAAAATCAAACACATATAGCATATTGATGGGACCATAACTCAGCCTAAATTTAAATCCTGATTACCCCACCCAGCAACTATGTAGTTTTAGACACATTACTAAACCTCTTTAAACTTTTAAGTTTTCTTTCTTGTTTTTGTATTGTGAAAGGGTAGTAACTACCTGCGGAGTTTTACCTGTGTAGTAACCACCTGGGGAACAATGTATTAGATGAGGCATGTGAATGCTTACTACTATGCCTGGCCCTAGTAAATCTTGGCTATTATAATAACATTTTTGGAAGAGATGTTTGAAGATAGAGCTTTTTTTTTTCTCAATATTCTGAGGGATAAAGCAAAATCAAAATGCTTTAGTCAATCTCTATATCTCTATAGTTGGTTTTTATAATTAATTTGCTTTCGTAGATTATTTGATTCTTTCAGATATTTCACTTTACCAAGGCTACCTTCAAACTCTGTGACATCCTGTGAGGGGCCAGAGAGTTCAGAGGCAACAGAAAGAACAATAGATTCTGAGTTATGGTATGAGGGGGTAGTTTGCTGTTATACTTGCTATGTTACACTGGGCACAAGTGTAAACTTTACATTTTTAGGTGAGTCTACTCACTTACAAGATTAGATTAATTTTTACTCAAATATTGAAAGGAAGCTCAATGTGAACAATTGTAATCTTGCTTGTGAAAAACTCAATCCTCACATTATACAATGTAAAGACTAAGTTCTTTAGACTTATTTGATAATTAAAATGTATTCTTAAATTAAGAATCAAATAGATGTACGATGTGTACGATTAGTATCTCCTCTTCACAGATTCACTGTCTAAGGGAAAAAAGTGGAAGTCAATCACATGCAGGATCACCATCATGAATGAAAAAGTCTGTACATATTTTTTTGTACATTTGTTTTTGATCCACACATTGAAAGTGCAAAATAATATCAACCCTTAGTTGCCTAATCTAGCAAATTAGTTTTGGAAGAGGCTACTCTAAAACCTCCATTCTGATTACTGTATTTCTCAGTTTCCTACATACTTTGGGCCTTTCAAACAGAGACTGAAATGAGATTCTGAATTATTTACTAATAGTCATTTTTCGTTTATGGAAATAGGTGCAACATAAAGATGGAGCAATAGTTGTGTAAGGAAATCAGGTCTGCTCAACAGTCCTCCATAAGGGTTCATGAGCCCAAAAACATAGACATGACACTCAATTTTAGCCATTAAAAAATCATTAAATATCATGATTGAAGGATAATGTAAAATATTAGCTAACCTTTTATTATTTTTATGTGATGCCTCTAAGAAATGTGTGGACAGTTTAACTTAATATGTACAATAATTCTGAGATACATATTATACTGAAGAAAACTGAGGCTCAGAGAGGAAAGGAAACTTCCCTAAGGTCATACAACTAATAAGTAATTTTACCAACATTTGAGCTTAGGCCATTTGGCTCCTGAGTCAGCAAGCTCAGTCCTAAGACTTTCCAACATCCTTCCCCAGATGCTCATGGATAACCTGATGTGCAGAAATGGGCACTTTCTTCTACCACTTTGGCATATGTTTTTCTACTCATTTCGTTTAGTCTGAAGCGCATGGTGCTTTATTTAGACAGGCGTGGGAAGTAGCAAGGGTAGGGCAAACTTGGGGCCTTAGGTAAGATGAAAAGATCCAGAGGAAAACCAGAAGTTTGACATAAATCAAAGGTGAGGAGTTTCAAGTGTCAAGGAATAGCAATTACAGGGTTTCAGACAGGAAGAGATGAGTTTCAAGGAGGCAAAACACAGCCATAAATGAGGAATTACAACAAGAGCCAGGCAATAAGACAGAAACGTGGCCTGAGGCAAGCCAGGAACTCAAAGTCAGTTCAGATAGCCTAGAATCAAAATAGTTATCCCTAGAGACAGGCTAAGGAGGAGGGAGTCAAAAATTTCAGGAGTTATGCAAGGGCAGTCCAAATCAGGAATATAGAAGGTGGCATTTATTTTAGAAGAGCTTGGTATATTTTCATCTTAGGAAAGAAACTGAAAATGACTATCTACGTGGTCAAAGTCGCCACTGTAGTACTGGGTGAATTAAGATAATAACAGGAACAGGGTCAAGAATAATTTGGAAGACTCGGACAACACTGTTGGTAAGAATAACACACCATGTGAACACTATGTAAACACTACAGATGAATATGTCACTAGGTATGCTAAGTATTTCGATAACAAATGAATTTAGTTAGTACTTTGAGTCCAGAACTTATATGCAAGGAGGACAATAAAATTAATCTATTTTTCAAGTTTGCAATGATCCATTTTACAACCACATTATGTCCAGAAGTTGTTTTTCTTCTGGTATTTTCTGTCACATTTTTACAATTACCCACAGAAATGAACTCTAAAGTAAATTCTGAATTACTTTAAATGTTGATAAAGAAGATATGCTGTGTATAAGAATTTGCCATGATTTGTAGCCCTCACTCATAGAACTATGAATATTCTCCATATGAACTCATTACTTTGCAAAGTAAACAAATTCCAGCTACTTTCTATCAGAATTAATACATAGGTATCCATGTTAACTTATATGTGGGAACATTAACTGACAGGAAAGTTATGTTATCAATACCAATATTGTTCTTTAGGAAATTAGGCTGTAGCTGTGTAGTCAGGAGACAGAATAGAACATAAAGAATAGGTTTGTTGTAAAGTTGATAACACTAAGTTATCCTCATAAAGGTTGCAATTGCTGGAAGCAGCTACTAACTTAAGGGCTGGAGAACAAAGTGAAATTAAAAATACACAAAGGTTCCCAGTGGCTCGGGAGGCTGAAGCAGGAAGATCATGAGTTCAAAGCCAGCCCCAGCAACAGCGAGGCACTAAGCAACTCAGTGAAACCCTTCTCTAAAATACAAAGAAGGCCTGGGGATGGGACTCAGAGGTCCAGTGCCTCTGAGTTCAATCAATCCCCAGTACAGAAAACAAACAAACAAAACCCACAAAGCCTTATAGAGAATGGAGCCTGCATAAGACTGCAGATAAAATATGGGACATACAGTTAAAAATGCAATATTGGAAACATATTTATACCAAGTGATTATTCATTATTATTTATCTGAAATGCAAATTTAACTGGGTGTCCTCTGTTTTTATTTGCTGAATGTGAAACCCCTACCTTTGAGAGGCCACAACCCAGAGCTCTGCAGCTCTACAGAGGGGCACCTGCCAGCTGACATTGGTATTTCTGAACAAGAGACTGAAATAGGTCTGGTTCTGCAAATCTTTGAAAAGTTCACATTGGAATCAGTGGTCCCTGCTGGAATAAATCTGGAAAGATCCTCAAAGGAATCTGTAAAACGGACAAGAAAACAAATCCTTTCCTTTCAGTCTGCAGTCTCCCTCTGGTGCCCTCTATTGGTAGAATCTAGCAGGTAGTTGCTGGCAAAGCAGAAATTAGAGACTCAGACCCAGCATCACAAAGCTTAGCAGGGAAGGGTGGGTTTGAATCAGAGAGACAATATAGAAATAATGTAACAACATTTAAAAAGGAAAATCATGTAATTCAATTGTTCATATCGTTGAGAAAATTTGCTGATGATTAATTGTAAACTATTAGTAAAAGAAGTGTTTCATACATTTGATGATTTTCTAGAGAATATTACGAATTCTCCTAAATAAAATTATTTTTTTTTAAAGTTACTCCTTTCCCAGACTCTGGCAATGTAGCTCAGTGGCACAGGGCTTGCCTAGAATGTCTGAGGCCCTTGGTTCAATCCCCAGCATTGCAAAACAAACAAACAAAAACCCCCAAACAACAAACAAACCATACAAAGTGTGTATATATGAAAATACATAACACAATATTTTGGACGAAAATTCTTATGGTTCTACTGGCTTGAAATGTAATTTCAATTTGTAAAGTATTCACAGTATTATTTATATGGTATGAGCACTCTTTCTAAATATATGTTGTCTCATCAAATTTAAGAATTTCCTTCCTAATGTCATCATGGGTGATTAATCATTATACTCATTACTTTAAATAATAAATCATTTATTATAGCACCCCAAAGATATCCTCAACAGACTACTGCCTAAATAATAATTTTATATGTATTTTTTAGATGTTGATGGGCTTTATTTTATTCATTTATTTATATGTAGTGCTGAGAATTGAACCTACTGCCTTACACATGCTGGGCAAGTGCCTTAACACTTAGTCACAACTCCAGCCCCTAAATAATATTTAAAAAAATCATCCCAATTATGTATTTGCATCTCTTCTGTTTTCCATTTTATATGTTATATATACAACATAATTATGTTTTACTCTGTAAAAATCTTTGGAAACAGAATATTCCTTTCCTAGGTCTTCACAATTCAGCCTGTGGAACCAAATTATTTATATAAATATATATTTTAATTTACTTGCTTAACATTAAAAGCACAAATTATTGTAAAATTGTATATGTTACTAATACACATAATAATAATATTTTTAAGTTTTCAAAACATTACTCTACATAACATAGATTTAATTATTTTCATTAAAGTACCACATACAATTTAGAAAATTTAGAAGAAATTTAAAAAGATATAAAAAAGAAAAACAAACAATATTACCACTCTCAGGAAAATCATAATTAATGTTTCCATGTATTTACTTCCAGGATTTTTTTTCAATTTTTAAAACCATATTTGTGACCAATTTTATCTGCAAAGTTATATACAGCTTCCCTCTCAAAAGGGTATTTTTCTGTGATATTAAAGCTTTGTGTAAAATTAATAAACATGGACTTAATAGTCTTTAAATGGATGAGCCATAATTTACTTAAACACTATTAACAAAACATTACTATTTTAAAAAACACAATTTCAGGTTTTGTGTGTGTGTGTGTGTGTTTTATAAACAACAGCTCTCTCCTCTATCACTCTCAGTTATCACTATTTGTTGTTAATGGATATGTAGCTCTTTTCCAATTTGCCATTTCTAATCTGCCAAGGGTTAAGAAATCATATAATCAAATGTGTTAAGACTAAATAAATTCAGAGTTAATGTGCTATAAATGAGCATTTATAGTCTTCTGAGAAAAATACATCAGCTTTGGCACATAAATGATGTGCCATTCATTTCAGCAAATTAATTCCTACTCTTATTTTTTAAAAAAAAACACATTCCTCCAGTTTCCTGAATGAACCAAATTGATTGTTATTAAATTTATCGCATGTCAACAAATGTGATTTCACTAAGTGAGTTATTTACGTCTACTCTGTACCTTCTGGAGTGCCTAAAACAGGCTTGAGTGTTCACATGTCCATTAAAACAAGGGATGAATAAGCGACCAAAATCATAGAATTTAATGTAGGCATGAAAACACTACCAACGCCTGTGAAACATACTCAAGCTTATCAGCCATGGAGAATCTGTGTTCTTTTCTACATGATCAACTGAGCGAAAATTTATTTAATTATAGTAATGCTTGGGAGGATAACACAAAAAAGAACTATTATTAGAAGAAATTTTCACAATGCTTTGTGGAAAGTGATTTAGCAATATGGATCAAGTGCCTTTAAAATCTTCCCACCTTTTAAGGACTCTATTCTAATAATTCAAAAAGCAGATGAAGTGTATGTATAAAGACATTCATAGTAGCATTATTAATACTATCTCACTGGAAATTCTGAGCATAAACTATTAGCAACATGGTGAATGAATTTTTGTACTTCTATAATTTGATTACGGCAAACATAAAAATGATATTTATAATATAATTTAGAAAGTGTGATAATAATAACCACACTTTAATGATATTAGAAAAATATGTTTATCTGGTTAAAAAATGTAAAACTGCCCAAATATGTTAATAGAAGGAAAAGTCATGTAGAGAAAAGTCATAAAAGAAATACATCAAATTCTTTTTTTTATTAATTTTATCTTATTTTTTACACAAATGGAGCACAACTTTTAATTTCTCTGGTTGTACATGATATAGAGTCACCCCATTTGTGCAATCATACTCATACATGGGGTAATAATGTCCGTCTCATTCCACCATCTTCCCCCCTCACACAAACCCCACCCCTCCCCTCCTGCACTCTGCTCATCCAAAGTTCCTCCATTCTTCCCTTGCTCCCCTTACCCCCCATTATAGATCGAATTCACTTATCAGAGAAAACATTTGGTCTTTGGATTTTTGTGATTGGCTTACTTTGCTTAGGAAGATATTCTCCAACTCTATTTACTTGATCCATTCATCTACTGAAGGGCATCTAGTTTGGTTCCACAATGTAGCTATTGTGAATTGTGCTGCTATGAACATGCTATGTCACTGTAGTATGCTGTTTTTAACTCCTTTGGGTATAGATCAAGGAGTGGGATAGCTGGGTCAAATAGTGGTTCCATTCCAAGTTTTCTAAGGGATCTCCATATTGCTTTCCAAAGTGGTTGCACCATTTTATAATCCCACCAGCAAAGAATCAGTGTACCTTTTTCCCCACATCCTTGTCAGCACTTATTGTTGCTTTAATTCTTGATCATTGACAGTCTGACTGGAGTGAGATGAAATCTTAGTTTTGATTTGCATTTCTATAATTGCTAAAGATGTTAAGCACTTTTTCATAAATTTGTTAATAGACTGTATATCTTCTTCTGTGAAGTGTCTACTCATTTCCTTAGCCTATTTGTTGATTGGGGTATTTGTTTGTTTTGGTGTTAAGTTTTTTGAGTTCTTTATATATCCTGGAGATTATATGCTCTATCTGATGTGCCTGTGATAAAAATTTGCTCCCGTTCTGTAGGCTCTCTCTTCACCTCGTTGATTGTTTTGAAATGCACCAAATTCTTAATGGTTACATCTGGTTAATGGAATTATGGTTGATTATTTCATTCTTTATATTTTTTAATATTTCCCAAACTTAATAAATGTGCTTTAAAAAATAAAAAATAAAGACTACATGTTTTAAAATGTTGGAATCTAGAACCCACGGTAACTACAGTAGAAGCATACGTTTTGTTTTCTATCCATGATAGTTTGCACTTGGACAACCTGGTACACATATTGGAAGAATTGGGCAGATGTCCCTCAGTTTGGTGGACAGTAGGTTAAGTAGCCTCCTTTCTTCAGAGGCTATGTACCAGGGTCTGCTAGTCTCTCCTCCATATTTACATTCAACTTCTATTGTGATAGAGGGTTTAACTAAAAGATCTTATCACCCAGACTCACTAGTTCCAGGTGTAGCCATGTGTTTAGACCAATGACATGAATAATGACAAATGAAAAGAAGCAATAGGGAACTTTGGGGTCATGTTTCTACAAAGAAAGTTCTATGGCTACTTAGCAGATTCTCCCTTTTCCCTGGCTGAAAGGCAGATGATGCAGGGGGTATTAGAGAAGTTATTTTAAATCGTATTGAATATTAAACTGGATTCTTTAATATGAAAGAATCTAGAATTCTTTAATATTAATAATATTAAATTACTATATTTAGTAGCCATTCCCCAACATTCTTTAATATTAAAGAATCTAGAAGAAGTATCTAGCCTTGATACTAGAAAACCTGCCAGGAGGTCACTTAGTTCCAAATTGTTGTGAGGGACAAAAATAAAGTTTTGGGGGCCTTTATTATAGCAGAGAAATTAGGATAGTAATTATCACTGTTTCTATCTAGCAGAAGCAGCTGGGTTTAGTTGATTACTTTTAGAAGATTAGATCACCACTAATTATCACAAAACTAAAATCACTATATTTAGTAGCCATTCCCCAACATTTAAATATCTTAAATAACCAATTCTATAAGCCAATTAATATAGCTATTTGCAAATGGAGAATACCATGATACTTGAAACCAGATGTCTCAGAAGCCATATGAGGTTCTTTGAAGAATGAATGCCTTTTTTCTTCAAATAAAAAAAATAATTTATTAAAACCCATATAGCTCAGCCCCAATTGATGGAGAAGACTGAATGAATTTATTCATCAGGAAAATATTGGAAGTATGTTGAGGTCACATGGTTTCTGATCAGTGCTGAAACGAGAATTAGGTTCTCAACTATTCACAATAGAATTCCAAACCCCTCAGATTGGACATCATAATGTCTTACTTAAGATGTCTTATTTAATGTCTTAAAATGTTGTACTACATTAAAGAAGTAACAGCAACAGAGTACATTCAAACATTGAAAATGGCTTTGCTTGAAGTACTAATGGATATATACGCAATCTATTTTAGTTTTTCTAAAGCCTGTTTCTCATTATCTGAAAACATTAGAAAACAATGTATGCAGAAAGTTAGTATTTGACCAATGCTTCTAAATTAACAGAATCATCACTGAATATAGTATCTCAATTAAGCAGACTTTTTTTTTTACAATATTCCACTCAATAAATATTTGCTTAAATTTAATTTGTGAAAGTATAAGGTAAACCTCAAGCTTCCTTTTTCCCAAAAATATATATGATACATATAATATATGATATGTATTTATAGATTTGATACAGCTTTGATTATTAATTTTATGTGTCAACTTGAGTAAATAACAGGGCATCCAGAGATTTGGCCAAACATTATTCTGTGAGTGTTTGCCTGGATGGGATCTTGATGAGATTAACACTTGAACTGGTTGACTGGGTAGAGTACATTGCCCTCCTAGTGTGTATGTGCCTCATCTAATCAGATGAAGACTTGGAGAAAACAAACAGTAGGAGAGAACTCTTCCTGCCTGAGGATGCCCATATTTCTGGCCTTCCGACTTGAGCTGACACCTCTTCTTTCCTTTGGACTCAAGTAAGTTTTTTTGCACTAGAACTGACATCATTGACTCTCCTAATTCTCAAGTTTTCAGAATCAAGCTGCAATTACACACTGGCTCTCCTCTGCTTCCATTATGCTGGCTGCAGATCTTGGGACTTCTCAGCCTTCCTAGTTATGAGAGCCTATCCCTTCTCTCTCTCTCTCTCTCTCTCTCTCTCTCTCTCTCTCTCTCTCACACACACACACACACACACACACACACACACATTCTCCCCTTTCTCCCCCAGTATATTACTATTAGTAAGTTTTGGATTTGTTTGGGACTTGATCTTCCTTTTTGTCTATTTCTTCCTTTTGGAAGAGGAATTTTTGTCCTAGGTTTGTCCACCATTTTATTTTGCAAGAATATACCTTGCCCAGTTTCTCAGCTTCATAGTTGGAGAGTAATTTGGTATCAGGATGAATTGTAATATGAATGATCTGATTTAGATGACATTTAGATGAAGCTTTAGACTTTAGAGTTGATAGTGAAATGACTCTTAGTGTTGTTGGGATGGAATCAATGTATTTGGCATGTGAGAGGAATATGTATTTTGGGGGTCGGGGCAAAATGCTACGGGATTGAATCATATTTTCCCAAATTCATATGTTGAAGCCCTAACACCTAATGTGATGGTATTAACATGAGCAGCCTTTGGGAGCTAATTGGGTTTAGATGAGGTCATAAAGGTGGGGCTCTCATCATGCACACCAAGGAAATATGACAGCTTGTCCCCTCCTCACCCATCCCCCATGAGGACACAATGAGAAGGAAGTTATCTACAAGCTAGAATGAGAACTCTCCCAGAACCTTACCATGCTGGCTCCCTGAAATCTGAGGCTCAAATTCTAGACTCTGAGAGAAGAAATTTCTATTATTTAAACCACCCTGTCTATGGTATTTTTTTTACAGCAACAAGAGCTGATGAATACAAAAACCAATGCTCCCCATGTAGCTGGCTTGACCTTCAAATTAGAAATAGAATCCATGATTCAAGGTTAAGATAATTGGCATTACTCCATATCCAGCTGCTTTATTGGAATATAAAGTATTCATTTAGGCCAAACATCAGGATTTTTGTTTGAGATAGGAAAACTTGTACTCTTCTTTGCTGAATGTGAATAAGATACCCTGTAAGAGATTCAGGTTCTCAACTACTCACAAAAATAGAACTCTAGGAACTTTAGATTGGATACCTTTAGCATAAGAAGCCTGAATGTGAAAAAGTTAGCCATCTCAGGACTATAAAGCAGGAAGTCTGCACAGAACAGAACAAGCACCAGAGAAGCAGAGTCAGGAAATGCATAGAACATGAAATGGGTCCTTCTCATGCCCTCTCAGTAGACAGGTTCGGCCTCATGTTAAGTCTCTTATCTAGGGATTTTCAGCACATGTGCCTAGGAATTTTTCTTTATTTGTTTAAATCCGTTTGAGATAGATTATCTGTTACTTATAACCAAAATCATCTTGTTAGGAAGAAATTGAGGCAAATTCAAGGCTTAAATCAATCTGATTTCATCTCATACTTCTAGTAACACCAATCCCCTCTCTTAATTTTTTTTCTCTGTTTTGTTTTATATAATTATGTCATTTTAGTATATTGAATTTCATAAAGCCCTACACACCTTTCTTGTATTGCATAGGAATATGATTGAAAAGAAGCATTAATGCTCAGTCTACTTTGACTCAGGTATTTAATGTACTCTATTTTATTTATTTAAAAACCAAAGGTAAGAGCAGGCCCAGTGGCCTGCAGAGGGATAGAGCCGCCCCCCACCCCCCGCGCCTGCCAGGTAGGCGGAACTGTGACCACTGACAGAAAAGGCCCAGTGGCCCGCGGAGGGGCAGAGCTTCCAATCACTCCTGTAAGATAGGCGGGCCTGCGACCCACCAGCAGAAGAGGAGCAGCGGCCTGCTGAGAGGCAGAGCCGCCCCCTCCCCCCGCGTCTGCAAGGTAGACGGAACTGTGACCACTAACAGAACAGGCCAGACCTGCAACCGACAGACAGAACAGGCCCAGTGGCCTGAGGAAGGGTAGAGCCGCCCCCCCCCCCCGCGCCTGCAAGGTAGGCGGACCTGCGACCCACTGGCAGAACAGCCCCAGAGGCCTGCAGAGGGGCAGTGCCGCTGCCTGCGCCTGCAAAGTAGGCAGAACTGCGACCACCGACAGAACAAGCCTAGCGGCCCGCAGAGGGACAGAGCCGCCGCCCGCGCCTGCAAGGTAGGCGGACCTGCTACCGACCGGCAGAGCAGGCCCAGCGGCCTGCCGGCGTGGTAGGCACATTGCCCCAATTGGAGGAGGGGCAGAGCCGCCGCCCGCGCCTGTGAGGGAGACTTTACAACTATACAAGACCAATATAAATATATAGGGGGAAAATTCAATAGCACAACAGTTTCACCAAGTAGAAAGGAACGCGAACAGTATGAAGAGACAAGGAAAGAAAGGACCACAAGCAATGCAGGTCAACTCAACGTTAGAAGATGTAATAGCTGCAACAGATGGAATGTCAGATAAAGAATTCAGGATATACATGCTTCAGATGATCTGGAGTCTCAAGGAAGACATCAGACAGCAAAATCAGACAATGAAAGATCACTTCAACAATGAATTACATAAACAAATCCAAGAAGCAAAAGATCAACTATACAGGGAGATAGAGGTTATAAAAAACAAACAAACAGAAATCCTAGAAATGCAGGAAGCAATAAACCATCTTAAAAACTCAATGGAGAATACTACCAGCAGAGTAGAACACTTAGAAGATAGAACATCAGACAATGAAGATAAAGTATTTCAACTTGAAAAGAACACAGACAGCTCAGCAAGACTGTTAAGAAACCATGAGCAGAACATCCAAGAAATATGGGATAACATCAAGAGACAAAATTTAAGAGTCATTGGGATACAGGAAGGGACAGAGTTTCAAACCAAAGGAATGAGCAATCTATTCAATGAAATAATACGAGAAAACTTCCCAGACTTGAAGAATGAGACAGAATCCCAAATCCTAGAAGCCTACAGGACGCCGAATGTGCAAAATCATAAGAGACCCACACCTAGACACATTATAATGAAGATGCCCAACATACAGAATAAGGAGAGAATTCTAAAAGCTACAAGAGAAAGGAAGCAGATCACATTTAGGGGTAAGCCAATCAGGATAACAGCTGATCTTTCAACACAGACTCTGAAAGCTAGAAGATCCTGGAATAACATATTTCAAACACTGAAAGAAAATGGGTTCCAACCAAGAATTGTGTTTCCAGCAAAATTAAGCTTCAGGATGGAAGATGAAATTAAAACCTTCCACGATAAACAAAAGTTAAAAGAATTTGCAGCTAGAAAACCATCTCTTCAAAACATCCTTGGCAAAACATTACAGGAAGAGGAAATGGAAAATAACAATGAAAACCAACAGTGGGAGGTAGGACAGTAAATGGGGGAAAATAATCAAAGAGGAAAACAAACCATGTTTAGTAACAGAAATAAACAAATATGGCTGGAAGAACAACCCATATCTCAATAATAACCCTAAATGTTAATGGCTTAAACTCACCAATTAAGAGACACAGGCTAGTAGAATGGATCACAAAACAAGACCCAACAATATGCTGCCTACAGGAGACGCATTTGATAGGAAAAGACATACATAGGCTGAAGGTGAAAGGTTGGGAAAAATCATATCACTCATATGGACTTCGGAAACAAGCAGGAGTGTCCATACCCATATCAAATAAAATAGATTTCAAGCCAAAGTTAATCAAAAGGGATAAAGAGGGACACTACATACTGCTTAAGGGAACCATACACCAACAAGACATAACAATCATAAATATATATGCCCCAAACAATGGTGCAGCTATGTTCATCAAACAAACTCTTCTCAAGTTCAAGAGTCTAATAGACCAACATACAATAATCATGGGAGACTTCAACACACTTCTCTCGCCACTGGACAGATCTTCCAAACAAAAGTTGAATAAGGAAACTATAGAACTCAATAACACAATTAATAACCTAGACTTAATTGACATATATAGAAATATACCACCCAACATCAAGCAGTTACACTTTTTTTCTCAGCAGCACATGGATCCTTCTCAAAAATAGATCATATATTATGTCACAGGGCAACTCTTAGACAATATAAAGGAGTAGAGATAATACCATGCATCCTATCTGATCATAATGGAATGGAACTGAAAATCAACGATAAAAGAAGGAAGGAAAAAGCATACATCACTTGGAGAATGAACAATAGGTTACTGAATGATCAATGGGTTATAGAAGACATCAAGGAGGAAATTAAAAAATTCTTAGAGATTAATGAAAACACAGAGACAACATATCGGAATCTATGGGACACATTGAAAGCAGTTCTAAGAGGAAAATTCATTGTGTGGAGTTCATTCCTTAAAAAAAGAAAAAACCAACAAATAAATGATCTCATACTTCATCTCAAAATCCTAGAAAAAGAAGAGCAAAACAACAGCAAAAGAAGTAGAAGGCAAGAAATAATTAAAATCAGAGCTGAAATTAATGAAATCGAAACAAAAGAAACAATTGAAAAAATTGACAAAACTAAAAGTTGGTTCTTTGAAAAAATAAACAAAATCGACAGACCCTTAGCCATGTTAGCGAAGAGAAGAAGAGAGAGAACTCAAATTACTAGCATATGGGATGAAAAAGGCAATATCACAACAGACACTTCAGATATACAGAAGATAATCAAAAATTATTTTGAATCCTTATACTCCAATAAATTAGAAGATAGTGAAAGCATCGATAAATTTCTTAAGTCATATGATCTGCCCAGATTGAGTCAGGAGGTTATAGACAACCTAAACAGACCAATATCAATTGAGGAAATAGAAGAAACCATCAAAAGACTACCAACTAAGAAAAGCCCAGGACCGGATGGGTATACAGCAGAGTTTTACAAAACCTTTAAAGAGGAACTAATACCAATACTTTTCAAGCTACTTCAGGAAATAGAAAAAGAGGGAGAACTTCCAAATTCATTCTATGAGGCCAACATCACCCTGATACCTAAACCAGACAAAGACACTTCAAAGAAAGAAAACTACAGACCAATATCTCTAATGAACCTAGATGCAAAAATCCTCAATAAAATTCTGGCGAATCGGATACAAAAACATATCAAAAAAATTGTACACCATGATCAAGTAGGATTCATCCCTGGGATGCAAGGCTGGTTCAATATACGGAAATCAATAAATGTTATTCACCACATCAATAGACTTAAAAATAAGAACCATATGATCATCTCGATAGATGCGGAAAAAGCATTCGACAAAGTACAGCATCCCTTTATGTTCAAAACTCTAGAAAAACTAGGGATAACAGGAACATACCTCAATATTGTAAAAGCAATCTATGCTAAGCCTCAGGCTAGCATCATTCTGAATGGAGAAAAATTGAAGGCATTCCCTCTAAAATCTGGAACAAGACAGGGATGCCCTCTCTCACCACTTATGTTCAACATAGTTCTCGAAACACTGGCCAGAGCAATTAGACAGACGAAAGAAATTAAAGGCATCAAAATAGGAAAAGAAGAACTTAAATTATCACTATTTGCAGATGACATGATTCTATACCTAGCAGACCCAAAAGGGTCTACAAAGAAACTATTAGAGCTAATAAATGAATTCAGCAAAGTGGCAGGATATAAAATCAACACGCATAAATCAAAGGCATTCCTGTGTATCAGCGACAAATCCTCTGAAATGGAAATGAGGACAACCACTCCATTCACAATATCTTCAAAAAAAATAAAATACTTGGGAATCAACCTAACAAAAGAGGTGAAAGACTTATACAATGAAAACTACAGAACCCTAAAGAGAGAAATAGAAGAAGATCTTAGAAGATGGAAAAATATACCCTGTTCATGGATAGGCAGAACTAACATCATCAAAATGGCGATATTACCAAAAGTTCTCTATAGGTTTAATGCAATGCCAATCAAAATTCCAACGGCATTTCTTGTAGAAATAGAGAAAGCAATCATGAAATTCATATGGAAAAATAAACGACCCAGAATAGCAAAAACAATGCTAAGCAGGAAGTGTGAATCAGGCGGTATAGCGATACCAGACTTCAAACTATACTACAGAGCAATAGTAACAAAAACAGCATGGTACTGGTACCAAAACAGGCGGATGGACCAATGGTACAGAATAGAGGACACAGAAACCAATCCACAAAACTACAACTATCTTATATTTGATAAAGTGGCTAAAAGCATGCAATGGAGGAAGGATAGCATCTTCAACAAATGGTGCTGGGAAAACTGGAAATCCATATGCAACAAAATGAAACTGAATCCCTTTCTCTCGCCATGCACAAAAGTGAATTCAAAATGGATCAAGGAGCTTGATATCAAATCAGAGACACACCGTCTGATAGAAGAAAAAGTTGGCTATGATCTACATACTGTGGGGTCGGGCTCCAAATTCCAGAATAGGACACCCATAGCACAAAAGTTAATAACTAGAATCAACAAATGGGACTTACTCAAACTAAAAAGTTTTTTCTCAGCAAAAGAAACAATAAGAGAGGTAAATAGAGAGCCTACATCCTGGGAACAAATCTTTACTCCTCACACTTCAGATAGAGCCCTAATATCCAGAGTATACAAAGAACTCAAAAAATTAGACAATAAGAGAACAAACAACCCAATCAACAAATGGGCCAAGGACCTGAACAGACACTTCTCAGAGGAGGACATACAATCAATCAACAAGTACATGAAAAAATGCTCACCATCTCTAGCAGTCAGAGAAATGCAAATCAAAACCACCCTAAGATACCATCTCACTCCAGTTAGATTGGCAGCCATTATGAAGCCAAACAACAACAAGTGCTGGCGAGGATGTGGGGAAAAGGGTACACTTGTACATTGCTGGTGGGACTGCAAATTGGTGCAGCCAATTTGGAAAGCAGTATGGAGATTTCTTGGAAAGCTGGGAATGGAGCCACCATTTGACCCAGCTATTCCCCTTCTTGGTCTATTCCCTAAAGACCTAAAAAGAGCATGCTACAGGGACACTGCTACATCGATGTTCATAGCAGCACAATTCACAATAGCAAGACTGTGGAACCAACCTAGATGCCCTTCAATAGACGAATGGATAAAAAAAATGTGGCATTTATACACAATGGAGTATTACTCTGCATTAAAAAAATGACAAAATCATAGAATTTACAGGGAAATGGATGGCATTAGAGCAGATTATGCTAAGTGAAGCTAGCCAATCCCTAAAAAACAAATGCCAAATGTCTTCTTTGATATAAGGAGAGTAACTAAGAACAGAGTAGCGTCGAAGAGCATGAGAAGAAGATTAACATTAAACAGGGATGAGAGGTGGGAGGGAAAGGGAGAGAGAAGGGAAATTGCATGGAAATGGAAGGAGACTCTCAGAGTTATACAAAAGTTCATACAAGAGGAAGTGAGGGGAAAGGGAAAAATAATACAAGGGGGACAAATGAATGTCAGTAGAGGGGGCAGAGAGAGAAGAGGGGAGGGGAGGGGAGGGGAGGGGGGATAGTAGAGGATAGGAAAGGCAGCAGAACACAACAGACACTAGTATGGCACTATGTAAATCAATGGATGTGTAACTGATGTGATTCTGCAATCTGTATATGGGGTAAAAATGGGAGCTCATAACCCACTTGAATCAAAGTGTGAAATATGATATATCAAGAACTATGTAATGTTTTGAACAGCCAACAATAAAAAATTAAAAAAAAAAAAAAAAAAACCAAAGGTAGGTTTACCAAAGACAGATATGGGAAATGAAGCTCATGGAGACAAGATCCCCAAAGTCATACAGCAATTAATACAGCTGCTGGGGCTTGAAGTTCAAGTTCCTTTCCTTATATCAGATTGCCTTAGATGAGTAATAAAATCAAGATAAATAAAAACAGGCTTATGAAAGTACTGTCTATTATGTGAGTTGTAGAAATTTGGCCACCCTGCCTCAATTGATTTGTCTAACATTTTAAGAATAGCAATTGTGCTTTGGAAAAATTGAGAATTTTCCAGATCATGTTAAGATAACTTAAATGTCTCCAAACTAAGACATATTTCATTGACTATGAAAAAGAAACAAACAAACAAAAAACCTTTGTGCTAATTTGAACAGTTTGACAACCAGTAACTACTTTCTCTCAATTTTTGGCCTCAATAGGTACCATGTGTCTCAAATGATGCTTTATCAAAGAGCTATTTTCAGATTTTTCTCCTATCTCTCCAAGCTCATCAGAGCCCCACAGTTCAAATCTAGCTCTATTGTTAAAGCATGATTCTTGGTCATTCTTCTGCTTTTCTACTGTAATTTCTACTTTGATTTTTTTTTTTGGCACTATTCTTTTCCATAATGATCTCTTTCCCCTGCAGGTGGAAGCCAGCCCCTTTGCTTACTTTTCTATCATTGCTTTCTAGCATGCATAGAAGTTCAAGTTTCCCATTTTTTTCTCTCTCAACATCCTGTTTAATGCTTTCCTTTTCGAAGTCTCCATTCCCTCCCCTCTCAGTCTCCACACTGTCACTAATCCTCCTTCTTAACTGCTCATGTTGACAACCTCATACATAGCAAAAATATGTCTAAAGGTATTGGAAACCACTAATTGATCATATCAAACTGAGCTCTATGCAATACAGACATTGCAAAACAATTGGCTATGCACTTCCACGTAGTCAAGAATATCTTCAAGAAGGGAAAAAAATCTCAAGTCTAGAAATACAGACACAGAGGAGGCAGCATTAATGAATGTCCTGAATGTCAAAGTCAGAGAACATAAGGAAGCACAACTGGATATTATTGGATTTATTGTTCACATAAAAGTGGATGATAAAAATGTGAGCATGAATCACGGCTGGGGGTCAAACTCAGATCAAACTATCAAAGCCACACCATGACAGTATGCTGACAAGAATGCAGTAGCTGTGAAAATATGTAAGGCCACATTCAGCTGCTACGTGTTCTGCTTATTTCAAAGCATTTGCACCTAGAGATATAAATAATAAGCTATTTACCTTGGTAAAACAAGATATCCCACATAGATATTTAATGTTTGATTAAATAAAGTGAAAATATACATAGACTATGAACATTTCACAGTTTTATAGCATTTTTTGATTTCATAACAGTTTAGGATTAATTTAAATGGACAATGTCATCAAACTACTCAAATGTGAAATACAATTTACTGAAAATGATTTTAGTGTAGAATGGTAGACTATCACATTGAGAGTACTGATGTGAATGTCAATGAAAAATTTATATGATCTTTGCTATCATTTCTTTTAAATTAACCAAATTAGCAAAACAAACAAGACAGAAATCATTTAATACTGTTTCAGCAAGACTAGATCCTTGTGGAGTTATAGGATCTTGAATCTCAGAAAGTGGTTTGGAAAGATGTCTTAGGCTGGCAACATAACATACAGCACAGATATTTTTACCACTTACCATTTAGCATGCAATAAAATGCTTTTAAAAATGATTTTTAAAATGTTTTTCAACACAATACCTAATATCTATGACAGTACAGGGAAATGGCTAGTCTTCATTAACTGGATTGCAAATTGAAGTTATCTTGTGGAAAATAATTTGCGGTATGTAATGTTACCCTATGTTGTGAGGAGATTACTTGAACTTGAGAATTTCACTTTCAAGAAGTTATACTAATAAAGAAAATCACTGAGAAGAAAGAAGAAGGGAATAAGTTTATTTGCAGGGATGTTGACTAACACTGCTATAGGCAAAAGTGAATGAACAGAAAACCAAGCAAGTCCATTCAAAATAGAGAATCAATTAAGTTGTGATTATATTTATGCTATAGAACCATATATAATGATTTAAAGGATGATACAGAGTTATATTTATTGACACAAAAAGACATATAGTATATATTGGGTTAAAAAGAGTACCAAGAATACCCTCTGTGACTAGCATGTTTTAGATGGTTCTACATACTGATGAACAAACAAAGCAATGAAGGAAACCAAGCACCTCACAGCCTTTGTGGATCAACTGTTATGGTGCTAGCTCAGAACCATATGAAATTAACAGTTTTGTAAATGTGTTACATCGTGTCTACATGTAGTTAGAAAACATGGCACATTACCCTAGAAAAGTAGCTATCTCTGGAAAATGTGTTTATGCTTAATTTCTTCTATTTGATTATATTTTTTAGTATTTTATATAATGAAAAATTGTTATTTTATTAAAAAAACTAAGCTATTCCACAGCCAGCAATAATGAAAAAAAAAATAATGTGAAAAGGAACAAGAAAATAGTTCCTATTATTCAAGAAGAAAACCACTTTCTTATGATTCAGATATATGTATTTCATTTATAAAAGTCAGGGTTGATGCTAGACTTCAGGAAGGACAATTGTTCTCAGTAGATTCTATAATTCATTTTACCAAGACAAATCAGAGGGGGAAAACTGACTTTTCTGCCTTTTCTGCCATGTTTTCTTAATCTATATTTTATCATCCTGCTAATATATTCTCTAAGATTGTAATCTTCTCTGTAGGGACCAAGGGCCAGAGGCCAGAAGCTTTCACAGAAAAGACAGATCTAAAATTTCCAAAATGATGCAAAAGAGGAAAAGAAATACAATTTACAGAGGACCCGGCAAATGAAGGATTCTGTATTTGGCACTTTAAAAACTTCCTTATTTATTTATCATAATCCCATGAGGTGGGTATTCTCCATTTTTTAAATATATGAATAAGCTCAGAAAGTTATTTTGTTCATGTTCACAGGATGAGGAAGGAGGAAACAAGACTCAAATTCATATTGGTTCCAAAATCAGTCCTTCTTTCATCACTTCATTGACAGAACAGAAGAAAACAAGATATAATAAGGTCAATAATTTAAAAACTAATAGAATTTTAGATTAAACAGGATCTTAGAGATGATGTGTTTCGATTTCTTCATACTATAGATGGGAATCCAGAGACTGAAAGGATCAAAACTTGTTCAGGTTCACATTCCCCTAGCACTAGAGAGAATTGATCATAAAATATCATAATATCGAATCATGAAGCAATAATTCTACATTATTTTGGCCATTTTCAGTGTCTGTTAGTAAATTATTCAGTGATGTCATATAATCAGAATAGCCTTATGTAATAAATTCCATTTACATTTTAATTGAAGATATTCTATATTTACTAATAAATCAGAATGGAGAATTCCATAAAATTAAAAAAAATATTTAGTTACTATCTCTATTTTGTTTCTTTATCAACCCTTCCTAAAAATTTTGTTTTCTGAAGGGATTGGTTTTCAAATTATGTAATATATTTACTATTTTGACACACCAATGTGAGTTTTCAAATGGTCCTCATTTTAATAGTATTTGTATTTGGTATTAAAATGAATTTTGGCAAGCCAACTCCAGAGAAGTAACACCTTATTTAGGTAATTATTTAGCAATGTGCTCTCAGAAAGCAATGTAAACAGATGAAATTAAAAAAATGGATATGAACTCATTCTCCACTAAGAAAAGCAGAAAACAAAAGTGACATTAAACTAAGTTTCTCCCCCCTTTTTTAACAACATTTGTAAAAAGCATGCAGTGCTGATGAAATCACAGAGCATCTGGTGATTCAGTGAGTCATCTTTTTAAGACTTGAGAAACTTACCTGAAGTGTCAGGTCCACCTGCTTTGAATGTAAGTAAACTTAACATCCCAGAAACCTCCATATGTATAATAAGCTAGCCTAAAAGTCAAAGCGCCTTCTATTCTCTTCTCCTTGCACCCATAGAGACACTGATGGTGGGAAAACAAATTAATTCCATGAGAGTCAAGATAAATAAGTTCCCAATTCAAATTTGTTATAGCATGTTGAATGAAAATGAAATGGAATGAAGCAGTGTGGTTTGATCAGAGGGTGGGATCTATATTTCCCTCAGGAATGTCCAGTGACTACACCACCATCTGGAGCCCCAGTCATTGTGACACCTTGCTCAGCAAACATTACAGTCAGGGAAGGCAGATGCTTCAAGAGTATGTCCCCAGATTACATGTCAGGGTTCAGGCAAGAACCACCTTTGGATGCCTACTTTGAGCAATCCTGGCCAGAATTATACAGCTTCTGCAGAAATAAAATAAGTGAGTTGGGAGTGTCAGTGCTAACAGGACAGGCTTCTGGATGGATTACGTGAAAAGGGTATGGAGGTAAAACCTGAAGTGGCTTATGAAGCAGAAATCTATAACCAATAGATATCTTAAACTTACCTGGCAAGCTTAAGCGCCTTTCCTTATCACATAGATATTGGCACTTTTAAAACAATTGCTTCCATACATTGAACAGTCTATATTCTATGCTTTTCCAATTTCAGCACCACTAAGAATTATTTGTTTAAAAAATATAGATTCCTGGGTTCTATCCAAGAGGTTCTGGCTTTCTCCTTATTACCTCTGGTTTTATGTTTCTCAGTGTTTTTAACCCATGATGACTTTTGAAATGGAGTGTGTGCTCTTATAAAAAGAGGCCTGGGGGGTGCTAGCCAACCCTTCGGCAAGGCACCATCTATAAAGCAGACAGAATCCTTACTGGATAATGAATCTTTTGATGCCTTAATCATGGAGTTCCCAGCCTCTGGAATTGTGAGCAGTAAATTCCTGTTATTTACAAAGTACTCATTCTAAGGCATTTTATAACAACAACCCAAGTGGACTAAGACAAAAACTGGTACCAGGAATTGGGGTGCCACTGTACCAAATACCTAAAAATGAGGAAGTAACTTTGGTTCTGGGTAATGGGAGAGACTGGAATGTTTTTGAAGTACAATGATATGAAAGGGGCCTTAAGAACACTTCTGGGAGGGCTTAGAAGAAGAGAACTGCATAGAAAGTTTTGATCTGTTTAGAGATTAGGTGGTCTTGAAAAGGATGTTGGTAGAAGTATGGATAAAACAGATCATTTTTATGAGGTCTCAGAAGAAAATAAGGAGCATATTGGAAATCAGAAGAAAGGTCATCCTTGTTATAAAACTGCAAAAAAAAAAAAAATGTGGCTTTATTGTTTGTGTGCTGGTGTTTTATGGATGGTGGAAATTCGGAGCAATGAAATAGAATATCAATAGAAGAAATACCCAAGCAAAATGCTGAGGACATGGCGTGGCTTTTCTTGACTGCTTACAGTAAAAATGCCAGAAGAGAAAAATAAAGATAGAATTTACAATCAAAATGGAAGCTGAAAAAGATGTAGAAAATTCTCAATCTAAGACAAAATCATTGACACTCTTTCTTGAGTTAAGAGTTACTGATCAATTCCAGAGAAGTGTTTATATAGCCTATATCTTGATGTAGGTTTATTGGAATTCGGGGCAGGTGGAATGGAGAGACATCTGAATGTAAACAGTGTCCTGAGTGTGAAAAACATAGGAAATACCAGTGTTAATTGAAGAATGAGTTATATTAGAATTAATATGCCAACAGACTTGGGGCAACTTGGATAGGAAAATGATTATCGTATGAGTGAGGCAGGCTAACATCTGACCAGTGTGTATCAGATAAAATATTGTATGTGTGTCAGATTGCCTTCTCCCTCACTGTTCCAGCTCCTCCACCTGGCTCATCAGACCACCCGAAGAGCCAGAGAGTAAAGGGTTAACAATCACCTGGCGGTATCCAGATTGGTGATTTAGTAGTGCAAACAGGGGACACTTGACTGGTCCAAGTCTCTATAGAGCAGCTTAATATCTTGACTATTACCTCTGAACAGGGATAAATAGATAAATATTTTTAAAAACTTATTATTTTGAATGAGCCAGATATAGAAGCATGAGAGCAGAAGAACACTCAGATGAGACCTGAAGAATCACCCATCTAAACCCCATCAAAATTACCAACTCAAAGATTTGGGTTTGATAAATGGTGGTTGTTTTAAGCTACCGGCATTTGGATGGTTTGTTACGCAGCCATAACTAACTGCACAAAATAATTCGGAAAGTTCAGAAAGGGGAAATGACTTCTTCAAAGCTAAAAAGAAATCTGACCAATGGGAAAGACAGAATTCAAAGCCAGTTACAACTGACTCCAAATAGTTGAGGTTAACAATGGTAATGAATGACAAGGTGTTTTAGTTTGTGGATGTGTCTTTAATTTTCAATTCAGTTTCTGCGTTAGGTATGTCCAAATTGTCCTTGATTTATTTTATTCTTTATTGATAGTCTCTTCTCTTAAAAACACAACAAGTGATAGTAAAAATTCTACCTCAAAGAGGAAGGTTCTGTTACAACTTGAGTGGCACTGGACTTTACATAGGCTAGCAGCCCTTATTCACGACTATAAGGGATTGTTCTTGTTGCACTGAACCAAGTTCATCCTTAGTTGCCTGTCGGGATGTAGGATAAATGCTGAGTCCCAATATTCCTTTTTGGTGCCAAAGGATCCTATGTGAGGAGTTCAACAAGTAGAATTTGGGGTAAGACTTGCTTTTTTTAAAAAAAATTTTTTTCTTAGGAACTGCCTTATAGTACAGTTGTTCCCAATAAAAAGTTTAGAATTATATAAAACAGTCATTTCACTGTGCTTTCTGCTAATCCTTGCATATAGAATTCTGTGGCTCAGATGGACATGCCTGGGAAATGCTACTGACCTGAGCTGGCTGTCCATCACAGCTGTCATTTAAGAGAAATCTATGCTGAGATCATAGTTTCAGTGGATAATATAGTCCTTAACTCTATGGTTTATGATCCAAATCTCATTTAAAAATGAGCATTAACTTACAGCTATATAAGGAGTTATTTCCAATGCTTCAGCTCTTTCATTAAGGCAGCAAGAGATTCAAATAGTTTTAAGTAGAATAAAGAGGAAAGGTTTCTTTAAATCCTGCTGATCAGCTTTTCAGGTAATGGGTTATGTCTCCTTTAATAGAAAAAGAAGAAAATCCTAATTAATTGAAAGGCCTCAATATAGAAAATGTTTCATTAACTACAATGAGAGCAAACACTAAGGGAGAGAATGGAGTCTGAGTTTGTGCATTATATGTGAGAAGAGGAGGAAAGAATTGGATGCATATAAGAGTTTGGAAATAAAGAAAACTGCAGGTGGGTATTTGCTCAGACTGCTTAAATACTTCCAAGGTTATACAATTAATGAGGGAAGGGAATTGCTCAGTCACCAATGAATGGCCTGGAGCTATGGAAAGAAAGCTCAGACTAGCTGTTGGGAGACACAGTGAGACAGAAGGAACATTTAGTAGTGAAGCATATAGACAGGAAAGGGTGCAGCAGCACCAGCAGGGAGGTTGCATAAGCAGGGAAGGAAGATTATGTAAAAGACAGGCTTGGCACTGATGGTCACCTTGCATAACAAGGGGCTTCTCTTTAGCTTTTGCTGAAGTGAGTTTTAAATTTCTTTCATATCTGTTCTTTGTTAAGGGCATTTGACTTCCTGCTATGTTCAGTTTTCTATGCATGATCTCATTTAATTATAACAATTTTAGATTAGGTCCTTCTACTAGTTTCTCTTTTGAAGATGAAGTGAGTGAAGCCAAGGGATATTAAATATTCCCCCCCTAGCTAACAAAGGCAGGGTCCAAACAAAGATTCTGTCATGTGATGTCAGTGCATATACTCATCACTGTACTCTGTGGCTTCTGATACTTACACAATTAACAGGATCTAAAAAATGAAATCTTTGTATTCTTCAGCACTGCCAGGTCTTAGTTTGCCTTTGTTTCTGGAATGACCTAAGCCCAGTTTTCAATGAAAGCACAACGAAACAAGTCGATGTGACCCATTCATTACTCAGTAGCCTTCCAGACAGCACCCAAGTCAAGTCACAAGGGCCTGGAATTTGTCTGTTTAAATCTGCTTCTTCTGGCTTCCTAAATCTCCTTTCGATCTTCTCTCTGCTTTATAATGCCTACTACTAAGACAGCTATGGGAGGTCCCATGCAGGATCTCTCTCCCTGATTTACTTTGTGGATTGCTGGTATTACTCAGAGGAAAAAGAATTCTCAAACAATAGCACACATTTTGGTGCAGTGCTTAGAAATTACTGTCTTTGGAGAACTTGTCATTCTATTTCTGTTAAGATTTCCCAGTACAATTTTTCTCATTGAAATCTCTAGCCAGATTGAAAGAACTTCCACTGCTTTGATTTTGTTTTGCTACCCTACAGGTGAATAGAACTGTCCTTCCAAATGGACATGGAATTTTCCTCAGAGGCGAAGTCTTGGGCCATTTTCTATTACATCCCATTTCATCTTCTTCCTAGAAGACTCTGCTTATCTACTTTTACAACTTAGAAGCAGGCAAGTGGGGGTAAACTCTGTTTTAAGTCCCCAGATCAAAGAAAAATTATGTTTTCCATTCTATGGAGTAGTAATCCAGTCTTAGCAATGGTTTATAAGTGTAAATGTAAGTTTATATTTCCTACCTAAATGTTCAAAGGGAAAGGCTTCATATGAATAAATCGTTCCAATAAACTAAGCAATTTATAGAACTTAGGCTCAAATAAATAATAATTACTAAGTTCTTAAATTGGATGAGAAAATTATAACTACGTCTGTACATAATGTGTTAGCTATGACACTTAAATATATTATTTGTTTAGCATGTTGTCTATACTACTGTCCCCAAATTAATATTTTCATAGTCAATTCAAATTATATGGCAAAGCTATATATTAAAACATGAGCATATAATTGTGCTATTTGGTTTTTTTTAAATTTTTTTTTTTATTGCTGTGATCAAACTACCCAGTAAGACCAACTTAGAGGAAGAAAAGTTTATTTTGGTTCATGGTTTCAGTTGTTCAGTCAGTGGTTGGTTGACTCCATTGCTTTGGGCCTGAGATGAGACAGCACATCATAGTAAAAGGATGTGGTAAAGCAAAGCTGCTCTGCTTAGGGCAGTCCAGAAAGAGAGAGAGCAAGGGGAAAGGGCCTAAGGAATAGGCCGTGCCCTCCATGCCCCACTTCTTCCAGCCATGACCTATCTGCTACAATTACCATCCAGTCAATCCATTCAAGTCAGGATGGACTGATTTGGCTACAGCTTTCAAAATTCAATTATTTCACCTCTGAATGTTCCTGGATGAACACAGGGGACACCTCACACCCAAAGCTAACAGTAGTTATGGTCATACTTTGTCCTGTGTATTTTGTTAAGATGATCATAATCAAAGGCTAGAGTATCTTCATTTTACGCTTAATTGAAACCTTGGAAAAAGTTACCCTATGATAATTTGAAAACACTGAGCCTAAGACTCATAAATTAAAATCAGCATATTCAAAAAATGCTCTCACATTCAATTATATTATCAAAAAAACTTATATTAAGTTGAATATACTCTTGAAATAAAAATACTCACTTTTATGATGGTAACTATTTTCTTTTTTAGGACATCACCTATCCTCTGGCAAAATTCTAGTTCTAGAACATTATATGTAAAGCCACTGTTCTGGGAAAGGAAATTTACCTAGTATGTTTGATTCTCATAGTTTATGTAACTCATATCATGTCACTATTAGATGGGGCAAGAATGAGTATTAATATATATTTTAATTATTTCTTAAGTTATAAGGATGTTAAACAATATATATCAGCAAACTGTTTTGGCTTAACAGCAATAGAGGAATTAATAAAGTATAGAACAAATATATACATAAATAGAAATATAGTTTAATATATATAGTTGGTATAAGCAAATTCATTATATCTACACAAAGGCAGAAAAAGTCAAAGCTTAGACCACTTTCTGACAAGGATAATTATTACTTTGTACTTATTAGCATGGTGCTGTTTGTTTTTCAAAGGAAAATGAATGGAAAACTATTTCTATTAGATACAGAAAACTTGAATGTATTCAATGTAAAATGCAAAATTTATTTTCACATACTTTTCATTCTAAACATTAATACTATAAACAAAAATACTTTAAAAACGATGGAGAAGTCATGCTCCTCTTTTGAAAAGATTCCTTATCAGTTGCTATAAAATAACATTTTGGGGAAGTATAATTATAGCTGTATTCCTTACTAAATGCCTTTAATAATAATATTAACTTGCAGGAGACTTCCCTAGAAGAGAAACTATATGATACAACTTCCTCAGTGAAAGTATTGCTCTTGAGAAAAACAAGGTGGAGGTAGATGACCTTCCCACAGATAGAGTACAACCAAAGGTGAACTGTCAGGCTCTTCCTCTTTAAAGATCAGCAAGCCATCAATCACTGGTGATCAGAGACCAGAGGAGAGGGAAGAGTTCCAGTTCAAGGAAGGACTTTGCACTACTTCAGCAGGGATGCCATCTAATAAGATCTTAATGAGGAATTAGGTGTATGCAAGTATCCTCTCAAGGTCTGCAAGAGGCCAGTAGTTGGTCCCCAGTAGACTTGACCTGAGTGATATCTACAGAAAGGCATTGATATTTAGCTCAGTTATTTATTTCTCCTATAACTCTATGCATTTTCACAGGGGAAGTAAAAGCACATACAAATTTTTTTCCCCCACTAACCATTCACCTTGATTAGTAACACTTACATGGGCCAGGTACATAAGTAGGCCAAAACCAAACAGACTCTACTGAACTTAGACATGGCCCCAGCATTCTAACCTAAGCTGACATCATAAATAAAAGCCAGAATTTAACTTCTGATGGGCTACTTCATTTCAGTCTGTGATAAGAGCAAAAACATAAACCAAGTGGTAAAACAAGCAAGTAATTAAAAGTTTGTATTTTTATCCAAAGTGAATTTAAAAAATAGTTTCTATTGGTTCATTTCTTTTGTTAATTGTTGTGTTTCAACTAAATTTTACTCATTTCAACAAGAAATATTCCCTAACACAGCAGTTATTAAGCCCTAAATAGCTGGTTGTTCATTGAATACCATGTTTAATTGACAATTTCCTCAAATAAATATAGTGCTTTGGAATGAGTGAATTTTCCTGATAATTTACATACTTATTTACATATGTAATTGCTCTTGATGTAAAACAATTTGAATTATATTTTCAACTAAGTTCCCAAGTGGAAAATGTATAACATAAGGAAACATAATGAGGAAAAGCTGATTTGGGGGATTAGGATGAAGTTTCCTAGGAGAGGTAACAATTGAATTGAGTTTTAGAACATCAATATGTTATTAATTAGCTGAGCGTTAGAAGAGAGGGGGACCAATCTATGATAAAGCCACAACTGAGTGCTTAAGAGTTATGATGACATTTCCTGCACTGCTCAGGCATCACTTAGTTTGGATCATCAAGTGTTTTAGACAGGGGATTTGTTTCCAACCTGGGTGAAACCTACCTGGGTAAGTCATCTGGAAGTGCTACTGCAGTATTTGATGGAATGCTATTGTGTGAACATGCTATCATTCTGGCTCTTTCTCTACTGTGTCTAATGTTCAGCAAGTATTTGAGAGACGTGACTATACATCTTTCTGCACTGGGATCCTCTGTTGAGACACAAAGTAGTTATCTACTGGTAAATGAATGCATGGTGGCCACATGACCAGTAGGGCCCAAGATTAACAGCACAGGTTCTTGAGTTCTGTTTCTTAGCATTGTTGATGATGTGTAGGTATTTAAGCTCTTTACAGGTTTTCTCATATGTAATATAGGAATGATAATGTCTACTTTATAGCCTTGTTGTAAGGGTTAAAGTAGATATGCAGATAAAGGTAAAGCTCATTAATACCATTGCAGACAAATAGGAAGAATTTAGAAATATAATTTATTTTATTCAATATGACCTCTGAACAGGAGATACAACAGTGAGAATCACTTGCTATAATAATCCCTGATATGTTGGGACTGGGGTTGGTTAGATTATGAGGGAAGATCCTGTTGAATGGAAGACTTTAGACTGTTCTTATACAAAAGACAGCCCAGACAGCTTCCTCACCGCTTGTACATGTGAGAATACAGTGAGAAGAACGTCATCCATGAGTCAGGAAGTAGAACCTCACCAGACACCAAATCCTCCAGCATCTTAATCTTGCATATTCCCACCTCTACAACTGTCAGAAATGAATTTCTGTTGTTTGTAAGACATGTAGTCCATGGTCTTCTGTTACAGGAGGTGAATGGACTTAGAGAGCAATCACATTATTTTAGAAATAGGTATGACAGCACACTTGTAAGAAAGAACCCTTGGAACCATGTGGAAATAAAGCTTCAGAGGTTTTAAAACTTGGAACTTTCCCAATTGTGCTCATATATATTTGCTAATATTTAACTTTTGTTCACAAATTCATCAGATGTTTACTGTGTTTCTTATGTGTCTACCCATAAATATGTTGCTGTGGAGATAGCAATGAGTTAAGCAGCTATGACTCCTACCTTCCTGGAACTTATGGTCTGGATACAGATGAAAGTAATATAAAAAATGTTTGATATATTTTTTTGATGGGAAAACAGGCTGTGGGGAGCTCCAGGGATTTGATAGGCAAGGGCTTTAGGATGTTCCAAATCTCTGATGGCACTTGTAGCCCATAGCTAGATCTACATCCCTGTTGTTTTCTCCAGTGATCTGTCTTTAAGGCAGACATAATCATTGCTGCAATACAATAGCTAATTTAATACATTCATGCATGTGCTAGGGTTATTTTTGTGTTTTGATCAATCCCAGTGAGGGGGAGGGATTTTATGATTGGATGTTTAGACAAGCAATTCTTTTTTTGCAGCTGGTTTTAGACTGCCAGAAAATGGCACATTTTATAACACTCACAGACTATACTACCTCTGAATGCCCAAATATTTTGAGAACTTTAAAAATCAAATCCAAATTTTTTCATATTAATAGAAAATGACAAAGCAATAGTCAATACACATCCCACAAGTAGATTTAACGCTCTTTCACACATAGCGATTTCTTCCAAACTCCTTCATTGAGGTTGCAAACACGATATACTACTAAATTATAACTACTTCAATGGTGTATCAATTCATGATAACTAGTTTTAATTCACCATTTTGTACTGGTTTGTGGGGAAAATAATATTTGCTCATTTATCATTAAGCTTTTCATATATTATAGCATTTTAATAGTTTTTTTTGTCATTTGTGATCTCCTAACTTTCCTGTTATTTTTTATACTGAGAGATTAGAAAATGTTTAGCATTTAAAGGCAAAGAGGAAGTAAAATGGAACTTTTCTCTCGTGTGTCTACTTGTACAACGTCAAGAACATTCTGGCTTTGTGGGAGGTGCACCAGAGCAGGAGTCAAGAGAGGTGTTGAAAAGCTATTAAGTCTAAATTCTCTAGATCTGAGTTGGTTTACAGCATGACGAGTGAATCTAATTATGCTATTGCTTAAATTAGCTCCTAGGTAGAAAAACGAGTGATTCATACTACTTCCCATGCATTAGGAAAACTATTGTTAAAAAAAAAATAGAAAATAGCAAGTGTTGACAAGGATGTGAAAACAAAACAAAACAACAAAACTGGAACTATTGTGCATAGATATTGGGAATGTACAATGGTGCAACTCATGAAAAACAATAAGGTGGTTCCTAAATAGATTATAATCTAGAATTACCATAGGGTCTAGCAATTTCAATTCTGGGTAAGTACCCCAAAGAATTGATAACAGGGACACAAACAGATATTTGTACATCTATGTTAATAGTAGCATTAGGCACAACAGCCCAAAGTTGATTGCAGCCCAATTTTCCACTGAGGGATGAAAAGATGAGCAGCATGTGGCATACAATGGAATATGATTCATCTTTAAAGAAAGTAATTTCTGACATATTCTGTAGAGTATGGATGAAATTTGAAGACATTTTACTAAGTTATGAAAAGACAAATACCATATGATGTATCTAGAATAGGTAGATGATTCACAGATTAAAAAAACAGAACTTCCAAGGTGGCTCCAAGGTTAGATGGGAGGAGTAACAGGAAGTTCTGGTTTCAGTTTTGGGGGTTGAAAAGTTCTATTGATGGATGGCGTGATGTTTACCAGTGTGAGTGGATTTCATGCAATTGAGCTGTGCACTTGAAATAGTTAAATGGTAAATTTTATTTTATATATATATATATATATATATATATATATATATATATATATATATACACTTTTTTATAAATGAATAATTTATAAATTTTATAAATGAATAATTATAAAAGTAATTTACAAATAACCAACCTACTGGGATAGATCCTGGGAATATGGTGGTAGAAGACTCCTAAAAATACACATAACTTAGCAGTGAAGAGAACTAAGTAAAGAGACATTCATGATAAAAGCAAGGCATATCCTGTGTGCAATTACATATGAGGGACTTTTCACAGAAACTGCAGTGTCTCAGAGGAGGAAATGACTCAGCTAAGCCAATGGTGAGTGTCAAGAGGCCTAGTAAAGGAGAAAAGATAGGCCTTGGATCAAATGAGAACCTACCATATGGCATATAACAGCCAACATCTGTTTTACTGAATTGTAAGTTGTGAAGCCTTAATATCTTTCTTCTGAATGGTTAGCCAATTGTACTGGCATCATTAAATAAATAATCCTTATTTTGCTTTCTGATTTGCAAAGCTCCATTTAAAACCAATTTTTAATATACATTAAGATCATTTTGAAGCCTTTTTTGTTTGTTATTTTAATGATCTGTTGATTAGTTATTATACTGGTCTCCAATTGGCTTAATTATTATAGGTTTATGACATGCTTTGATGTCCCCAAAATTTCTTGCTTATTTTTTTTTCTATTTTTCCCTATGTCTTTGCTATCCGTTATAGAAGGAAGATTATTGATTTTTGTAGACAGTTGTCTCTTGTTATCCATGGAGAATTGGATCTAGGACCGCCTTCACATACCAAAATCTACAGCTGCACCAAGTTCCTTATATAAAATGCATGGTATTTGAATATAACCTCCACATGTCATCTCACATATGTTAAATAATCTCTAGAAGACTTTTACTATCTAATGTAATGTAAAGCCTATGTAAAATCACACAAAATATAGTTTAGAGAACAATGACAAGAAAAAAAAATCTATATATCTTCACTACACAATTTTTTTTGTTGTTATTTGAATACTTTCAATCAAGTTATTTGATTAGAGAAGGTGAAAGAAACAGATACAGAAGGCCAAGTGTATTTATATTTCTTTGGCTACTTTATCAGCACCTTTAGTCCAAATAACTTTTCAATTAAATGTCTTGCTTTTGCCAGGCAACTAGACTATCTAAAAAGGGTAGCTTTGTCTCCCTCTTAGTAGCTATGTATATTGCATCATCTAGAAAAATGATCCTCAGTCAGGGCTATCTTTGCTCCCAGGGGTGATTTGGAAATATCTGAGGACATTTTTGATCATCAAAACTGGGGATGGTACTATTGATACTGAATAAGCATAGACCAGGGGTAGTGCTAAACATCCTATAACATTCAGGACAGCAATCCCACAAAAGAAATATTTGGCATTTGTACTGAAGTTGAGAAAATTTGACCTCAAACTTTCAGAAAATGTTGAATAACAGTGGTAAAAGACGGGACTGTGACTGGTCCCAGGATTGTCACTTTTGAAGAGATAAACTGTAATAAGCTAGACAAAATAGAGACAATAAAATTACAGAGACTATTTAAGTTCACTAGCCATTGTGAAGGTTCTTATAACAGGATGGTCACAAAAAAATAAAGAAGAGGAAATACCTGAGTCATTTTTGGAATAATTTTGTTGTGAACTTTACAGATTGTCCCTGCTCATTGATAAAATCTTTCATCAAAATTGATAGTTGATAAATACCCAATTTATAGATGAATCAAACCATCATATTGTTCCTCATAAATATGGGCACAAAATATTGCAGATGAAAAAACTTTTAAAACCAAAATATTAACATTTGATTTGAAATGTATAGTATATGTAAGTACAAAGTACACACTAAATTTTAGACTTGATATGAAATGCAAATATCTCATTGATTTTTTTGTACTTAAAAATGTTAAATTAATAATAGTTTTGATATACCAGATTAAATAAAATATATAATTAAAAATTCCTATGATGATGATTTTTGGCATTAGAATTTATTCAGTATCTTCTTTGCCAGGGGAAAACAGAATATTTGTAGGTTAATCAGAAAGAGTCTGACACACCAAGAAGAGTATTGTTCTTTTGTCAGTACCATCTCCCACTGGGAACATGTATGCATGTTTAATTTCTTTCCAATAAAAAGTAAATTGGATAGAGCCTGCAGATTGGGAGAAAATCTTTATCACATGCACCTCTGATAAAGCACTAATCTCTAGGATATATAAAGAACTCAAAAAACTTAATACCAACAATACAAATAACCCAACCAATAAATGGGCTAAGAAGCTGAATAGACACATCACAGAAGAAGAAATACAATTTATCAATAAATATATGAAAAAGTGTTCAATATCTCTAGCAATTAGAAAAATGCAAAGCAAAACTACACTAAGATTTCATCTCACTCCTGTCAGAATGGCAATCATCAAGAATACAGGCAACAATAAATGTTTGCAAGGATGTGGGGAAAAATGTACAATCATTCATTGGTGGTGGGACTGCAAATTGGTGCAGCCAATATGGACAGCAGTATGGAGCTTCTTTGAAAAACTTTGAATGGAACCACCATTCAACCTAGCTATCCCACTCCTTGGATATACCCACAGGCCTTAAAATCAGCATACTATAGTTATGCAGCCATGTCAATGTTTATAGCAGCTCAATTCACAATAGCTAAACTATGGAACCAACCTAGGTGTCCTTCAATAGATGAATGGATTAAGAAAATGTGGTATATATACACAATGGAATATTACTCAGCTTTAAAAAAGAAGAATGTAAATACTGGCATTTTCCAGTAAATGGATGGAGTTGGAGAATAGCATGCTAAGTAAAATAAGCCAACCCCGAAAAACCAAAGGCCTACTGTACTCTCTAATATGCAGATGCTAATTCACAATAATGTGGGGGGTCCTTAGAGAAGAATAGTATTACCTTATATTAGGTAGAGGGAAGTGAATAGAGGGGAGGGGAGGGAATGTGGGGATAGAAAACATAGTAGAATGAAACAGATATCATTACTTTATGTATATATGTGACTGCATTTCCAATATGATTCTACATCTCAGAAAAATAAGAAATTATATCCCATCTATGTATGATATATCAAAGTGCATAAATATATTCTACTGTCATATATAACTAATTAAAACAAATTAAAAAATAAAAAAAGAAAATAAATTGGATATACCATAAAGAACCTTTCCATATTGGGGCTAATCTTTTACCTTCAAAAACGAGATTAAAGGTACATGTTCTTGAAATATATTTCTGCTTGCTTACATTTTGACAAACTGATTGGATTTGCTAACAAAAATGTTGATAAAGTCAAAGGAAAACTGAAAGTTTCACATACAGTTGGTTCCTAGGAAACTTCTTTAGTACCTGTATATTGCACATGCCTTTCCCCCTTGGATGTATGCTTTGACAAGAACACCATTTTGTAAATGTCACACACACACACACACACACACAAGCTTATCCTCTCTGCAGTTTTAAGAGGCAGTATAGGAATGAACAAGCAAACACTTAGGACTTTAATTAACTCAACATTGCTCAAGTCAGTGCTTTGCAGGAAAAATACAATTCCATGTACAACTTACATGAGCTATCTGTGTGCTTCTTATTTTATGGATATCAATGCAGTTCCACCCTCGACCTTTTATATACAATGATCCAAAGAATTAGAATCCTAAGAACCATATTTTTCTAAATTCTGTTAGTAAAACTTTCATTTGGATTGTGTCAAGAAGAGATACTCATGAAAGAGTTGGAAAGGAGTCAATAAGGAGAAACCATTACTTTCCTCCACTAGTGGCAGAGGCTGATTCAGGGATGGATGGTAAGGTGAGATTTTTTCACAGGTTTCTCTGCCAATGTCTGCAAATCATTCTCTTCAGCGCTGAAGGCAGCTGAGAACCCTGGCAGCAGCTTCTGGCCATACTGACAATTGGCTTTTCCAAAATCTCTCTCACCTGTATTCCCACCCATTTACACAGTTTTGTAAGCATATAACTCTCTGTATGAAGTTCTTTATTACTTAAATATCTAGAGTGGTTTCTGTTTCCTTAAGGAAGCTTTAGCTGATACATAGTTTCAGCCCATCAAGGGCATCCTTTGGGAGAAATTCACCCAGTTGTGTATAAAGAGGTCGGCTCACCTGTCTAAGGAAACCAGTAGCTTTTCATAAAATTTTAAAGATATCAGTCATGGCCCCAAATTACACAATTTCAACATTATCTTCTCTTGGGGGAAACATAAATTTTTTTACCTCTCCCCAAAATGAAATAATTCATCAACACTAAATCTGGAAGAAAAGCAAAGATAAATTGACTGCATCTCAGATAGGGATGTTTATAGCAGCGCAATTCACAATAGCTAAACTATTATAAAATGGATGTAAAAGTAGTGGAATAACCACACATAAATTAAACTAATGACACTTAATTAATTCCAAAGTAGGGCATCTGACAAAAAACTTTTATGAGATTCTGTAAATGATGGTGTGATGCTCATTAGGGAGCCTCTTTCTCCTTTTCCTCACTTCTATACTGTAGAATCCTCCAGTTTCTATATTTGGAGACAGCCACAGAAGATGTCTCTGAGAATTGCTGACAGGCAGGAGGCCTCCTCTTTGTGCTTGTGGTGGAGAAAGTTGCAAATTTCTGATAAAATAAAATTCATAAAATGAGACTTGTGAGCCTTGTCAGAAATTAGTGAACTTAACCTCATTTGGAATCAGTTGTAAGCAAAATGAAATTTTCCTTAACCTAAACCCTTTTGTGGAGATTGTTGACATAAACTGTGAATTTATAAAAAAGAGAACAAACTAGATATTTAAAAATAAGGTAAGAATCATCTGAGATACCAAAACTAAATTACACATCATTCCATCTTTTTCCTTGTGACCTAAAGCCAAATAATGACAAATTTAGTTTCTTGCCATGATATTACTTTCTGGTTGTTGCTAATAGCATGTTATATTTGGGATATTTGAACTGAATCTATGTATATGAAGTAATGCTACCATGGTTTTATCTAAGGGAGTGGATATTTAAAAAGAAAAAAAGTCTAGGGCTCAGTGACGGAGTGCTCACCTAGCATGTGTGAGGCACTGGGTTCAATCCTCAGCATCATATAAAATTAAAATAAAGATACTGTGTCCACTTACAACTAAAATATATATGTTTTTTAAAAAGGAAAAAAGTCTAAACCACATAGGAAACTTACTAAGACAAATAAATTTATTATAGTTTTGTATGTACGTATATGCATGTGTATAATTTTTTTCAACAAACTTGCAGAAATGAAGATTGGGAAGAAAAACACGGCTTTTCTTATGAGCTGTCCAAATTCTTAATAAGAATTTCATGTTTATGATATTCTATCTCTCAAATTTCCTAGAGTTGGCTTTTAACCAATTTGGGGGGAGGGTATTTTCCCCAATCAAGTGCACAACCAGTTTAATAAACATATTTTTAGACCACTTACTGTTTTGTTTTCTTGTGAACTTGTTTTATAATTTCTGATCGGGTATTTCCATTGTAATCATCTGGAATAACTTAACTGCTAATCTGTGAAGTAACTGTGCTCCTTATAAAAGGAAGGATCACTGTTTCCCAAGAAGGGAAGGACACAAAATAGAGCTTTTATACAGAAGATAGAGTCCTTACTCCATAGGTTCCTAACTGTGGGGTCTGAGGCAAGCTACTTACCCATTGGAGTACTAATTTTGTTCATTTACTAAGTAAGATGCAAAATACACAATACGCATATTAATCAAGATCAAACAGAATGATATGCATAGCCAAGGGCAAATTCAAATACTGGACCTAGGTAGGGCCCTGGTATCTTACCCCACTTCATATCATGTCTTCCTTCTCTATCACTTTGAGATCTCTGTTCCCTCCATAGGTTCCCTTGGTTCTCTTTATATTTGAATGACTCAATGTTAATCCTCATTCTGTTTCTCCTACCTTTACTGAGATGGGATATTTCTGTAGCTCATGATATTCCAGGGACTCTCTTCTGTACTTCTAAGGTTTCAACTACCATTTTGCTAAACTCAGTCTTCCTAAGATGTTACTAAGTAAGAATCAAAAGTTGGTTTGAGATCAACCAAAAGACAAACTATTTGGGGGTATTCAGATGGACCTCCATATCTATGGGTTCCACCAACCATGGATCAAAAATAGTTGGAAAAAAATGTAAGCATGTCATTTTCTTCCTTGTCACAACTCCTAAACAATATGGTACATCAACTATTTACATATCATTTAAATTGTATTAGTGTTGTAAGTAATTGAGAGATGACTTAAACTATGTGGGAGGATGTATGTGGCTATAAACAAATATCACACCATTTTTTTAAATGAGGAAGTTGAACATCAGCAGATATGGTCCTGAACCATTCCCCTTGGATTCTGAGGGTGACTACATGGCCTTATAATGCTACTTGAATCATGCAATGTAGACTAGCATCAATGTTTTAAATGAATCTTATTTCTTCACCATTATATTCCTCTTGGTAGAGAATAATGTACAGGATAATAGTGAAACAAATTCATACTACCTGAGGAAAAGTAGGAAGAACATATAGCACAAGGATTGGAAATAAAGAATTTGTTTCATGTCTTTATAGATTTGAAATGCTGTCCCAGGCTAATCATTATACCAATTTGTTACATCAACATAATATTAACTTTTATTTATCACTTATTATATGTCTAAAATACTTGTGGTTCTTATATTTTTAAAACATTAATTATCATACTCATAAAATATTATTTCTATTCTATATGTTAAATATATGTTAAAGAGTATCCTTATTTACATTGATTAGGATATTAATTAATCCAACTTAGGATATTTAATTTTTGGAATGAACTAGTTATATAGACAATATCTTCTTTTTAACAATGTAAAAATCAAGATTCGAAAAAAATGAAGTAAACTTCCAAACATCATGAACATGTTTCATGTGTATTTCCCTCTCTTTTTAAAACCATATCACAAGAAATTTGTCAAAGAATTCTGCTGAAGTACTCATAGTAGATCCTATTGCATAACATTTTTTTATTAATTTACCATTCCTGTAGCAGTATGTTTACTTGGCTTAAATTTGATTTCCATAAAAAGATTGAAATTTTGTAAGTTCATAATTTACCAGAGCATTAAACATAAATATTTGAAGTCCTACCACTTTCTACCTTTCTACTAAAGTATACACATAGAATTCCCAAACCAAACCAAACCAAATCATACAATGAGTTTTCAAACACTGATAGTATTCTACTTTCAAAATTCAATATTTCAATATTCTACTTTCAAAATTCAAAATTTTAATATTCTACTTTGAAAATATGGAAAGGGCATGTTTAGAGCTTCAGGGGGAGCAATATATTAATTATAAAATGATATTTTAAATACACATGAAAAGCAAAATTACATGAGCATGATTCAGTGCATAACCATGCATATCAATTATTTATTAATGTTCCTTTGGAATTTTTAATGACTTATCTACATTTATCAACTATAAAAACAATAAATAACAATAAATATATGCACCTTACAGTTTATAGAGAGCTGATACAGCCATGATGTCCTTGTAACCATTGCCAAAGGTGATAGGACATGCCCCACAAAGAAAATAAAATTTATTGGAAAGAAGATACGCTTTTAAGTCAAATGTAGACTTAAACATCTGCTCTATTCCTTATAAGCCAGATGATGTTGGGTAAACCAAGGAATAGCTCTGAATTTCATCCATTAAGTGAGGATTAAAAAATCCTACTATCCCAAAGTTTTTACAACAATAAAATGAGAGGGGAATGTATAGCACCAGCATACTCAGTTCCTCCCTCCTACCTATTCCCCACTTGGAAATACGTCATGCCACATGCAATTTTTTTTTTCTCAAACTTTACCTTTCCTTTCCTGCCCACATGTACCTATTTTTATACCGTTCACATCATTGAGTTTGTCAGAACTATCTGGGGTCATTAAAATAAAACAAAATCCCTTCCCATGAAGATATTTAATTATCACAAAGCATGTTCATTTAATGCAGTAATACAATTATACTAAATAAAGAAGATTAATAGGTTGTAAAAAGACAAATCACAATGAATGGTTAAAATTATGAACAGGAAATAGGTATTTGCACCTTAGAACTGTATATTTTATAAAAAGAGGCTAAATTGGATTAATTAATATTCTAATTTTTATGCAACAAAAAATTTAATGAAACAATATCAAAAATGGCAGCAAACAAATGGCATAAGTAACTGAACATGTTTTTAGAAAGAAACATCACCTTGATCTCTATTTGAGAGGTGTCATGCTAATCACCAATCCTCAAAATAATTTGATTTGAACATAAAATAATAAAATGTACCTCAGTTAAAAATAGCCATTTTTAAGAATTTTAGAATTGAGGCTCATAGTGGACACTGTGAGGGTGAAGATATTAAATCACATCTGTGAGAGTTAGAGAATCTCAGGCCAGGAAGCACATCTCTGCTAAGGACTGAATATTTGTGACCCAGCCCAGGATCACACATTTGATTAAGAGTAGATATGGGAACAGTTCCAAAATCATCTGATATGGGGTCTTCTCTTGCACTTGCAAGGCTACTTGCTGTGATTCTGATGCCACCTAGGGGTCTCTCTACCCTCTGTGTCCATGCAGACTCTTACATCTACCTAATTCAACTAGTGCAACTTAGTACTTTTATCAGGTACCATAGGAAATCCAATAGCAGGTAGAATTTCATCTTTTGTAGAAACTTTGCTAAAAAATCAGAGTTTGTAGATAAGGGCGGTGGGAAAGGGATATCATAATGTCCATTATTTCCCTGTCTATAATGCTCATCCCTCCCCTCTCTCTCTTTTCTTCCTCTTTCTATCAGGGTTTGGCTCTGAGCTCCACTCTCCTCTTCTGGGATTCAGAGTATAGTCCCCTTTTCCTCAACCCTAAACCTAGGTCAAGTGTCTGTTTGGAACTTCTTTATCTTTCCTGTGTAAATCTCCACCTGGCCCTTAATAATGGCCACTGAGATGCTTAACTATTTAATCTTTCCAGTAGTTGAAGGCTCTTCTCAAAGATCCCATCTCCCTTTGGTGTGAAGCTATCCTTTATTCACCTTAAGTGTGAGCTCTGCTTCATCTAATCTCTCATGGCTCTTGTCTTGAGAATTATATGTGCTGTGTTGTGTTAGCATGATGCAACTTCACTATCTTTGATCAGTCACACTAGTTGTCAACTCCTAAGGAAAAGGGAACTTACTTTGTTAGCTTCCATACTGTCTAGTACTTTGCTACTGAGAGATAAATATTTATTTCTCCCCCAAACTCACACACTAAAGCCTACTCCCCTGTGTGCTGGTATTTAGAGGTGGGGCTTTGGGAGGTATTTAGGGCATATGGGTAGAACCCTCATGAATGAGATTTGTGCCCTTATAAAAATATGGCAGAGCTCCCTTTCTCTCTCTGCTCTCCTACCATCTAGGGATTCAGTGAGACTACGGCCATGAACAAACCAGACTGGGGGGTCCTTACCAGATACCATATCTTCTGGCATCTTTTTGTTTTCCCAGCTTCCAGAATTGTGGGATATAAATATTTGATGTTTAAACTATCTAGTTTATACTAATTTGTCATAGCAACCTAAGCTGACATAGGCAAGTGCTTTTCAGATATTAGATATCTTGTTCATTTGAATTTTTATAGGGTTTGGATATTTCCACAGGGTCCCTTGGAAGTTTGGTTTAAAAAAAATGCTTAGCCTCTGAAACCTGAGCAACAAAGAGAGTTTTGGAACTGTTTGCATTATTAGACTTTTGTCTCTGCAGCTGTATTTCTTCCTCTTTCATGTTTCCAAATTCTTGCTTCTAATGACCCACCACCAGCTGGCTGGATTGCTTTATAACATTGTTTCCTAGTAGATCCCCAAGCTTGGCATAAACTCTAACTATGCCTTTGAAGAAACACGGAAATCTTTCCCTCTGTCTCTATGGTCCATTTCAACTTCTCTTTTATTAATTGCTTGGAAGTTTTATCCTCCAGTCATTTCTGCATTTGGCAATGACTGTGTGTTATCAGTGATGCCTCTGTTAGGCACGCAGCAAATTCAAGGCCTTGTGACTGAAAGCCAATGTGATTCCACATTGATGGAAACTATGTAGAGTATAACCTTCTCATTTGGTCAGATGTTATTTGCCTGATGGGCAGACTAGAGAACAGCATCCTCAATTTTTGGAAATTTGTTTCTCTTTTTATAACTACTTGCACATGTACTGATAGAGAAAATAGTTCACACACCAGGAATTATTTAGAGAGAAGAAGAATGATTTCTATTAACAAATAAACATTTCAAGGAGACTTGTAGGAAACCTGAGTTTTTCTTCATATTAGAATAAAAAATAGATTGAGTAGGGATGGATTTGCTAAGGCTATTTTATACTTTCTTTTATTATGTGAGGTGTTTCAGCCAGCTTTTCATGGCTATGATCAAAACATCCAATAAGAACAACTTATAGGAGGAAAAGTTTATTTGGGGCTTATGGTTTCAGAGGTCTCAGGAAATGGCTGACTATCATGGGGGAGGACATAGCCGAGGTAAGATGCACCCCTCATGACAGGCCAGAAAGCAAAAAAAGAGAAAGGGATGGAGGGGAGGGCAGCAGGGCAGATGCACCTTCCTAGGGCATGCAGTCAGCGACCCATCTTCTCCAGCTACACCCCATCTAAGTTACCACCCTAAGTCCACTCAAACTAGGATGAACTGATTGTCACAACTCTCATAATCTAATCATCTCATCCCTAAATATTCTTGCATTAACAGGAGCTTTTGGAGGACACCTCAAATCCAAACCTTAATATGAGATAATGAATAATTTTGCTTTCCTTTATCCATGTAACTTCGTAATAAGGTTTATAATTGTCAGGAAACAGTGAGAATATGTTTCAAGTTAACTGCATGTTCAGGATTTCTGAGCAAAGGAAATTGGCATCTGGGATAAAGGATAGAGCTCAGGAGGGAGGTAGAGATTTATCTCCCTGAATCTGTGCATTTAAATTTCAAAGAAGGCTACACCCCTGAGCTATCACCTTCCAATAGATTAGAAAAACTTAGGAATCTCTTCCTGAGGAGATTCATTTATATGATGGACAAGGGTTCTCTCCCTCTTTACACATGGTAGCAGGACAGCCTGCTATATATATATATATTCAGCTCCTATATAATGTACAGATTGGTAATTTTAAGGTTCTTGAAGTATAAGTCTCTGCAGGTAGAGCAAATATTGGGCTTCTCTCCATGTTGTCTTGGGGGTACTGAGGAAAGGACAGCTGGCATGCTGCTACTGTCATAAGTAATAAGACTGATCCAGAATCCTTGTGTTTACTTTCAAGACAAAATAAATGTATAGAGAAAAAAAAAATCAATCATGTATTTTTCCCAAGCTAAGGCTATTTTATTATTGATTAATTCTACCCCAACCAACCCTTTTCCATTTTCCTTCTCCTGCTTTAATAAAATTGTAGGTATTTGTTAAGAATTTACTGTTTAGATTCAGTACTAAGAGCTTTACATACGTTATCTTATTTAGTACTCACCAAGATTCTATGAAGAAAGTGCATTTATTCCCATTTAATAGTTGAAAAAAACTAATAAACTTAAAAATGCAAATGGTGACTAACAGAACTAAAACATATAGATAATTAGTATGTTCTAACATGTTCTCTTTGTACCCAAGCTTATGTCACCACTACTGCTGTTTGCTAAACTATATTATACCCTCACAACTAGCATGCCAGGCTAATCAAATTCAGAAAGTGCTAAAATTTTTAAGTGCTTCCATCTTAGCACAATTGTATCTATCATTCCTTTATGATAATTTGCTTTATTATGAAACCATGTTTATGTGTGTGTGATAATATCATATTTTTTCATACCCTGAACATATAGGTGGTATTAAGAGCTGGGAGTTAGGGAGTTTGTTTTGAGGCAGGAATATAAATGTTAATGACAAATTCCTAGTTCAGGATGGTAACTTGGGTCCAAACAGTTAAAATTATTTTATATCTGCACATAATGAAGAAAGCCTCCAGGCTCTTTAAATTAGTCTTGCTACTCATGGGCTGGTACTATCAGCATTACCCAGAATCTTGATACAAATGAAAAATTCTGGGCTAACCCAAGAGTTACTGATTCAGCATCAGTACTTTTATAAAGTCCCCAATGCATGATAAAATTTGGGAAGAAGTTATTTAGATATTTGAGGATTTAAAGCTTTCCCCTTGAAGTTCCCCCGCTGAACGGCAAAGTCAAACCTTTTCCCTGTTCAAGGGTATATAAAGGAACTGTTCTTTAGACCTTGATCCATTTGGAGTCTGCCTAAGTTTTAAGTCTCAAAATACTGTGGGAGAAAGATCTCAGGTGATGGGGGTGTGGTACGACTCTGCAATAAACAGGGAGTTAAAAGAGAATCAATCCTAAGTGTGATTTACACTAAGAGCAGGAACTAATGAATATTGATTCCATCCTGCAAAAAGATCTTTTCAGATGCACTGGCTTTCTCTAAATCATATAGAAATCACTTGTCTTTGAATCAAAAGGTTTCCAGGGTGATACATAGATATCTTATCCAGTTTGTCCCATTTTTTGTTGATACATTTTATTACTCTAGGTTACTTGAATCATAAGTGATGACCAGACAGCAAGTACTGGGTCTCTTGCTCTTTCCATGAAGAAACTGATTCAACACAGCTTTTGTACATTCACTAACCCTAGGATGTCATGGCCCCATCTGGAGCATTATTACATTTTTGGTCATACAAATATTTGACCAAAAATATATACATGGTTTCATTTATTTCCTAACAAACAAAAAACAGTAAAGGCTAAACATGGGCATATTTATTGGATGATACAGCTGGACGAAACAATAAAAATTGCCTCTATCTGATAATTTTCAGCTTCCTTTTAGCCCATTTTGTCTCTTTCTCCTTCATTAAGAGATCAGGAATAGTTATGGGCAACCAAGAGCTCAACTCTACTAGAATAGTTAGGTTTTAAAGGACACTATGAACTGTCACAGCCAAGAAGAGCCCAAGAAGATATGGCCACTAAACACAATGTGGTAAAATGGATGGGATCCAGAACAGAAAAGACATTGGAGAAAAAGTAAAGAAATCTGAGCAAAGTGTGGTTATGGAGAGATTGCAATAAATCATCAAGTTGATTTTAAAGCAGGAGAGAGAACTATCTTTATTCACCTGTTGGCAGTCCAAATTCACCAGTTGGCGGGCCAAGGAGCAAGCTGCAAATCTATACCCTTTAACTCCTTCCAAGGGCTCCAGTATACCTTCATAGTCCAAAACCACATTAAACACAAGTGGCTGTTGCTACGATTCAAAACCATAAACAAACTTCATGAGATCTCAACTCATAAGCAGAAGGAAAAGTTGGTCGAAAATGTCCCTAGTTAAGTATAAGTTAAATAATGGTTACTAATGTCTAGACAAACATTCTATGACAGGGTACACTGTCCAAGAAAAATGGGAATCAAAAAGAGAACAATTTTACATTGTATAAGAAGAACAGAAATGTTTGCATTTCTAATCAAGGTATGCTAAGCAGGATCAGGATGACAGATGTGGAGTTTTCTCAGGGGAGAAGCATTTCTTACATGACACAGAGTCGCAGGGCAAAATGGAGTCTGTTTGGTCATTGCCCATATATCCTGACCTGTAGCAGTGTGCACCTTAGTAAACAACATTCCCACATAGTACCTCCTAAGCCAACCTCCATATACTTAATGCTTAGTGTTTCTGATTGTTCTTTTGAATTCAGTGCCTATTAGCTAAGAAGATTGATGGCATATATATGAACTTTATAAAAATTTATTTATTTATTCTAATTTGTTATACATGACAGAAGAATGCACTTCAATTCATAATGCACATAAAGAGCACAATTTTTCATGTCTCTGGTTTTACTCAAAGTAGAGTCACACTATTCGTGTCTTCATACACATACTTAGGATAATGGTGTTCATTCCACCATCTTTCCCATCCCAATACCCCCTCACTTCCCCTACCTCCACTTTGCCCTGTCTAAAGTTCCTCCATTCCTTCCATGCTGTCTCCTCCCATCCCCATTATGGATCAGCATCCACATATCAGAGAAAATATTCAGCATTTGGTTTTTTGGGATTGGCTTACTTCACTTAGCATAATATTCTCCATCTCCATCCATTTACCTGCAAATACCATGATTTTATTCTCTTTTAATTTTGAGTAATATTCCATTGTGTATGTGTGTGTGTGTGTGTGTGTGTGTGTATATATATATATATATGTGTGTGTGTGTGTGTGTGTGTGTGTATCAGATGATGATATACAATCAATTAAATTAAAAGAAAATTTCATATATATAATATATATATATATATATATATATATATATATATATATATATATATATATATATATTATATATATATATGGATTTACATATGGATTTCTACTTTTCCCAGCACCATTTATTGAAGAAGCTATCTTTTCTCCAATATATGTTTTTGGCACTTTTGTCTAATATGAGATAACTATATTTATGTGGCTTCATCTCTGTGTCCTCTATTCTGTACCACTGGTCTACAAGTCTATTTTGTTGTCCATACCATGCTATTTTGTTACTATTGCTCTGTAGTATTTAAGGTCTGGTATAGTGATGCCACCTGCTTCACTCTTCTTGCTAAGGATTGCTTTAGCTGTTCCAGGCCTCTTATTTTTCCAGATTTTATAAATGCTTTTTCTATTTCTATGAAGAATGTCATTGGGATTTTGACTATAATTGCATTAAATCTGTATAGTGCTTTTGGTAATGTGGTCATTCTGACAATACTAATTCTGCCTATCTAAGAACAAGGGAGATCTTTCCATCTTCTACAGTCTTCTTTACTTTCTTTCTTTAGCATTCTGTACTTTTCATTTTAGAGGTCTTTCACCTCTTAAGTTTTCTCTCTCCTTCTCTTTGATAGCATGGCTAAGGGTTTATCAATTTTATTTATATTTTACAAGGACCAACTTTATTTTTTAATATTTTTTGTAGTTGTAGATGGATACAATACCTTTATTTTATTTATTTATCTTTATATGGTGCTGAGGATTGAACCCTCACACATGCTAGGCAAGTGCTGTACCGCTGAGTTACAACCCCAGCCCCAAGAACCAACTTTTTGTTTTGTCAATTTTTTGTTTCAATTTCATTGATTTCAGCTCTGATTTTAATTATTTGCTGTCTTTCCCATTGGTGTTGATTTGTTCTTCTTTTTCTAGGGCTTTGAGATGTAATGTGTGGTAATTTATTTGTTGACTTTTTCTTTTTTTAGGGAATAAACTCCATGCAATGAACTTTCCTCTTAGTATTGCCTTCATAGTGTCCCAGAGATTTTGATATGTTATATCTGTGTTCTCATTTACCTTTTTATTATTATTATTATTATTTTATTGGTTGTTCAAAACATTACAAAGCTCTTGACATATCATATTTCATACATTAGATTCAAGTGGGTTATGAACTCCCATTTTTACCCCCAATACAGATTGCAGAATCACATTGGTTACACATCCACATTTTTACATAATGCCATATTAGTAACTGTTGTATTCTGCTACCTTTCCTATCCTCTACTATCCCCCCTCCCCTCCCCTCCCATCCTCTCTCTACCCCATCTACTGTAATTCATTTCTCTCTTGTTTTTTCCCATTCCCTTTAAGAATTTTTTAATCTCCTCTTTGATGTCTTTTGCCATCCATTGTTCATTCAATAGCATATTATTTAGTCTCCAGGTGTTGGAGTAGCTTCTACTTTTTATTTTATCATTGATTTCTAATTTCATTCCATTATGATCTGATAGAATGCAGGGTACTATTCTACTTTTTTGTATTTGCTAATAGTTGATTTGTGGAATAATATTTTAGAGAAGGATCCATGTGCTGCTGAGAAGAAAGTGTATTCACTTGATGATGGATGAAATATTCTAGATATGTCAGTTAAGTCTATAGTTTCTTTGCTTAGCTTTTGTTTGGAAGATCTATCCAAAAAAATTGAAAGAAGTATGTTAAAAGTCACTCAGAATTATTGTTTTTGTATTCTATTTGATTCTTGAACTTGAGAAGAGTTTGTTTGATAAATGTAGATGCTCCATTGTTTGGGGTATATATAATTGTTATATCATGTTGATGTATGGTTTCTTTAAGCAATATAAAATGTCCTTCTTTATTCTTTTTGATTAACTTTGGCTTGAAGTCTACTTTATTTGATATGAGGATAGAAACCCCTGATTATTTCCACAGTCCATTTCCAACCTTTCACTGTCAGTCTGTGGATATCTTTTCCTATAAGATGATTCTCTTGAAGGCAGCATATTGTTGGGTCTTTTTTATTAAATCCAATCTACCAGTCTATGTCTTTTGATAGGTGAGTTTAGGTCATTAACAATCAGGGTTATTATTGAGACCTGATTTATATTCCTGGTCATTTTTGTTGATTTTTCATATTTAACTTGACTTGGTTTCTCCTTTGATTGATTTTTCCTTTAGTGTAATACCTCCCTTTGCTGATTTTCATTGTTGCTTTTCATTCCCTTCTCATGGAATATTTTGTCAAGGATGTTTTGTAGTGCAGACTTTCTAGTTTTAAATTCTTTTAACTTCTGTTTATCATGGAAGGTTTTTATTTAATCATCAAATTTAAAGCTTAGTTTTGCTAGATATAAGATTCTTGGTTGGCATCAATTTTCTTTCAGAGCTTGTTATATGTTGTTCTAGGATCTTCTAGCTTTCAGGGTCTGGGTTGAAAATCTGCAGAGATCCTATTTGATTTCCCCATATATGTAAACTGATTCCTTTCTCTTGTGGCTTTTAAACTTCTCTCGCTATTCTGTATGCTAGGCATTTTCATTATAATGTACCTTGGTGTGGATCTGTTGTGATTTTGTATGTTTGGTGTCTAGTAGGCCTCTTGTATTTGATTTTCCAATTCATTCTTCATGTCTGGAAAATTTTCTGATATTGTTTCATTGAATAGATTGTTCATTCCTTTGGTTTGAAACTCTATGCCTTCCTCTATCCCTATAATTCTTAAATTTGTTCTTTTTATAATATCCCATAATTCTTGAATGTGCTTCTCATGTTTTCTTACCATCTTCACTGTATGGTCAACATTCTTTTCAAGATTGTATATTTTATCTTCATTGTCTGAGGTCCTGTCTTCGAAGCGATCTAATCTGTTGGTGGTGCTTTCTATTGAGTTTTTAATTTGATTGATTGTTTCTTTCATTTCAGGGATTTCTGTATGTTTGTTTTTCTCAGAACCTCTATCTCCTTATTGAAGTAATCTTTTGCTTCCTGTATTTGCTTATGTAGCTCTTTATTGAAATGATCTTTTGCTGCTTGTATTTGCTCTCTTATATCATCCTTTAATTCATAGGACATTTTAATTATGTACATCCTGATCTCCTTCTTTGTCCTTTCTTCTGTTGTGCTGGCCATGGATTCTAATAATGTAGTATCTTAGTTTGTCTCAGGCACTTTCTTCCCTTATTTTTTGATGTTGTTCATGTGTCTTACCCTCTAGAAATGTGGATCTGAGGCATTAAAGTTTTTACCCTATAGGCTTATGGTGTCCCTGCAGGGTTCTAATACCTCTCCTATAAGGAGGAGAAAAATATTAACAGATGGCAATAGCTGCTATTAAGTCGTTTACAGTTTTGTCACAATATACTGAAATGGTGAGTTCAGTTATTATCTACAATATAAACAGTAGGTTAGCCAAAGGGTTTAAATGGTTACTGATGGTGGACAAAGAACTGGGGGTGAGGTGTAGGATGAGATGTTGAGGGGATAGGCGGTGAGAATATAGAGTTATTAGATCTTAGTGTGAAAGAGGAATATAAAGACATTGGTTAGTAGCAGAAGAAGAGAGAAAGTCATTGTGAGGAGACAAGTAAGTGGGAAGACAATAGAGTACAAAAACAAACAAACAGAAATATTAAGAAAAATAACAAAATACTAAAATAGGAGATAAAAGAATATTCAACACCACTATAATACACTATTCAGACATCCCAGTCCTCTGTAGTGTAATTCATGAAAAGTACTTGGTTTCACAAATGTTAGGGATATGAAGGTGGGAGAGAGAGAGAGAAAAAAAATCTTGAAGGAAGATACAAGGATTGTTTTTGTTGGACATTTGTATCTTTCCAGCTTCCCTTCTCATCTAATAGGTGGGGTTGTCTGTTGTTTGCTGGTGTCTCCACCCTCAGGATGGTAAAGGTTATAAGGGTGGGAGGGTTGGTCTTGGGTGTGGAGCTCCTGGAGGTGGGATATAGCACTTGCTAGTCCCTGACAGGAGACTGCACCCCAAGGATTTCCTTTGGGACCCACTTGTGTGATGTGGGTGCCTGGTCTTATCTCCTTATGTTGTCCATAGACCTCACAATTCCTGGTGTCTAATTTAGTCTCTGAACTATATTTCACTCACCCCCTCCCTTTCTACTTCCTAATCAGGAACCTTTTTCTACAGAGGTCTTATGGGGTGTGCTCTGGGAGCTGAGCACCTGTTGCAGAGAGCTATTTTGTATTGGGCAGTTCAGGACCATGTTTTGCGAGCTACAGATGGGCTGTGTAGCTGCAGGTACTATGCCAGATAAGCAGCTGCTGGGGAGAGGGGGGAGTTGGGGACTATAGGTACCTTGATATTGCTTCCAAGCCCTAGCCGGTGTTCCAAGATGGGAGTTGCACCAACTAAAGATGGCGACAAAGGTGTCCCAAGATGGAGGTGATGCTTTCAGCGATGGAGTATTGTTTCAGGTTGGGCCAGGCAGTGGCACTGGGTGGTGTGTTCAGAGATTCAACTCTGTGGAGTGCAGTGTTGTGGCTGGTGGCTATTTTCAGATCCTGTGTAGTGTCCCCAGGTGCAGAATATAGTGTGTAGGGAACTGTGGCAGTGGATGCAGTATCCCAAGATGGAGGCAACCTGAGAACTCCACATTGGTAGATGGGGGTCCACACAGGAGTGGCTGCTGGAATTCCTACACATGAATAGCAGCTGGGTGTCCTTTATGGGAGTGGTGTCCAGGATTCTAGTGCCGGTGGGAGGCCAAGAGTCCTGTGCAGGTGCTGATGCAGGGGGTCCAGTTCAGGCACCTGGAGATCCTGTGTGGGCGAGTGGCTGGGAGTTCTGCACTGACACTGAGGCCTGGAGACCTGCATGGGCACAGTGGCCATGATTCCTGCATGGGAGCAGCTGTCCAGGGTCCTCTAAACACTTGCAGAGGAACAGTATTCCCACTACTTGAATCCCAGGTCATGGAGCAACACAGAATGCAGCCTCTCTCTATCCAGCCCTCTTAGATCCTTTTTGTACATGTGAGTTTATTACTAATGTTTTCACCCTTTTTCTGACCCATAGAGATATTCATTTTGTTTATGAAGAAGTAATATCTTTTTAACTGAAAAATGTATGTCATCACCTATTTAGTATTTAAAATCAGAAATCACAGCACTGACTGAAAAATCTTTCCTGTTTTTCATTTCAGGTTGTTCAACAGTTCTTTGAGATGTATGTCTCTCATCTCCCTGAGATCTTTCTCTTGTCATTTTCCTGTCTTATTTTGGATGCTTATCAATCTTCATTGAAATTGTTGTGATATTCTACTCTCTAGTTTACATTTACTGCATGCTTACTGTGTTTTAGGACCTGTCAAGAAATTTGCACATATTATGTCATATAAACCTTATTAGAAATTTAAGATATACAGTGTAGCATCCTCTACTTTCTCAATGAAAAGCAGATGTCCAAAGAGGTTAAGTGACTTGTCCAAGGTCATAGAGATACTAGGATCTAAACCTGGGCTTGTGTTTTTTCAGAGTCAAAGTTCTTAAATAATACAACATATAACCTTGTTAGCCCTTGCTCTGTCTTCTTCTGTTTGTAGGCATATATATCACCATCTCAACTCCCTAGGATGTTAGAAGCATCTCTTGATAAAGCACTGTAATCGAGACATTCCTCTAGGCAAAACCTTTCAACAGTTCCCAAGATGCCAAGATTAAGTAGACCTGAGTCCTGGAGTGTAGCCTACAGACCGCCCATCTGGCCTCTCCTCTCCTTTAAGCCTCATCTCCTCCAACTATTGGTGGCTGACAATGATAGGCATTCAGTCATTCAAAAAATAAATAAGCATCTTTAAAACTATCCACTGAAGAGAAGTTTGGCTAAGCTTATATAGGGGTGGAGGAGAAAGATAAATTAGAACCACAAAACGAGGAAATTATGGTCTATGCTACCCTTTCCTTATTTAAGTGGATCTTTGTCTAACCCCATCCCGTCCCACCCACTCTATGTTTATTCACAAGATCGTTTCTCATATCACAAACCTCTGTACTTGACGGGATTATTTAAAGCAGGGGGTCTAAAACTTGTAGCCCCAGACAGCAACCATACACCCTGTTTCTTAGAGTAAATGTAATTGTGCTGCTTGTACACATCTTGACTCACTTGATATAACACTTGAAACCTGAAGACCTCAAGAACAAAATCACCAATTTTTTCAAGGAAGTTCTTTTGAATTGCTTTGTAAGGCACTCAGTAAATCTGAGTCACAAAGGTCAACTTTCTCTGGGCACTTATGATATTTTCTGTCGAACACACTACCAAAGATAATTTTTATCTCTTCTAGATCAGAGAACTATGACAAGAAATCAATGGACTTTCTGTCAATATACATTAAAATTTAAGCAACAAAATAAATTCCTATGATATTTGAGTGCAAATCCCAGCAAATAGAATTTTGTGTGTGTGTGTGTGTGTGTGTGTGTGTGGTGCTGGGGATCGAATCCAGGCCCTTGTGCATGCAAGGCAAGCATTCTACCAACTGAGCTAATATCCCCAGCCCAGGAAATCTTGACGTGCAGCAGGCAGGCAGACCCTGGTTTGTTTCTTAGCAATTTCTATTGGTGGGCTGTCCTCCATGTACTCAGTATACCATGTTACTAATATTTGCATGGGGATTCTTTTAAATTCCAGGCATGGTACTCTATATCTGCATATAATTTTTCATGTTTTTGTGAATTAGTAAAAATAAATTTAAAAATATTAATAGAGGGTGAAGGGATTCATAACCTCCAAGACACCATTGCCCATAGCATTATTTTCCAACTGTTCACTAAGAACCAGTTCCAAACCATCTTTCCAGCCTCTTTATTCAACCACTCACCCACCTCTTGCCAGGTCTCAGGTCCTTATATTTTCCTTCTTCCTACATACTTTTGCTCAGCCTAAAAATGTCTCTGGGTATAAAACAAACAAACAAACACACAAAAGCACACCCAATACATGAAAGTGGTTTACCAAATCAGAGGCCAAATAATGGAGAGAGTAGGACACTGAGGTTTGCTGGCCATGACTAGGAAGACAGAATGGACTTTCTCTCCCAAGAAACATCAATCTCTATGACAAGACTTAGGTAATATTTAGATAGGATGTCACTTTGTTATTTTCAAACATATATGGTGATAGGAAATAGATTAATTAATAAATATTATTACTTTGAAAACAGCACATTAATTTCTTCTAATATGTTTTGCTTATTTACATAAAAGCTTTTTGTAAGTGAATTTTCTATACCTAATATTTTCTGTGTCCTGAAATTATGTTCCATTATAAATCCACAAATTATATTAACAGAAATGTTTTAATCTCTTGGTTTGTCCAGATCACCACAAAATTTAAATTCAAAAAGTTTTAAATTTTCTTACAAATAACTTGATGATGAGTAAATGTGCACATACTTATGACAAATTTATTATGAATGATCATGGGACACTTATAATCTTAATTTGAGTTATTCAAAGTTGTTAACTATAGGAAAACTAATTTCAAATATGGGAAATGTAGCAGTAGATCCTTCTTCCAATTCTTTCTGGCTTTTGACTTTTTTCTTTTTCATTTTCCTAAGTAAAATTGGTCTTAGTTGTAAACACAATATTTCATTAAGGAACATAAATTCGGCAGTATTTTTACATCTGAAGAAATATCTTTATATATGGAGTAAAAAGAAGGGCCATTTTTTTAAAAAATGAAGAAATACAAATAGTTTTGTTTCTCAATATGTGCAAGAGGTCTTTAAATTCACACTCTTTAACAGTGGAAATACTGGGGGAATTTGGACCTATCATACAGTGCTCAAATTGCAATTAATTCAATCCTTAAATGTGGAAAGTAAAGTAGGCTTTTCTTAGTAATCTGTCATTTCCTCCATGTATCTATGGTTCAGTGCAAGGGAACATTCCTACAAGTGTTGGCAGGTGGAAAGGTCAAGTTTTGGTCCCTGACAGAGCTGACGGGCTTATATTAATAGGGATTTAGCAAATTTCAAACAGGATCATGATTATTTCTCAACCATGAATGATGCCCATTTTAATTATTCCACAATTCAAACCAGTATAAGCTTAATTGGGCAGTTTAGAAATCATTAAATCAACTGACAAGTATAATTTGTTTTTAATAAGTTATAAGACTATTATGCTGCAAATCAAACACAATACCCACACAATTTGCTCAGAGAAACCACAAGGTTATTGACATTTCTTAATCCATTTATCACACCTATGATTAAGCTGTACTTCTTGATTCTGGCTTGATTACTCCTGACAAAACAATCACAGAATTAGGGCAAAAGTGAACAAAGAAAATCTACAAAACATGGGGCTAGCTCCATAAAATCAGAGTCAGCAAGCTTATCTAGCACCTTGTAAGAACTAACAATCTATAGGAACATCAAATGAACATATTTTCTTCCTTCTGAGTTTACTTCCTGCTGCTTATTAAAATCTAGTTAAAACTGTATAAATGACTAGTTTAAGAAATCGGATTTCCTTTGAAAGAAATCTGCCTGTGATTTCCTTTAGCCTCATGGTTTAAAGTGGATTTTAAATGGCCTTAAAAAATAATAAAAAATAAAACTCCATTAAATATCCCCCCCAATACATCTACATACAGAGACTCTCAATACAAAAAGAAAGAAAAGAAAAAAAATGAACTTAGATACTTGATAGCTTCAAATTTCACTATCTTAATTTTAAAAAAATGCACATTTCAACATAGGCACCACTCTTCTAAATTTGTAAAAAGCTGAGGGTCCATTTAAGGAATTGCAGCTTCCATGAATAACCAGAAACTTCAGCAGCAAAATAACTTTCCCTAAACATTCTTGTGACCCAGAAAATATAAAAGTCATCCGAGTGTCAGAACAAACTTCAATTCAAAACAAAGTCATTTTTCTCACAAACTTCCTTTAATTGAAACCCTTAGAGCAGTTATCCATTTTAGTTTCTGTGCTCATAGATAGTGACCTTTCTGCCAAGATAGTTCTGCTGATTAAATCAGTCTTCCTGCCTTTACATGAACAATCTTCTTGCCCGAAGAGAAGGTTCCAGCTCAGTGATGACCCAGTTTCATGCTGCACTATGTCACCTCCAGCAATACCAGTCTCTTTTTTCTTGCAGTATTTTTTATTACAGTATTTTCATTTTAAGTTGATCTTTTTTATTCTTATAATTAAAAAGTCTGGCTTCAAAATGAGAAGCATACAAATTATGTGATAATAATTTAAAATGTCTAGTGTTCTGCAATTAAAAAGCAGTTGAATATGTGGTCTGATTTTTCTCTTTTTAGAGTTTTCAAACTAGTCATTACAGTTTCAATTTTGCCAGTCTCTGAGAATAATTTCTGGGGAACCCCTAATTCTATTGGCTCTCTTTTCAATATGTAAGCATCCTGGGGATAGTAAGACGAATCTATATTTAACTGTGCTTTGCTAAGTTTGGAATGTTGAAAGTATTCTGTCCGGAAGATAAGGCAAAAGACATGATCATTGGATTTGATATTTTAATAATTTCACAGATTAGCAAAATTCCAAAAGGATATTATTTTGCTAATGATCTATACACATACATATATACTCTTGGAAAGAGTATATATGTGTATATGTGATATATATATATATATATATATATATATATATATATATATATATATATATATATATATCTCCCTACCGATACTACATATTAAGGCATCATTTTGCAAAAGATTCATTATAACACAAGGAAAGAGAAAAAGAAGAAAATAAGGCAGGAAGATAGTGGAAGGAAAAATGAGAGAGAGAAAGGTGGGAGGGAGAAGGAGTGAAAGGGAAAAGGAAGAAAAGAAAAGAAGACAGCCACTTTAACTAAATAAGTAAAATTTCATGAAAAACTAGTGTTCTTTTTTTTAATGGGTCTGTTTTACCATTAATAGTAGAGACTAGTGCTTACGAAGCCACTTGATGAAATCTCTGTCAAAAATCTAAACTAATTTTTGTTTTTAAGAAGAGGACTTCATCTGAAAACACGTGCAGAGGCTAAGCTCTTTACCACTGGTCAGCCTATCCAGATTCTTCCCTTGACTTTGCCACTGTGTACACTGTAGTCACAAATGAGTCATTCTACTTTCAGGAACTTAAGCCCATAGAAGGCTATATGGTAGCCACGACATATGTCTTACTTACCGTATAGGAAGGTCATAAGCCTATGTCCTATGGAAAGAGTATTTGTTAGTCACTAAGAAGACAGATACTGTGTATGTTAAAAATGCTTTTAAATCTATTCATGGTGATCAGAGATGCAGAAAGTGTGCCCTGGTATAAGGAAAGTTTAGGTTGAATCTTGACACATGGGTAGTTGATCATAAGGATTAAGGAGGTGGAGGTAACTGTGATAGGCACAAGGAAAAGATACATAAAGCCCATAGTACATCACTCAGCATAACATCTTTGGGACACTGCAGGAAGTTTGGTATGGCTAGATGGTAGGGGGACCTTTGAAGGAGAGAAAATAAGGTCAGAGCTTGAAGAGCCTATGGACTAATGCCCTATTGCGTTGGGAAGGAAGAAGCACTGAGAGCGATGAGATCCACCAGCATCAAGAGGAAGGCTTGCTTCACTTCTCCTGAGGGCAGACATTACAGTGCCTCAGTGGTGCTGCATGTTCATGCATAATCCATGCACACTAATACTTGCTGAGTACTTGTGAGTTCGAAGCACAGTTAGAAGCACTTTACATGGATTGTCTCATTTATGCCTCACAACAACCCTTTTATGAGTACCAGTTTTATTTCCTTTTGTAAGTGAAGATACTGCGTTTTGAGATCCTAACCACCTTGTTAATGGTCAATTAACCAGCAAAAGGAAGGAGGTCTAGACATCACAGTCTGGAGGCTAACTTCCTCACTGATTCACCTGCCTTTGTGATTCAGTATGACTGAACTTCAGCTGCCATATCAATGATGGAAATCAGTTAGGAGTTTTGGAGCTGATCTTATTACCTTTCCTGCTATGCAGGTAGACACAGGTGTACTGTTTAATAGTTATATTTAAAAAAAAACTTCACTATAAAATGTTCTAAAATTTGTTAATTTCCCTGATATTTAATATTTAACACTCTACACTCTCACTTAATATACATGCTCATTCTTCTTGTGGTGGAAATGAAGAGCTTCCGAATCCTTCCATTGAAGGCAATGTGGGAAGGTAACTCATTAAGTTTCTGCTCATTTTCTTCTTCATGCTGCAAATACTAATTCCATTAGTATTTTCATAAGGTAATCCTATTCCAAGGAAGGGGAAACACAACTATTTGAAAGAGCCTTTTATTAATATAGCCAATGCCTTATATTGGAAACCAGCCTAATTGATTTCTCAGAACTGAGATAATTCATCAGCTAGAATGTTTATAACAATTGTATAGATTTAAACATATTTTACAGGGATAACCCCCTCTGTCACCGATCTTTCTTAATCTCTTTTATTTTTCTTCAAAAACTTATCATTCCTTGACATGTGATAAATGTCTGCTTATTTATGGCTCATCTTCCTCATTAGAATATGAGCACCTGATAGTGAACTTGGTCTTGTTTACTCATGTATTTGTTGTGCTTTGAACATAGCCAGGTGTGCAGTAGGCATAAGATAAACATTTACTGAATTAATAAATGAATGGAAGCACAAGTGAATAAGCATTTTCAAATGTGGAAAAGTTTGAGTTGTAAATATATTCCCCCAAGAAAACCAGAGTTCACTCATCTGTATATAACTAGAAAGTACCAAGCAAAGAATATTGCATGAGTAATAAAAGGTGGTATCTTACAAGGAGAAGGTGCTATAGTGAGATTGATTTAGGATGAAAAGTGGAGACTGATCCGTGAGCGCAAACAGGAGATCATAAGGGCCCAGCGGGATTGCCCAATGGCAAGGTGAGAACTTGAGAGGGAATATCACAGTTGAAGGAAAGATCCAGAGATATTACTTGGATACCTGTCAGCAAAACAAGCCCTCATCTGACCTGTTTGGAAACCTGCAGAATAGAACCTTGGAAGGCTAATGCTTTTTTTCCTCCCTTCTCCATGAAGTTGCAGACAATATTTACATAGCATAAGCAGCAAAGTGGAGCACTGACACCTCCACTCTCTTTTATAGAAGCAAAGAATATATTATCTTTACTCACTATTCTCCTCAGTAGGAATTCCAGCCCTTCATGAACGCCCTGAAGCTTCCAAAACTCTTCCTTAAACTGCAATCTTAGAACAAATGCCAAGGAGTGGGAGAAAAGCAAGCAGATCATGGGAAAGAAGAGAGGAGGGAAGGGAAGGTACAGGGGAATGAAATTGATCAAATTACATTATGTACATGTACAAATACAGCATAAAAATTGCACTACTATGTATAATTACAATGCATCAGTAAAAATATTTAAAAATATTTTTAAAACTTAAGAACTTAAAAAAATGTGTTCATAGTAGACTCTCCCCTCTTTTCCTTCACTGAGAAGGGCAAGAGTTAAGCCATAACTATTTCTAATTCCTCCTTTCTGGTCCCCATCATTTAATTGGCATTTAACTATGTTCATCAAACTGTACAAAGTGCTGGGTGAATGAACTTGATGGCATCATTCCCTTCCCATAGGAATTGAGACCTGGGATGGAGACAGACACCCTAACACAGGTCAGAAGCACAAGTAAGTATGGATGCCAAAGGAACCTACAGGCAAGAAGGCAAAGAGTATGCGGAGGGAGTCTTGTTCCGTGCAGCCTATGAGGAGTCCACAATCTAATGAAGTCCCTCCATCTGTGAATTTTACCGCCCTGTGAGCCAGCCTTCCCTGCCTTCTCTGGCCCTTGTTCATCTCTTGTCCCCCTCCTGGAGGTTAGGGCATTCTGCCTTGTATTCTACCTACCACTGTGTTCCTTTAACCAGCCCACATGATGACCACCTTCAAAGCAGGGCTGGGTTCCGCCTTTCTCTGCATTCTTACCTGCTTCACCTACTCTGCCTCTGCACAGTAGGGCCTGATGGGGACTAATCAGTGTTTGGTGTTTCACTCAAAGACTCTGATTGCAGGGACCTCCATTCAAGAGCTGTCCTATTTCCTGTTAAACATAAGTCCTCAGTATGGAAAGACACCAGCACCTTTGACTAGTAGTCCCAGAAGCTGGGAGATATGTATGAACTCTTGCTCTTGATCCCTGAAGCAAGAAACAAACATTACATAAAATCATACACATCCATCTAGGGAGCGATAGTTCATTTTTTGATCCTGTATGCACAGTTTTCTACATAGCTCTAAGTTTAGTTTACATTTTTTTTAGAAGTCTTTACTTCTGAATTCAGTAATCCAGTTCTCTGAATCCAGAGCAGTAATATAAACTACCCAGATATTACAGCATAACAAACATCTGAGTTTATTATTTTGTTTCATGTCCTATCTTTAAGTAGGGGCTGTGGTTTCAAAGAGTATATATATTTTATATACATTGTCAAAGTTATGTAGTTTCATCTAGCTTAGACAAAAATTGGGTAGTGAAAAATTCTACTTATTTTTCGTCTGTTTTCTCAGTACTGCAGGCTCACTAAGTCATTTTTTATTATTTTAGTTCTAATCAATAATTCTTTTTTAAAATAGAATTTCAAGCATTTGAAGGGCTTCATATCTAATCCAATGACTTTTTTCAAATTTCAGGACAGAAGTTACAAATAGACTATGAAATTAAGGAGTTGAGATCCCATTTAAAAATGGAATCTTATTCAGAGAGAAAAAGAATGATCAAAACCTGATAGTGAAGGAACTGCTTTCAGGGAATTTTTTTTGTTTGAGCTGTATTGGTATGCCAATGTGTATATACCAGGTAGTGGTGTTAAAATGTATTAGGCAGGACATTTCAGAGGGTCCTCAATATTCTCTGCCCCTCTGGTGGGAACACCTGTATAATCCTCATTACTGTGAACATAATGGGTTTTGTTCCTGTAGTTAGACTTTGTGGACCTGGATGTAGAAAAGTTTTCTGGGTGGGCCTGACCTAATTACACAAATCCTTTAAGAGCAGAGAATGTTCTTGGTTGACCCTAGGGGAGGAAGTCAGAGGTTCAAGTGAGAAAAGTTTGATACAGAATTTCCTGACTTGAAGATGGAAGAAGCCACTTGGCTCAAAGAGCAAGCAGCTAGCTGAAAGTGGTCCTCAAATGAGATCCAGCAGGGGAATGGGGGGAGGTGTCTGTCCTAGGACTGCAACAATTGAATTCTGCAACATGAATGAGCTTGGAAGCATATCTTTCCCAGTTGAAATGCCAGATGGGCACTAAACCTAGCTAGCATCTTGATTTGAGTCTTGTTAGGCCCTGACCAGAGAAGCCAGCCATGCCACACAGACTTCTGACCAAAGAACTCTGAGCTAATAAGTGAATGTCGTTTTCAACAGAAAGATACTGATTTGGTCTAACTCTTTCACTGCACACACACACACACACACACACACAAGTAAATAACTTGTGCAAGATGGTATCATAAGTGACAGACGTGGAACAGGAAAAGCTCTTACCTAAGCTGCAGTCCTGGTATAGTGATTACTATCCTTTTAATTTCAATAGAGATTCTTAATACTTTACATCAGTAATCAGTCTCTGTATCCCTCTTTTTTATAAGTCAAGGAAATTTTATTATGCCTGTTCTTATTAAAAAGTTATGAGTTTATGCTGTGTCATTTTTAATGCTACATTAGGCTTAATACATTGCTGTTATTAGGAATGATTAAGAATCTGAATCTATTATGTATCCAAGGAGGCTAAAAATTCTATTTCCTAGGGTTCTCTCAGAAGGAAGTAGATCCTATATATAAGTTCCTGGAAAAGAAGAGCTGTGAGATCAAAAAGAAATTTCTAGAGAAGTTACCACCGTCACTCATTAACAAACAAGGGATACTTAAGTGACTTCAAAATTTTTCCACTTCTTTATTTTCTTATTTGAAAATTCTCTTAAGTGCTAAAACTATTGCTTGAGTTTAAATACAGTAAGCAACACAGAACTTCATTGCTGAATTGAAGTGTAGTACTGTACTTGGTCACAAGAGGGCTCCCAGGCTTTTCCAGCAGTGTGAACCCTAAATTGATCTTGAAAGACATCTTTCAATGAAAGGGTCTGTTGGGTGGTGGATGGACTAGTTAGCATAATTTCCCTCAGTGAGATTCTCTAGAAATTATGATAACATATTATTGCATTGTATTATCCATAGAAATTCCTCCAGTCTACCACCATGGAGAGGATGGCATCCTTTTCAGTAACATAGAAAGCTCGTTCTGAAGTGCCAAAGGTTAAAACGCGAAGTTTATTTGCTGAGTTTAGCATCTATAGCTCATAGGTCCTTCTCAAACCTCTCTAAGGCTCTATCCCTCATCTATAAAAAAAGAGTGTAACACCTATCTGTCAGCGTTGTGTGGGATGAATTCAGAGGTACTAGTATAAAGCTCAGTGGTAGAACATTTGCCTAGCATATGTGAGGCCCAGGATTTTCATACCAGAAACCTCTACCCTCCCACACACAAAAAATAAAAGATAGGAATTTAACTTGTTTTTGGTGTATGAAATTACCAATATATTGTCTTTGCTATTTTTGGTTTTGTTTATTACCAATATTTTTTGAAGAGATACTGAGGTAGATTTGTTTTGCAAAGAGAATTTTCAATTACGTGGTTTCTAATAATTAAGCCTTGAAAAATCATATTTTCAGATGCAAATTAGTAGAAGAATTACAGTAAATTTGAAGTTCAAATGTCTCTTTTAACATAGTAGACATGCATTGGCATTGAATATGAATCAAATTGTTGCAAATTCATTTGCTAAAAATTTAGGCAGAGGTGCACACCTGCAATTACAGCAGGTTCAAAGCCAGGATCACAAGTTCAAAGCCAGCCTCAGCAACACAGTGAGGCCCTGTGTCAAAATAAAAAAAGGAAAGGGTTTGGGATATGGCTCAGTTGTTATGTGCCCCTGGGTTTAAACCTTGGTATGGAAAAATTAAAAAATTTACTAGGAGTAATGCTACTTAAAATATTCAGTTTCAGTTTGTTTTTTTAGCAATTAACACTTCTGTTTTTCTACTTTAGTTTAGTAAGTGTTTCTTTCCCATTTTCTAATTTATAATGAATATTGCGCTTGTAGGATAAACAATTTTCTGAAGGCAAAGTACCATCTCTTCTTAGTTAATAAATCAGAAAAGCAATAGAAGGTGAGAGATGTGCTTAAGGTTAGGAGATAAGGACGTTGACAAATAGACAGTATGAACTTTATGGGCTTTTCTAGGTGATTGGTTTTTAGAAATATGCAGTCACAGTTTTAAAAAGGGAAATATTCACTTGTCTACACTGTCTTATATCAATCCTTATTACCTGAATATGGACATCTTCCACGACATCATGTTTGTTGCCTATTGAAAAATAAGACTTGAAAAGTTGAAAAGAAGATTGAGTGGCTATAGGAAGGAGACATAAAATAGAACAAAAGGAAAGCATGATTGGAGCTGCCAAATCCTGCAATAACATCAGCCCCACATGGAAACCACTTAACCCAAAGACATTGGAGAATAACAAAGTCACACAGAAAATTGAAGTCGGATTCAGAACTAGAAACATGGTCTCCTATCATTTCTAGATAGATAAACTACAATACCTGAGAAAAATTTCAATTGCTTTTAACAAACAGTACCATATTGGAGTGGTGGGGATAGTGGATGCCAAGGAAAACATGGCGACCTCCTTGATAAAACTTTGGACAACACTTTAAGTCACAGTCTATACTTTTACAACTTTTGAATATGATCAGATTCCTTTAAAATGAAGTAATATGCAAGGACAAAACAGCAATCTTCCTTGGTGGATTTATCTCCCCTTCACATCATCGTGTTTAAGACCTTTTATCTCAAATAGACATAAGATATTGAAAACTGTTATAATTAAAAAACATTTGTCAAAAGACTTGGTAGACAAACATACATACACAAAAGTTGTTATTTCAACTTGTTGAGTCTGATGAATTACTACTCCAAAAACAAGTTCAAAATTTCAAGATATTATTCTATCTGAAAAAAAAGAAACATAATGCCAGCAAGAGCCTATTCACAACCTACTACTCTCTCATATGAAGACTTCTCTATTCAATTACTCCAAAGTTAAGCAATGTGCAAAACCAAACAGACCCACAATGTAATTCTTCCTCTTTTACAATGTAATAACTTTCTACTTTCGTTGTGGCTTTGTTCATTATGGGCTGGCATCAACCACTGTCTTAAGAACCTGACAGAACAGGGTCAGAAACTTGGGAACCTCGAGGGGAAATGAAAAGAACAAAATCAAGAAACAACAATGGTGTTGGCTAAGAAATGACTAAAATGAAAATAGTGGCACTTGGGCTGGGGTTGTGGCTCAGAGGTAGAGTGCTTGCCTACCATGCATGAGGCACTGGGTTTGATCCTCAGCACCACATAAAAATAAAATTTAAAAAGAAAATAGTGGCACCTAAGCTGAAAAATTGGACAACCTAATATATATATTCCCCTTAGGCTAGGATATAGAAGATCCTTAAACCTGCTTCTTCATCCAACTTTTCTGAATGTTTTCAGTGTTTTTCCATCTTCCTGTTCAGACTATGTAAGAAAATGTCCAAAAACCATCATAAAAATGCATATATTAGAGAACAAGGGGGTCACTTAAGTCAGCAGATCCACAGACCCACAATGCCATTTAGGTAGATTTTATCAGCTCACTTGCACAAAACATCTACATAAACTTACCAATGGTGTAGTACCTCTTCAGTTCACTCCTTCGGGAAGGATGCTTTTGGGTATTTGCTGCATTGTTCTGCTCTTCTTCAATGATGGGAGTCTTGGGTGCAGGGGGTTTACTAGTTTGGGGTGTTTGCTTTCCTGCACCAGCCAAAGGATTGAACCCTGGAGCTGTGATATCCACCGATTGGGACTTCTTCTTCAACCTACAGATAAAAAACACCACAAGCCATGAATATCATCTCAGGAGACACATTTGTTTCATGTTTATTTCCATCATATTTTTTTTCAACAACAGAGTTCTATGTGGCTTGAAATAGAACCAGATCTATTCAGAAATTATAAATCTTCCCTTTAGTATTTTAAGATAAATTCTTCATCTTTGAAATCAGTTGGAAATAAATCTTTTGTCTAATCATTTTTGAAAGGTCTCACTAAAATGTACCAAATTGTACTTCTAATAGCAAAATAAAAGGGGTTGGACAAAGATAATGTGTTGGACTATTCATTTCTGAAGGAAGTATAGTAGAGTATCACTTAAATAATTGTGACTCATATAAGATAATGAAATGATTATTTTTTAACTGGAGGCTACTAATGCTTTTTGGTTTACTATAAATCAACATGATAGCTTTAAAAACTATAAAATTCACATTTTTTTTATCCATGTATACCCAATGACAATAAATGTGTTGCTCACTTTGTATGTGTTAGAGAGCTGATATTAGGCCTAACATGAAAATCAAAAGCCATGAAATATTTTCTACCCTCATCTACTTTTCTTTTGGTGTAAAATCACTGGTAAATGATATGAATAAAGTTGAAATATTTCAAGCTAATAACTAGTATAATTAAACCTTAAGCAAGTTTACTTTTGGCCTTTGGACCTTCTGGAAGCTAATATTGTTTTTTGTTTGTTTGTTTTTAAGATTTAGTTCTTTATTGAAAGCAATGTGGCAATTGTCTTTATTATCTGTGATAATCACTCCGGAAAACTTGCAATTTCCTAAATGCTTTGTACATCTTCACACCTCCACACTTTATTCAGGCTTTTCCAATATCTTGGACTCTACTTCCTGTCCCCCTGTCAGACCCTGCTCAGGCTTCAAGGATGTGGTCTCCTCTGGAAAATTTCCTATGCCATGGACCTTTGTAGCCTCAGACCATCCAGCAGAGAGGGTTATTCATAGTTAACCTATTGCATCAAATTTATCAGAGCAAAAGCATATTAAGGGGAACACAATCTATCAATTAGTAAATGATTTTTAATGAAAGAAGTCTTCATAAGTTTTAGTCATTTAATTATCACCTACATCATTAATACCTTATTGTCTACATACCACATATATTATATACTTAACATTCTTGAAATAGACTTATCCAAATTTTTAACAGATATATTAAAAAATGCTCAATGGCATAATTCGTGAGAAATGCCATTCATGATAATGCCACATTGCACTCATAACACCAAACAGAATGGCTAAAATATAAAACACATGATACCCTGGTGATAAGAAACAAGTCCAAATCTCCGGGTGCATAATGGTGAGACCATTCTGGGAACATGTCTAGCAATGCCGCCTAAAGCCAGAGTTATGTATCTTTACATGTCCACTAAAAGATACATCTCAGAATGTTCATAACAGCGTTTGTAATGCACAAAAACTGAAAACGACCCAGATGTTTATCAACGATAGAATGAAATTTTATTCAATGGTGAAAATGAAGAACTACAATTACTTGCAAAAATATGGATGGTTTCCATAAAAATAATTTTGAGCTAAAGAAGCCAGATATACAAGAGTATATGGTACATGACGCTATTTATATAAAGTTCAAATGCGGGCATATATATGTGAGAAGCCATTCCACTGATGGTAACATGAAGATGTTCTTGGATTCTACTAATGTTTTGTTCCCTGGTCTGGGTATGTGGTTCCAGAATGGATCGGCTTGATGAGAATTTCATGTTTCAAAATTTTTGCATTTTTGTGGGGCTATGTTACACTTTGATAAAACTTTTCCATAAGATAATAAAAGACTTTTTAAATGTACTCATTTACAATGAAATTATATATAGTTACAGAATAACGAATGCCACAAAAAGGTAATAGTAAAAATAAATACAGTGAAACTTTTGGGTTTCCTTTCAGCTTCCCAAACACTGAGAGTAGAATAGAATCTAACTAAAAATGCTTTCCACAGTGGGGATGGCTGTTTCCCAATTCCATCCCCTGCCTTTCCAATGAGCTGAAATGGATTGTTCACTGATTTCTTGAATAACTGATCTTTGTCCAGGGATATAAGGTGAACAAAACAGGAGAAACAAAAAACCCACTGTTGAGCAGCCATCATTATTGTGGAGGGAGACCAGCAACAAATTAACTAAAATATAAGAAATCAGGTGGTAGCTTATATTATATAAAACACTAGATACCTTAGCTGATAGAGTTCCACATCACTTCAAAATGTCCAAGTGTCCCCCAGTGCTTTTCATAACCTCCTTGGAATGAGCAAAGAACACAGTGCTGGATGCCCAAAGGCCAAATGGAGGAGAACATGACACTTTGTTATTTTCTTTCTTCTTTCTCCCCTTCCCCACCAAGCACCTCTCCCACCAGAACTTGAAAGGTATCAGGTTTTATCATTGTTACTGAAGTTTACAACATTACTAGTAGGTTTTCTGGCTCACTGAAGAGGAGACTTCCATTTGCACATTCTTAGAGAGCAGAACTGTGTGGGTAATTGAATTACTCCCCAACAATTCTAAAAATGACTATTGTGGTTGACAAGGAAACCTGCTAAATGCTACCTTCGATTTCCAAATTGCGTGAAAGGGGAAGTCTTTCTAAGTTTTAAACAATGTTCTTAATTAAATGTGTTAAACAATGTAAATATAGCATAATGGAATATGTAGGTGTGCATAAGATAAAGTATGCTTTGATAATAAATGAAACATTACAAAAGAGACAAAATAATAACTTAATAGGCACCTAAAGTATCTTTGTTTAATGTACTTTGCATTTCCAAGGAAAATGAGTGCCAGTATCTTGGATCAAGAATAGGAAATGAGTAAAAGGAGCCATCCCTCTTGGCCTGGCTTCTATAGGAAGGTCCTCTGATAGTTCATAATTCTTGCTTTCCTACTCCTCCAAAGAGGCATTCCAGCATCTCCTTTCATCATGGTAATAGTGTTAGAGACTTTTCTGAGGCTCAGTTTCCTCATCTGTAGAACAGGGATAAACTAAAATCTTTACCCAGAAGATGAAGTAAGCATTCTCTGGAAAAGTGCCCTGAATAAGTACCCATATGGGAAGGTCTCACTGATGCAAAATCCAATCCCTGTGCAGGGGGATGGTGTAATTCTTTAATATCTCAGGGACATTGAGGACATTAGGTCATTTCCCAAAAAATGCAGCTCCTCTGCTGCTGCATGGTGGTAGATAAACATGGAACCTGCAGGAGCTGCACTGCACTTGGTGGGGCTGGGGGGAGGGGCTGTCACTCATTTTAGAGTGTGGGTTTTTGGGAAAGGAGTAGTGGATATGAAGAGAACAAGTTAAAAGGAAGTCTCTGGTTTGGTGAGTAATGTGATACTCATTGGTAGTCTCCATATCTTACAGAAAACAAACACCCTAGATAGTCACTTGAAAAAAAATATGCACATGAATATATATTTAATCTGTATCAGACTGACCTAAGACACCATAATCAGAAGCAGAGGTGGACCATGAGTAAGTAAGGACAAGAAATGCCAAAGAAGTGTGAGGAGTGTTTTGAGTTTCTTATTCTGACAAATAGGTCCAAGCCCTTTTCAACTAGTTCTCCAAAGAGCAGAAAAGCCTAACAGGCTAATGATGAAGTGTGAAGTCACAGGAACTAGAGAAAAAAAATGGCAGAACACTTTTAACACCAAACAATTTAAACAGAATGACTCTCATAGTAATCAGCTAAATTTTATCCTTGCAAGATTTATTTCCACTTTATGAGAAGCACAAGAAATCGTGAACTCCTTTTTGAAGCACCTTTTGAGTAGAATACATGGAGTTTTCAACTTAAATGAGTTAATGGACATGTTGAAGCCTAGGGTTCAGGCCAGTAGTAATGGAATGTGGCTTTGCATTGCCTGCCACAGAGGAGACTTCTGGAAGATCTGCTTATTTCTCCATTTCAGTAGCTGTCACTATGGCTTCACATTGAACCCATTTGTACTATGATCCATCCCTTGTTATATTGTTTTGCTCTTATCTTCCCTTCTCCTCTCACTTTCTGGGGTTTTCCCCTTCCAAGTATTTCCATTCTTCTAAATCTTCCCTGCAAGCCATGGCCAAGCAATGTTCTTCATCTTTGCTGTATATCATGCTCTGTCTCTTTCAAGAGTTTCAAAAGTCTTATCCATATACCACATTCTATATATTTGACTGTATATCTTGAGAATAATGGTACAGCACTGAAGATTACAGACATGAGACATCACTAATAGAACTGAATCCCTAACACAACATCTATTAGCTGTGTACCCTTGGTAAATATTCTTAACCTCTCCTCACCTCGGTTTGCTCACTGGTAAAATGAAGTTATTAATAATATCTTTATTATTAAAATTATATGAGAGTTAAATTGATATTTAGAAAAGCACTTAGAAGAATATTATAATACTTAGCATAATCGTAAGTGATATTTAAGTTTTTGTTAAGCATTGACAATTTATAATGTATTAGGTACAAGACCACATGCTATTCATACATTACTTTTGTTAATCACAAAAAAACGTATGAGGTAGGTGTCCTATTTCCTATTTTCAAAGGTTTAGAGAAAGTGATAGAGAAGCTAGAATCCAGGACATTTAACCTAAATCCAGAACATTTAATAGTTCATTATTAGAAAGTAGAGGTAAATTTCAGGTCCTCATACACAGAAGTAAGGTGAGTTTGGGCAAGGACTTAAATATTGTAAGTCTTGCCCATAATAATGGCATTCAGGCATCTACCTACTTTACCTAAGAAAGCTATTATCAGCATAACATGTCTTACTTTCTGTGAAAGCAGTTGGTAAAATTCCACAGGAATCTATAGTGCTAATGGTAGTTGTACAAATATACACTTTGCTCCATTCATTTGTTGTATACAACACAAATACACATATGTGTATATATGTGCATAGATGCATGAGAATGGCTGTTCTCCAAATGCCCAACACTTGTAGTCCTTTCCAGTAATTTCCAGCCAGAAGACCATCTGTGGTTTGCACATCTCATTACTGTTAGAGAAGCTGTCTCCTTGCTTTCTAAATGAGCTAATGTAAGAATATTATTTAAAGTAGTAAGGCTGCTGAGAATGCAGGTTTTCCAAGTTGGATACTGTGGCTGCTGCAAAAGTCTCAAGTCACTCAAAAAGAGCTTTGGGGAGAAAATGCCTAAAAATTTTCACATTGCACAATTAAGGTCTTTTGTTACTTGTTGTATACAGTCTGACTAAAAATCAGCAGCTAAAAACGAACCACAAAATCAGCACAGAACAGCATATTCAGAAGTTCAACCACAGAAGAAATGACAGATTGGAAACTTAGGCATTAAAACAAGAAAACAGTCCCCTGAGGATATAGAAATGCCAATTCCAGCCTACTCTACAACTGGAAAGGCCATACTATTTTTCATGTCCCCAAACAGGAAGATTGAGATGGAAACTCTCCTTAATATGGGGCTTTGGAAACACAAATTGGTACTGGAATAGTTAATGGGACCCAATTAACTATTGTATATAATCATTATATAAATATATATTATAATAATATAATACACAATATTATATATAACTATGTAATTTTATAATATATAACATATATTATAATCTTATATAATGGTCTTATATATATACAAACAAATTTATTCATTAACTAGATATTTATTATTATAAGACATGTTTCTAGCCCCATATTCATTCTAAAATATTCATTCTTTTCTCCATCTTGGACATTCAGAAAACAGAAAATTCAAAAGAACTAAAACATAGTTCCAATAATATATAGGTATGGTTTGCTAGAAATTCATGCAAAAAGAAAAACCAAAATTATTATTAAATTCAACTTTGAAAGGCAAAAATAGTATAAATACTAAGAATTGCATAGAAGCATAGATGGATTCATTGCTATTATACGTAGTTTTATGCTATAAATACTAGCAATTAAATTCTAAACCAATTCTGCCTCTCCAAAGTTTAGTACATTCTAGAATAAACACTAATCATTTCTTACTGAACCTTCATGAAAAAGACATCCAAGTCCTCTAAGTTTGCTAGTTGGTTTATTTATATTCAAGCTTATAGTGGCTCAGAGAAAAGGCATATATTAGAAAAGTATTTTCTATTAGAAGTCTTCACCATCAAATATATTAATACATTCATGGAAATTGTAGTCTGTTTATAATTTTATTACTAGGACTCAGCACAGTGCTTGGTATTAAGAGTAGTAAGCACTTAAGAAATAAATAGTTGAATGCATGAATCCTTTCACCATTGGGTAAAAACCACACGAATGCAAAAATGCAGGCAAGTCTACACAAAATCTCATGAAAATAAACTAAAAGAGTAAGATTTAGGACAATTTGTTAGAAGATAGAATAATTAACTTAATTCACCCACTAACATAGCCTTCTCCCTGATCATTTATGGGAATGTGTCTTACAGGTTGTATTGAAAAAGGAAATTGTCTCATCTCCATAATTAATACTATGATAAGTTCAAACAATGTCTTCATTCTTCATTCGCTAAGTCCAGTTTAATAACTTCTCATTAAACACTCTGAACTTGATAAATCCAAATCCTTATGTAAAAAATTTCAGAGGTGATATTGTGGAATAAAAAGAGCAAGGCCTCTGGAATCAAAGACCTGGGTTCAAGTTCAGGATTTACTGCTTTTAACAATCCAATAAGATGACAGTTTAATGGCATTCATTAGGCACACGTGTTACATGTTCTTGGGACAATCATTAAGAATTTTTGCACATAATCTTTCACTATTAAGTTTCAGAGTTCTAAGTTAATAGTAGTCAAAAATTTTATGAATTTCCCCCTCCATGTAATTTCTGATCAGGCCATTATATTACAAGCATTCACTTTAAAATTACACAAATATCCAATTTATTTCAGTTTTTATGTTGGAACTTCAAAGCCTTTCAACTGGAAAAGCTTGAAAGTGGAAATGCATTATGTAAATCCAAAGATTAGGGCTTGAAGGATTTGGAAGTCAAATTCTTGTAAATGTTGAACTGTCTTCAGCAATAACTCTCAGAGTTGAAATTTAATTTCATTACCTCTGATGAAATGATTTGTAACATGCTATTGCCACATCGATTGCATTCTGTTTATTCATTTTAGGAAGAAGGAATCAGAATACACAAGACCATTTTAAGAATTTAGGCTTCCATCCAACATTGCTGATTAAAGGAATCTATTTTTAACAGGGCCTATTACAAATGATCTGTGGAAAGCATATGGACTAGCTGATGAAAATGTAGTTTTGCTTCTGTACAACATAAGGCAATTCCAAACTTAATCAAGGTAGTTTCTGCTAGTAATAATAATCTGGGCCAAAGTCCAATGGTTTATAGTTAAATGACATTGTAGTACAATAATCTCACCATCTAAATTTTCCCAAGTCATGAGAATAAGGAACAATTCAGAAATTAAATATTAATTAATCTATTATTTCATGACCTTTTTAGACTAAATTATCCTATTGATGAATATATTCAACACCTTCAGTCATTCTAAATATTTTTAAATGAAAATTTTGTGGTTTTTAAAATATAAGATTGCATCATGGATTATATTTTGGATTGACAAGAACGTTTTGGAAAACTGACCTAGTTAGAGTCTGATTAGCTCCTCTAGCAAGAGTATGCCATGTCTTCTCCCCCAGTTTCAGGATCTCTTAATTGCTAAGTTTTCTTCTGTTTGGATCATAGTGACATCCAACATGAAGTCTATGTCATGAAGTCTATGTCATGTACAACAAAGTTGGATTTTTAGACTATCGTTAGATAAACATATATAATCTTGAGGATTATATTAAAGAGATCACTCTCTTCCCAACAGAAACTCTACAAAGCTATATTTCTCTTTCTAGATCCTTCAGAAAGAAAATAATTTCCTATTTTATTCACCAAGAAAGAAATATAAGGGAGAGAAATTTTCCTCTTTCCTCAATACCAGCTTCTCAGGCGTTCTTCCTCTGTTACCTCCTCCCATCCTGGTTTCTGATCTTTCCCTTCCTGCTAACCCACTTCCTCCAGCATTCACCCAAGTGCCATCATTTACCACCCCTTCCTACATGTTCTCTCCAAGGCTACCTTCCCTTCCTCTGTTTCTTTTCTGCTTCAGGACACAGTTTCAAACCCCCTTCACTGAGTAACCCTCTCTAATAATGCCTCACACCACCACTTTCACAAATCTATTTATTTACATTTTCTATAACTTCGCAAGGTCAGTGTAAAGAGTTGCTTTGGGGGTTGTATTTTTTCTGAGCCTCTTAATTGCAGGGTATTTGTGGAGGAAGATCGCTCAGAGGTTGAGGCTATGGATTATGGAGGTAGAGCATCTGGGTCCAACACTTGGCTTCTTATTGCAGGATCTGGAGCAAATTATTAATCTCTCTACACTTTCCTCATGTGTAAAATGGATCTAATAATAGCACTCATCTCAAAAAGTTCTGAAAAGTGTAACAAAACATGATGCATATAGAGTGTTGGTTGTGATACATACGCATACATTTTAGCACTCAACTTTCTATCTTGAAACAGTCTATATCCTTGGAATCCCTAATACAGAATTCTTCTCATATTTCTCTTTACATTAATCCTTAAAACTCCTCTTATTGTATTCAACTATTCACAACTTGAAAATTGAGGGGTCTGATGAAGCTAAGCCTCCCTTTGCTCTATTTTTACTATCTCCCTAGATGTGTTCATTCATCCCCATGGGGTTAAATATTCATATGCTGAAGACTCCCACATTTACACCTCCCACCAAAACTTTTCCCAGAGCTGAAAACCTAAATATCCTGTGAGCTACTCGGCATTATTCATTATATGTACAAACTTTAAAATTAAATTGTCCATAAACAAATTCTCAGTTCCTATACTTGGCCCTAACCTCCTCTCCTGTCTTCGCAGTTACTCAAGCCAGATACCTCGAGGTTATATGATCCATTCTTTTTCAACAGTCTGTACTTTTAATTTATCAACAAATTCCCTTTATTCTGCTTCAAAATTACATCCTAAATCTCTCCATTCTCTGTTTTCCACTACCACCTCCCTCATCATCACTTCTCTAGACTAAAGCCTCCATGTTGATCTCCCCAGTTAGATTTTATATCCTACTACCTGTTATTCTTACAGCAGCACAACAAGTATTTTAAAGCACAAGGCGTAAAACAGATCATTCTTCTTAACTGTGGGATTGAATTGCTTCCCACTGTGGTTGGATGAATTTCTAAACTTCTTTCAATGGTCTGTACAGCCCTGTATTTATCTCCTACCAGATCTTGGACCATTCTTCTTGCCCTTATTTCTAGCTGCACTGATATTTTTTAAGGCTCCCAAATATGTCAGCTTCTTTCTTTCCTCAGTGCCTTTACACATGCTAGTCCCTCTGATTAGAATGTTCTTCAAGTTTCTGATTGCTTTTCACTTTGTAAGTTTCCTCAGGGACACCATTCCCCACATTTCTAACCAGGTTGTCTCTCATTTTCCTGTTCTGTCTCCTATTCCGCTATTTTGTGCTCATCTACTACCTAAAGTATTTTTCACACAGTCTAATATATATTTGTTCATATTCACATTTCTCTGTTCTTTCATTTCGCATTCTTATGCATGTAAAATAGAAACCTGAAATTTACCTGCTCATCAAAAGTATTTACTACATGAATGACTTAATGTATCAGTTAACAATGAATTAATTACCCCTTCCCATAGGTTCTGTGCCTGTCTTTGTAAGAAGACTCACAGGGCATGTTTGTTTTCTACGTCTTCTTTTATTCTTAGTTTGGCTCTGTCGCAGTGTTCCAAAGATTTCTCCATAAATTACAGTCAGATCTCTTTGGTTAGAAAGCCACAGTATTCATTACAGTTGTGTGAAATAGAAATGTCTCCTGATCTATGACCTAGACCAATTTTGAAATATGAAAATTCTGGTGGAATACATGGTCTAAGAAATAGACTTGGAATAGAAGACCCTTTAAAACATGGGTTGATTTATTGCCATGTGCTAATGAGCATTTCACTCCTGCATTTTCTAGGCTTCATACTCCTGCAGGTGGTAAATTATATTAGAAACAAAAATCAAATGGAGATTGAAAGCAGAAAAGCAAAAGATCATATATTAAGAAATCCAGGAAAAATATATACCCACATATGTTAATTTCTAACTGCACAAAGCACCGCTAAAATATTCCTACACAGTCCTTTAAAACAGTATATTCAGTCAATCATCATTAAAGGATAAGAAATAAAATCTGATGATGGCCCAAAGTAGCAATTTATTTTTAATTACTGTTTATTTTTATATTTTTAAATCTTTAGGGAACACAAATTCAATTGTTAGTAACACAGTGGCAGTAATGGAACTCACATTTCTTGAGCTCATGCTATATGTTAGAAAATGACAAATCACTGCCTTTAATTCATATACCGTAAGTTTCTTAAGGTTAGGGATAGTCTTATTCATAGTTAAGCCTCACTGTCCTATGTCCTGCCAGTCATGTAGTAACCACCATCTGAAGATGAAGTGATTCACCAGGAACATAAAACTCCACAGAAAGAACTGCCTTGAAGCCCTCTCATGACACTTGGTAGCTTTACAGCTCACACTTAGTGGCACTATACATTTAAAAAGTGCTATGATAAAATGCAAACACAAGTTCTGGACTAGAAATGAAATGTGAAGTAAGATATTTAGCCTGAACCTTATAATTCTCTTATCTTGCAATGTTAATAATCATTCCTGCAATATTAGCCCCATGAGGTGACATGTCTTCCTGTTCACCAGTATCTGCTGAATCCCTTCTAGGTTCAGCTACTGAAACTAGACTGGGGGGGGTCTTCTTTTTGATGTTAGAATTCTGCAATTTATTAGGTAGTAAAGCTGGCTTTTCCCTTTGGTGGGTAAGCTAGTTTATGGGTAACTTTGTGGTCTCCTCCACATTGAAGATATCTTATTTTTCCATCTCCTCTTTGTGGGTGAATGCAGCTCCTCTTACTGGTCACTAAGAGCTCCTTGCCCAGCGTCAGGATCTGGCAGTAGACCTTCATGTTCTTTCTGCTGGGGTCACCTCCCTCCCCTAGGCAGCCCTCCTGGACAGGATCTAACACTCAGACCACTTATTTTTTCTACAGGCAGTCCTGCCAACAGGAAGCAAGCACTCTGCCACATAGGTTTCAGCACACCTACCACTCAGCAACTCTTTGCAATGCCTTGTCAGACCTCCCAGGCAGCTGTAGTCTCTAATCCTCTTTATTTCTCAAGTTTGACTTAAAGTCTAACCCTGGTTTTCTTCAGGCTTTCTGATTTGTCCCAGTAAAGCCCTTACCTATGCTAGGAGAGGTAAAGACAGCCCTCATGCCTTTGTTCTGAGGGTTGGGATAGGATAACATTCCATGAATACCAACAGCTTCCTGCAAACCCTGTTCTCATCTCCAAACTGTTACATTAGCTCAAGATGGGTTATCAGCTGTGGCTCATAAAATCAGCTTGTGACTGTTAGCTTTTCAAGTCTTCATTTAGTGGACTCACGTCTTATTTTGAAATGTGGGGGTAGAAGATGCTTTCTCAGCTTCAGCTGAAACAGAGACAGAATGCCTATCTTAACTTCTTATTACAGTTACAATACATCTATTAACCAACACTCAGGCTAAGAAAGGTTGGAGCTACCATAAAAGTGCTGACAGAAGGGAGATATTCCTTCATTTCAGAGTCAATTCTAGTTTAAAATATTTCATTTGTTGATTTTGTTTTTATATTTACTTTCTATACATTCATTGAAGGCTTCTTGAATCTACCATTCTATGCTAAGCTTTGAGGATACCAAGATGAAAAGAAAATGGCTGCACTCCTTTGAGACATAAAATGGGATGAATTTATGAAACAATACAGGAGTGATAAGTGCTGGGGTCAAAGGAAGGCAACTCCTCTCCAAGTTTGAATTTGTCTTACAAGAAGTTCTAACATCCATGTGAATTTAGTCCTGATGACTTTTTACTCAACTTTAAAAAAAATCATGTTTAGATATTTGTGAATGGCACCTCATTGCTTTTGGGAATAACCAAGAGAAAAATGAAGTTTGGATTAGAAAAAAGAGGGAAAAGTAAAGCAGAAACACTGGGCTGAAATGTTTTGTTTCAAACAACAAATTAGTTTTGTTTCAAAAAACAAAGAAAAAGCTGCTACTTTGTACCAACATGATACAAAACAAAAGATGTAGAACAAAAAGGGCAAGATGAATCTACTGTCACAATAAAGAACAGACATTTGACTGGAATAAACCAAATAAAAAATAAAAATAATGTTTTTATTTTGTCATGAATAGGCACAAATCAGGTAGGCATGGACTGTACGCAGGTACCCAAGAGCCTTCTGTGCTAATAGTTCTTATTCTATAGGTGAGGAATTTGCTTTCATACAAATCCCTTTAATCAAATCTATTCATCTCGCCTCTTTCTCTCTCTGGGCTTTATTATAAGTACATGTATAGATTTTTCATAGAGACTGAGTCTTATATTCAGAACTGGCTATATAATTTAGAGTACCTAGTATAAAATGAAACTATGAGGACTCTTGTTTAAAAAAATGATCAAGAATTCAAGACAGTGAGAGCACTCAACTGAGCATGGAGCCCTTGTAAGCACAAGCCCTGTGGGGCTGACAGATTGTCCACTCATCTCTTTAGCCCTGCTGTGCTACCTGGTAAGATCTCCCAAATTAATTTACCAAAGCACAGTTTCTTTAAAATGATGCTTCAATGCCTAAAAATATTTTATAAGGAAATTTCTATAATCCTATTCCAGTCCGATGGAGTCTCAGTTATTGGTCAGCAAATCACAACTTTCAAGTCATAGCACAACCCTAAAGTACCAAAGATTGTGAATTTATGTATAGTCTGATCTTCTTGGCATTTAAAATTTACTTAGTCAGTTTAAGTTATTTCTTGTGTCTCTAGGGGTTTTAATGGAGCTTAAGATTAATATTCTAAGTATATACAATTTGATCAAAACCACCTGGGTGTTTCAAAGTAATCTCCATGTGAAGAAAAGGATATCAACAATCTAAATCCTGGATTGGGGAACAGATGGTAAGGAAGTACTACATCCTTTTCTTTGGATTAAAACAGGAAGTGTTTAGATAGGCAAAAGTTTTATTCTTCAGAAGTAGGGCACATTTTGTAGCAAGGGTCATTTGGAGAGTCTGAAGAAGACTCTAGCCACGACACTGGCTAACTCAATATTATTCCTTCTTTGGACACTACTGTGGCTTCCTTCTACTGTTTACATTTTTCCTCTCATCCAGTCCATTCTCCATAAAAAGAGCAAAGTGATTTTTGAAAAATGTAAATGGGACTATCTCAGTCCCTCCATAGACTTATCTCACTGTGAGCAGGTTCCAGGTCACTCATCATAACTGGCATGACCCAGACTGGTTCCCTTCACTGGTCTCATCTCTATGTGCCTCTTTACTGTTCTGTTCACACTTTCCTTTGTGGTCCCAGGAATTGAAGTAGTCTGAAAACTCTGTACTAGAATTGAAATGCATGCACCCTAAAAGTGTACATAATCTGGGTTCTTTGTTATCTAGGTCTAAACTCAGAAATGTCATCTCCCCCCATCACCCTATTTTATTTATGATTTTGTCAGGTTATTCATCATTGATGTATTTTCTTGTGAATTATCTGTGACCCCCTTTCCCTCTATTAATGATGCAAGAGTTAGAAGCTTGCCTACTTCCTTCACTGATGGATTCCCAGTGCTGAGGGGAGGATTTTTGATGAGACAGCACTTTTGTCACACACTCATATATTTCATTCTGCATTAACCGAGACAGAAACATTATATGCTTTCTGATTAAAAATAACAATTTCCCTGCAGAGAGTTTTCAACATACAGGAAACAGAATGACATGTTAAATATGGCAATTCTATGTGTAGTATATGCTGAATTTCTCCTTAATGATTTTACCTATTTCATCTCTGATAATTCCTTTGAAGCTCATTTAAGGAGTCTACAAATGATGTCTATTTGTACAACAAAAACCCATACAGCACTAGCAAGCAACCAAACATTAGCACTCACTTATGATCCTTAGGTCATTGCTTTTGTCAGTAAGCAAATGAATGCTTGGTGACTACATATTTAGCATTCACTTCTCAACATCATAAGCAACAGAAATACTGCTTTATTATTCAGACAATGATTTGAAACAGCAAGTCACTACTGAGACAATGACAAGCAAGTCCAAGTTTCAGAAGAACAATTTTTTTCTATCATATATGGTATGTAACTTCAAAATATTGCTGAAGTTAGAAACCAAATATTGCTTTATTTTACCATACACACCAACTAGTTATATTTCTGTGTTTACTTTCTCCTCCAACATGAAAAATAAAATAAGATCCTAGCAGTTATTAAAAAAAAATTCTAGGACAAAGAAGGAAAACTGAAATGTGCTCATAACTCTTGTCATGCACTCAGCTGATGAAGGGCAATAGCAATTTTGGAGGAGTGGTAGTTCTATGGTATGTTTTTGTCTCTCCATAACAGTAGAAGCAAAGTATCATAAGTTTGTTTGGGAAAAGCCTCTATATATACAAAGAAAAATCTATCTTGTTATTTTTATTGCAAATAGCACAGAATAAGAAAGAGAAACTATGCTACACAGAGGTTTGGGTCACAAGGAGAAGTGATTAAAATGAATATATTTTAAATTAAAAATGCACATTTTTCCTGAATTAGGATGAGTGTCACTGACTGGCCTAACATAAATACTCATGTTTTTCATAAAAATAAATATTACCTCAAAGCAAAGGTGGTAATTAAAAAGGGAGTTATTCTGGTAATTACTTTCTGGGAAAATTTATAGGTTTCACAGAAACCAGGATATCATATATATTTTAAAGATCTCTTTGTTCTTCATGTAAAGAGGTAAAACTTGCGTCAGTTCTTTCCTTATATATAAGGTGTTAAGATGAACTAACAGCACATGAAGTTGTCTTCGATTCCAAACATTTAAAAAATGTTTTCTAAGTGTCCTACTGCATAGTTCTAAAAATGCAAATAAAATAAAAAATAAAATTAAACGCAGTATGTGATTCACACACATAGAGCTTATGACATGAGCAGAACAAAGAATGGAAATGTAATCATGATTTAAAATAACAGCCTTACATTAAAGTCTAAATTAAATAAATTACATTTCTATGGCCCATGTTATGACTTAAAGGATTGATTTTGGATTTCAAGCAAAAGTTTGATTGAAGCTAAAATATGTGGGCTGCAAACTCTTGTGAAATTTGCAGAAAGAATATTTCTTTCCATATATTTTTATATCTGAATTACTCTTTTGAGTGATTTCTTTACAAAACAGAATACATTGGAATTTATGTTTTGTTTTGGTCAGATTTTTTTTTGCTGCTGTGACTAAAAGACTCAACCAACACAATTATAGAGGCAGAAAGATTATTAAGGGACTCAAGGTTTCAGAGGTTTTAGTCCATAATAGGCCAGCTCCATTCTTTGGGGCTCCAGGTGAGGCAGGAACAACATGGTAGAAGAGTGTGGTGGAAGAAAGCAGCTCACGGGATGATTGGGAAGGAGAGAGAGAGAGAGAGAGAGAGAGAGAGAGACACTCCATTTTCCAAATCTATATATACTCCAAAATATATACCCCATAGCCATACCCCCAGTGAGCCACTTCCTCCAGTCACACCCCACCTGCCTCCAGTCACCACCCAGTTAATCCCATCAGGGGGTTAATTCACTGATTAGGTTAACACTATAGCCCAATCATTTGTCCTCCAAACCTTCATGCATTGTGTCACACGTGAGCTTTTGGGGGACACCACATCTAAACCATAACATGTTTAAAGATACCTTCCAAGTGTGGATTTATTATGTTGGTAGTAAACCTCATAAACACATGAGAAAAATTTTTAATCTTAATTAATGTAGATACTTGATGTTCACACAATCCCACTGTTTTCTTAAAAATCACATTTTACAATAATATCACAGAATGGAATTTATAGCAAACAATATGTGTGAACCTCAAAAAGTCTTCAGTAGAGCATTTAGTGGCTATTACTTCAGGATAATTATCATCAAATTTCTAGCATAAATTATAATGAGAAGACAAAAGTCAAACACTCAAAATCAGAGTAAACCAGGATATTTGAATCTCGTTTAAACTACACAAATTAATCTTTAAATGAATTTTCCAGGGCAATACGCATACATAGAAAGAAGGGGGTAGATAAGGATACAAAGTGGAAAGAAATTAAAATGACCATGTTGTAAAAGGTGCAACATTCTTTACAATGGATAGCTGGCCTCACTCTCCAACACTTGATGAACACACACACACACACACACACACACACACACACTCCGCTTCAGCAGAAGCCCCCTTTCCTGTAGGAGAGGGGCTTAACATCTATTAGCACATTATAACATAAATGAAAGAAACATTAGGGTCACTAAGTACAAGTGGAATTTTAAATTTTAGATTCAATCTTCATCAAATATACATTCATGGTGGCATAATGGCTAAGGGAATATTTTTAAGAGCATCAAGTAGCAAAACCTTCACCAAATGAGATAGGTTTTTAAAATTAGACTCTACTAGTTCAACTTTTACTCTGACTGCTTTCTTGTCAATACCTTTTCTTTATTTTGAGATTAAAAATAAGGCAGACAGAGAAAATTATACAAAAATGTCAACTGAATGTGTGTAAAATTTTCTAATAGATGAAAAAGAATTACCTGTCAGTATCACAAAGAAATGATTAAACACCAATGATCCATATTGCTCCATTAGCTGAGTCCCAATGTGAATTTAGAAAGATTATAGGTGTCAGGCTTTTCTAAGTCAATATGTCAATTGAGTCAGTGGTAAAGTATCCAGAGAGTATATTTTACAATCATCAAAGGTATTTATGAAATCTTCCTCTACAAAGCCTGCACTGAGTGTTGAACTAATGCAATTAACAAAGATGTTGGCTCCAGTAAACATAAAGTTCACTCCAATTGCTGAAACGTGTCAGAAATGTCACTTTTCTCTAAATTAAAATAAACCTAACCCTGAGCATTCTGTGGCAGGAAATTCAATCTCAGGTACTTCCGTGGCTACAATAGTATTATTAGTACCTGTACATTCAACATGCACAAAAAGCTGATATTGATGTATCACTTTATAGTTTAAAAACCTGGGTACCTCATCATAGCATAGTTAATAATTAGGTCATCTACTAGATCTTATTATTTTTTGAATTGATAAATAACACATAAATCACTCTATCTCAACTAAAATTATTTTGATAAAATGAGTTTCAACATAATGGCTTCCTTTGCAATCCTCACCAAACTACTGGCAGGGACTAAGCACAGAGAAGATGAAACACACCAGCAACAGTATCCTCTTAGCTCAGACTGAATTCATCCTGTTTTAGGAAAATTCTTTTTCCACTAGCTGTTCTCAAAGAATTCTTCTCTCTTCTATCATACCCCAAAATATAATTTCTTCGGCAAGTTTTGGATTCCATCAAAGATAGAAAGAGAACACTTCTAGGAACGTCTCATTTTTCCACTGCACAATTTTCTATGTCCAAATAATTAGGGAACTTGATAATTGATTAGACATAAGGAGACCTCTTAGGGAGTAAAGGTTAAGATAAACCCTTAAGGGGCTGGGGATGTGGCTCAAGTGGTAGCGCGCTCGCCTGGCATGCATGCGGCCTGGGTTTGATCCTCAGCACCACATACAAAGATGTTGTGTCCGCCGAAAACTAAAAAACAAATATTAAAAAACTCTCTCTCTCTCTCTCTCGCTCTCGCTCTCTCTCTCAAAAAAAAAAAAAAAGATAAACCCTTAAACAATCACTCTGGCACGTTCCATCTCCATGGACTGCCCTCCTCCTCTTCTGTCATTACATTCAAAACAATGCTTTCCTTCTTCCAAGACCAGTGCAAATTCTATGGCTTCTTCCCTGAAATGTCCAATAATATCATTACCTGATTTCAAGAACTTTTATTATACTGGACCATAATACTAAATTGAACTGTTTTATTATATACTTATAACCTGAGGTTGATAATTGTCAAAATGTTCTCAAGATTTTATAAACAACATATGAATCACATCTATCTGTATACATTACCAAAACCTATAATCATCCAGTCATTTACTGGGTCATGAGCAATACCAAGTACTGGGGTGCATGTATCAGAGGCTTTCAGCTCCAACTCACTGCTGTGAAGACCTGAATGTATCAGATGCTGTTCTTGGTACAGAGAAGACAGTGTTGATCAAGGTGGAAAAGAGTATGTTCTTACACAACTTAAATATACTGCAGGATAGAAATACTAGATATATAATAAAGAAAGGTCAAAAAGAGCAGGACACAGTGGTGCATGCCTGTAATCCCAGCAACTCAGGAGGCTGAGGCAGGAGATCTTCAGTTCAAAGCCAGCCTCAGCAAAAGCAAGGTGCTCAGCAATTCAGTGAGACCCTATCTCTAAATAAAATACAAAATAGGGTTGGGGATGTGGCTCAGTGGTTAATTCAATTCCCAGTACCAAAAATAAATAAATAAATGAATAAATAAGTGCCAAAAAGCTTTTCAAAGAAAATTAAAAGGGAGAAAGGGATACCAGAGAGCATCTCAAACTTTAATGTGCACAAGAATCACCTGGTCCAAGGACCAGCAGCTTTGGTGTCACCTGCTATTGACAAATGACACCAAGGCAGATGTCAGAAGTGCAGAGTTAGAAATGAAGATTCTCTGGTCCCATCCTAGATCAAATAAACCAGACTTAAGAGCTTAATGTGGTCATTCATTTGTACATTAACATTAAGAAGCACCGTTACAGGTGACTACATGGTTGCAGAGAGCAGGTGATAGATCTTCATTCAATTATTCACAGTGAGTGTTCATCAGCTGATTATATGGAGTCGTGGGTTGATAAGCCAAGATACTGATGAAAGCTGGGGAAAATAAGAGCTTACAAGCCAAAGTCTTTAGGCTTTAGACAAACTTGGATCATTTCTAGAGCTATTCTTTATACTATCCATCCACAGTGTGGTGAAAGGTTTTCAAACTTAAATGTTTGAAGTGTGGAAAAGCCATTGTTTTCAGTGAGAACATGAATAATATAATCAATTTTAAGTTTTTCACTAAATGCTACCAACAACTCCCCCTCCCCAGAAAAAAAAAGACCCAAACTCCTAATATTGCAAAGACCCAATAATTTAGAATCCTCAGATTTTACAGGGCATCGATTTAGGTATTTGGGTATTGGAATGCTAAGCTATTTTTTCTTCCCAGCTCCAATTTTTTTTTTCCTTCAATCTCCTTTCTTATAAAGACTGTAAACATCAGTGTAGAAATGACCTTGTTGTTCAGTAAGCCGACCCTGAGCACCTTGAAGGAATAAGCTTAGGTCAGAATAATACTGACATCTCCAGAAGGGAGAGAAACAAATTCCCACGGACAAAGTCCCCAAAGAGAATGTAATGCTTTATTACAAGTGAGAAATTCAGTGTGGCCTGACCTTTTTCAGATTTATTTAACCTAAGAATTGCCCTGGAAGTTAATGAACAATGCTGATTCCTAGACTCCATTCCCAGAACTTCTGATTTCCTGGGAGTGAGGACATTTTAAACAGGTTTCCTAAAGGGTCTGCTTAGGTGTTCTACAGACAAAGATTTCGGATATGGTGCTAAAGAGGAGAGCATAACATGAGCAGAAGGGGGAAAACAAGAGGAGATAGAAGGAAACCATTCAAAGGAATACCAGCAGAACCAGGAGCACACCTGCAGGGGACACAGGAGGACTGATGTGACAGATGTGCATTTGAACCTGAAGGAGGCAGCATGCCTACTCTGGGTGTGAGCACCACAGTTCTGCAGGCTGCAGTGGCTGTTCTCTAAATGGTAATATAATGACCACATTGCTTAGCCCAAGAGATCCCACACACCACATCTGGGCAGTAGCATTAGAGAAACAATTTATAGTGCACTTTAGAAAGATTTATTTTTAATACTAGTTCAATGTAATAGTCACTGAACCCAAAGGCACACTCCAGATACCTCTGTTTGTATAACTATAGGTTTCCAGAATGCACCAAAATTTATGGTGCAATGAGGGGGAAAATATTAACATCAGTTCACATGCAAAGGCTCTTGTTTCTATCTATCCCTTAGCACTTCAGAAACCTAGATTGTGCAGTTGAGGATTCTGGGCTAGTGATTGTTTTTAAAGTATCAACAACACGATTTCATAAACATTAATAGTGATGTATAATATATAGTACTAGAGAGTAAACTGGCCTTAAAAGCTTGAGGTCTGACGCATTACTTCTTTTTTCCAAAGATTTGACTAGTCTTTATGTGGCCTAGGTATCTGTAGGCAGCAACTTAAAACATTCTAAAGGATCTGAAAGACAGTGTTGTCCTGCTGTCTCCAGAGCCCTAAGCAAGGAAGGGTAAACATGAGGCATTCCTTTTACACACAGCATTGTGCAGATGACCTGCAGGTGCCTCAACAAGCCACAGGACAGGTGCTTCCAGGTTTTAAGGGCAACTGTAATTGGTATGTTGAACACATCAAAGACCAAAGTCTGTTTCCTTCTCTTTTTGCTTCAGATTCTCTGAGGGTGTCAGACACAAAGCAATACTTTATTTGCAGTCTTAGTTTTCTCTTTTAAGGTTTCCTCTGAAGACCTTAGAGCTAACTCTAAAGGAAGAGATGAGTTTTAGTGAGGCAAAATTCATGAGTTAGTAGCCCACAGCACTTGCTAAATATCTGATGCATTAAAGACTCAGAAAAGAGATAGACAAATAAGCCCTTGCACCATTCCTAAACTGTCCCATGGAACCCCAGAGTGCCTGAAGAATTTCAAAATTTCAAGGAAAACACATTGACAGCTGATGGACACCATATAAATGTCTACCTTTTAATTGTTTTGACCTAATTACTTAGTAAGCAGTTACTTATTTTAGCATGGGGACCCATAAAAAATTCTTATATAAAGATAAACCCAGAAAGTTTGAGAACTTTTTGGTGTCAAACAGAATATAACCAGACAGCATTTTGGGAGTCCATTTTTGGCTCTTTTTCATTTGCTTTTCCATTGTTAAATGCAAAATCAACAAAATAAAAGTGACTATAGATACCTTATATATAAGGTATAAGTGTGTGCATCATCTCAATCAATCCCCACATATTTGTTACTCTTTGCCTCATTTTGCAAGCATGGACTGGGGTGCCAGAGGTTGGCTCACTTGCTGGAGGTCACACACATGCTCTGAGCAGCCAGTGTCGCCTCAGAGATGGCTCTGCCAACCACCACACTGCTGCTCCTCGTTGTGTGGGAGCGTGTAAAAGTGTGGCATGCAATTCAGCCAGTGCTTGCACTTTTCACAGACTTGAAAATGGAAAATTTCACACCACCCAATAGTTTCATACTTCTAAAATGGCACAGATTTCATTTTATGGGGTTCAGAAAGTAAAGATAAGTTACCACACTAATTTTGTGTATTGGTTAAGAGACTTCTATTTCAGACTAGTTTAAAATGTGGGGAAAAGATGTCTAAAAGACAAAGAAAAGCAGTGTGCTAACATTGGTGTAAACTAAAATATCTACTAAGAAATTGGGGGAAAACACCAGGAAAGATAGCAAAGATATCTTTGGGAACAGGAATAAATTAGGGGGGGGGGGGGAATGAAGGCCAGTTATCTAAGCAAGATTGGCTTTGGGAAAACTCCCAGAGTGTAGGTAAATGAGAGGAAGTCTGCTGCTCTTGAATTTTAGAATCAGTGGAAATCAGGATGTTCACATATTAAGCATAGCATTAAGGATGCAGATCCGAAAATAGCAGAGGGAAATGAATGATAACCAGGATTGGGAAACAGCAGTCAGTACAAAGGCAAGAGAACACCCATGACAAGCAAAGGAACCGGACCATCATTTGTTCACTAATAAAGTCCCATAAGTACATATTCCTTAGGTTGGCACACAAGGCCTCCACAATGCCATAGGACATTAGCTCCCCCACTTTCAGGTCAAACATGACAAATCCAACTTATCCATCTCCTACGCCATCCTCAAGTTGAGATGGCAGCATGTAAGCCTTCCTCTCAGCCAGGCACACTGCCCCAGGGTAATGCCTACTCACATTTCCATCTTTAGTCCTTCTCATCATCCCTCAAAGCTCATGCTACAGTGCACACTTTGCAAACACTATATCTTCCTACCTTCACAGATATGCTTTCTTTAATCTCTGCACCTCAGGATTTTGCATCTCCCTGAAGACACTGACAATATTCTTGTGCTCTGCTTCATCAGGGTTTTTCAAATATAATATCTAAGTCAGGAAATGCAATATTTGTTCAAAAACAAATACAGTATTTCAAGGCAAAATGTCACTGGTTAGTGGTGAAGGAGAGGGCTAGTGAAAGGGAAAATATATTCCTTTTATGCATCTCTGGTTTAAAGCATGATGTTTTGCAAATAATACCATTCAAAAAGTATTTGTTGTATTTAATAAAAACAAGGTATTTATAGAGAAGTCACATGCCCCAACTTGCCTGGGACAGTCTGCATTGTGAGAAAGGGTAAATTATTACCTTAAAAGTCACAGAGCCTAAGAAGGCTAAGAATTCCTTGGGTAACAAAGAACATTAAACCCAAATCAACCACAGGCAATAATTTTTCATAAAATTAAATATCCTAAGTACAGACACTTTTAAAAAATCATTTATAATTAGAACTGTTTTTGAAACTTTTCTTTACAATCACATCAACAACTCTCCTGACATACCTAAATGAAGCTTTGTGTTGCCTGCATCAGCACTGATTTATTTAATATCACAAACATATTACAGACTATCCCCAAAGAGTCAAAATCAAGCAGTCAATAAGTATATGTGTAGTGGCTAATCAAATAAGATTTCAAAATATGTCAGACCTACGATATAAAGTGTCCACATTTTTGGCACACACCCACAATGCATTTTTCTCACCTGTCACATAACCTTTTCCCATAGCTATGTAATCAATTTTTGTCCAAACCAAAACACTTAGAATAAGGGCATCAGTAAAGCTAGACTGTCCCAGGGAAATAGTAATTAAAGGAACCTTGTCTCTGATTGCTCAGGATTGCCCCAGTGATGCTCTGCACTGGGCTGTGGTATCTCAGGGCTCATCCGATTTTGCAGTATTACCAACATTGCAGGTGCCCGGATTCATGTTCAGGGAAGGCCTCACACAGTATCTGGGATGTTTAGCAATGTTTCCTAAAGCTATCATTCACTTGACTTTAAGAAATTTGAGTCTAAAAATGTATATGGATAGAAAAATATTTTCATATAATTATAATAACATGATATAATAACTATCTGGTCATTTCAATAAGAAACTGTCTATAGGAATTTAACTGCAGCCCTATACTGGAAATCTATGCTATTTCTTCCTAGATGATAGAAAGGTAAGTTGAAAAATCTCATGTTATGTACATAAACTGGAATATAAATAAAAAGCAAAAAAAAAAATTGGAAGTCTCAAAAACTCTTAATATAAACAAAATAGACATTTTCCACAGTTTTAGGCAACATAACTTATAAATATACATTGTGCTACATATATAATTGAAATGCTGCAAAAATACAAAGAATAATAGCAATGTTTAAAATGCACAAATCTGTTAGTATTTTCCTCAAATTCATTGTGTTTGAATAAACAAGTTTAGAGAAGATAGGTAAGCTTTGTGAATTTTTAACAAGATCATGTTCCTTAATATGTCTTCCTTCTTTACGTATTTGGCTCAGAAACCCAGAAGGCAACATCTGAAAGAATATATGCATGCACAATTTGCTAGAAGAAAATCAATTTGAAACCTGAACTGCGACTTCAGTGATATTAGCCTAATATGAAAATAGAAAGAATTAGAGATTGCAAAATAATATATTTTACCATTTTTTAAAAATTGACAGATAAAATTGCATGTTTATCATGCAATTAAAATTGCATAATTCCCATGTACAACAAGATGCTTTGAAATACATGTATGTTATGCAGTGGCTAAGCTAATGAAACATGCACTGTCTCACAATCTTTTTGTGGTGAAAACACTTTTAGCATTTTTAAGAAAACAAACATTGCTACTAACTATAATCATTATTACTAACTCTAGTCAGCGTGTTGTACAGTAGATCTCTTGAACTCATTCCTCCTAATGGAGACTTTATATCTTTAACCAGCATTTCAATCCCCCCTTTCCTCCCACTCTCAGCCTCTGGTATCTCATTTTGCACTCTACCCCCATGACATCAATATTTTTAGATTCCACAGATAAGTTTTGATCATGCAGGATCTATCTTTCCATGTCTGGCTTATTTCACGTAACATAATATCTCCCAAGCTCATTCATGTTCCAAATGACAGGACTTCATTCCATGTTTAAAGCTGAATAGTATTCCTTCATTTATATATTTCATATTATGTTTATCAATTCATCTGTTAATAAACACAGGTTGATTCCATATCTTGGCTATTGTGAATATTGCCATAATGAACATGGGAGCTCAGATATTTTTTCAACATACTGATTTTACTTCTTTTGAATATATGCTTAATAGTGTGATTGATGGATCATGAGGTAGTTCTATTTTTAATTGCCTGAGGAAACTTCATACTGTTTTTCACAGGTCATTTGCCCATTTTAAATTGGGTTTTATTTTCTTAATATTGAGTTGTTTAAGTTCTTTATATATTGGATATTAACCCCTTATCATGTGTATTTTGCAAATATTTTCCCATTCCATAGATGTCTTTTCTCTCTTCTGATTGTTTTCTTGACTGTGAAGCTGTTTTAAATCTGATTTAACTCAATTTGTCTATTTTGCCTTGTTGTCTGGACACTGTGGAGTGATATATTAAAAGAAAGAAAGAAAAAAATCTCTTTGCTCATACCAATGTCATGGATATTTTCCCCTTGGTTTTTTTGTTTGTTCGTTTTTTGAGGTTTACAGTTTGGGTCTTACATTTAAATTTTTAATTCATTTTCAGTTTATTTTGCACATGAATATCCACTTTCCCCAGCACCACTTGTTCAAGATAGTGTCTTTTCCCTAATGTGTATTATTACCATCTTTGTTAAAAATGATCATAAATGTATGAATTTATTTCTGGATTTATTTATTTGTTGTTCCTTTGGTATACATGGTTTTGTTTTATTCTTTGCCTGTGTTTTTTAGTACCATTAACTATAGTTTTGTGGATTTAGGTGGTGTATGTAATGTCTAAAATTTTGTTCTTTTGCTCAAAATTGCTTTGGCTAATTCAATTTCTTTTGTGGTACCATATGAATTTTAGGATATCTTTATTTCTTTAAAAAATGTCATTTTTGACAGTAGAATGTATTGGACATAATTTTTGTATGTTCATATAAATGTATTCGTATGTGAATACATGACCAGTGTAACTCCACATCATGTACAACCACAAGAATGGGAAGTTATATTCTATGTATGTATAATATGTCAAAATACATGCTACTCTCATGTATAACTAAGAAGAACAAATTTTAAAAAGTTAAAAATGTCATTGGAATTTTGATAAAAATTTCACTGAATAGATTGTTTTGGGCAGTAAGGACATTTGAAAATATTAATTCTCCCAATCCATGAAAATGGATTGTTTTCATTTATTTGTGTCTTCTTCAATTTATTTCAACATTTTATAGTTTCTAGTATAGAAATCTTCCACCTCCTTAACTAAATTTATTCCTGAATGTTTTTTTAACTATTATAAATATAATTCTATTGATATATTTTTTAGATAATACAACTGTGTTAATTGATTTTTGTACTATGCGACTTTACGGAATTCATTTATTCTAATACCTTCTTGGTGTAGTCCTTAGGGTTTTCTTTACATAAGATTCATGTCATCTACAAACAAAGACAATTTATCTTCTTCCTTTCTGATTTGAATGCTTTTTATTACTCCTCTTGCCTATTTGCTCTGAGTAGGATTTCCAATACAATGCCAAATAAAATTGAAAAAAGCTGAACATCCTTGTCTTGTTCATGATCATAGAGGAAAAGCTTCAACTTTTCACCACTGAATATAAGAGTGTGGGCTTGGCTATGGACTTATCATATATGATTTTAATTGGTGTTAAAGAACATTGCTTGTATGCGTAATTTGTTGATAATTTTTAATGAGTAAATAATGTTGAATTTTGTTAAATGACTTTCTTTACATCTATTTTGATGACCACGTGGATTTTGTGTTTTAATCTGATAGTATGGTATATCCCATTTATTGATTTGCAATTATTGAACTATATTTGCATTTATGGACTAAATTCCATTTAATCATGGTAAGTGATCCTTTTAATGTGCTGTTGAATTTGGTTTGCTGTTGTTCTGCTAAGGATTTCTGTATCTATATGCAGTAGGGATATTAGCTTAGAGTTTTCTTGTGGCATCCTTGTCTGGCTTTGGTATCGTTTTATAGACTTTGTTTAGGGACATTTTAGGTTCACATCAAATTGAATAGAAGGTACACATATTTCCTTCTACCTTCTACACTATTTAAATTCCCACTACAGTGGCACATTTATTAAAATTGACTAATTTACTGATATATTGACATAATCTCCAAAGTCTAAGTTTTGATTAAGATTCAGTCTGGGTGTTGTACATTCTGTGGGTTTGGACGAATTTAAAATGATATATACTCATGTTTATACTACATATAGAGTAGATTTATTGCCCTAAAAAGCCTCTGTACTCCTCCCATTCATCCTTCTCTCAATACTTTTACTGTCTCCATGATTTTGCCTTTTCCAGAATGTCATATTGTTGGAATTATACCATTTTTAGCCTTTATAGACTAGCTTCTAAGACTTAGTGATATGCTTTTAAGTTTCCCTCATCTCTTGTCAAGCTTTGATAGCCTATTTTTGTTCAGGGATAAATAATATGCTATTGTTTTGGTATTCAATGGTTTATTCAGACATTCATGTACTGAAGGAAATCTTGACTGCTTCTAGGTTTGGGCAATTATAAACAAAGCTGCAAAAAATATCAATGTGAAGGTTTATGGGTAGGCATAAAATTTCAACATATTTGGGTAAATACCAACAACTACTAATGGATGATATAGTTAGAGTATATTTAGGGTCTGGGGTTGTGGCTCAGGGGAAGAGCGCTTGCCTAGCATGCATGAGGCACTGAGTTTGATCCCTGGCATCACATAAAAACAAAACAAATAAAATCAAGGTATTTTTTTTAAAAGAGTATATTTAGTTTTGTAAGAAACCACCAAATAGTTTTCCAAAGTGCAATCACATAAGCAGTGAACAAGACTTCCTCTTGCTCCACATCTTGGTTCACAATTGTCAGGTTCTAGATTTTGGCCATTCTAACTAGAATGACCTAGGATATTGCCTAACAGTTTTCAAAGCACTTAAAAATGTTTGGTTTATTTTACCTTCGTGTTAACTTAATATTCATTAATTTAATTTAATTAGTTTATATTTCCATGATAACATAGGATATAAACTATCTTCTCATCTGCTTATTTACATCCATTTATCCTCTTTGATGTTAAGGTCTTTGCCCATGTTTTAATTGGGTTGTTTGTTTTCTTTTTGTTGAGTTTTAAGAGTACTTTGCAAATCATTTATTAGATGTGTCTTCTGCAAATCTTCTTGCACAATCTGTGGCTCATCTTTTAATTCTCTTGATCATGTCTCTCATAGAACAACAACAAAAAAATAATTTTAATGAAGTCCAGTTCATCAGGTCTTTCTTTCACAGATCATGTCCTTGTTTTATCTAAAAATCCACCATGATGCCAAAAGTCATCTAGAGTTTATGGCCATATATTTTTAACAAACAGAATTAGAGACTAACAAACAAATCAAATTCCCCAGGTCTGAATCCTTTGGAATAAAATATAAATTCAAACATTTTATTTGATAACAGGATAGAGCAGCTCAATTTTAAGTGAAAAGGTTTTTGGTAAGGGTGTGGGGAGAAGGCTTGTTAGCTTCCCAGACAGATTGGTCCCCCTTAGCTTATAATGACTGCCATTTTGCAGAATCTGGTCCTCAGACTGGTGGGCTTGGAAATGTAATTGTTGACATGAAAGAAAGTCTGCAGGTAACTATATTTCCAAGAGAAAACAGTAAAGTCACAATATCAAGCCATTGATTCCCACTATAAAGTGTTTCTAAGTACACAAGATATTTTACTGAACTAAGTACAAACCAATAATTTGTGACCAAATTATAATCAGAAGCTTCTCATTGAAGATGGAGTTAATTGATGATTTTCAATAAAATCATGTTTTGGTGGTCATATCACAACCATGCCCATTCTAAATGGGGATGGAGCTGCCCTTCAAGATGCTCTCTTACTGATTTTCTTCCCTGTCCATTGCCATCTACTTTCTGTTCATTTATATGATTTTTTCCTTTTGAATAGAAATGCCAATATCGCCAGGTTAAATCCTGTCCTGTGAATCATTCTCAGTTGACTACCCTGATACATAATTGCTTTGCAATTTGCATACTGGAAAGCACTCTCATTTCTTTGTTTCCTTCTCCCTAATGACTGAAGATAGTTGTTCCTGCCATGTTTTCTTATAAGAGTCAGAAGACCAAGGGACCTAGGATACTACTTAACAGTTTTCAAATCAGTTTATTTTAGCTTCATATTAACTTAAGGCCCAAACAACTAAATATTAAGAAAACTGTATCTGGCAAAATTGGTCTACTCATTACTCTAAGAATTGATCTAAATGCCTTCACACCATGACCTCTGTTAAGCCATGTTCATTTAAAAGAGCCTTTGAAGCCAGGAACAGAAGACCAATAGTGAAATACAATCAAAATGAGTGAACAAAATATATTCCACAAATAATAAGAGAGATGAGGGAGACAATTTTAAATTCACCTTTTTGCTATTAAGTCTATGGATATTTGATACTTATCAAACTATAATAATGATATTGTGTTAATCTAATTATAAGAAATTAATATTAAATAATTATGTACCATGTGCCAGGCACTGTGCAGGACACTGTGCAACCAATCTCAGGAATAGATATTCTCATCCCATTTTCATAATGATGAAATATTTACTAAGGGATTTTGTGTAACTTCTTCAATGTTGCTGAACCCACAGGGGCTGCTAATCTGTGTCCACCTTTTTCTGACTCTCAATTATTTTTCTCCCCTACACCTTACCCTGCCTTAACCCAATCTGCTCATTGCTAAAGGCATACTAGCTGGATCCTTTGGGAAGGGCTTTTAATTCATGTTCTTTCTTTGTTCACCTGATACTCTAGGGGCTTAGAGACCACATGCACAGCGCTTCAGAGCCCCCGTCACTAACAGCAAAACGCAGTAGCATAGAGAAGCCATAGGGATAGCTAATGTCACTTACTCTAAATCTTTTGTGCAATTTTATAATTTTCCCCATTATGTATCCAATATACGGTTAAATGTAAGTCAGCCTGTCTCAGATCTGGTACCTAGTAAATATTTATTTAATGAGTAAAGGAAGGTATCAATGAATGGTACATTCTATGTGACCATTCTACTTTTTCCAATTTTCCAGTAAAAGTACCTCAAATATCTCTTCTTATGTGTTCTGCTCATGGAAATCCAAGAGCACTGTAAGTGTATAGGAATATTAGAATTAATGGATATAATTAATTATATTTCTAAGATCCAGATACAACCTACTGAATATCAAAGAATGAGTCCACATAGGTAGGTTTCACACACATTTTTCAATGCAAAACAAGCTAAAATGTCAAAGTAATAGGTGGCAAAATCGAGTTGCTCCATGGAGAGGATGATTTATATACCTTGCTTTATCAAAAGACAAATTTGAGTACAGCTTTTTTCCCTATTAGCTTATCTTACCCTCCTGGTTTGCTAGCCTAATGACACTTCATGTTTTTTTTCTTCATTTCAAATCCTATCCACTATGAAATAAGTCAGTGATATATATTTTACTGGAGCCACCAAATCAGTTCATTGGAAATCCATTTGATATGGCCTAGAAAGCTTTGTTTATATTGTGAGAAACATCAGTATTAAAAGCTTTCTGTATGATTATTAAGCCCTCCATAGCCTCTATTGTTGGATGCCTTTTAATACATGTTTCTTAGTTTCCTTGGTTAATGCTTCCATTTAGAATTGAGTTGGAAGAACCATGTGCAATAGCTTCTATATATGGTCTTCCAAGACTCATTCAATTCCAATCTTTAACATTAAGGGTTTTCTGTGTCACAAATGGCCCAATTGTTTAAACCACTTACCTGTCATACAATAAGCACAATATAATTTTTTCAAAGAATAAGTATCATCCACTCCATCATTCTTATTTAGCTCTAGTCATGGGTGGTGGTTAGTTTCATTTACTTGGTCACTGTCCTAACAGTGTTAGAAATTATTACATCAGATTCAGAGATACCAATTTATTCTACTCAGTGGCATACAGCAAGGAAGCTTTCAAACAATTACTGTCACCTGAATTTATTTGAGAAGTACTCAATCAATCTCATTGTTGGCTTCATATGATACTGTCTTCATCTAAAGAGTTTTTCACATATATTAAATAATTTGATCCAAACAACCATGATGCTATAGATGAGGTGGGTATTTTTTATTTCTATGACAATCGAAGGATCAGAAAGTTTAAATGACTATGAATTCACACAGGTAGTTATTGGAACAGGGAACATATAAAGTCATACCTATTCTCCAATGTTTTACTATGTGTGTTAATCAGCTTTGTACTACCAGTTACAAAATATCTGAAATAATCAACTTATAAAAAGGAAGGGTTTATTTTGGCTCACAGTTTCAAAGGTTTCACTCCATGGTTACTTGGCCCCACAGCCTTTGTGACAAGATGGCAGCACATCATGGCATGAGCACATGGTGGAGCAGAGACTCTTTCTTCATGGACACAATAAAGCAAAAAGAGAGAGAAGAAGGGACTGAAGTCCCAATATCCCCTGCAAGGGCACTCTTCCAGGGATCCCACTTCCCCACTACTGGGACCCACCTCTAAAAGGTTCACCACCTCCCCACAGTGCTGAGGGCTGGCAACCAAGCCTTTAACATATGGGCCTCTGGGGGACATTAATTCAAATCATAGCACTATGCTATGTCACCAGTGTTTACGGAGGGTTTACTAAGTGTACAACACACACCTTCCAAACACTCACTAACTCACCAAATAAGACAAACACATGTGAAGGAAAGAAGCAACGCTATCACTCAAATGATCTATTTCTATATATTTCTATAGTTTATTATTATCAGTATTTCCTAACATATATAGCCTAAGGATTAATGAAGAAAATAATCAAATCTTTGGGAACTGTGTGAGAATGAAGCATTCAGGAAATGTGAGGCACTGCTACTACAGTTGTTAAAAATACAGGGAAGTCAAGCAGTGGCAAAATGCTTGTAATATACTGACTATCACAACTCCTACAGCTCCCACTGATGTAACTAGCCAACTTCACAACTGAAAACACTGCACTGAAAACATGCCAAAATAATTTACATTCCCAGTAAACATTCTTTAGTTTGCTTTTTGAATCAAGTTAAAATTTCTAATTGTTTAGTGAGTGAACTCTAAAGCCCAAATCTTTATATCCCAAAGAACCACTTCTGTTCAGTCTAGTATGAATACTGATTAAATTTATAGCAATTGAATCACATAGTCAAATATTGGATCTTCAAGTAAAAGACTGGTCTATGTAAATTCTATGTCAGTTAGTTCACCATCTCTAAATAACAAACACCAATATCCCCAAATACCTTCTTTATGTTTGTGCAGAGAAGGTGATGGTCAGGCAAGATGTGTAACAACACAACACAGTGGGCATTGAAATACGGGGCAAGGGCACAACAATGTCTTCTGGAATTAAGTGATGCAGAGGCCTTGTAAGCAATGTAGGTAAAAGTAATTGTTTCTTATTAGCAGTAGAGAAAATATGATATAAAAATCTGAAGTGATCCTGACTGTAGAGAGCAATAAAGACCCATTACATAGATGAAACATTGTATGGAGTGTGTCAAGGAGAGTTAAATGAAAGATTTTGAGTTATGACTCCATTAGGATAGTAATAGGATGGCATACAAAATTATCAGCTGCATAAGGTTGGTACCAATTTCTGAAACAAAACAGGTACCATCCTAGAGAAATGGACAATATGTGACAGATGTCAACAAAATTATATTCAGGACAGGAATGAAGTGTTTAGGCCACAACAGCTAACTATTGCCATTGCATTATATTTTCTAAGTTTATACACTATTAAGTTAGGACGTTAGGATGCAGTTGTAAAAGTGATCAGTCTATTGGAAAATCACGCTTTTTGTTCTCTTCTGAGTAGGTGGGTATGGAATTTCTACAGTATTCAAAGAAGACTGTCTGGAAATTGTACAAAAATATAGGATCAGAAGAGAACTATTGAAGGAAGTTATAATTATCTTATGCATTTAAAGTTAAATTTCTACCTTTAAATAAAGTATTTATATACACACTTACATACACATTCTCCAACTTTTCTTAGAAATATACCCTAATATTTAACCCTCACTTTTAGAAAAACTCATAATTCTTATTGCTAAGAGTTATATCAGGCTTATGCTAAAAAATACATAGTAGGAGAAATTATACAACAGTTTTTTCCTATATTCAAATATGTCTTAGCATTACAGATTATGCTAATATTCAAGGGTTCTTAATATTCAAGGGCTTTCCCACCAACTACTGACTCTAACTTACCAAGCCCTCATTCAAAAATACTCTCTTTTCCTGAGTGTAATTAAGTCCACTGTTTGTCTCTAAACAAACAAAAATTCATTTCTGACTAATTAATGAACTGCATCATTTTTTGATCATCTTTTTTTATGGGTGCTTCTGTCAAACATGTATAAAATTTGTAGGTGCTTATTATTATGACATAAAAGAATCTGATTATGAGATTTTATTCATTGCCCTTTTATTCCACTTTGCAATGTGAGTTAAAATACAATCTTGCCAAACTTTGTTTGATGTGAGAAGGCCTGAAGTATACAGCACCAGAAAAAACAATATACTTGGACTCCAGAAAGTATGAATTTGAGGAGATTTGGCTAGGAGCTCATCAGTTTATTTTCAAAAATATATTAAAGATGGTATGATTTGTGAATTATATTATGAACCAAAAAAGTTAAGGACCTGCTCAGTCTTTGTAGAATTTTCAGTTGCAAGAAGTTCATATGCTGAGAATAAACTCAGTTATTTACATAACAAAGTCATTTAAAGATGTTACTACTAGTTAAAATTATTTGCTCAAGTTGAAGTTGGTGTCACCACTGATTTTAAGTCTAGGAATAAATATTATGTCAACCATGGAAGGCCTTTCAAAATTACTTTCCTTTTACTCCTTTTTACTCTGACAGCTCTCTAATCCCCAGACAACAGAATGATACATAAGAACAAACTCTTAAGAGTTTAAAATGTGTTTCATCAATAATAATCACAGTAGTAATCAATAATAATTATAGCTTACTTTTATTGAGATGCTCTAAGTTTCACCTAAACTTTCTCATTTAATTTTTATAATAATTCTGAAGTAGATCAAAACAATTACAATATTACCATCAACAAAAATAAAATTACAAAAATAATGCCAACACTACTTTATGTTCTTATCTGTACTTACTCTGAAACTCACAGAAAACCAAGGAGTTAGGTACTAGAGAGATATTTTCCTCATTTTATGGAACAGGACATTGAGACATACAGAAGTTATGTATGAGGGCCTCTGATTGGGTTTTTCTTAACAACACTGAATAAGCAGAACTGAAAAGCTACTGGAAAGCACAACAAGGTTTAGACACAGATAGTTTGGTTTCAGAATCTGTGCTTGTTACCATTACACTACACTGCCTCTTCATTCTGTCAAGCAAATTCTGTGAAACAAGTCCTAGTTTATTAGATCCACTTTACAAATGAGGAAACTGAAGTGCAGAGAATTTAAGTGATTTAAATAAGATTATGTAGCTCAGGAATTGGCAACACTTTTCAGTAAATGGCCAGTGAGTTAGTATTTTCAGCTTTTCAGACCATGAAGTCTTTCTTACAACAACTCACCACTGCTTGTATAGCACAAAAGGCAGCCACAGATAACACATAAATAAATTATGGGGCTATGCTCCAATAAACCTTCATTTATGAACATAGAAATTTGAGTTTTATTTAATTTTCCTTACATTGCAAAATATCATTCCTTTTTCCCAACTTAAAAAAAAAATGTAGTTGTAAATGGACAGCATGCCTTTATTTTACTTATTTTGTGGTACTAAGGATTGAACCCAGGGCATCACACATGCCAGCTAGTGCTCTGACACTGAGCTCCAACCTCAGCCCCTTTTGAACTTTTTAACAGTGTATAGTCCATAGAATAAAGTTGGAACATCAGCTATGGTTTGTCTACTTAGCGATACTTGGTGATCATTGGAGCTGATATACTAGTTCCAGATAATCTCCAAAGCTTATATTCCTAACCACTGTGATTTAATGACACACTGCTCAGACTTGAACTTACGTAGGAACCTGACTAAAATGCACCTCTTTAGAGTCCTATGAACACTTCTCGGCACTGAAATCTACACATCCAATTTTATGCTGCTGTCCACAAGGAAGTGCTGAAAAGTTCATGATTTCCAAGCATACTTTGAATAATAAAATTTACCCCATCATATGGGGGTGCCAATTCACTTGGTGAATAGGAAAGAAAAAAACTAGATAACCCATATTTTGTTAGTTCCAAGGGAACACTTTACTGAAATTCACATGAAATATAATAGATATATATTTCTTACTAGGTTTATGATAGCATAGTTCAACTAAGTAATCTAAATTTTGCTTTTGGACAGCTTTTCTGCCTGTCACTGACAGTTGAGGGGTCATCTCAGTGGCAGAGAAAGGCACAGGCACAAAATGAATGAGGGCCTCTCATTGGGTTTTTCTTAACAACATTGAATAAGCAGAACTGAAACAGTTCCCTCTGATGAGAATTCTCATGTTAAATGCAGAGGAACAAACTGATCAGCAATTGTTTTAAGTTTGCAGTACACTTTTGTATTCTTCAAGTTTACCTCCCCAAAATTGGGAATAATAATTCTCTTTAGAAATCACTGCACTTTCCATTAGAAATTATATACTGTTAAATCCTACTTTATTAAAATGTCTTTTTCCTCTAGAAATTTTGGATACATCACATGGCTTTTTTTGTTTTTACAGCCTTTCAGAAGAAAAAAAAGACATATACTTTGTGTTCAAGGAAAGCCTTTATGGTTATCTTGGGAGTTTATTATTTTACATAACAAAAGGTTACATTTAGTTTTCTTTTAAACCTACAATCTAGTACTCAGAACCCTAACATTTGTTTTATTTTTCTGAAGAAACCCTGAGATGTGTAATGAGAGCATTTGCTGCCTAAACAAAACACTGTTTTTTTTCCTAGACTTTTCAAGTGGTGTTTTCAAAGGCACTAGGAGAAAGGCTGAGGTTGTGTGATGACTACCATTAGGATGTGGTGACATTCTTTGACCTTTATTTAATCACCATCATTAAAAGGCATTTACCAGGTGTCCAGTTGTGGCAACAGCTTATTTGTGCTGTGGCATTAAGTTCCATCCTGCCTGAGGCCTAGAAGAAAACTTGAGTGATCAACATGAACTTGCAACTAAGAACCTACTGAACCCACAGGGAAAAAGTTTCCTCTCTTTTTCCAAACAATAAAAACAAAATGTTATAACCTTCCTTGTCAAACATTTTGACTGAAAGACCTGACCAGAAAAACTGTAGAGAAGGAAAAGTTTATTTAGAGAAAAGTTTGTTTATTTATTTATTTATTTATTTATTTCAGAGGTCTCAGTCCATAAGTGGCTGGCTCCATTCCTCAGGGCTCAAGGTGAGGCAGGACATCAGGGCGGAAAAGTGTGGCAAAGGGAAGCAGATCACATGATGATCAGAAAGCAGAGAGAGAAACACTCCACTCTCCAGATACAAAATATGTATCCCATTGCCATGTCCCAAAGAAACCACTTCCTCCAGCCCCACCCCATCTGCCTCCAGGTCACATTCAATTAATCCCATCAGGGAATCAATTCACTGGTTAGGTTAAGGCTATAGCCCAATCATTTCTCTATAAACCTTCTTGCATTGTCTCACATGTTAGCTTTTGGGAGACACCTCACATCCAAACCATAACAATTGGAAAATTCAATGGTTATCCAGGTTGGAAAGTTTGCAATGTGTCTCCCTGGTTAGAAATAAATCCAACCAAACCAAAAACTCAAGAGTATGAGGTTAAGAACTGTTGTAAACAATTAGGAATCTGTACCTGAGACCAGAAGAACATATGAAATGAGACTACTGACTTCTGTGGAGGCAAGTTCCTAAGAAAGACAACCACAGAACACTGATACTTAGATGAAGGGAAAATGTGGATATTAAATTTAGAAATTAAGAATATTAATTTTTTATTTATTATTTATTATTTATAGAATTGCTAAATTAATGCAATTTAATTGTTTAAGCCTTCTCCATGATCTGAGCACAGGATAGAAAGGTATTTGTTTGACTATAGATGCATCTTTTACACTTATAATTAATTTTTATTATATATTAGAGAGCATTTTACCATTTAAGGTGTGTATACCCTCCTTATCATAATTGCGTGACTTACAGGAACAAACTTTCTCCTCTCTCACTGAAGCTACACCCAAATCCCATGGTTGGGCATGTGATCCAGGCCTAAGATCCTTAAATTATTTTCCTTTGCCCCACCTATTGTTCAGGAATAAGCATGTTACCAAATCATACATGGGCAAATATATACATTGTTGTTTCTGGGAAAGGTATTCTTCTTCTCATTGTTCTCAAAAATCCAAGAAGACCAAGACAAAATTTCTGCTTCCATTTTTCTAACACATGAAGACAGTGTCCACAAACAGGAGTAATTGGCAAGACAAGGTAAGAAATAAGTCTTAATGTTCTTTAATCTCTGATCTAGTAGATCCTGAAATTTGGGCTTCCCAGCATACATGAGCCAATAAAGTCATTTTTTCTCCTTAAGTCATTATGACTATAGTTCATTTTAAAATTTGATACTAGGAGTCTTGATACCATGATTTAAAATTAAATGACATGCCAGGCGCAGTGGCAGAGGCCCATAATCTCAGCAGCTCAGGAGGGTGAGGCAGGAGGACAGAAAGTTCAGTGTCAGCCTCTGCAAAAAACAAGGCATTAAGCAACTTAGTCAGACCCTGTCACTAAATAAAATACAAAACAGGGCTGGGGATGAGCTCAGTGGTCTAGTGCCCCTGAGTTCAATTCCTGGTATCAAAAAAAAAAAATTAAATGACACAATATTCTCTTTTTAATACACTACTTGTTATGATTTTCATTTAAACTTTCATGTAATAGTTTTATAATGAAAAACTCCAGTCAATAGTGAGCTCTGTCTTATCTTAGCCTGCCTGTGTAGGATTTGAGGTGAGGGATTATGTCATGTATGTATTTATATTTCCCAAAGCACCTGACTATATAATATTTTTGTTTGATTTACTGATTCTCCTTTTTATTTGTGAGTAAGATACCCTCAGTAAATTTAAATTAGGAAAAAATACCAGCCCAATATTGCTCAAAACATGGTCTTTGAGATTATATATGTTGTCATATGGAATATTAATACTTTTTGAACACATGCTCCGTAGCTTATCATATTCCAATAAACAAGGAGTATTCATTTTGCATTTTCTGAAGGCGATTAGGAAGAAACATTATGCAAAATAACTAGCCATTTCTCTTTAAAAGTAGCAAGGTCATGGAAAACAAGGAAAGATTGACAGTTTGGGGGACATTAAGAAGACATAACAAAGCACGGTGTGGGATCTTGAATTGGATCTTGAACTAAAAAAGAAAAAAAAAGACAATGTTGTAAACACTAAAGAAATTCTAATAAGGTCTTAGTTAATAGTATTCCACTGTGTTAGTCAGTTTTTCCCCACCTGTGAACAAAATACCCAAGAAGAACTACTTAGATGAAAAATGCTTAATCTTGGTCTCACGGTTTCTGAGGTCTCAGTCCATGGTCAGCTGACTCCATAGCTCTGGGTCCAGAGTGAGGCAGAACATTATGGCAGAAGGGCATGACCAAGGAAAGCTGCTCAGCAAATGGCAGCCAGGAAGCAAAGAGAGATTGAGAAGCAAGGGACAAAAATAATCCCTGAAGTCAAGCCCCCAGTGACCTACTTCCTCTAGCCATGCCCTACTTGCCAACAGTTAACACCCAGTAATCCATTCAAATTATTAATCTATCAAGTGGATTAATTCACTGATTAGGTTAAAGCTCTTGTAATGTAGTGATGTAAACAACTCACCTCTGAACATTCTGGCACTAACACAGGAGCTTTTGGGGACACCTGATATTTAAACCATAACATATATCTATGCCAATTACTGAGTTTCAATAACTGAACTACAATAATGTCCTATATTTACATTAGGGGAAGCTTGGTGAAGGTAATAATGGGATCACTGATGATTCTGTAACTTCTCTTTAAGTCTAAAATTGTTTCAAAATAAATGGTAAAATCAAGAGTATTATTCTCTTCAGAGTTGATTGAATATATACCAATGATGTTGTTTTTGACTCAAATATATTGAGAATGTTTCAGAATTGCCTTCAGATCAAACTTTCAAAATAATAAAGCAATCTCTCATTATGTTATAGTTAGAATCATTAGCATAGTTTCTTGCCTTATGTACATGAAGGCATTGAAGAAAATTCAGTATTGGGAATAATCAAGGATGTGATCCATAGAAGCTGGGCTGTACTTCACCCTCAGATCTACAGTTAAGGAGTGATCTGGTCTTTTTATACTCAATATACCAAGAAAGAGAGGTTAATATGAAAGTGTTTTAACTGTAAGTACAAGAGGTAAAATTGAAGAAAATAAAGTTATTTTAAAAATACTGGGGTCAGAGTGCAGTAGTCTTGCCTGTCAGGTTGAAAGGTTTAGGCTGGATTGTGAAGGCAGAGGACTGCTACTCAAGGTTCTTAAGGAGAGTGAGGAAAAATTCTCTAATCAATTTTTGGAGAAACCCCTTTCTCAAGTCAATGATGACCCATTATTAAAATTAATAATTCTCCATTTGTATACTAGCTTACATATCCTCTCACCTAACACTCCAATAAATTACTTCCTCTTTCTTCTGCTAATAATCTTTCCCTTTCTACTGAACTATTAACATCTGCATACAAAAACATACTGTTATCTCCCTCATAAGTATCTTGATCTTACTTCTCTAGCTAGCTACTGTCCAATTTCTGAGCCACCATTAGAGCAAACCATCTCAAATGAGTCAAGAAACATATCCATTCATAATTATTATCTTCAATTTTCTTTCAAATTCTCAAATCTGTTCTGATCAAGCTTTCACTCCCATCATGCCACCAAAACTGCTCACATCAAAGTCACCAATGACCTCCTCAGTACTTTCACATTACTTGTCCCTGCTGCAGCAGATGACACAGTTATCACTGCCTCTTCCTTCGCACCTTCTTTCAGGTATCATCTAAGAAGATACCACCCTCAATTGTCTTTCCACATAACTTCATCCATCACTTCCTCACAGTCTCTTGCTCCATCCTTCTCTTCTCCCTGACCCATCATTGTTGGATTAGTCCTTGGTCTTTTCTCTTTTGTACCTACACTCACTGCCTCAGTAAAACCATGGCACTAAGAACCATTTATATGTTAACAACTTCCAAACATATCTCCAGATCAGACCTCTCCCAAAGCCTCCAAAACCTATTGTCATCTCCACTGGATACCAAACAGTCATCAGAAACTCAACATGTCCAGAATAAACTTCTTGCCTTCAAACTCTTCCACTCAAATCAAAGCCTTTCCATCTCAGTTGATGGGGGAAAAAAGGAGGAGGAGGAGGAAGAGAAGAAGGAAGAGGAGGAGAAGGGGGGAGGGAAGGGGAAGGGGGAGGGGAGTTGGGGAGGGGAAGGGGGGAAGAAGAAAGAAGCATTCTTTCAGTTGCTCAGGCAAAAATACTTGGACTTATCCTTGATTCTTGTCTTTTAATCACACCCACATCCAATCTGCCACCCAAACTTAGCTATATATTCAAAATACAAGAATAACTGGAAGAATATTTTTAATTCCATATTTCTGGTGGAGCATCCTCTGGTTTTAATACACAGACATCATATAATGTATCCATTTTTGGTAGGATTCTATGACAAAATGTTACATTTACAGGTCATATCCTCTGTTCAATATCCTGCAATGGTTTCCTTTTGTTTTGAAAGAATAATCAAAGCTCTAAAAGACTTACCCCAATCATGAATATGCTTCCCCCAACTGTATTGCTGCTCTGACATTCTTTCCTACTTTTCTTCCTCCAAATCATTCTGCTGCCTACCCTGACTTCTTTGCTATCATTCAAATGGGTCACATGTCCCTGTTTTGTTAGCTATTCAGAGAGGTCTTCCTTGAACATCATAACCAAAGCAAATTCCATATTCTGTTCAGTTTTCTCCATAGCACTTGTCACTTTCTGATTTTACTTCCTATTTACATATTTATTTTCTGACCATACTCATTAAAATTGAAGTTATACTATAGGTAAGGACCTTATTGGCCTTGTTCATAGAAGTATCACCATGGCCCAGGATGAAGACTGGTGATGGATGAGCATTTATCAAATGAGCAGATAAAGAATGAAAAAAATCTATATCACTACTTCTCTTTCTATCTCCTTCTCTAAATGATGGCCACCATGGGAAATAGGTTAGAAATGTATCCATCAATCTGTTTCTGTCACTCTCTAGCTCTGTACAAACTCTAACTTCATACTTCAACTGAATCTAACTTGGAATTACTCAGATTAATTACTGAATTAGTGTTTAAACACAAAGAAATAATTAGCAAAACATTTCCATTTTCCACTGGTAGCAGTATTATTTGTATGCCTGAAATTATGGGTTTAGTAACTGTCAACATTATCGCCAAAACAGATCAGATTCTTGAAGTTCAGAAATGTGAGAATCATATTGGGAAAGACAGTTCTCCATGGATCTCCGTACATGTCTCAATGGAAACACCAAGAAGGTAAGGCCCCTATTGTTCTTTACCCAGCCACATCTCAGTGTGTATTCTTGTGAGTGAACTTGGTAGATGAAATAATGACACTTCCCTGGACAAAGGTTTGCTTTCTGCTTACTATAAAAGCACTGGAACTCAAAAGCTCAATGTTCATCTATAAGTGCAGGAATCATCTGGGTCCACACATGTCACCTGGGGAGACACAGAGACCAGAAGCATGGACTTGGGCTGATGTTCAGGCTGCTTGATAGTCCATCAGTAAACAATCACTCTGCGTTCATCCATGAAGCAGTAACAGGCTTAGTACTTGCAAACAGGGTAAAAATAACTCTCAGGTCCAATAAATGCCACTACTATATTTTTCAGCAAGTATTCATTTTTGGTCAAAATGGTCACAGAATTACAGCTTTTAGCAAGGAAAAAACCTCCAAAATATCACTAAAAGCAAGCCCACAATTAATAAACATGTTGATTCTTGCTAACCAACATAGAGCGGGGGAAGCAAGTGAAGAGTAGATTCAGCCACTGACCTGAACTTGAAAAGCTTTGGTCATTTCATCTCTTAACAATGGATTAAGTACTCTGGAAGGTGGTTTAGAAATGGGAAAAGACAGGATTTTTAGATAGACTTGGGCTCAAAACTTTATATTACCATTTACTAGAAGCAAGTTTTCTTTATGTAAAAACTAAGGAGGGTATTCTTTGGATTACAAGGTACTGGGGTACAGATGTGGCTTAAAACACCTAGCACCAGACCTGAAATACAGTAAGCAGTCATTAAATATCATTGGGTATAAAATGTACAAAATGAAATCTATCTGGCAACAACGGTGTATCTTAGTATGTCAAATTGTATTCATTTTCTGTCTACTCATTTAAGTGTGTATTCAGTATCCATTATCAGGATATGATTTGTATAAAGAAAAATAATATTTATTGAGACCTTCCTATGACACAAATTTGTGATATGTGTTTTCAAATATAACTAAATTATATAAAGTACACTGAAAATTGACTCAGTGGCAAAGCTTGACCCTGTTATCATAATTCTACTCTCTTCACATCTGTATTTTGTACAACATTATTTTTCCTCTGGGGAGAAATCAATACATGTAAACTGAATTGGAAATACATTATATTCTTGTAAATGACATTTAGAAGGATATAAATAATTAAATAAAAGCCACACATGTATATAATCACATAATTTATAGATTTATTTTTTTACGTTCCAAAAATCAAGATGACCAAATTATACTATTATGGAATGTAAACTATTTGGATTTAAAAAAAAAAACAAAAAAAAAACAACAGTTTTTGAAGGCAAAGTCCTCTTTGCTAACCTCCCTCTAAAATATGTCTCTAGGTGGAACAATTCCTGTTCCAAACTAATCATATTATTATTTCCTTCCTGTTTCTACAATATTTTCTAAGCTTGTCCAATGAACATTTAATGTCATGAAACAATGATTAATGTTCATTTTATTAAATTCAGCCAGCGTGCGGAATAAGAAGCTAAGCTTCTAAACTGTGTTCAGCATACAAGATACAAAGATATTTTCTAAAGACATAAGATCCTGTTGAGGAGCAATTGGTCTAGTAATGAAAACAGATGTGTCAACTGTAAATATGTAGACTAGCAGGAGATTATCCAGGGCAGTGGAGATGAACCTCTCTGGACAATGACTGTAGGCAAGGCTTTTAACAGAAGATTCAGTCTCATCTATGAATGAGTAAATTTGAGAATCAAAATAGCTTACTATATGTCACATAGCTCAGTCATGGAACTCTGGAGAATAGAACCCAATTTCTAAATCATCTCTTGGATACAGTACTCTAATGGTATCCTGCCGTTATGTTCAAGTTGCTCATTCTTAATCTAGGAATATAGAAAAAAAGGAGGCTAAAACATAATGATGCTCCTCAGATTATTAATGACAACTCTCATTCTCCAGAATGAGAAAATCTGATCTGTTTTGGAGATAATGTTGACAGTTACTAAACCCATAATTTCAGGCATCCAAATAATACTGTTACCAGTGGAAAATGGAAATGTTTTGCTAATTATTTATTTGTGTTTAAACATTAATTCAGTAATTTTCAGAAGACAAAATCTACACCATCATCCTTGATCCTTCTCTCACATTCCACAATTGGACCCTCATCAGATCATTCAGGTGTATTCTCAAAACAGATCTTCAACTTGTCCACTTATCATCTCATGCTCCCATCACTACTAATTGTGGCCCAAGTCAAGATCATCTCTAACCTGGTCTTTTTTGTTTTGCTCCAATCCAATCTCAATCTAACAGTGAGGAAAATCCTGCTAAAATGTCAATCTGATCTCATCATTGTCCAGTACCCTCCTGTGGTTTCCCATTTCACTTGAACTTCATATCCAAGTCTCCAGGATGACCTACAAGACTCCGCAGGGCCACAGAGACAGGCCTCCTACCTTCTGTCTTTGTGTTCTCATCTCTCCCTCACCCTCTGCCCTACCTGCCACACTAATGACTCCATTTTTAAACCACACTGTCCTCTTCTTGTTCTTCAAGGGCACCAGGCACGCTCCAGGCTCATACCTTTGTACTTTCTGTTCCTTCCATTTGGGATACACATCTCCCAGAAGATTCCAGCTAGCTTTCCTCATTTCTTCCAGTATTGATCTAAAATTTACATTTATAGTAAGGCTTTCCATGTCCAAATCATCTAAAAGCTCATGCCACCCAACATGCTATATCTTCCTCCTCTATTTTATTTTTCTCCTTAGCACAGAAAAAAATTGTCAAGTACATTTTACTTAGGTGTCATGCTTATCTATCCACCCTCCTCCATGAAGGCAGAAACTTTTATCTGTTTTCTTACCTTACCTATCATGCCTAATATATAGGAGCTATCCGATAAATGATCATTGAATGAATGAAAGAATGAGCATGGTTGTAGTGATGGCAAAGAACAGGCCCAGGCTCAGTGATACAAAATAAAGCAAGCAATGACCATCCACAGTGATTGTGGAACCATGCCTGATATATATTCGGAGCTAAATAAATATTTGTCAAATTAAAGAATGAATAAAAAAAAATAAGGAAGTTTCTTTCAGCAGAGTAAGAAGATTTCCATTCAGCAACTGTGGAATTAACACAACAACAAAAAAGAGTCTCTCATATTTCTACGGTGCTAATGCCAGTGAATTTGGGGACAGCTCCTGTGGATAGCTGCATTAGGCTGACCTTTGTCATGTCAAAAGCTCCTTCACTCTAAGAAAATAGTAGTGAAATAGAAGTCAGAAAATAGTTTCCTCTTTATATCTTCTTAAATATTTGCATTTTTTTTTAAAAAGCAAGACCCTATACAAAGGGCAGTGATCCTCCCCTCTTCTCCCAGATGCCCATACCTAAGGCATTTTGTGGGGGACGAGGGGCTTAGAAAGAGAGAACTTAAGATTTTTTTCACTATAGCTTAAATCACTCAATCAACTGTGCTATCAGTTTTCTCATCACAGAATTAGAATGAAAATATGTACATCACAAGATGTTTTGAGGATAAGTGTAAAACTGGGCTTGGACATATTTTGTAAGACATAAAGTGTTATTATTGTCAAGGAAACCTCTATGGGATATAGTAAAAAAGATTCTGGGCTCAAGTTAATTAGCTACAACCAGTCAAAAAAAATGAGAGTGTAATAGGGATTCTTAGAAATTAGTATGCTTAAACAAAATCAATACACAAATAAGAGAATAAAATGATAGGCAAATTCACTCAACTGTGAAGGCAAATAGAGGAGGTCCTGTAACACATTCTGCAATCAGAAAGACCTATGATTTCTGAATGAAATCAATTATGTATCCATGAAGAAATGGAGACTGTGAGCAAAAATGTACTCTGCTACCTAGATGAGTCAGGATTAGAGCTCAGATTTTCTATTCCTAGTTTAAGACTCCATACTATGGCAAAATGAGCATTTACTGAGCTCTTCCTACCTGCCAGTGGTACCCTAACCACTTTAAATGAGCAGCAGCATGATGCTGCTGGTGCTTTTACAATGCCTACCTCACTAACAGGCAGTTGAATCAAAGACAAGGGGAGCAACTTACCAGGGTCACACACCCCAAAAGTGGCTGAGCTAGGATGAACCAAAGCAGAATGACAGCCTTTCAGTGCCCTCAAACTCCACATCACCTGTCTAAACACAGGTGATTGCCCAAAATTCTACTGTGCATTCTCATCATGCAAAATTAGTTCCTGGAATAGAATAATATTAGCACAATAATGCAGAACCTTCAAAGGTCACAGAGCAAAAACAGAGATATGGTATGTTTGTGGATTTAAAAATTCATCAAGGGAGATGGAGATGAGAAAAATGTGTCTAAGTGGGTCCATTATTTATAGGGAGTACATGATTATTAAAAGTATTGAGAAATGCTGTCTTCATTTGATACCTGACTTATCTCAGAAAATCTGAATGTTTACTCCATGTAGTAAATTGAGAATGAGTTGAATAAGCCAAGCTCCTGTTAAGCCCTTTCCAGTAACCCTTAGGAACTCTTGAAGTTGGAGGTTCATGGGAGAAATTAAGTAAGGAGGGATCTGGCCCTATTAGGGTTGACACCCAGCCTCCATATTTATTTTTTTGCAGGTTTTTTAGACAGGCTATTTTGTTTCTCTAAATTGAATGACATATGGGTTTAGGGAAACAGGTATTCATTCTTGAAGAGGAGGTCCACCACTTATTAGTATCGGTAAATCATTTTATACCCTCTGAACCACAGAAGTGTTATCTACAAAGTGGAAATGAAAAATGAGAGGGAAAGAATAAACAACGAAGAAGTATAAAAAAGTAAGGTCCTGTTATTGAAAGGAATATAGGTGTCTGAACTGCTAAATAATTGCTGGAATGTGGTAATAATTTGAATGCACCTCTATATTTTATCACATAGGATGGTCATTGTTAGATCCCTTCAGCACATGGGAAAAAAGCAGTTCAGAATGTTTAACACATCATCAAGGTCACAAAATTAGTAAGTGTCAGAATCAAGTGTTCTAACTCCTGATGCAATGCTCTTTGTGGCAAATCTTTGGGTCTGTGGTACAGAATCAGTGTGGCAGAATTTGTTGGCTTTCTAATATATGAACCATTTTTACAGTAACAAAATAAATGATGATGCTGAGAACTTGAGGAAATGTTCTCACCAAGATAACGTTTTTTGCTGACTGAAACTCATTCTTCATGGACTCTGTCTCATTAGACTTTCAAATAGTTCATCCAAAGTCTTGTACTGCATTTGCTATTTACTCCTTGAGTGAAGCAACATTACTTTCCTTATGTTCACCACAGGAATTAAAGAGGACATGAATAGGTCAGGATTGAAATGGAAGTGGGAAAATAACACCTTCAATACAGAAATAGTAATTAAAAAGAACACAATATCTCATTTACACTTTAGTATGTTGCTTAAAGCATAATAATCCGGTAAACCCTGTGACCTTTAAAGTTTAATAAAGACTACTGTAGGAGTGTGAATATATGAATTTGGGAAATCTAAAACTTCTTTTCTCTTAAATTATTTGAATTCTACTAAATTATTTATGGAAATAGAAATTTCTGGAACATATTATTATCCTTTTAATTAACTGCTTTAATTCAAGACACTTCAGACCTACAGACCAACCAACAATCAAACACCAGTCTATGCGTTCACCCATGATATTATTTATATGCATGAGCTCATATATTGTTACTACTAATTAAAAAAATTATAAATATAAAGGGAAATAAGTCCATCGGTAAACCAAGTTCCTTTAAAGTGAGTCAGTGCCCTTTTCTCTAAACACAAGCCTCAAAAATAAAAGTTCAGCCAATATCTTTATGTGTTTTAATTTGGATGTTCCTTATCGATGTTAATGAACAACTGTGTTATTAGTCAGGTCTGATTCACACTCATTAATGAGTAACTTCCTTTGGTGCAATAGAAATACCCATTCCTTATATTTTTTGCAACACTTTTCATGCATTATCTATTTGATCTGCATAACACTATGTGAGGAGCAAATAGGCATTATTGTCAATTTACCAAAAAAGAAATGGAGAATCAACAAGAATCCTTTATTTTCAGGTTTAAAATAAGTTTCATGGCCATTTATTTGAACTACATACTGAAAGTCTGACTCCCCTCCAAAATTCCCATTTTATATTTAAATACATTTGGAGAAAGGGAACTCACAGTCCAAGATTCTCACCACGGACATATGTGAATTTGAGTAAATGTTTCCTCATGATGAGCTGAAATCCATTCACTTAATCTCAAACCACTGGCCCTTATTTACCTTTAATGCATTACAGGACAAATTAACTACTCTTGGACAAACATTCTCAACACATGTGCTGTGCTCTTCCGTCCCCCTAGGATTCTTTCCTTCAAGCTAAATATTCTAATGATTATTCAATTCTTCCTCATGTCTTAAGTATATATATATATTAATTTAATATATACCTGCACATTAATTTACATTATCACTTTATGCATAATATATAATATAAAATGTCATTCACTCTTATTTACATATGTAAAACTCTATGAAACATTTTTATATTATTCTACATGATTTTGGCTCATCTTCCAATCACCTGTTTTAGACCACTGTACATAGCTGATACATCAGAGTAAAGGGAAGAATTCTGCCTTACAGCCTTTTCCTGAAATAGAAAAATGGAGAATGTAGCCTGAATTGAAATATTCTAGCTGAGTGCATACTTATTAACTTGCTCTTATAAAATGATAATAACTATGTAATTTTTTTTCACTAGTCATGGTCCTGATTTTGCACAGGCATGAGACACAGGTATCAGCAACTTTTACAGACTGGTTCAAGCCCCTCATCCACCATTAGAGCTGCTTCTGAAACCAGGGCCATGGGAAATTCTCTCACTTTACTTGGTAGGAATGTTTTCAGAATGCCAGGGATGCCAGGGAATGGCACTGAAGGAATGGGACCCAGGTCTTTGTGTCTCCTTAGAATCCACTGCATTGTCTTCTATGCAGTCTCTAGATAACTGGAAGCAGAACACCGGGTATTGGGAATCATGTTTTCTCACATGAAAAGAGGACTAAGGCATTTAATCCTTCACTTGGAAACTGATTGTGAGTACTTTTGAAGGACTAGGCAGCCTTAGGTAGTGTAATCAAAGTCTTTGAAGATATTTCTAGGTATAAAGAGATTCTCAGTGACCCATTCCTTGGGTAAAAAGTATATTGAAGATGAGTGGCAACAGACAAACTGTAATCCATAAGTCTAACACCATCTCTTCCTTATCAACCATTACATCTCTTGCACCTATTTTTTTTTGGGGGGGTGGAGGGTACCAGGGATTGAACTAGTTTGTACTTTATTTGGAGATAGGGTCTCACTGAGTTGCTTAAGACCTCACTTTTGCTGAGGCTGTCTTTGAACCCTGGATCCTCCTGCCTCAGCCTCCAGAGCTGCTGAGATTACAGGCATCCACCACCACACCCCGCTCTTGCACCTATTATTGTGCCTCTACAAAGCAGGCACTCCACACGCAGTGTCTCAAAAGTGGACTAAAATAATAAGTGTATGACTACATGGATTGATAGTCAACAGTCAACTGTACAGCCAGAGGATACCTGTGAATGCACCACCTCCTCTCCATTAGAGCATGTGCTGACTGGTGACACTTGGTGAATAATGAGGGTTTACCATGACATTCACTATAACACAAGGAATAACTTTTATGAAATTAGCAAAGACGTATACTCATTGGCAATTAATGCAGTAGGAAATATCTGGCATGTACAAGTGAAGCTAGGTCATGCCAGATGTATTCAGCTAAATGAGCAACAGATATGCTGCACATGGCCTTTTCAAGTGAAAGGATGCTGTATAAGAGATAATCATAGAGCTGCCCAACGTATTGTTACATTGTTTAATCCAGGATGGATGTTCCAGAGGCTAAAGGAGATGCAAAGAAAAAATTTATATGGAATCATTGTGTAGAGGAAAAATAGTTCATCATAATAAGATTCAATTTGTTTCTTTCCTTCAAATTACATTAATGCTATTAAATAATTTCCAACATAATTATATTATCAATGAGAATGAAACCAGATGGTGGTTCTAGATATAATCAAATTCAATCATTTGAATTTTCTCAACCTTCAATTTTTATTGCATAAAAAGTCCAGTGACTTTTCAGTAAATAATGCTTATTCTACTTCTGCTGAATAAACTAGAATCCCCGAAAATCCTTAATGAAAATCTGTTCAGAAAACAGTCACACTGTGGTATGGTCTTATGACTCAGTGAATAGTTTGCGTTGTCAGAGGAAGGGAAGGAGGATATCTGTGTTCTATTTCGAGCTCTCTCCATCCTCTGGGTGACCTATGATGACTCACATCCCTCTTTCTGAGTTCTTGCAGTGACTCAGAACCTTTTTAAGAAGTTTTCTGTTTAATGCTGTATCAGATCATTTCCTCTGGAAAGTGTCCAACTCCAAATCATCTTTTAAAATTCTTGCTTATATCTGTATTCAAAGAAAAAGTGATTAACTCCTCATGTGTATAGCCTGATGTGAAATATTATTAAATTTACAGAATTTTTAATAGTGAAAAACTAGTGATGGAAATAATAGAGAAAATACTTTGCAAAGTTTTTTAATTACGTTGAACAACACTGAATTTTCTAGCCCAGAAGAAAAAGCCTTATTCGATTTGGGAAATTAGTCTAGCTCTGCCAGGAAAACACTAAATTTATCATCTGTGCTATCAAGTCCAATGGATCACAATCTAAAAACTCATCCTCAAACTGTTCAGTCTACAAGAATTACCCTGATTCCAGGGATTTATCAAAAGGTGTGTGCTTTCAAGAAGGCTGCATCTCTGTCCAGCATTCCATATGACCAACACAGGTTAGACTAGTCGATATTTCCAGGAACACTGCTCCAGAGGTCATTACCTGTTCCTTTGTCAGTATCTCTCTGGGAATTACATTAGCATCAATAAATAGACTGACTGAGTCATTCTGACAGACTCTTGATTTTGAAACTTGTTAGTGAAATTAGAGGGCACATTTTAAGAACTTGCATTTGACCCTGGCTAATGTTTTTTTTTATTACAAGAAAATATTTTAATGAGACTTCAAACTTGCATCTAAAAGTTCTAAAATTGCTTTTAGTTTTATCTTTTTCAGGTTCCAATCTCTGGGTTGTTTTCAGTGTAAAAACTGTGAAGATGCAAATCGTTTCTATTTTCGATATCTTTTGTATTGCTGTGACGAAAATACCTAACAAGAACTACTCAGAGGAAGGAACGTTTTATTTGGGGCTCACAATTTCAGAAGTCTCAGCCCATTGATGGCCAACTCCATGTCTCTAGGCCCAAGTTGAGGCAGCACATTCATAGAGGAAGGGTCCAGTGGAGGATAACTGCTCAGCTCATGGCAGGATCAGGAAGCAGAGAGAGGGAAGGGGGAATGGCCACAGGGAAGACGCACCCCTTCCAGGGCACACCCCCAGTGACCCACCTCATCCAATCATTCCCCATCTGCCTACAGTTACTACTCAGTCAGTCCATTTGTTATGGTTTGAATGTGAGATGTCCCCAAAAAACTCACTTGTGAGACAATGCAAGAAGATTCAGAGAAGAAATAATTGGAGTACAAGAGCCTTAACCCATCAATGGATTAATCACCTGAAGGGATTGAGTGGTAACTGAAGGCAGGTTGGGTCTGGAGGAAGTGGGGCATTGGGGACATGCCTTTGAGGTATATTTTTGGCATCTGGTGAGTGGAGTCTTTCCCCCCTGTTTTCTGATCATCATGTGAGTTGCTTCTCCCCATCATACTCTTCTGCCATGATATTCTACCTCACCTCAAACCCCAAGGAATGGGACTAAGACCTCTGAATCCATGAGCATTAAATAAATTTTTCCTCCTCTACAGTTGTTCTGGTTGGGTCCTTTCATCACAGTGGTGAAAAAACTGACTAAAATACCATTCAAATTAGGATGAATGATTAGGTCATAGCTCTCATAATCTAATCATTCCACCTCTGAATATTCTTGCATTAACAGGAACTTTTATGAGACACCTCACATCTAAACCATAATAATAATTTTATCAAACACACTGAATAATTCAACAATAAGTACACAAATATTAGGTTAGCAGTTTGTTTGTTTGTTTTGTAAAACTGTAGCCTTGACCAATGTAGAATTTAAATATTCAGACTAAACTGAAATCCTATATTAGGTGACACTTGACCACAGGCACTACTTCCTATAAAAGGCCTAGTATCAATAGTCTACCTAGGACAACTTGAAAACAATGTTCTCTTACTCTGTACCATTCTATTGCCAATTGGAGGGAGGAAATGTATCCGGCTATATTTATTCAAGTTTTATTGAATAATAGATGTGTTCAAGAAGCAAAGGTACAGAGAAAAGTACTAATATAATGTTAATTCTTAATTCTTGAACATTCAATTATGGGAAAATGAGTATATACAAAATACTTAGAGAGTACCAAAGAGGAAGAGAGCAAGTCAGGAAGGCTTGAAGATGGCATTTAATCAAGTCATGGAGGACTAGTGTCAGTCTGAATCTAAAGGAGTATAAAAATAATGCGGGTGAGGATGTGCAGAATGGGGAACCCTCATGCACTGTTGGTGGGGATGTCAATTAGTACAGCCATTATGGAAAACAGTATGGAGTTCCCTGAAAAACTATAAATAGAACAACCCTGTGATCCAGCAATTTCACTACTGGGAACATAGTCAAAGGAATTGAAATCAATAGGTAGAAAAGACAACTGTACTCTCCTGTTTATGAGGCAATATTCACAATAACCTAGATATGGACTCAATCTAGGTGTCTATCACTGGATGAGTGGATAAGAAAAGTATGGAATATACACAATGGAATACTATTCAGTCTTTAAAAAAAGAAAGAAATCCTGTCATTTGTGACAACACGGATGAGTTGGAGGCCATTATGTTAAGTGAAATATGCCAGACACAAAATGAAAAATACTGCATGCTCTCCATTACATATGGAACCTGAACAAGACAATCTCGTAGAAGTAGAGAGTAGAACAGAGGATACCAGAGGCTGGAAGGAGTGGGGATGAGGGAGGATAGAAGATGATGGAGATAGAAGATGATGGATAATGAGTTCAGAAGTGCAGCTGGATAGTAGTATCTTTTGAAGGTAACAACAAATGAATTCCATGTTGCAAAATACCATTAGGGAGGATTTTGAATGTTCCCTATGGAATGAAATGACTAATGTTTGAGGGGATGGATCTGCCGACTACCCTGATCTGATCATTACACGTTTTATGTGTATTGAAATATCACAATGTACCTCATATATGCGTGCAATTTCTATGTGTATATTAAAAGTTTTTAAAAAGTATTAAAAAGAGAAATGTATACCTTGCAAATATTAAAAAGAATCTGTCTCAAGAAACAAAAATGTCGGAGACTGAAGTAAGAGCATGTGGGGATATAAGGGCAGGTTAATAACATCAGGTGTTCCTGGACAAAATGCATCAGTACATTTCATCAGTTCTGAACTCTTGCTTTCTTCCTTTCAAAACATTAACACCTCTGAGATCAGGATGCAGATGGGGAAGTTTTGATAATGTCACCAACTATGGGTGCACATCAACACTTGCAAGGTAGGTGTCAGTAGCTTAGAAAAAAGGATTCTTTCAAGAAGTGCTTCATCTCTAATACTCTGATGAAACAGAACAATATCATGTTGAAAACAATTATTAATGATTCTGATTTGGAAAGAGATTCAGAAAAGTCTGACTTTATATGAAGTTTTTTAAGAATTACTTAACCAATTTATTTTAACTACATTTTCCCTTTTTTATGCACAAGAGTGATATATGATAAAAATTTTTTTTCTTGAAGAAGTTTAAACAAGGTCTTTCAAAAAGAGTAAAATAAAATTTTGAAAGGATAAGGAACTGTTGTGACATTAGTTAATTGGCAAATTTTTTTTGTTCTTTTAAAAAATTGTGGTACTGTGTAAGAGCCAGTGCAGGCCTTTACCCATGCTAGAGCACTCTGCACTGATAAATACCTCCAACCCTTTTTTAAACTTAATTTTGAGACAGGGTCTTGCTATATGGCCAAGGCTGGTCACAAACTTGAGATCTTGCCTCAGCTTCCTGAGTAGGTGGAACTACAAGTGTGCACCACCACACTTGGCTAGACTTTCTTTCCTTAGGAGTGCATAAAACAATGGTGTGTACTGTGATTATTGCCATCTTAGATTTGATGCAACATGTTATTCACAACATGTACACTGAGCACCTAGGCACTATGCTAGATTCTGGGGGCATAATGGCATTGTCCAGATCTGACAGCCTCCCATCTTGAACAATGACTGAAAAGCCTAGAATATGAACAGTCATTGTAATAAGACACCCTGGCAGAAGTTTGAGGAAAGAAATGATGTTGTCAGGTATGTTTGAAGGAATTTTGCTCTTGCAGTGACATATAGAAGGGAAAGCTGAAAAGGGAACTGGTGGTAGGGGCCATATTTAAGAATATCTTGCAATAGTTTGGTTGAGATATAATGAGGACCTGAATTAGATAAGGCATGGCCACAGGAAGAGAAAAAGAGAATTTAATCAACATGCTCATAGTATAACTGCTCAGAGCTCATCAAAGATATCCAGCAGAGAAATTCAACTGCCTTCAAATTCATAGAATTACCCTATAGCATTTGACATCTATGCAATCATCAAACATATTTTTCAGTCTCAAAATGGTCCACACACTTTAGCCTTAATTTACCCAACACTGGTGGCAAGGGACCATGCTCAGCCCTGGAATATAAAGAAGAATTGAGTGTTCTCAGGTGAGGGAGAAGGACAGATGAATGGGCCATGCAATTATGTGCTAAACAGAGGGCAAAGCAGGAACCTGGTGAGCTCAAAGTGCACAGCACTACCTGGAGATGGAAATGGTTGATCAGGGACAGTCACATCTGACCAGGCAATTGAGGAAGCAGCACAAAGAAGCCACAGTGCAAACAGTGCAAGAAAGGATATTCTAGGCAGCGACAAGCCTGTGCAAAAACTCAGAGCTGCAACAGAGCAGAGTCCATTTGGGGCAGTTTTCTATATATTGTTCAGTGCAGGATGTTCAGTGCAGGATGCCTCTCAGCAGTGAGAGGAGGTAGGCAACCTGAAAGGCATTGCATCATATTAAACAGTTTCAATTAAATCTAGAATACTACTGGCTCACTAAAGGATCGTCTACCTTTCAGTTATTGTTATTTTAATAGGCCTTCAAAATGTCTTATCTCTCTAAATTGGATTGCATGTAAAAATAACCTAAAAAGAGTTCTTGATGTTTCCAAATGAACAATAAAAAGCAGAGGAAGAGTTTTCTCATATGAGAACAGTTAAAATATGCAATTAATTTAGAATATTCTCATAAGGCAAAATGCTAGAAGCAGGAAATTGGTGACTAATTTAGGAACCAATACACATACACTTATACACACATTTTTGATATGTATCAAATGGCATACATATACATATACATCAAATTCATATATCCTACAAATAATACATACATCTCAAATGGCCAATTTAATATTAGCATTTTGTGTGCTGTCATTTTATAGAATAGGTAGTTCTGAATTTGAGTTCAAATTTACAAGGACTTTGCAGATTTAAGAAAATACAAGAAATAAAACAAAAGTTAAGCTCTTATGCTTCTCTTTTGTAGATTTGTGGGGTTAAGCATTTATTTTGTGGCATCTTTAAATTACCATTGAAGAAGAATGACTCTGGGGACCTGAGTCTATAATTACACACTTGAGCTTGCTAGACAGAAAGCCAGTGCAGGTCGAGTCAGGATCCAGACCACAGTCCCTGTATCCTCCACATAGCACATCTGTTGGGCTCTGGGCCCTGAACCGAGTGCACAGGGGCTATGTAGTCAAGCATGCTCCCTTTCCCAAGGTCATCTCATGTCCTCAGGTGTTTATGACTTCTGAATGTTGGAGCAGGTGGCAGCCTTCATGATGTGACAACATATTTATTATTTACACAAATAACTCTGAGTCTTACCCACTGACCTGAAAAACTGCAGAATAGTAACTGTGTTTTGTTCACTTTCGAATTTCTTATAACAAAAAGATAAGGGACTTGCAAAAAACATTAAATTACAGATATGGATGGAATATTTAAAATTTTATTGTTCAACCCCAAAAATATATTTCTAGAAAATAAAATATTATACTATATGAAGGCATGTAATATCTCTGTTTCTGTACTATTAAAAATCATTAATGATTCCATTAACATGATTAAATCTCATCAAAAGTAATATTTGAAAAGGAAAAAAAAGCTTTTGCTATCCTGAATTTAAAATAATTATTACAGCCAGGTACACTGGCTCATGCCTGTAATCCCAGAGGCTCAAGAGGCTGAGGCAGGAGGATGGTGAGTTCAAAGCCAGCCCCAGCAAAAGTAAGGTGCTAAGCAATTCAGTGAGATCCTGTCTCTAAATAAAATACAAAATAGGGCTGGGGATGTAGTTCAGTGGTCAGTGTCCCTGAGTTCAATCCCCAGTACCCCCCCCCAAAAAAAAAAAAAACCTATTATATAAATTTCCATGAAATTGACCTTGTTTTGAAATTACTGTGTATATAAAATTTCTTAAAATGTCAAAGCCTTAAGAACAAATATTTAACTCTGTTCTGATTGAGGCATGTTTAAATAATGATTAGTATGTATTTTGCATTTACTTTTGCTTCTAAGTGAATAAAATTTATCATGTAAGGAAAATATATTTTAGAACCAGTATGTACATGTAAGATTTCTCATCTCAATGACAATAAACCAAGCTATTTGAAAATACAATGCATTCATATCTAGCCTTTGATTGCAGACAATCTAAAATAAAACATTCAGTACATCATCAAAACTCTTATTCTCAGGTGATTTCATTCTTTCTATTACCTCCAGAGCATATTGTTTTTTCCTAAACTCTGAGTGAATAAGCACAATGCAAAATTTATTTCAGGCATTGGGGTTTTGAATAGAATCAGGCTCAATACCTCTAGCTTTGGTGGGTTCAGCAGGTTCACAAGGAGGTTACATTCTTCCTGGGTTCCCAATTTGTGGTGGGGACAGTACCAAATATCCCTGTTTTCTGCTGTATAGATTCTTCCAAATTATCAAATTGGCTTTAGTCCTAGAAGCAGGAAAATTCAGGGAAACTACTGGATGATTGGATGAGCTGCTCATTCTAAGAAACAAGAAAATGAAGGAATTAGTTTTCTGAGACATGGAGGAGGAGTACTAGTTGTTGTTGAAGATTTGCTTCATGTTAAAGCTAAAACAAACAAATTCTTCCACTACTCTATAAAATGGAAATAGGAAAGTATTTAAGAATAATTCTCCTATGTTCAAGAGACACCAAGGTGGTTAAAAGGTATCTGCTCCTGCTCTGTTCTACAGGAAATAAGGGACAACAGTTCAGGAGATGTGGGATTGGCTGTCTGTCATACCAGTGAACTGTTGCTATGTCGGCCATGGAAAGCACATTTTTTGGGGGGTGCGGGGGGGTTCCGAGGACTGAACTCATGTGACCACTGAGCCACATCCCCAGACTTATTTTGTATTTTATTTAGCGACAGGGTCTCACTTAGTTGCTTAGAGCCTCGCTTTTGCTGAGGCTGTCTCTGAACTTGAGATCCTCCTGTCTCAGCCTCCCAATTCACTGGGATTACAAGCATGTGCCACTGTGCCTAACAGAAAGCACATTCTTAGGGAGAATATCCTAGGCAAAATGTTCATTTCAGAGTTGCTTCACCCTTTTTTATTGCTTCTCATTTTGATTACTTGTGTTTTTCCTTTCCAAAATATAGAACTTCAATGATGATTTAGTAAACTTTTTTCCTATCAACAAAAATTTAACATGGTATAGACATTTCAACTTTCACATATTCTAAATCCTTCCGGTGAGCCCCAAAAATTTAAACTGAAGAAGGTACAAAGAGACAAACATGAAGAAATCAATTACATTTTTGAGGCAATGAGGGATAATTTAAGAAATGGGCACTTGGGATGTAGCCAGGCATAATTTTGATCAAGTGATCATGATCGCTGAAACATTGCACAGTCGTGAGGAATGACTCCATAATCACACCTTAGCTTTGACGGAGAGCACCTGGCTCATTTTGCTCTTTTGGTCAGGTGTCTATTTCAAACACTTAGGCAATTGATCATCCACTTATCTGGGTTTCTATCATAACATGAATAAATTATAGTTCACTGATCACATGAAATATCCACCAATGTGAGCGAGTTATAACTACACTGGTCCAAGGTAAGCATTTGGACATGTAATGTGGTGAAATATCAAGTTTAGAGCAATGTTTATACTGTATTTTCATCAGGGAGCATACGTGTTCTTGTTCTAGCATGATGAAAAATGTGCAAGATACTCTCAATACTGCCAAAGGGAGACTGAAGACAGGGCATGTGCCTTCTTGCCTTCGCCAAGTTCTTCCATATACATTTTCACTGGCATCAATAAATTCATATTTTGTAATTTGAACATATAATGAAGAAAAATATAATGAGAATTCTTAAAATTAATCTTGAATTGGATTTAGTTTTTCAAAAAATCTTTTACCAAGCTTCTATGGACTCTACCACCACTATTTATCACCTGTGTGAAGCTGAGTAACTTAGTCTTTTTGTACCTCAGTGTCTTAATGATACCAAAAAAAAAAAAAAAAATACATTGCAGAGGTGGTTCTGATAACTGTGTCAATAAATACAGGTAAAGCACAAAAACCAGTGTGTAGCTTGTATTAAACAATAAAAGCTTTTAGCATAAGGGTGGCTATATCTGTGCCTATTTGTGAAAGAAATAATTGAGTAAGCTTTCTGAGTAACTCCATAGGTTTTATGACTAAAGCATTTTCTTTAGTCACCTGCTTTTGCGTCAGAGCTTTGGGTGGTTTAAATATTGATGAAAGGAAGGCAAGAAGAACTGTAAGTTTTACTTATTAAACAGAATCAAAAGTGAGCAAAAGGGTAACATCAGCCCAAGCAAGTTAGCACTCAACAAGGCATTTTTAATTCTTAAAATATCTGTATAATTCAGGTAAAATATATATTTTTAAAAATTGAATTTCCAGATAACCACAATTTTCTGGCTTCCAAGATGCAAATTCATGGTCAACTATAAATGCTAAGACAGGTAGCAGAGTGCTAATTAAGTAATCTGGTTAAGTATTCAAGTTTCAAAAATTATGTTTTCCTCTACCTTCTCCCCATAAATGCCATATCAGAAAAGAAAAATAGCTTTAATTATGTTAGGTTATACGGTTATTTTGAAATTTAACTGGTGGTTTAAAAAAAAAAAAAAACCATCAATGATGTTTACATCTTATTGAAACAAAGAAAAAGAAAATTCAACCTTAAAGTCAAAAGGAAGAGCATTAGTAAGGAGAGTTTGCTTCCCAGGGTAGGAGAGGCAAGATTCTGTACCTCAGCTGTATCTGATGTTCTGAAAGATCACAGGGGCACTTACTGCTGCCAATGAGGCATATGTCTGTGATGACTGAAAATCAGGAATGTCCCATAGATATTCTCTGTTGCATACCTGTTCCATTGTGAATTTAAAATGGTAAGCACTTCTAAATATATTATTCTCAGAATACAGACAACACTTTTCATAACTGGTTTTTCAAGTAATTATTTTTAAATAATTTCAAATAATATATGCTAAATACAACATTTTAAAATAGGAGTGTTTAACATGCATTTAATTGAGAATACAAATTATGATTCTCTCCATCCTATTTAAAATATTTAAAGCACACAAAATCATATATTCATAAATGATAGGTAGTACTGAGGTGGACATTAGGAAGAATACCATTTAAGAGTTATGAAGAACTATGGTTTTGAAGGAAATGACATGTAATGAATATGGGAAAGCAAATATGTTGGAAGGGGTTTTCCTTTCTTTAATAACTCTGCCTTTGGCAGTATGCCATGTTCATGGCCCCATTTTGCTAGCAATTAAATGGCAGCAGAAATCTCTATCTGTTTAGCCCTTATAAACATAAAGATAAGATTTCCTACTTGCACAAAAATCAGATATCTATTTCATAATGGAACCAGGAAACGTTTTCTTCCTAACAGAGGAAGTAACAACAGACAGAGGCTGGTAGATCCCACCTACCCTGCGCTGGTTTTGTCCTTTGTCATTTCTGTGCAGCAAGCAGGAAACCTTAGCTGTGAGGGAGCCCAGTGGGATCTGATGAGCCTTGTGTTACCTGAGCCTCTGGCACTCAATGTCTCTCAAGCTCCACCTACCACCTGACCAGGAGCCCTGCTGTTGGGGGTGGAGCTGATATTCCCTGAAACAACCAAGGCTAAGGGAGACCCCCAAACCACACTGCAAGTGGCTCTCCCCACTCCCAAATAATATTCCATGTACTATGTATGGTCAAGTGGAGTATTAAATCCAGTTGCTCCTCAGATACACATATATATATATATATATATATATATATATATATATATATATATATATATATATGAAATCTACCTCTAAAAGTGTCTTTTTTTTCCTTTTATGCTCTAAAGAAAACACAGAAGCAATTTAGAGAGAGTGCCCATATCAGACTTCTCAACTCTCCAAACCACAATATTGATGCTGACACCGCTGTCACTATAACTGTGTTCTTAACACATGCTAGATTGTGTGGGAGCACTTTAAATGTGTTAATTAATTTCATAATGGCTTTTGAGTTAGGGACTATTCATATTTCCCTTTAACAGAATAAAGAATAGAAAATCACCAAGGTTGAGGAATTTGCCCAAGGTCATATGGCTAG